>NC_138980.1:87618383-88218383 GCF_964341445.2 Mesoplodon mirus | reverse complement strand
CCCATTGATTTCTCACTTTAACACATCTAAGTTTCAGTTTACTTGCTGCCATATTATTACGGGTGCTTGTAACCATTCTGACAAGAGTGCAGACATACTGCTTGCTTGATACGTAATGTTGCAAGCATAAAAGTACCCACATTCAGGATGCAGATGGAAGTGGAAGCATATAGTTAACAGCTCAAATCAGTAAGACATTTGCCCAAAGGAGCAGATTGATTTTATTTACGCCTGCAGCAATGGACTCTCTGTGTCTCTCTTCCTTGGGGCTCGTGCTGCTCAGGCATTGACAGTGACAAGACTGCCGGGGATCAATGAGAATGGAAACCACATTTAGCTATGGTCAGCTGAAGCTGGAGATTTAGCTATCTGTAATTGACTTAAAGACAAAACAGTTGAATTTTCACAGCGTACTCAACTCTACTTTCCTTAAAGGCATTTCTTACTAAGTAGCAGGTTTTTGTGTTAACCAGGATGTTCCGGAAAGAGGTCTTTAAAGGGTGAATTCTCCAAAGGAAGAGGAATCTGAGACAGGAGCTGACTTTGTCTGTGGAGGTAACACTCACTGCAACAAGCTCAGTTGTTTTGTGGTTCTGGATGGTAAGTTCAAGGTCCAACTCTCGCGTCTCTAGATGACTTTGACAAGTCATTCCTCCCCATGACAGCTAAGCGTGCTTCCAGAATTTTGATGGTCAAATCAATCTGTAGGTTCCTTAGGATTAAAAGAAAAAAACTGGCCTTTCCTGTCCTCTGCAGTTGACAAATGATAACCCCAAGCCCAACGCTTGGTTTTTCTCTTCTCAGATTGTTAGTCTTTCAAACTTTATCATTATCTCCATAGCAACTGCAGTCTCTAACAGCTTATGCAGTTTGAACCACATTCAGTAAATGTAGTCCCTCAAAAATCTTGGATTGCCGTGTGACTGTCCCCAAGTCTGTTTGTGCTAGGGCTGTCCCTGGGTCATCCCTGAGTGAGACTTAGGCCAGAAATGGCAGACAGACTCTGTGTAATACGCCAACTGTGAATAAGCAAGAGTGGCTGCCTGCAACCATGGGGGGAGGCCTATAAGCCAGGCTGTATCTGGGTTCAGTTGGAAAGAATTCTGTTATTGATTATCAGGCTCTTGCTTGGGTACCACACAGTGGGAGTGATGGTATCACCCTTTCTAGGTGTCTGAAATGGAGTATTAGTGGCTGCGTATTTGTATTTGTCAGTTAGGCAAGGGCTCAGGAAGGAACAAAGCAGTACTTTTCTTCCTGACTCAGGCAGTTCTTTGCTTCCCAAGCTGCAGCTGTTGCATTGGCCAGATGGCTCTGGAGGTGTTCTGAAGGCCAGGAGGCTGGGAGTAGCTTCTGGGATCTGGATGGATCAGTGTAAGCCTCAAGCTGAGGGGAGCTTAGAACAGCAGCCCAGACTGGGACCTGGGGCAGGGCTTCACAGGGTGTGCACATTGAAGGCTACACTGGTATTTGAACTTTAGCCTCTGTAGGCAGTTTCATTCAGGTGAAGATAACCTGTCTGTTTGTCCTGGGAGAGTTAAATGCAGCTTGAGCTGTGCTGGATAAAGTCGTTTTCATGTGGACCTTACCATGTAGAATAATTGTAATCTCTAGCTAAACTTACCAAATTTTATTTATTTTTATTAATTTATTTTTTTTGAGGTATGCAGGCCTCTCACTGTTGTGGCCTCTCCCGTTGCGGCGCACAGGCTCTGGACACGCAGGCTCAGCGGCCATGGCTCACGGGCCCAGCCGCTCCGCGGCATGTGGGATCTTCCCGGACCGGGGCACGAACCCGTGTCCCCTGCATCGGCAGGCGGACTCTCAACCACTGCGCCACCAGGGAAGCCCCCCAAATTTTATTTTAGTTAGGATTATAAACTATTGATCCTCTTTAGCCATAACTCTTGCTTTTACCGGGGATATTTTTGGAGTGCTACCTCATCTTGAAGAGTTGAACCACCATTTTTCAGATCAGCTCTTATTAAGTTTCCAATTAAGACACTTAATATAATAGATCACAGTCCTAGAATAATTCGACTATGCCAAATTAGGCTCCCCAAATTGGTCTATTTATTAGCAATTCAACAATCATACTCATATTTCATAAAATATTCTTCTGTCATCTCTTGTCCACACCTATTACTGTTCTTTTGAATTTCAGTAACATATACCAGATCAGTATTACATCATATTAATTTTGATGTTTTAAGTTGTCCCTATTGAGAGAGTGATGGGGCTTGCGTTTTATATGCTTCTTTATACTCCTGTAACAACACAGTGCCAGATAGAGCAAAACGTGTTAAGATGTGTAAAACATTAATATAATAGTGTTGTTTTAATGAAATAATGGCTTCCTTTGCTAGTCTAGCAGGAAGAGACTAAGTACTAGCTCTGGTAAAGGAGAATTCAGTATCTGATTCATTCCTTAGTTACATTTGAAGGAAACTATAGACCCAGTGTGTGAACTTATCAGTTGCTGCCTGTTCTACTGAAACTTTACAACTGATGTGGGCTTAGTTTTTTCATAGATGGTTAAGTCAGCCAGAGGAGGAATTTACAAGTCAGTGAAGAACTTGGTAGAGAGGATGAGCCTATTGACTACAACTTGACAGAAGAATTTTCTCTATTCTCTTTTATGTATTCAAACCATTTTCACTAAAGATATAAAAAGTATCTTAAAGTATCTTTTTGGAATGCATAATACAATTCACCTTGGAAAAAATTATATCAGGTTGGAATTATAAAATCTTTCTCCTTTCTCTAAAAAGTTATACTAATCAAATTTATGGAAGTAGCTTCTCATTTTAGAGCACCTGTTTATGCTACATGTATAATGTAGTCTTCGTATGAGTAAAATCTGTGATGTGTGTAATAGCTTACTTGAGAGGAGTGAAAAAGCAAAAGCTTATCTTGAGAAACACCTCCAGAATGTTCATGTAACATTGAAGGAATTGCTGAGTGCAGTCCCACAGTCTTTAAAGGCGGCAATTATTACTGTTCCACACCCAACCTCCCTCTTCTCAATTTGATGTCTTATGGGAAGAGAGAGAATTTTTCTTTATGGTTTGAATTAGGCAAGCAATTTGTAATGCATTACATCTGGCCCTCTCAATAAAAAATGGACCAAAAATATTTTGCATTCCATTGTAAATTAAACTACAAATTCTGTTATTCCAGATGTTTGTCTCCTGACTGAGGATTGTTTTCTGGGAAAGAATATTAATTTCTGAAATGTCAGTCTGGAGGTTCTCAGTGTTGTCGGTGATGGTGTTGTATTTCCCTTACATTCAGAATAAAAATACAGAGTCTCATGAGCAGAATGTTACATGGCCATAAGGAAAAGACCAGAATTAACTGACTGAGGTGTCTCAACTTATAGCAAGGATTCGTTACTTTGATTATAAAAGCCTTTTTATCCTTACTGAGTCTTCTATTAAAACACAAATACTCAGGGAAAGTTAAAATTAAAAGCACAAGCTAATAGTCAGGAGTGGGAGGTGGATTATTCAATACTTCATTACACTCCCAAGGCCATGGGAAGGGGATGCAGGCTAAGGAAAAAGAGATTTGAACATAACCAGGAATAGCCAGATAAGAGGAGAGGTTCTTGGACTTGACTGATAATTGGAACCACCTGGGAAAACTTACTTGGAATAATTGGATGGAATTAGTTATAACTCCTTGTGGGCCTTGAAGAAATGTGATCATGGGTTTTAAGTAATCATTGAATAAATTTTAGAATGTAGGTATGTGGGACAAAAGTACTGTTTTCAATAAAACAAGATGGCTGTATCACCTTAAGACAGGTAGTGATTCTTCCCTAAAATTCACTTTTGTTTTTGTTAGAAAATAAGATATTGGCTTAGATAATGAAATAAGCAATGTTTTTTCTTTTCTCTTTTGCATCTCTGACAAGCAAATACATGGTATATGTGTTCATCTTGATATATATATTTTTAACACTAGTAGGTAATAATTGTCCTAGTGAATTATATATTATGGTTGGTTGTCATATAATTATTTTGACATGAGAAACATTAGAACAACTAAAGACTTTTTTTGCATTAAAAATTAGAAAAATTTCCCTCATGTCTGTGTTACATTTAGTAATATTCAGTAATATTATATTTAGTACTATTCAGTGCTAAGAAGCTTAACTAGAAGGAAAATAAAGAATTGAATAATTTGTGTTCTTTATTTTCGTAACAATTTAGAACAGACCAGAGAGAGTGGTTAGTTTCAGGACTTGGTTGTCTTTGCAGACATGGCATCTTCCAGATCAGAGCTGTGATTTCCTCCACTATCTAAAACATAGGTCTCCTAAAATAACATTCCTTTAATTATTTACTCTTACTTTCTTTAACCCCACATGACCATCACTACCGGAACAATAGTCATCAGGGACAAGGACCTGATTTGAAGTCAGTTACTTAGCAGTGAACCAACTAAACCTATGGATGCTCACTGGTATCCAATTCTCTTTTCATGGTGATTTGAAGGCACAGGAGAATTGTTTTAATGTTTTGTAGGAAGTTGACTTTCTAGTCAAGTGGTAGTTGCTAGAACACCCTGGTGTGAGATAACCTCTAATCAGATGACTGTGTTTAAGACTCTCTAAGTAAAGATAGAGATTCTGGAGACAAAACTCTGCAAATAGAATGAGATATTAAGTGCTTGTGTCACACGAGTGGCTTTATATGTTTCCAGTGTAGAATGACAAGTTTTATATTTTGAGAGGAGAGACACTTATGTTTCCTGTATTTGTCATCTACAAATTGCTTTCAGCCCCAGGAAATCATTCTTTTCTCACAAGGACAGTACGGTGTAGAAAGAACGTGTATTACTCTGTTCCTTCTACAAAGAGAGACAAAGGGTTAGAAGAGTTTAAGTGACTTAAAGTTAAGTGACAGATTGTAGATATCTCCCAAGGTGTAGAGAGAATACCCCTCCTTGTCATTGCCCTTAAGGCCTAACCATGGAGCTGAAGTCCAGGAGAAGCAGGATAGAGGAAGTCTCTTTCCACTCGCATGGGATGGTGAGAGGGAGAGTCTAGACTGCCTCATGACAGGTAACTGAGGTGGCCCCGCAGAGGGAATCTCCAAGGCCTTTCTGTTTCTGTAGGCTGTGGCAGGGACCCACGTGTTCTTACTCCCCGAGTGTGTCCAGGGATACAGCTGAGTTGAACGCAACAGGACTGTCATGGAGCCTGCCTTGGTTAAGAGCGATGCGATCATATAGCCAAGGTAGCAAGTTGAACACTCAGTTGGGAGATGAAATGGAGGTTTGTCCAAGACTTTGTGAGCCTCTGTACACATGAGAGCCCAGGTTAGGTCCCCTTGACCAAAAGCAGGCCCCAACCAAGCCAAGAGAAGGAGGCAATATCACTACCTACCATTGCCCCAGATTTGAGAGGAACAAAGGACTGTGCCTGAGGAAGCATGCTCTTCTCTTCACAAGAAGGTTTTATGCCATAGTCCTCATCTATCCCCTGTACCTCAGACATGCCCAGCAGCGCTGATGAGGGGGCGAAATCTAGAACACTTTAAAATAGATGAAACGATATTATTTTAAAGGTTTTTTTTTAAAGAATGGACAAAATGTATTTTAAATTGAATAGCTCTCTGAACTAAATTTTCAAGCCAGCCAGTAGGAGCACCGTAAGAAAAGTAGGTTGTTCATTGACTAATTAAGGGACCTATATAAATTATGGTGTGAGTGGATTTGGGACCCCATTACACTTATATATACAGAGAAATTCTCCATTGAAAGCTACTCATAATATACATGGATATTCCTTCAAAATAACTGTTCCCAGATCATGAATTTTAGACTTTTATTATTTCAGCTCAAGCCTGCAGATGTTTAGAATTATTATAGCTTTTATTTTACAGTGTTCAAGAGTAACTGTGTAGAAAAAAATAAAAGAACTCAGAAAAAGTGCTTGCTTTATTAGTCACTTAAATGGGGAGTACCGCCATGAAGAAAAGAAGGGAAATGAAAATTTTAGCCTGAGGCACTTAGGACAAGAATAGTTTACCTAGGGAATTCTGTTTCCTCACCTACTTGTGAATTGGGTGGAGGAGAGTGGAAAATCTCCCACCACTACTTTTGGACCTCCTGTAAGCAGTCAACATTTTTAAATGTTCCGTGGTTATGAAAACTTAACCATTCTCATACTCAGAATGATGTTTGAGTTTATGTGGCATTTGATTCAGAGTCAAGGGCATCTGATCATTCAACACACTACTTCATGAAGTCTCTGGGTCAGAAGTTTGATTTCACTATTGTTTTCACTGAAGTTGTAAGTTCTGTGAATTGCTTCTTTTTTTCCCACGTTTGGAAGAGTTGTATTGTTAATATGTAAAATCTTTAATTGCCCACAGCTGAAGTTTCCTTCATTAATTATGAGATTCTTTTCTGCAGTTTATATTGTTGATCATCCTGTGTGAGATTCTGTAACAGCCCTCATTTAACTCTTCTAGAGTGCTTGAAAAATTATCACTTTGGAGACAGGAACAAAATCATATTAGATACTTTTCTCCTTTTGGCATTGGAGCAGGTTCCCATTGTTGAAAGTAGGCATGATCAAAATATTTTAAAATCATTCTCAATTGTTTTGGGATTAAAATTCCTTCTAGGTTCAAGCTTGAAGGCTTTGATCTCTGTCTGAAATTTTTTTCTTCTGCTTTTATGAAAAATAGCTTCACCCATTTTTAGTTTTTAGAAGCAAAAAATGCTATATGTGTGCTGGAGAGTTTCCAATTTTTTTTCCTATTTGAAAAGTGATGTTAGCTAGTTTTCTATCAAGACAGATTGATGAAATTATTATTACTTCATCTATTGTTATTTCATCCATTTTAAAATAAATTCTTTAAAATCATTTTCTTTTTTCTTTTTTTTTTTTTTTAGGGCTTCCCCTAGTTGTGGCAAGCGGGGACCACTCTTCATCGCGGTGCGCGGGCCTCTCACTATCGCGGCCTCTCTTGTTGCGGAGCACAGGCTCCAGACGCGCAGGCTCAGTAGTTGTGGCTCACGGGCCTCGTCGCTCCGCGGCATGTGGGATCTTCCCAGACCAGGGCTCGAACCCGTGTCCCCTGCATTGGCAGGCAGATCCCCAACCACTGCGCCACCAGGGAAGCCCTAAAATCATTTTCTTAATTTGCCTTTGGCTTACTGTAATGTAAAGCTTTTAGCCTTAGTGAAACCCATTGAGTTGAAAATGACAGCCCTCTACAGAGATTTTACTCACCATCACCACTTGGAATCAATACTCTTTTGGTTGAGAGAGGCATGATTGCAATTTACATGATCACAGTACTTAACAAACATATATTAATTTCTTCTTCCAAAAAGAGAGGTGAGGTTTCCCTCTAGAGTATGAGACCTTAGCTCAAAAGTTAACACATGAATTTTACATTCTCACTTTAAACTTTGCGATGGCGGCTTATCTGGGTGATTGAAAGCAATTTCAGTAAGTGCTAAATCTAATTGTTTCATAGTCACACAGGATCTCTGGGGGTTTTCTTCCATATTCCACTGTGTAATATGTTCCCCAAATTCTCTTCCTCTGTACAAAGAACACTTCCCTCAGGATCTGTGTGTTGCTGACTGGTTCACTGTACTTACGTCAGGTTTAGTACATAGCTCTGTAAATTTGTGTTCATTAACCAGACACCCTTTGCTCAGGAAGGACTTGGAGAGAAGCATAAAACTGCAGGAAACCAAGGAAGATGAATGTACACTTCTAACAAGGCAACGGAAGAATCTCTTTGTTTCCCTGTGTGAGATATTACCCATGTAGAGTATTTTGCAGTAACAATAATGGCTAATATTTATTGAGAAATTGTTGATCTGAGTGCTTGGCATGGATCATCTTACTTCATCCTCACCATGTCTTTATGCAGTAGGTGCCATTATTTGCAACTGTGAACCCGAGGAACAGAAAACCGGAGTTACTACTTTGCCCAAGTTTCTACAGCCAGTAAGCATCTAAGGCAGTATGAATCCAGCCATTCCAACTTGAGAGCTTGAGTGCATAAACTTCTCTGCTGTTTTTGATCTAAATCATGTCTTGATGGTTTGAAGTGCTAGATGGTGACAGTGTGTGTCACATCTCAAAATGAGTGTTGCCTGCAGTAACTCCAGACTGCAGTGTTAAATTGAATTTGATCTTAACGGTTTTCTCCCTAATTCGCTTGTGCTTAATAATTCCTTATGATGCATCACTTTTTTCTAGTCTTCTTAAATATATGCATTGATACTATGTGTCTCATTTAGACCATGAAATCACTCATAATAGAACCTCTATTTCCCTCATTCGCCTATTCATTCATTCATCCACCAAATATTTAGTGAGCTGACCCCGAGTCCCTGGCCTTAGAATATCCTTTATTTACTTAATAACATCTGGTTTCTCAAAACAGCAGGGGCTAAGGAACTTGGAGGGAGAGAGGGGAAAACCCCAGAAACAGTATTCTGAGAAGAGGCAGAGGAGGAGGACATCACAGGACCGCTGGAGGCAGGGAGATGGGAGGTGCAGGATGACCCCAGCCAGCAGGACCTGGCCAGGAGATGGTGGGCACATATATCCTCATCTATCTATGTGATAAGACACATTCCTACTCTTGGGACTGATAAGAATGTGATGATTCTTTGCATCTCTCACAGCCTCTAGTCCAGTCATCTGTGCATTAGGGGTGCTTAATTAATGTTCACTTCAGGAATAAATGAATCACGTAGAGGCACACTGAGAACATATAAATAAGAATGCAAATCAGTCAAATAAGCTGCAAATAAATTCTGTTTGATACATGAGAAGGAGTTTCTCGGTACTCTGAATGAATCTTCTTCAGGGCCTGGGTAGCTTGGATATGGGGCTGATGAATCCTTGGCATAAGTTGTGTTCTCTTTTCTTCGGGAACAATATGGTAGGAAAGAGCTGTTTAAGCCTGAAAGTCTGGTTTTAGCTCATCTTGATACTAGTTTAACATCTAACCCATTCCACATACTAGAAGCAATATCTGGCTATATCTGAGTTAGTATAATTTTGGTCTTGAGAGTGCCTTGTATATTGTTTTTGAGAATATTTTATTTTGCTTCCTTCCTTTGGTGGCAAACTGGAAATCTGCCCATGCATAACATATGCTTTACTCAGTGGTCTAAAAATCACTTAAAAATGTTTCCCTTTAAAAGACTTAATTATAGAATTGGGCAGATAGAGGAAGCGATTCATTTAATGTGTTTTTAAAAGTACATAATGGCTTTCAATTCATCCATGAAATGTGACACAAACTCTTGTATTTGGGAATTTGGTGGTGTATGTAAGACCCATGTTTAAATGCTCCATCTCTTGGACAGTTCAGGCCATAGAGTGACTCTGAAAAGCAGCCGCAGGCGAGTGGACCATTTGGCTCCAGAGCTTGACTTCAGCACAGGGGTGACACGTGAACAGTTTTGTCTCTGCTCAACCAGAGCTTCGGAAGGCATGCTCTCCCTTCCTCAGTGTGTGGGGTGGCTTGGACACCTGCCATGTGGACACCCAGGAGAGGAGAGAGATGAGCCCTGTGTTACAGTTTCAGAGTTGTTTGAAGGCAACGTGAGAGGTAGACAGTAAATATTTTTAAATGCTGCAAGGAGTTTTCTCTGGGCATATTGAGGGCTAGGCATCAGGGGAAAGGATTGAGACAGATGCCCTCCAAGTTACCTTGCTGCGCGGCTTTGTGGACTCAAGCTGCTGTTTGATGTGGCTTCCAGCTGCCTTTCATTAAACCCATGCCTTGGGCTGACCCCCAGCACCTGGCCTCTGCTCCAGTGCCCTTTTCTGCATAGGCAAATGGCCAGGACCACAGACGGTTTTGTGATGAGCTGGGCACCCTGGGGGGCAAGAGGTGCCCTGCCCTTCTCTCCACAGGCCCTGCCAGACAGGGCAATACCCTGCCTTTGAGAGCCATTAGTGTGACCACGATATGCCCTTGGAGAGCCTGGGCCTCTCAAAACTACCCAGAAATAGCAAGCAGCAACGAGGGCTCATTATGTCTCCAACGTTTAAGTGTTTTCAAATGGAAACAACTTAGGACATGGCTGTACTGTGGTAGCCTCTGCCACAGTCTTCTGCACGTTTCTTGTCATTGGGTTTGCTCGGCCCACCTGAGAGCTGCACAGTGAGGTGAAATCTTATGACTGCATTTACTCAACCTTTGCTGTTCAAAGTTACATGAGGGGCGTGTGGTTCATGTAGAACCAAAATTTAAGTAACGGTTGATTAGTGGAAAAATGAGCCTTGACTGTTAAGGTATTCCTCCCATGTAAATGAATCCTTGTGCTAGTAACAAGAGGGAATTACTTACTTTGCAATGCTAGAGGCATTCAACAAGGTTTTACTAATCCACATAACACACCTTCAGGGTTTATAGGAAGCAAGCATTTTACTATTAAAAGCAGCAACATCTTGGTATTCTATATTTTAGGGAAATGACTTTTATAAAGATGCCCTGGGCACTTCTGCAGGATGACATGGGTGCTCCCTGGCCATCTCATTCAGCATCAGCATCCTCCACTGAGATGGGAATTGATTGCTGTTGGGAAGATTATTGCAGCTCTTTGGGACAGCCAGAGCACCAGGCCCTGTGCAATTTACAACAGAAACAGGGTTTTGCCCTTTCGCAGTTTGCTGTGAAAAGGCAGACCAAATTGAGAGAGACACTAAAAATGGTGGGTGAATCCAATCCATTAGCATCTCCCTCTGCCAAATCCCCCTCTGAATCACTCTTCTCACCAGGTGAATGGACCTACTTAGGACACTTATTCTTCCCTTGTCTAAAGGGACATGACCTTCCAGGGGTCAGGGGTCGGGCTCTTTCCCCGCCCGCTATGCTTTGTGCATTGTCCTAAATTTTTCTAATGGGAAAAACATCAGAGATAGTGCAACTAGTATATAAATTTTAGTATATTTTTGTTTCTCAGAGTCATGGTAAAAGCAGCGAAGGTTTTTACCTGCCCCTGTTTTGGACTGACCCACTAAGTGACTCTAAGCAAGTCAGGGGATCCCAAGGGCTTCAGTTTTATAACTTGTTAATTAGAGGGAGTTGCATTTAGAGACCGCTAACACTAACATCCCATTCAGCTCTAAGACACTAATCCTCAGAGGCTTTCTCTTTCTGCCTGTGTTATGTCTTTCTCAGCTCTGAATTTTCACTATGTTTCTTTTCTTTATAGTATAGAAGAGCAACATTGGCTTCACCTGGAAACTTGTCAGAAATGTAAATTCTTGGGACCCCTACTGAATGAAAAAATTCTGCAGTGGACCCAGCAATCTCTGCTGATTCTGAAACACACTAAAATTTGAGAACTACTGGTCTAGGGCTCTGATTATTTGCATACTTTTAGCATATTTTGGGCAGGGGTGAAGCCTAATACAATT
The DNA here is from genome assembly GCF_964341445.2 of Mesoplodon mirus. NCBI lineage: Eukaryota > Metazoa > Chordata > Mammalia > Artiodactyla > Ziphiidae > Mesoplodon > Mesoplodon mirus. Next base: position 88,206,961 of record NC_138980.1, on the reverse strand, counting down.
TATATCTTCTATGGTTCAGAATATAAGTGCTGAAAAAAGCTTGTTTATTAAGTGTATCTGCATGATACTGAATCGGCTATTACTTATGATACATATCTAAATTCTGAAAGTGACTTTTTCCAAGAGCTCTGTACCATGGGGTAAGAGAAATAAAATAGTTCCTGTCTTGCTCACAAACTGCTTTTCCTTTTATTCCTTCTCTCTTAATTGACCTCTTCCTTCTGCAAAAAATATTCTCTCATTTTGCATTTTCCTTCCTATGACTTATTCTTTTAATGGCTAATGTTGTATTTTATGGAGCTGGGAGACAGAGATTGAAGCTTTCTTTAAATACATCATAAGGCAGAGCTTCCCTACAGCAGGGAAGAAACAAACAAAACAACAAGCAATGTTTATTTTAGTATCTGAGGCCATGATTTAAAACCTGTTTACATGGCTAATTATTAAAGCATGATAAGCATACTTTTTCAAAGACATGAGGAAAAGTGCATGTTTTAGACTACCTTCTGTTTCTACTGGGCGATGTTTCCAACAGATGGCAGGAGCATCTGGGAAGCAAGCCAGTTTAGGCGCGCTGATGGGCCCTGTACTAACATAGCAACGGCTCCTGGTCATTTCTATGAGTCAAGAGTGCTGATGAGAGAGGCATTAGCGCTGAGCTTAAACATAAAACCTGAGCTGTCTCCCAGAGCGAGACTGGAAGTAAAAGGATTGTAGATTTGATAGAACTGGGAAGGATGGTTAACTGTTTTGCATTTTAGACGTGATTGGTGTTGGAAAGAAATTAATATGTGTAGGTGTGTTCTTAATGATACAAAGATTATCTCTTTTGTTGAAAGGACCACAGCCAGCAGTAATTAAGCATGTCATTCCCTGCTGGCAACTGCTTAGTTTACGTGCTGTTTTTATTCCCATTTAGCTGTTTTCTGCAGTAAAATACTCTAGAATCAACAAGGACATATATATGACAGGGAAAACATCCACTTCTTACAATATCTCATAAAACTGTGAATTGCAATATCTGAGAATGCAGTTAGCTTTATAGAGCATGCAAAATTTATTCATGGATAGATCTGCAAGGAGACTTGGGTAAATACTGCAAAACAGTCACAAGACACTGGATAACTTTGCAATTCTGATGACATTTCTTGCAGCTGGTATGCAACATAATGAAGAAAGCTTCACATTTTGTGAAATGAGTTGGAGTCTGCAGGATAAAAGGAGGAAAATATATTATCCTTTAAAAAGTAGAACACATTTGACTTAAAAAAAAAAATCAGTGGCAGAGATGGCTATTCCAAAGAATACTAGAGAGAGTACCATTCTCAGCTTTAAATACCCCCACGGAATTTCCTGAATATACCTGGGAAGTTGTAAGTAAAACTGGATAAACCAATTGTAAGCAGTATCAAAGACCATGTCACTAAGAGTAAGGTACAATGAAAAGCAAAAACTTTCAGGCGCTATTTTCCCCCATGCCCTTGTAGTAACAATCAGTACTCCTCTTCATCTATTATCAGGGCCCAACTCTATGGTTTTGGCCTTGGGCTGATGAGCTATTCCACTAAGCTTTGAGAAACAGGAAAATATTTTATCTTCTTATTTTTGAGTCCCCATTCCCCAGTCTGTAAGGACTTAATAAGTGTTGAGTGTTTCATGACTTAAGAAATCCACAGGGAGCCTCTGGCTCAACAGACTGTTGGCTTTTTATCAAACCCAACTCTTTCTTTATGGTCTGTTGGTGCCCCCTGCTCATCTTAAGCCCCTTGCCGAGATTCTGACCTTGCATTAGCTCGGCTCCCTGTAGTGACTTTCTGATCCTTGGGGCCCACAAGAGAAATAGAGGCGGGAAGGAAGAAGCTCCTGAGAAAGGTTCTGTTAACCAAAAAGATAAGTACATGGTAGTGGGTTAATCACTTCATTTCCCTCTTTCTCATATGAAAAATCCTTAGGGCAGAGTGAAAATGTCCATCCTCCTTATATTAGTCTTCTGTATGGTAGTTCTTTTGTAAAAACAGTCAGTTAGGTCTTTGCCATTCAGAGAAGGCCATAAAGTGAGTGGTGTAGAATGTGAAGGCAGGATAGGAGATGGACTCCTTGGTGTTATTTTGGGGAATATGGGAGCTGGATCCTTGCTCATCCCCAGATTCCTTCCTTCCACTACCTATTAAGCCTACAAGTCTACAGTTGATATTTTTTTTTGCGTTAAATGGAAAAACATGCAGATATTTCTGGGAGAAGTAAAAAAGTTACCCATCCTGCAATATATCATTTTCAGAATGATAGAACATTAGAATATGTGATCATAATTCACGTTACTGTGAATAAATTGACCATTTCTAGGTACCTTCACTCTAAGCTTCTTTGCCATAGATGTCTTTGCCACAAACATTTTCATTGCATAACTAATTGGCTGTAAGGCAATTTTGCTATGAAAGATAACAATACCTGGTAGATAGTTTGGTTTGACGGTTTGGTTTCAACTGATTGAAGCACATTAGCATTTCTTTCAGTTATCAGTGTTATTGACAGCTTTTTTGAGCTGACAGATGATGATGATTTGCCCCCAAAGTTGGTTTCTCTTATTTTGATTTAATTTATTTTTATTGAGGTATAGTTGATGTATAATATTATTTAAGTTTTAGGTGTGCAACATAGTGATTCACAATATTAAAAGTTATATTCCATTTACAGTTAGTATAAAATATTGGCTATATTCCCTGTGTTGTACTGCATATTCTTGTAGCTTATTTATTTTATACATAGTAGGTTGTATCTCTTAATCCCCTACCTCTATCTTGTCCCTCCCACATCCCTCTCCTCACTGGTAACCACTGGTTTGTTCTCTATATCTTGAGTCTCTTTCTTTTTTGTTAAATTCACTAGCTTGTTTTCTTTTTTAGATTCCACATATAAATGATATCACATAGTATTTGTCTTTCTCTTTCTGACTTACTTCAATTAGCATAATACCCTGAGTCCATCCATGTTGTTGCAAATGGCAAAATTTGATTCTTTTTTTATGACTGAGTAGTATTCCATTGTATATTTATACCACATCTTCTTTATCCATTCATCTGTTGATGGACACTTAGGTTGCTTCAGTATCTTGGCAATTGTAAATAAGGCTATGGACATTAGGGTGCATGTATCTTTTCGTATCAGTCTTCTTGTTTTTTAGATAAATACCCAGGAGTGGAATATGGTTTTGTTTGTTTTTTGTTTTTGTTTTTGCTTTTTTTAGTTTTTTGAGGAATATCCATACCGTTTTTCACAGTGGCTGCACCAATTTACATCCCAACCAACAGTGTACAAGGATTCCTTTTCTTCACATCTACACCAACATGTGTTATTTGTAGCCTTTTTGATGATAGCCATTCTGACAGGTGTGAGGTGATATCTCATTGTGGTTTTAATTTGCATTCCTCTGAAGATTCATGATGTTGAGCATCTTTTCATGTGCTTGTTGGCCATCTACATGTACTCTTTGAAAAAATGTCTATTCATGTCTTCTGCCCATTTTTTAATTGGGTTGCTTGTTTTTTGGGTTTTGAGCTATATGAGCTGTTTATATATTTTGGATATTAACCCCTTATCAGTTCTATTATTTGTAGACATTTTCTCCCATTCAGTAGGTTGTCTTTATTTTTTGTAGATGGTTTCTGTTGGTGTGCAAAAGCTTTTAAGTTTAATTAGGTCCCATTTGTTTATTTTTGCTTTTGTTTCTTTTGCCTTGGGAGACAGATCCAAAAAACAAAAATTTCTGTTTTTGAGCATTCCACCTGTGTTTTCTTCTGGAAGTTAAACCATAGGGTTTTCAATTTGGGCAGCCTCCTGGTAGTGTTTCTGTTTTTTTCAGCTTCCTTTTCTGTAATCCTACCACAAAAGAACTGCATCTAACTTCATAAGCAGAATAGTCTATAGAAATAGGTTTCCCACAACCAAAAAACAGGTGGGGGAGAGGATCAGATTCTCTCAGTAAATATAATCTAGGAAAAAATTAAATAGTCTATGGGGATATGTTGGAAGTGCCTCGAATTACCGTATCTTGTCTGGATTTAGATTTCATATATTACAACTAATTTTTCTCTATAGGGTAAAAGTACATTTGCACTTGGAAGACAAAAGCATGTTAAGTCAATCTTTAAAGAGTGAATTTGAGTTTGTGAGAGATTGGTTTGAAAGAAGCTAAACATAATCATGAAAGAGAGTTCTAGAGTTTGGCTGGTTGAGAATTAAAAATTGGCATGAATTTCTAGCAAGGAAAGTCATTAATTTAATTGCAAAGATTATGGGCTCATCCCTATGTCTAATAACAAAGGAACTGACATCTCCTATGAAGAGAGAATTTAGCAGTACTCCAGTACCCCTAACTCCTTCACAGCCATTATGAACATGGAAAATCTGTTTCTGGCTATAAATCTCATGTCACCAGAAAATCCAAAGAGAAGTCATTACCAGTTGATAACTCAAAACTCCACAAGTATGTAGATAAGAAAACATATATCCTAAAAAATACATTGTTACCTCCAGTTAACGCCACAGTATAATAAACTAATAAAGCATCCTCACCTCTTTCATTTATTAGGACAACATTCCACTGAATATTTGCACTTTTCAAGGCAGACATTTATTCTGGAGTTGAAACAATGAAGCAATGTTAGGTGATATTGTATCATGTCTGAGAAACTCTATATTTACATCTACCTTTTTTTTTTTTTTTTTTTTTTTTCGCACGTGGGCCTCTCACTGCCACGGCCTCTCCCGTTGCAGAGCACAGGCTCCGGACGCGCAGGCCCAGTGGCCATGGCTCACGGGCCCAGCCGCTCTGCGGTATGTGGGATCTTCCTGGACCGGGGCACGAACCTGTGTCCCCTGCATTGGCAGGCGGACTCCCAACCACTGTGCCACCAGGGAAGCCCTTGAGAAACTCTTAACTACTGTTTTTCATAGTGGTAAAATTCCTATATCCATGTAAAATTAAGTAAGTTAGAATATTTGAGTATTGGCTTATTTTATTTCTGGAAAAATATAGGTAGATTAATTGTCTATATTCCACTGGGTGTATAATAGATATTGGGTGAGTTGCTTAATCTCTCTGTCTCACTTTTCTCATCTATAAGTAATACTAATAACTATGCTTTACAGTAGTTGGAAGAATTAAAATGCTTACTCTAGACCTTTCTGTGATGATGAAATTGCTCTATAATTTAGCCACTCACTACACGTAGCTATTGAGCACTTAAAATGTGGCTAATCTATCTGTGTAACTGAATTTATAATTTAAATTAACTTAAGTTATATTTAAATAGTCACATATAGCTAGTGGCTACCTTACCTGACTGCACAGGTTTAGAGCAATCCTTGGCATGTGATAAATAATCACATGGTCAAAGAACTGGTCAAAATGAAAAAACTCAATGTTAGCAGATTTGTGAAGAAATAGGCACCTGATGCAATCCTGATGCATTAGGATTTTTTTTTCCATTTGCCTGGAATGCTTTTCCCACAGATATCTGCATGTCTTGATTCATCACTCCCTTCAGGTATCTGCTTTGATGTCACTTTAAAAGAGTTCCTCCTTGACCATCCTGTATAAAATTGCACCTTCCCATCCATCACTCTCTCTACCTGTGCTTATCATTCTCTTTACCTCTTAACTGTTTATTTTCTTTATAATATGCATCATTTCTTAATATATTATTTATTTTCCTGTTTATTGTCTGCTTCGCTTCACTAGTATGAAAATTCCCTGAAAGTAGAAAGTTTGTCCCAAGTATTTATTCAAGTGAAAAATGGGAAATCATCCAAATGTTATCAGACTCTCATATTAACACAATGAATTCAGTGCTATAAAACCAAACTAAGGTGTTAAAGGTTTTTAAAATGGTTTAAAGGTTTCAGTGAATCTACTGCCCCTACACGGGTACACAGACATGCTTACCTTGTCTATGCCTCTTCCCTTTTACTATGTACTTTTTATTGGCTTCGGGAAAAATTACAAAAATATACATTCATTATAAAAAGTCAAGCAATACCAAAAATAATACAAAAAAATTGATTCTGTCATTCTTTTGTCTGTGAAAATCAAATGTTGAGGATTTTTGCATCTATATACATTAGGGCTATTGGCCTGTAATTTTCTTGAAGTATCCTCGTTTGCTTTTGGTTCAAGAGGGCATTTGTAGGAATAGAGTCCCTGAAGGAGGTACGGTTAGAATAAAGGCTCTAGGGTGATAGCATACTTGGTGTATTCAAGGGACAACAAGATGGCCAGTGTGCCTAGACCAGAGTGGTACAGGGCAGTAGTGAGAAAGGATGTAAGAAAGGTAACAGGAACCAGTTTATGCAGGATTTTTAAGCCACAGGAAAGATTTCGGCTTTTACTGCGAATTAACTGGGAAGCCATTGCAGTCAACTGAATTAAACAGGATGCTATTTCAACTCAGTGCTAAAAGAAGTTGAAATGGTAATTCTTAAATAGGGGTAAGTTTCTGAGGTTAAACTATTTAGGACATATATATAAAATCTAGTACAGTGTACAGATGCATCTGTATTTAAGAAAATCAATGATACCAAATGCCTGAATCACATCAGTATAAACCTTAACCCTAATTCCCCTAGTCCATAACTGATTTAAGAACACTTAGTTAATCTGCAGGGCTTCTAACAATTTTAATACCCGACTACATTGTCAGGAAATTTTGATAATTTAATCTAGAATATCACTAAGGTAAGAGTGGTCAACTCTTAAAGAATAAAAAAGTAAAAAAAAAATTGAATTTATATATTTCTCTTAGACATTGCAAAATTTTAAATTGTGTCCCACAAAAAGAAATACATATTATATACACGGATAAAGAATCCCTGGGATTCAATGTGTATAACTGAGACATTAGTTTCATAGAACAACTCAAGTCTGTGTATTCTATTTTTAATTTAATTTAATTTCACTCTATACCTGTTGTGCCCTCCAGCCTTAATATTTTTTTCCCTTCTGAGAGTGATACCTTGCTGGGTCACTGAAGACCTCCTGACCTCCCTGTGATTAATGCTTTAAATTCAGCTCTAAGGACATGCAGGGATATGTTTATAATTAAATGGAAATGACTGATACCAAGTATTGTATAATGTTTCCCAATACACTATCGAGGAAAAGAGTGGAGGTTTGACTGGAAAAAGGTCAGACAGAGATTCTAGGCAAGGCTAATTGGTAAGCACCGCATTGGCCAGGAAGTCTTTGCAGGAGAGGTCAGAGGTCATACCCTGTAGGCAGGAGCAGCAGGTGCCACAGGCCAGCTGAATTGGAGCTTCTGCTTACAAAGACTTTGTCACTGACTCTGCTTTTTCAGGAGGTACAAGGTCAGCTAACCTCATTTCTGAGGTAATACATAGAATACGAGGTGGTACTAGCAACCAGGGAAAGAAGAACTCCTAGGAAAATAAGAGCCAACTCCCCCTACCTGAACACATACCCTGTAGTTACACAGCTGCACAGACTCCAGTGTCCCTGGTTCCAATTTTTCAGGCAGTTCCCAGGATTTAGGGCAAATTCCAGAGTCAGAATATTTATTTTTAATCTTTAAGTAAACCTCATATTCACTAATTTACTAGTACGTTCTCCTATGACCAATTACATTTCCCCATGTGCCAACTATAATAAACTGCACAAAGCGTATAGAGCATTTTTGTTTGTTTGAAGAAAGTTGGTAATAAAAATGTGCAGGGGAGCTGTTTAAACATAGCAATGTGGATCTCTACCAAAACAGGAAAAAAAAGCAAATAAAGGCCAACTGAGGGTTTGTAAGTTTGAGCACAGGGAATTGCTTCCTAAAAGTCCTATGGAATCTACTTTTGATAGTTAGTTATGTGACTTCACGTAAGTTATTCCACCTCTCTGAACCTTAATTTGCTCATCTGAAAACAAAACAAAAACAAACAAAAGGTATCTGGATATGGCTATGCAAGTTACTTTCCTGCTTCATTTTTCTAAGGTTTTGTTACTGAACTTGATTTTATATAATGGTAGCATTTCTGAGGTTCTCTTTTTCCCTTTCTGATTAATCCAGCTGGGTAAAATCCATGTAGTAAAATGTCTCTGAGAATGAAGAAGCCCACCCTGCTTACTTTATGACTGACTAATAATTCTATGTCTGATGTAATCCACAGGTTTTGAGATTTATTAGATCGAGTTGCTTATCTTGGAGGCTGTCAAACCATGACAAGATAAGTTTCCCAGATTCATCTGTAAAACAGTACGATGTCAGGAGCACAGTGAGATGATTTTAGAAGAACTGAGAAAGTCATAGGGAGGACAAAATGACTAGTTTTTTTCCTATCTAAGTGTTGGCATGTAAAGTCAACTTTATTGCATAAATAAGTTTAATATTTGATAAATTTATGTTTCAGTACAGAATAAATTTTTTATTATTATTTTTTAACATTTTTATTGGAGTATAATTGCCTTACAATGTTGTGTTAGCCTCTGCTGTACAACAAAGCAAATCAGCTATATGTATACATATATCCCCTTATCCCCTTCCTCCTGTGCCTCCCTCCCATCCTACTATCCTACCCCTCTAGGTGGTCACAAAGCACTGAACTGATCTCCCCGTGCTATGCCGCTGCTTCCCACTAGCTATCTATTTTATATTGGGTAGTGTATACATGTCAGTGCTACTCTTTCACTTCATCCCAGCTTACCCTTCCCCCTTCCCATGTCCTCAATTCCATTCTCTACCATCTGCATCTTTATTCCTGTCTTGCCCCCAGGTTCATCAGAACCTTTTTTTTTTTTTTTAAGACTCAATATATATGTGTTAGCGTACGATATTTGTTTTTCTCTTTCAGACTTACTTCACTCTGTATGACTTCACTCTTACTACACTTTGTATTCACTCACTACAAATAACTCAATTTCATTTCTCTTTATGGCCAAGTAATATTCCATTGTATATACATCCCATATCTTCTTTATCCATTCATCTGTCGATGGACACAGGTTGGTTCCATGTCCTGGCTATTGTAAATACAGCTGCAATGAACATTGTGGTACATGACTCTTTTTGAATTATGGTTTTCTCTGGGTATATGCCCAGTAGTGGGATTGCTGTGTCATATGGTAGCTCTATTTTTAGTTTTTTTTGTTTTTTTCGTTTTTTTTTTTTGTGGTACATGGGCCTCTCACTGTTGTGGCCTCTCCTGTTGTGGAGCACAGGCTCCGGACATACAGGCTCAGCGGCATGGCTCACGGGCCCAGCCGCTCCGCAGCATGTGGGATCTTCACGGACCGGGACATGAATCCATGTCCCCTGCATTGGCAGGCGGACTCTCAACCACTGTGCCACCAGGGAAGCCCCTATTTTTAGTTTTTTAAGGAACCTCCATACTGTTCTCCATAGTGGCTGTATCAATTTACATTCCCACCAACAGTGCAACAGGGTTCCCTTTTCTCCACGTCCTCTCCAGCATTTACTGTTTGTAGATTTTTTGATGATGGCCATTCTGACCGGTGTGAGGTGATACCTCATTGTACTTTTGATTTGCATTTCTCTAATGATTAGTGATATTGAGCATCCTTTCATGTGTTTGTTGGCAATCTGTATATCTTCTTTGGAGAAATGTCTGTTTAGGTCTTCTGCCCATTTTTAGATTGGGTTGTTTGTTTATTTGATATTGAGCTGCTTGTATATTTTGGAGATTAATCCTTCATCAGTTGCTTCTTTTGCAAATGTTTTCTTCCATTCTGAGGGTTGTAGTTCGTCTCATTTATGGTTTCCTTTGCTGTGCAAAAGCTTTTAAGTTACCTTAGGTCCAATTTGTTTATTTTTGTTTTTATTTCCCTTTCTCTAGGAGGTGGGTCAAAAAGGATCTTGCTGTGATTTATGTCATAGAATGTTCTGCCTATGTTTTCCTCTAAGAGTTTGATAGTGTCTGGCCTTACATTTAGGTCTTTAATCCATTTTGAGCTTATTTTTGTGTATGGTGTTAGGGAGTGTTCTAATTTCATTCTTTTACATGTAGCTGTTCACTTTTCCCAGCACTCCTTATTGAAGAGGCTGTCTTTTCTCCATTGTATATTTTGCCTCCTTTATCAAAAATAAGGTGACCATATGTGCATGGGTTTATCTCTGAGCTTTCTATCCTGTTCCATTGATCTATATTTCTGTTTTTGTGCCACTACCATACTGTGTTGATTACTGTAGCTTTGTAGTATAGGCTGAAGTCAGGGAGCCTGCTTCCTCCAGCTCCACTTTTCTTTCTCAAGATTGCTTTGGTTATTCAGGGTCTTTTGTGTTTCTATACAAATTGTGAAATTTTTTGCTCTAGTTCTGTTAAAAATGCCAGTGGTAGTTTGATAGGGATTGCATTGAATCTGTAGATTGCTTTGGGTAGTATAGTGATTTTCACAATGTTGATTCTTCCAATCCAGGCACATGGTATATCTCTCCATCTGTTTGTATCATCTTTAATTTCTTTCATCAGTGTCTTATAATTTTCTGCATACCGGTCTTTTGTCTCCTTAGGTAGATTTATTCCTAGGTATTTTATTCTTTTTCTTGCAATGGTAAATGGGAGTGTTTCCTTAATTATTCTTTCAGATTTTTTATCATTAGTATAGGAATGCAAGAGATTTCTGTGCATTAATTATGTATCTTGCTACTTTACCAAATTCATTGATTAGCTCTAGTAGTTTTCTTGTAGCATCATCAGGATGCTCTATGTATAGTATCATGTACAAACAGTGACAGCTTTACTACTTCTTTTCTGATTTGGATTCTTTTATTTCTTTTTCTTCTCTGACTGTTGTGGCCAGAACTTCCCAAACTGTGTTGAATAATAGTGGCGAGAGTGGGCATCCTTATCTTGTTCCTGATTTTAGGGGAAATGGTTTCAGTTTTTCACCACTGAGAATGATGTTGGCTGTGGGTTTTTCATATATGGCCTTTATTATGTTGAGGTAATTTTCCCCTATGCCTACTTTCTGGAGAGTTTTTATCATAAATTGGTGTTGAATTTTGTCGAAAGCTTTTTCTGAATCTATTGAGATTATCGTATGGTTTTTATCCTTCAGTTTGTTAATATGGTGTATCACATTGATTGACTTGCATCTACTGAAGAATCCTTGCCATCCTGGATAAACCCCACTTGGTCATGGGGTATGATCCTTTTAATGTGCTGTTGGATTCTGTTTGCTAGTATTTTGTTGAGGATTTTTGCATCTATGTTCATCAGTGATATTGGCCTGTAGTTTTCTTTTCTGTGACATCTTTGTCTGGTTTTGGTATCAGGGTGATGGTGGCCTCGTAGAATGAGTTTGGGAGTGTTCCTCCCTCTGTTACATTTTGGAAGAGTTTGGGAAGGATAGGTGTTATCTCTTCTCTAAATGTTTGATAGAATTCACCCATGAAGCCATCTGGTCCTGGGCTTTTGTTTTTTGGAAGATTTTTATTCACAGTTTCCATTTCATTGCTTGTGATTGGTCTGTTTATATTTTCTATTTCTTCCTGGTTCAGTCTTGGAAGTTTGTGCTTTTCTAAGAATTTGTCCATTTCTTTCAGGTTGTCCATTTTATTGGCATAGAGTTGCTTGTAGTAATCTCTCATGATCTTTTGTATTTCTGCAGTGTCAGTTGTTACTTCTTTTTCATTTCTAATTCTTAGATTTGAGTCTTCTCCATTTTTTTCTTGATGAGTCTGGCTAAAGGTTTATCAATTTTATTTATCTTCTCAAGGGCCAGCTTTTAGTTTTATTGATCTTTGCTGTTGTTTGCTTTGTTTCTATTTCATTTATTTCTGCTCTGATCTTATGATTTCTTTCCTTCTACTAACTTTGGGTTTTCTTTGTTCTTCTTTCTCTAGTTCCTTTAGGTGTAAGTTTAGATTGTTTATTTGAGATTTTTCTTGTTTCTTGAGGTAGGATTGTATTGCTATAAACTTGCTTCTTAGAACTGCTTTTGCTGCATCCCGTAGGTTTTGGATCATTGTGTTTTCATTGTCATTTGTCTCTAGGTATTTTTTGATTTCCTCTTTGATTTCTTCAGTGATTTCTTGTTTATTTAGTAGTGTATTGTTTAGCCTCCATGTGTTTTGTGTTTTTATATTTTTTTCCCTGTAAGTGATTTCTAATCTCACAGCCTGTGGTTGGAAAAGAGGCTTTACATGATTTCAGTGTTGTTAAATTTACCCATGCTTGATTTATCACCCAAGATGTGATCTGTCTTGAAGAATGTTCCATGTGCAGTTGAGAAGAAAGTGTAATCTGCTGTTTTCAGATGGAATGTCTTACAAATATCAATTAACTCTATCTGGTCTATTGTGTCATTTGAGGCTTGTGTTTCCTTATTAATTTTCTGTCTGGATGATCTGTCCATTGGTGTAAGTGAGGTGTTAAATTCCCCCACTATTATTGTATTCCTGTTGATTTCCTCTTTTATAGCTGTTAGCCTTTGCCTTATGTTTTGAGGTGCCCCTAAGTTGGGTGCATATATATTTATAATTGTTATATCTTCTTCTTGGATTGATCCCTTGATCATTATGTAGTGTCCTTCCTTGTCTGTTGTAACATTCTTTATTTTAAAGTCTATTTTATCTAATATGAGTATTGCTACTCCAGGTTTCTTTTGATTTCCATTTGCATGGAATATCTTTTTCCATCCCCTCACTTTCAGTCTGTATGTGTTCCTGGGTCTGAAATGGCTCTCTTTTAGACAGCATATATACAGGTCTTGTTTTGAATCCATTCAGTGAGCGTGTATCTTTTGGTTAGTGCATTTAATCCATTTATGTTTAAGGTAATTATATGTATTTTCCTATTACCATTTTCTTAATTGTTTTGAGTTTGTTTTTGTAGGTATTTTCTTTCCTTTGTGTTTCCTGCCTAGAGAAGTGCCTTTAGCATTTGTTGTAAAGCTGGTTTGGTGGTGCTGAATTCTCTTAACTTTTGCTTGTCTGTAAATGTTTTAATTTCTCCATCAAATCTGAATGAGATCCTTGCTGCTTAGAGTAATCTTAGTTGTAGGTTTTTCCCTTTCATCACTTTAAATATGTCCTGCCACTCCCTTCTGGCTTGCAGAGTTTCTGCTGAAAGATCAGCTGTTAACCTTATGGGGATTCTCTTGTATGTCATTTGCTGTTTTTCCCTTGCTCTTTTTAATAATTTTTCTTTTATTTAATTTTTGATAGTTTGATTAATATGTGTCTTGGCGTGTTTCTCCTTGGATTTATCCTGTATGGGACTCTCTGCGCTTCCTGGACTTGATTGACTGTTTCCTTTCCCATACCCCTATAATTCGAATGTTGGTGCATTTAATGTTGTCCCAGAGGTCTCTGAGACTGTCCTCAATTCTTTTTTCTTTATTCTGCTCTGTGATAGTTATTTCCACAATTTTATCTTCCCGGTCACTTGTCCATTCTTCTGCCTCAATTATTCTGCTATTGATTCCTTCTAGAGAGTTTTAAATTTCATTTAGTATGTTGCTCATCATTGTTTATTTGCTCTTTAGTTCTTCTAGGTCCTTGTTAAATGTTTCTTGTATTTTGTCCATTCTGTTTCTGAGATTCTGGCTCAGCTTTACTATCATTACTCAGAATGCTTTTTCAGGTAGACTGCTTATTTCTTCTTCATTTGTTTGATCTGGTGGGTTTTTACCTTGCTCCTTCATCTGCTGTGTATTCCTCTGTTTTCTCATTTTGTTTAACTTACTCTGTTTGGCGTCTCCTTTTCAATGGCTGCAGGTTCATAGTTCCTGTTATTTTTGGTGTCTGCCTCCAGTAGGTGAGATTGGTTCAATGGCTTGTGTAGGTTTCCTGGTGGAGGGGACTGATGCCTGTGTTCAGGTGGATGGGCTGTATCTTGTCCTTCTGCTGGGCAGGGCCACATCCGGTGGTGTGTTTTGGAGTGTCCCTGAACTTAGTGTGACTTTAGGCAGCCTCTCTGCTAATGGGTGGGGTTCTGTTCCTGTCTTGCTAGTTGTTTGGCATGGGGCGCCAAGTACTGGAGCTTGCTGGCTGTTGGGTGGAGCTGGGTTGTAGTGTTGAGATGAAGATCTCTGGGAGAGCTCTCGTTGGTTGATATTATGTTGGGTTGGGAGTTTTCTTGTCGTCCAATGTCCTGGACTTAGGCTTCCCACCTCGAAGGCTCAGGCCTGACACCTAACTGGTGCACCAAAACCCTGTCAGCCACACAGCTCAGAAGAAAAGAAAGAGGGAAAACAACAACACCAACAACAAAAACAACCAAAAAAGCCAAAAAAAAGCTAACAGACAGAAACCTAGGACACATGGTAAAAGCATACCTATACAAAGTCACACAAAGAGGCATATGCATACACATTCACAAAAAGAGAAAAAGGAAAAAAAATGTATATAAAAATGAAGAAAAAGGTAGAGAGCAACCAAACCAATAAGCAAATCCACCAGTGATAATAAGCAGTAAATACTGTACTAAGATAAACATAAAACCAGAAACAAATTAGATGCAGAAGGTAAACCCTAAGTCTACATTTGCTCCCCAAGTCCACTGCCTCAATTTTGGGAAGGTTCGTTGTCTATTCAGGTATTCTTCAGATGCAGGGTTTATCAAGTTGATTGTGGGCATTTAATCTGCTGCTCCTGAGGCTGCATGGAGAAACTTTCCTTTCTCCTCTTTGTTCGCAGAGCTCTTGCATTTCAGCTTAGGTTTTGGCCCTGCCTCTGCATGTAGGTCGCCCTCTGTTCCCCACCCAGACAGGAGGGGGTTAAAGCAGCGGCTTATTAGGAGGCTCTTGCTCAGTCAGGCTGGTGAGAGCGAGGGATACGGTGGTCAAATTGGAATGCAGGGTGAGCCTGAGGCAGCAGAGGCCGGTATGACGTTGCAACAGCCTTAGGCACACCATGTGTTCTCTCGGGGAACTTGTCCCTCGATCTTGGGACCCTGGCAGTGGTGTGGTGCACAGGCTCCTGGGGGTTGTGGATAGTGACCTGCGCTTGCACACAGGATTCTTGGTGGCTGCGGCAGCAGCCATAGTGTTTCATGCCCATCTCTGGGGTCCGAGCTGATAGCTGTGGCTCATGCCCTTCTCTGGAGCTCACTTAGGCAGTGCTCTGCCTTCTGTGGGAACACTGGGAAGGAATTCCCTCTCCAGCTTTGGGTATCTTACTTCCTTTACTAGTCATTTACTTTGTGTGCCTGTCTACCAGTTACCATAGCTTCTGGACCTTATTTCCTTGCTTCCAACACAGAAAATAAATCACAGAGGGATTGTATGGGTTAGATCCTTTAGACCCTTTCAGTGGTCTAAAATGAGTTAGAGTGAAGAGAGAGACTGGATGTTAGGAGAATATTCCATAGGTACTTCAGGTGGTGAATATGCTAAGGGGTAAGGAAGTTCTGAACTAGGATAGTACAGGAATGACTCTTAAACAGTAGTGCTGTGACAAACATTACTCAAAAGGCACTTCTCAGTTATGCTTTTGATCACTTTGCATTTAATTAAGAGTAGAAACTGAATAGAATGAAATTGCTTATGAAGTTAGTAATAATTTATGTGGAAATTGAGATAAACCATAACTATGGGCAGTTGGGTCCAAATTGTCCTGAATGTGTCTTTATCTGGGTTTGGGATGTTATGTCATGCTATTACTACTTAGCTGTTCACCACAATCATGCCAAGGACACACAGACTTTGGAGAATCTTTTCAATTTTTATTTCATTTTCCTTGAAGATGATCTGATTTTTCTCTTCACAGTGGAAAGTCACAGGTACATGGTCACAGCGGGCATCTGGGCACAGTATTTAGAATGAAAACTATATTTATCTTCTATAATGAATGTTAGATTGATAGTCTGTGTCTCAGCTCCCTGGCATCAGTTTAAATGGGATTTACTTAATAAGGAATTCATTGTAGAGGTAATTTATTGTAGAGAAGTGTATTACAGAATTTGAGGTAGCGATACTAGGGATTTCTTCTAAGTCACCAAAGACTCAGGGGACTTTCAGAATGCTCCATGCTGACATGAAAATCATCTCATACAAATGCAGATAGTGACAAGATAAGACAGGACTTACCTTTGTGTTAAAATAATTACTGTTTGAAAGGATAACCTCTTCTTGTCTACAGAAAGCTGAAATGCTATTATGATTGAATGAATTTTGCTTCATAGTCTAAGGTTTTGATGTCCCCAAACCCATTCATTGACTTCACACTGAGGGTTCTGCCCAGATTTATAGGATAACGCTCCAGCATTTTGGACCTGCTCTAAATTTCAAAGGGAAGTAGGAGATGATTGGATCAAATTATTCAGATATTGCTTGAAAATTCATTTTATTTTGTGTAGGTATAGACTAGTATATTTGCACAGAGAACTTAATTTTAAGTCACTAATTTCTCCGGAAGAGGAAAAACCTTGCATTTGATTACAAATGCCATTCAGAGAAATGTCTGGAAGGCAGATATTAACTTGATTTTCATTTGTTTCCATTCCTTTATTACCATTTTTTCCTTTTTTATATCCACACACATCCACAAAGTTGGAAACATGCCAGTTTTTCTAGACTATTTTATAACAATCCAAATTGAAAATGTCTGTTTTCCAGAGAAAACTTTGTGGCAACAATCTCATCCATTTTCATTCAATTTATTCTTTGAATGTCCGGAAGAAAACTGACTGAGCAATCACAGCAGTGATATTTCAGTGGCTAAACTTGTTATTTTGGAAACAAGATTATGATTTAAACAGAATCAAACACGTTGACCTCCATATCACCGCCCCGGAGTCCTTGTGAACATCTCCAGACTGTCCTCTGTGTCCTCTGACTGGCAGGAGAATGTGTCTTCTGACTAGACAACTGAGTCCCAGGGCTTCCCCTCACACTGACAAGTTTTGTTAATCAAATTAATGTATGGTTCATCACCCCAAAGGAAAAAAGGTTTCATCTAGAAGTAATTATTAAACTATGCTAAAAATGAGTTATAAATTCTATAATACTATAGTATTAAATAAAATAATAACAAAGCACCATAGAAGGCAGAGAGATCCTTGAAGGACCCAAAACCCATGCGATATGGGGGATTCTTTGAGTTAAAGAACAGCAATAAGAAAGAGGGGAAAGACAAATTGGGGACTTTCAGCCAAAGAGGATATAACAGTCATTTCCTTTTCAACATCTTCAGCACTGCCTTGGAGACCATTTCCAGTTTTGATTCTTATTGGTATCTTGCCATATTAGCTTGACAACTGGCCTTGACTATTTAGGGTGTATATGAATGTGTATAATGACAAAGAAAAAAGAAAGAAAGCTTCTATTATATCTGTCTATGTTACATCTATATATTCTATATATGGAGCTTGTATTATATGTCAGATAAACTACTGAGTGATCTTATGTATGTTATCTCATTTAATTTTATCTATAACTCCATTATCAAACAAAGAACCCAAGGACGCCTATTTGGAGACTCTATAAAGTACTGTGAGAAGAAATGCAATGTGATTTTTGGGGGGCAGTAGCAGGCATGGTTATTGCAAGTCTTAAAAACTCGTGGTGGTCATTTAGGAGGAGAAAAATAGACACATAAATTAGTCCCTGCCTCCTAGATTAAGTGTCTCTAGGATGGGGGAGGAGCATGACAAACGTTCTGTAGCCTGGAAAATTTAGCATTTGGTTTTATCAATTATTTTTTCCTGATCCTGTTGTCCCATGGGTGCTCAACTGTCTATATAACTGATCACACTTTTCATTTTTAAAAATCTGTCTCAACCAGAAGACTAATTCAAAACTTCAAGAATAAAACCCAGAATATAAGTATTATTTGTTGAAATAATGATTTTAAATGTCTTCCAGTGTTTCTTCCTCAGTTGACTCTTCTTAATCCTCTCTCCAACCTCTTCACCCCTCTTGAATTGCCCTCTGCACACAGTGACTTCTTATTTCTGATAAAAGGCTAAGTGTTATATTCAAAGAGATGTAGAAATTGGCTACAGGCCATGTCCTTTCTCATTGTCTTCATTTATAACAGGAGTAACTGATAGTGTTTTGCTTCTCTTCCTGTGAAACGTTTGTTTTAAGCATGCCTTTAAAAGGAGTTGGTGGTGCATGCTATGTAGGTCTCAAATGAAGGGTTGATTGGTTAACAACTAGACTGGCTTTAACCAACTTTTCCCCTCTTCTACTCTGCAGTATTCTTCTCTAGCAATCCACAGAACCAACTGTCACAGCCATCCCTGATCTCCATTCTTTGCCTAAACATTTAATGGTAAAAGGCAGACCTCAGATTATACATGTGATTCATTATTAAAATGATGTAGTATGTATGTTAGTTAAAGGTTTTTTTTTTTTTTTTCATGTGTGGTACATGATTTTTGAAAGAGAATATCCCTGACAATACCTCAAGACATAATTGTGGGCAAAAATATACTACTGCTAAGCCCAGGACTGGAAATTTTGAACAGTTGGGTTTGTTTGTACAGACTATTCCATGTTGTGTCTTTGAATCAAACAAAATCTCCAGAAGTTATTAAGAGCGTCACCTGTTCTTTTTTCTTTTTTTTTTTTTTTCTTTTTGCGGTATGCGGGCCTCTCACTGTTGTGGCCTCCCCCGTTGCGGAGCACAGGCTCCGGACGCGCAGGCCCAGCGGCCATGGCTCACGGGCCCAGCCGCTCCGCGGCATATGGGATCCTCCCAGACCGGGGCACGAACCCGTATCCCCTGCATCGGCAGGCGGACTCTCAACCACTGCGCCACCAGGGAGGCCCCATGTCACCTGTTCTTAATGCTGGGGACAGTGGGGAGTTGAAAGGACTTGCAGCTCTAATGTCTTTGCCAGGTTTGAAAAAGCAATTTAATAGTGCCCAAACCCCTTTATGAATGTGAAGTTCCCCACTGCTTTTGAAGAGCAGCCTGTTACCCCCGAACCTTTGAACAGTCACCAAAGAAGACATTGCACGAGGGGCATGCATGTTAATGGCAGCAGTTGCACACGATCCCAGATGAATGGTTCTTTCTCCTCTCCCCTCATCCCTTGTGATTAGAAAGAAATTTGTTAGGTATGTCTAGAAAACTAATTACATCATCATGAGGAATATCCCAGTGGGGAAATCTTTTCTTTCCACATCAAAAGGATGGCCAGCGGCTACTGTGTTGAATCCAGTAATCTGCGGGAGATAGTGCCAGGGATGGGAAAGCAGCTCTGCTCCTCAGGAACATCTGCTCACAGACAATGCTGGGAAATTAACCATGTATTGGGAGGCAGCTGCAAAGCATGCAGCAAACAGGCATCAGGGAAAAGCTCAGCAAGTCAGAGGAGATAAAATGGGAAAGAAGCTTATGAAACATGGAAGTTCAGGACAGTAACAGGAATATTGATTTATTAGAAAATGGCATCGAGAGCCAGGAGTCCTGGGTTTATGTACCAGCTGTGATTCTTATGGACCATTTTTCCTCCTAGAGTCTCCTTTTCCTCATCCCTAAAATGGGGACTGGCACTGTTACCTCACCGGCTGGTTAGTGAAGATTAAATATGTTAAATATAAGGTACCAGATAGATCTGCATTTTTATAGAGTGAGATCCAATCTCACTTTGATATTTCAGCTAGCAGCCCCTCATTTTTCTGAGAATTACAGTGTGATATGCCATTGAAGGCGTATTTTTCTTAGGATGGAACCCTCTGCATGGATGTACCCTAAGAACAGTGCTCTCAACCTGGCAGTGAAGTCTATGAGTTCTAAACATGCTATTAAAAAAATCAGTGGGTAAACGATGAAATCAAAGAGGAAATGAAGGCTATGAACAACTAGCACCCAGTCACTTAATGTCAGTGAAAATAAAGAGAGACATTAATGATCCAAAGAGTATGTTGTAAAATAGTAGTACACAAGAAACCTTAAAATACACTCAGGGATTCAAATTAAATCCTAAAATAAAAATGTAGGGCCTCCCTGGTGGCGCAGTGGTTGAGAGTCCGCCTGCCGATGCAGGGGATACGGGTTCGTGCCCCGGTCTGGGAGGATCCCATATGCCGCGGAGCGGCTGGGCCCGTGAGCCATGGCCGCTGGGCCTGCGCGTCCGGAGCCTGTGCTCCGCAACGGGAGAGTCCACGGCAGTGAGAGGCCCGCATACCGCAAAAAGAAAAAAAAAAAAAAAAAAATGTATATGACCTGAAAACTTTGAGCCATAGAACTTTCTGTGACCTGGGAGAGACTAGTTCAACATCCACAATTTACAAAAGGAAAAATAAGGCGAGATGGCCTAGAGACTTCAGTTACAAGGAACAGTAGAGAAGGCTGGTTGTAAATCAAAGATACCAGCTTCCCTCACACAAGGAGTGTGATTGCCAGAAAGTGAGTGCACAGCAAGAGATGTTTGTCCACTCTGTTAGCGAGATGGAGCCATTTGGCCAGATCTCACCAATGAAATGTGAGTGGAAATGATGTCAGTCATTGGAGAGACAAGAGGTTAGGAAGCAAGTGTGCCTATCTTCCTTCCCTTGTGTGCTGACTGGGTTTCAATGCCACAGGTAGCTTTGGAAGCCATATTTGAAGATGGCAGTGCTGTCTTTGGATTTCTGGATGACTGTGTGAAGCAAGGCTTTCACTCTCTCTACCCTGTCCTTTCTTTTCCAATAACTGATCTTTCTGAGCTAGATAGGTATTTCTTCTGTGTTAAGGTAGAGTTTCTTTGTTAGAGTAATTAGCTTTACCTTAATGACGTAGAACTAGGTCCCAGATTTGTTTTCAATAATTTACCTGTATGATGTGGGCTGCTGTTTTTTTCCCTCCTTATGCCTGAATAGCAAACATGCCATTGGCCCATGTGAACCACACCTTATTTTTAGACAAGCTTTTACAGGTAAGTACTTCAAGAAAAGATAAACACTTCAAGAAAGATATTAAGAAATGTAACAGCATCAGGATAAAGAGTAAATTGCATGTGAGCTCCTAAATAATTAGGTTAATAATTGAACTTCACTGTGTGCTCTTTCTTCTCCTATAAGAACCAAGGTTTAGGGGAAATTTTCATGAGTATTATGGTATGTATTTGCATTTCTTTGGTATGGTTGTTATTGCCATCTATTTGTATATCTACCCTAGACAGAATGAGAAGCAAGGCAGAGCTAAAGAAAATTTTAAGCACATAAACTTAAGAGCTCTGGAACCAGATGGTCTGGGGCTAAATCCTGATGATAACACTAGCTCTGTGATCTTGGGAATATCACATATCTGTTCTATGGCCTCGGTTTCCTTATCTGTAAAATGAGACTGTGATGGTCCATATTTTATAGAATTATTAGGAGGATGATATAAAGTAATATCTATAAATTACCCAACACAGAAACATACTCAATAGATACTCTTTTGTGGTGGAAGAGAATGTACTGTTGAATTAATGAGGTATGTAAAGTTATCCAATACTAAAACAAACAAAAACCAAAACTAGAATTGTTAGAGAAGCTATATAAGGCTTTTATATATTTATTTTTAAATTGCTTTTCACATTAAAAAAATTTATTTATCTTTTTGGCTGTGTTGGGTCTTTGCTGCTGTGCATAGGCTTTCTCTAGTTGTAGTGAGTGGGGGCTACTCCTGTTGCAGCACATGGGCTGCTCATTGCAGTGGCTTCTCTTGTTGCAGAGCACAGGCTCTAGGCACACGGGCTTCAGTAGTTGCAGCACGAGGGCTCAGTATTTGCGGGACATGGGCCCTAGAGCATTCAGGCTCTAGGGTGTGCAGGCTTCAGTAGTTGTGGCTCGTGGGCTCTAGAGGGCAGGCTCAGTAGTTGTGGCTCACGGGCTTAGTTGCTCCATGACATGTGGGATCTTCCCAGACCAGGGATCAGACCCATGTTCCCTGCATTGGCAGGAGGATTCTCTTTATTTTTTTCCTTTAGTTATCTATTTCATACATATTAGTGTATATATGTCAATCTCAGTTTCCCAATTCATCCCACTACCACCTCCCACCCCGCTTTCCATGCTTGGTGTCCATAAACTTGTTCTTTACATCTGTGTGTATTTCTTCCTTACAAACTGGTTCATCTGTACCATTTTTGCAGATTCCACATATATGCGTTAATATACAATATTTGTTTTTCTCTTCCTGACTTCACTCTGTATGATAGTCTCTAGGTCCATCCACGTCTCTACAAATGACCCAATTTCGTTCCTTTTTATGGCTGAGTAATATTCCATTGTATATATGTACCACATCTTCTTTATCCATTCCTCTGTCGATGGGCATTTAGGTTGCTTCCATGACCTGGCTCTTCTAAATAGTGCTGCAATGAACATTGGGGTGCATGTGTCTTTTTGAATTGTGGTTTTCTCTGGGTATATGCCCAGTAGTGGGATATCTGGGTCATGTGCTAATTCTATTTTTAGAATTTTAAGGAATGTCCATACTTTTCTCCATAGTGGCTGTATCAATTTACATTCCCACCAACACTGCAAGAGGGTTCCCTTTTCTCCACACCCTCTCCAGCATTTGTTGCTTGCAGATTATCTGATGATGCCCATTCTAACTGGTGTGAGGTGATACCTCATTGTACTTTGGATTTGCATTTCTCTAATAATTAATGATGTTGAGCAGCTTTTCATGTGCCTCTTGGCCATGAGGCCATTTCTGTCTTCTTTGGAGAAATGTCTACTTAGGTCTTCTGCCGAATTTTGGATTGGGTTGTTTGTTTTTTTACTATTGAGCTTCATGAGCTGTTTATATATTTTGGAGATTAATCCTTTGTCCATTGATTCATTTGCAAATATTTTCTCCAATTCTGAAGGTTGCCTTTTCATCTTGTTTATAGTTTCTTTTGCTGTGCAAAAGCTTTTAAGTTTCATTAGGTCCCATTTGTTTATTTTTGTTTCTATTTCTATTTCTCTAGGAGGTGGGTCAAAAAGACCTTGCTGTGATTTATATCAAAGAGTGTTCTTCCTATGTTTTCCTCTAAAGTTTTACAGTGTCTAGTCTTACATGAAGGTCCTTAACCCATTTATAGTTTATTTTTATGTATGGTGTTAGGGAGTGTTCTAATTTCATTCTTCTACATGTGGCTGCCCAGTTTTCCCAGCACCACTTATTGAAGAGGCTGTCTTTTCTCCATTGTATATCCCTGCCTCCTTTTTCGTAGATTAGTTGACCATAGGTGCATGGGTTTATCTCTGGGCTTTCTGTCCTGTTCCATTGATCTATATTTCTGTTTTTGTGCCAGTAACATATTACTGTAGCTTTGCAGTATAGTCTGAAGTCAGGGAGTCTGATTCCTCCAGCTCTGTTTTTTCCCCTCAAGGTTGCTTTGGCTATTTGGGGCCTTTTTTGTCTCCATACAAATTTTAAGATTTATTTTTGTCCTACTTATGTAAAAAATGCCATTGGTAATTTGAAACGGATTGCATTGAATCTGTAGATGACTTTGGGTAGTACAGTCATTTTCACAATATTGATTCTTCCAATCCAAGAACATGGTATATCTCTACATCTGTATGTGTCATCTTTGATTTCTTTCATCAGTGTCTTATAGTTTTCTGAGTACAGGTCTTTTACGTCCTTAAGTAGGTTTATTCCTAGGTATTTTATTCTTTTTGTTGCAATGGTGAATGGGAGTGTTTCCTTAATTTCTCTTTCAGATTTTTCATCCTTAGTGTATAGGAATGCAAGAGATTTCTGTGTAGTAATTTTGTATCCTGTAACTTTACCATGTTCATTGATTAGCTCTAGTAGTATTCCGGGGGCATCTTTAGGATTCTCTATGTATAATATCATGTAATATGCAGACAGTGACAGCTTTGCTTCTTCTTTTCCAATTTGTATTCCTTTTATTTCTTTTTCTTCTCTGATTACCGTGGCTAGGACTTCCAAAATTATGTTGAATAAGAGTGGTGAGAGTGGACATCCTTGTCTTGTTCCTGATCTTAGAGGAAATGCTTTCAGTTTTTCACCATTGAGAATTATATTTGCTGTAGGTTTGTTGTATATGGCCTTTATTATGTTGAGGTAGGCTCCCTCTATGCCCACTTTCTGGAGAGTTTTTATCATAAATGGGTGTTGAATTTTGTCAACAGCTTTTTTCTGCATCTACTGAGATGATCATATGGTTTTTCTTCTTCAATTTGTTAATATGGTGTATCACATTGATTGATTTGTGTATATTGAAGAATCCTCGCATCTCTGGGATAAATCCACTTCATCATGGTGTATGATCCTTTTAATGAAATGTGTTGTTGGATTCTGTTTGCTAGTATTTTGTTGAGGATTTTTGCATCTATATTCATCAGTGATGTTTGTCTGTAATTTTCTTTTTTTGTAGTATCTTTGACTGATTTTGGTATCAGGCTGATGCTAGCTTCGTATAATGAGTTTGTGAGTGTTCCTTTCTCTGCAATTTTTTGGAAGAGTTTGAGAAGAATGGGTGTTAGCTCTTCTCTAAATGTTTGATAAAACTCACCTCTGAAGCCATCTGGTCCTGTTCTTTTGTTTGTTGGAAGATTTTTAATTACAGTTTCAATTTCATTACTTGTGATTGGTCTGTTCATATTTTCTGTTTCTTCCTGGTTCAGTCTTGGAAGGTTATACCTGTCTAACAGTTTGTCCATTTCTTCCAGGTTATCCATTTTATTGGCATAGAGTTGCTTGTAGTAGTCTCTTAAGATGCTTTGTATTCCTGAGGTGTCCATTGTAGCTTCTTTTTCATTTCTAATTTTATTGATTTGAATCCTCTCCCTCTTTTTGTTCATGAATCTGGCTAACGGTTTATCACTTTAGTTTATCCTCTCAAGAACCAGCTTTTAGTTTTATTGATCTTTGCTGTTGTTTGCTTTGTTTCTATTTTATTTATTTCTGCTCTGATCTTATGATTTCTTTCCTTCTACTAACTTTGGGTTTTCTTTGTTCTTCTTTCTCTAGTTCCTTTAGGTGTAAGTTTAGATTGTTTATTTGAGATTTTTCTTGTTTCTTGAGGTAGGATTGTATTGCTATAAACTTGCTTCTTAGAACTGCTTTTGCTACATCCCATAGGTTTTGGATCATTGTGTTTTCATTGTCATTTGTCTCTAGGTATTTTTTTATTTCCTCTTTGATTTCTTCAGTGATTTCTTGTTTATTTAGTAGTGTATTATTTAGCCTCCATGTGTTTGTGTTTTTACCTTTTTTTCCCTGTAAGTGATTTCTAATCTCACAGCCTGTGGTTGGAAAAGAGGCTTGATATGATTTCAATTTTCTTAAATTTACCCAGGCTTGATTTATCACCCAAGATGTGATCTATCCTGAAGAATGTTCCATGTGCAGTTGAGAAGAAAGTGTAATCTGCTGTTTTCATGTGGAATGTCTTATAAATATCAATTAACTCTTTCTGGTCTATTGTGTCATTTGAGGCTTGTGTTTCCTTATTAATTTTCTGTCTGGATGATCTGTCCATTAGTGTAAGTGAGGTGTTAAATTCCCCCACTATTATTGTATTCCTGTTGATTTCCTCTTTTATAGCTGTTAGCCTTTGCATTATATATTGAGGTGCCCTTAAGTTGGGTGCATATATATTTATAATTGTTATATCTTCTTCTTGGATTGATCCCTTGATCATTATGTAGTGTCCTTCCTTGTCTGTTGTAACATTCTTTATTTTAAAGTTTATTTTATCTAATATGAGTATTGCTACTCCAGGTTTCTTTCGATTTCCATTTACATGGAATATCTTTTTCCATCCCCTCACTTTCAGTCTCTTTGTGTCCCTTGGTCTGAAGTTGGTCTCTTGTAGACACATATGTATGGGTCATGTTTTTGTATCTATTCAGTGAGCCTGTGTCTTTTGGTTGGAGCATTTAATCCCTTCACATTTAAGGTAATTATTGATATGTATGTTCCTATTACCATTTTCTTAATTGTTTTGTGTTTGTTTTTGTAGTTCCTTTTCTTCTCTTGTGTTTCCCTCTTAGAGAAGTTCCTTAAGCATTTATTGTAGAGCTGGTTTGGTGGTGCTGTATTCTCTTAGCTTTTGCTTGTCTGGGTTTAATTTCTCCATGGAATCTAAATGAGATCCTTGCTAGGCAATCTTTTTTTTTTTTTTTTTTTTTTGCTGTATGGGGGCCTCTCACTGTTGTGGCCTCTCCCGTTGCGGGGCACAGGCTCCGGACGCACAGGCCCAGCGGCCATGGCTCACGGGCCCAGCCGCTCCGCGGCATGTGGGATCCTCCCGGGCCGGGGCACGAACCCGTGTCCCCTGCATCGGCAGGCAGACTCTCAACCACTGCGCCACCAGGGAAGCCCCAGGTAGGCAATCTTGATTGTAGGTTTTTCTCTTTCATCACTTTAAGTATATCCTGCCACTCCCTATGGCCTGCAGAATTTCTACTGAAAGATCATCTGCTAACTTTATGGGGATTCCTTTGTATGTTATGTTTTGCTTTTTCCTTGCTACTTTTAATATATTTCCTTTGAATTTAATTTTTGTTAGTTTGATTAATATGTGTCTTGGCATGTTTCTCCTAGGGTTTATCCTGTATGGACTCCTCGTGCTTCCTGGACTTGGGTGGTTATTTCCTTTCCCATGTTACGGGTTTTCCACTATAATCTCTTCAAATATTTTCTCAGACCCTTTCTTTTTCTCTTCTTCTTTTGGGAACCCCTATAATTTGAATGTTGATGCTTTTAGTGTTGTCCCAGTGGTCTCTGAGATGTCTTCAGTTCTTTTCATCCTTTGTTCTTCATTCTGCTCCTCGACAGCTATTCCCACCATTCTTTCAACTCATTTGTTCATTCTTCTGCCTCAGTTATTCTATTATTGATTCCTTCTAGTGTATTTTTCATTTCAGTTATTGTTTTGTTCATCTCTGTTTGTTTGTTCTTTAATTCTTCTAGGTCTTTGTTAAACATTTCTTGCATCTTTTCAGTCTTTGCCTCCATTCTTTTTCTGAGGTCCTGGATCATCTTCACTATCATTATTCTGAATTATTTTTCTGGAAGGTTGCCTATCTCCACTTCATTTAGTTGTTTTTCTGGTGTTTTATCTTGTTCCTTCATCTGGTACATAGTCCTGTGCCTTTTCATTTTGCCTATCTTTCTGTGAATGTGGTTTTTGTTCCACAGGCTGCAGGATTGTAGTTCTTTTTGCTTCTGCTGTTTGCCCTCTGATAGGCGGATTCTTAACCACTGCACCACCCAGGGAGTCCCTGTAAGGGCCTTTTAGAAGCCTATCTGCATACTGATGTCATTTTTGTTCTTTGAATAAGTGCTTTCCTTAAGCTTTGAATATTAGAGAAATCAAGTTCTTTCCTTAAATAATAGGGCAATAAATTATTTGCTATTAGCATGTTGAAAGGTGTAACTGAATTTATAAGACATTTTGCTACTTCCACCTTTCTCCATCATTTCCCATTGTAATTAAATGAGACAAGCTATTGGAAGAGTTCTTCATAAGGTGTAATGAGTTATTACAAATTCACCCATTTGTTTGCCCATTTAGTATATGTCTATCAAGTATGGATGAGGTATCACGTATTCAGTTAAGGACTGGAATGGTTATTTAATGGTCTAGTCATGGGTTTTGCCATCATGCAACACCAATTCTAGCGACAGATTACAGACAAGGACACAGTTTTGTCATCTATTGTGTTGCCCTGAAGGAATGTACAAAGCAGTATGGAAATAGAAGAAAATGACAAGTGATTTTATTGCTAAAATGCCTTTTCCTTCTTTCAGAATAATTGATCCTAAATCTAAACTTTACTCCAATTAAATTTCAAGGTCAGGATAAAGAGATTATTATCACTCTCTAAAATTATAATAATGTTTACAGCAGGAAACAAAATCTAGGTTTTCTCAATATCAGGATTTATTACCTAAGGTAAAATATTGGCTTAGGCTTTACTTGGGTCAATATTTACCCAACTCTGTTTCATGGCTGTCACCACAAAAATGTCTGTTTTTTTAACCTCACGTTAACAAACAGCTGTTAGAGAAACTTGAATTCTCTTTTTGGAACTCATTGAAGGGGTAGTAAGTAGACCCCATTAGTTGTAGCACAAAGTTGGGAGTTCATACAGGAATCTTTGTAAAGCTCAGGTTTCCTCCGCCCCAAAGGGAGCTGTGTGAATCAGAGCTCTGTGTGACTTGGTGCCCTGCCTTCTCCTTGACCTGTTCACACTGAGGCACACTGTCTCTGCCAGGGGGAGGACAAAGTCCTCACACCGAGCAGAGTGGTGCAGCCAGAAAGGTCCATGGCCAGAATATATTGGAGGCAGAGCAGTCCTGAGGATGTTTTCTTCCCTGTTGACTGGTCTACTTGCTGCCTAGAGTCTATGACTAATAGCACTAGGATCATGGATGCATTTTGAGAAAGATTTGCCAGCAATACACCTTTTTTTTGTTGGTGTTTTGGGTTTTTTTTGTTTTTTTGCAGTACGCGGGCCTCTCACTGTTGTGGCCTCTCCCGTTGTGGAGCACAGGCTCCGGACGAACAGGCTCAGCGGCCATGGCTCACGGGCCTAGCCGCTCTGCGGCATGTGGGATCTTCCCAGACCGGGGCACGAACCCGTGTCCCCTGCATCGGCAGGCGGACTCTCAACCACTGCGCTACCAGGGAAGCCCAGCAATACACCTTTATGTTTTATTTTAATAACTGTTTATTATACAAGAATTTGTGCTCACTGTGGAAAAGATAAACTATAGATGAATGAAAACGATAACAAAAATTATCCAATTCCTACCACCGGTGGCTTCTAGGCTTTTTCTATGCATATGTACACATATATATTATACACATTGTTTTGTAACTCTCATATTATTAGGAACATTGAGGAAAGACTTAGAACTAGAACATTCTTAAATTATCAGTGTACCTAGTATGTTTGATGTTCTCAAATATCTTCAATATATATTATGTCAAATATGACATTGAATAATCTCATGGGGGAGATTTACACATAGATTCCGTCTTCATTGAGTACTGTGAAGCATTATGGTAGAGTGAAAAGACTTGAGTTTTGGAAGCAGACAGAAATTCTTCAAATTTTACTTTGTTCACTTAGTGGCTGTACAACCTTGGCAAAATTATATAGGTTAAACATTATGAAACTGCCAACATTTGACCTTTTTTGACTTACAAGACTGGCAGTTTCATATGGTTCAGTCTAATTCCTAAACTCTTCGAGTATAGCTTTTTCAAGTATTAAATGTACGATAATACTCTCTAGCAGAGTTGATGTGGGAATGAATTTAAATTATATAATATTTGTAAATTAGTTGGCATATACTTGATATTCAACAAATGTTAACTGCTTATCCTAAAATCTTCATTGGGAATACAGAATACGCTTGGTGGGTGAGTGAATGGGGTTCTTTCAAGAAGTAGATGCCAAGATGGAATAAATACATAAGAGACTTCTTAAGGAAAATGCTTCTCAGAGAAGATGGAGTGAGGACAGGCTGGTGGAACCATCAGACCATGATGGAGGTCTGACCTCAAAGAAGGAGAGAAGGAAGAAAGGAAGGAAGGCTGGATGGAAGAGTTTTAGAACATCTTGCAGTTTTGAGGAAAGTTTGTCAAGGCTATCAAGAGCTGTGGAGCCAAGGTTGCCCATTTGAGGAGTCCCATGTCTCCTAGGAGCTAGTTTGCCTGAGTCTCCCTGCCAAGCTTGATTGTTGGCTGGGAGTAATGTGGGAAGCAGAGCCTTAGCACCTGGGAAGGTGGGATTTTCAGAGGGCAACCCCTGGGGCCTCCCACTCAGAGATCAGAGAGGCACCTTCTTATAGCCACCACTTGTGAATATCAGACATTAATCAGTGTAATGTGTTACTCATTAATCTTGGAACATTGAAATGAGAATTTTGGGAATAATTAGTCTATAAGTTAAATTTTTCTAGCATCCTTTATGCCTTCTTTCCCGTATCTACCCCACATTCCCCTCCCAGTTAAATCTTTACTGACTTGACCCTTAGCCTGCTCTTAGTCATGCCCTGAATCTCTTTTCTTCTGGCCTCTCTTCCCACTTAAATGCCTTGAGCTCTGTAAATCCCTTAGAATAACATTAGGTTTTTCATAATCATTGACAAACTATCTCTTCTGTTTTTGTTTTTTTTTGGTTCTTTCTACTGATAATATAAGATTCCTGACATGAGATAATCATCCTTTTGTCTCTGAGTAAGGGAGTCCCAGAAAAAGAAACAGGAGAGAGCTGATGGGAATAATATCCAGGGACAAGGATCATCATGACTCTTTAATTATTGCCAAAAATAATCTTGCCTATAGTTATGATAATCATGTTGTAGGTTCTGAGTATTAATAAGCTGATGAGGTGGTATGATGCTTCAAGATGTAGCCACTGGGCCTTTTTTTTTTTTTTTTTGGTCATTACAAAAAGACACAGGAAGAACATATAAAGAGTCATAGAATGTTTTAGTGTGGGGCCATTATGAAACAGTATACTGTCATTTTTCTAGTTAACAAAAATCACATGCAAATGTCACATAACCAAAGCAAAAGATGATTGACAAACCTGTCATGTGTACACATTTTTCTACCTTCTCTGTGGATTTAATACATTTCAGCAGTCATTGTAATTGTGTTAGAATTTATTCTTTGCAAAACCATCAGAGTCAATGAGCTAATATCAAAGTTTATATTAACAACTCAAAATAGTTCCAACCTTTAAATTGTTGACATGGAAACACATCTTTCTTCACCTTATCAGAACTCTGCACATGTGCTGATGTGGACTGGGCCCTGGATTAATCAGAAATATACTATTCGATTGTGCCTTCAAGTCAGAAAGTTAAGAAGGGAAGCATTATTATTCATATATTCCGTGTATCTACAGAAAACAATCAGTCTAATGGTGCTGCCATGTTGGCTGATTTTCAGTCCTGTTTTATTAAACTGGAACAATCTTCACACAATCTGAATTTTTTCAGCTCCAGCACCAGAGTAATTAACAGATGTTTACTTTGAAGAAGAGATGCAAAGCTTTTTCTCTCAAAGTTATTTTTGAAAGTTGAAAATGTTCTTTGAATTCAGTTTACAGTATTAAAAAGAAAGTAAGATGAGGAAAAAACTATATTCCAAACAGCTGATTCCTAAACCATGTTAGAGAAAGGCAGTTAAGGGGTTTGGGTTAACCATGTAGCATCAGGAACACAAACATCCTGAACCATTGTGGTTCATTTTGCTTTGTTTGAACTGTTAGACCAGTCATTTGGGAGAAGGTTAATCAGTTCATCTGGGTGGGTGCTTGGCTCTGAAGGCCAGAGCGAGGATCCTAATGCCCATATGTTACTCACCTGGATTGCTTCATCAAGATAATATTTTGGTGCAAAACCATGTTTGAGAAATAATCTGATATAACTCAGTTGTACCAGAGTTTGGCCGTTTCCAGATACCAATAAAGAAAGATAGGATACCTTCCCCCAAAGGAGAAGGGCAGATCAGGGATGGCTAATCTATTTACATATATCAAAATTCATTTTTGAGATTTTTCTCTTTAGTACTGCACCTAGGTGAGTTTGAAATTTAAAACAACATGGAGGAAACTTCTGGCATACTGCAGTGAAAAATAAACGAATTAATATTGTTCCCTTTGCAGATTTTTAGAAGTTTTGAATATTAGACTCACTGTGAGTCTAAGAATCTCATTTTTTTTCAAAACAGAATGTAATTTTTCTTTCTTTGAATTCATAATACCATCAGGGGATTAGGTATTATGGTGCCCACAATCCAAGTCAATGAACCAAAGAAAAGAGGTTGGATGATTTTACATGGGGCCCTAAGTGGGAGTGTGGTCCAGGACAATCTGTTTGAGCCTTGGAGTAAAAGGTGTCACAGGGCCTGCCAATTGCATGATTAATCCCCTTGGGTTTCAATCTTTACTCATAAGTAAAAAGCTTCTTCGTCTGTATTTTGGTAGCATGTAGTTTCACAGTCATTCATTTATTCATTCACACATCCATCTATCCATTCACTCCTTCAGTCAACCAATGCATAGTTATGGAGCACTTGCTATGTGTCAGGCACTATGTATACATTGGGGGTGCAACAGTTCCTGCTTTCATGGATCATAGGTGCTAATGGTAAGGGATCTAGGGGCAAGAGAGTGATGAATCTCTCTGCCTCCTCTAACTGTATTGCCTCATTTTAGAAGACAAGGTTCATGTGCCCTCGGTGCCTGGCATAGGGGTAGGCATAGCAAAACTGTTGACTGGGATGTCCTTGAAGCACTGCCATCTGTAGGTACTATTCCTTTCATTTGGAGCATGGAAAGTCTATTTATTTAGATTCTTGCTTGCAGTCCTAAGACAATCAATGTTATAGTAGTTGGCACAGATCACACTTCCCCCGTCACATTCCATCAACTCCTTCACACATCCACAGAGCTGGTGGCTAATTCAGAATTCATTCCTTATAAGCCCTTCTGTGTGAGCCCAAAGAGTCAAATATAGCCATGATGTGCTCCCACCAGCATTTTAGCAACTGGAACAAATCTGAGATGTTATTGACAACTCTGGTAACAGCTCCTGGATTTTAATTAATTACATTAAGAATAAATCCCCATGTAATTATCTTGATTCCCACGGCATTTATTAAATTTGGGGGAAAGTGTGTAAATACCCCATCTTAGGCACATTTTTCCCTACTGGATTTGTGTGATTAGTTTCATACTAATTAGTTCTCTCTTTGTGGTAAATTTTATTTTTGACATCAGAATTGTTGTTGGCCAACTAAAATATGGCTGTCTTGATTTTGTTTTGTGGGGTAGAACTGAAGAAGTAAAAGCATGTGAAGAGTCAAAGCGGAAGTCATTTTGTATTTGATGCTGGCTTTAAACCCTTCTGATGATTATTGCTGATAAGTAATATGGGTGAATATGGTTATATCTGTTCTATCAGAGATGCGATGCCATGAAAATCACCTTCTTTAGCAGGATGGCATGACTCACAGGTCCTATTCCCGTAGCTAAGTCACCTCTATTTTCCTGGATACACCTTCTTTGAGTTTGTTCCTAAATGGCTTTAGTTCTGAGCCAGGAGGAGCAATGTGCATCAGAGAGCTGTTAGTCCACCTGGGCAGAGAAGGGCTCAGGGAAAGGAGTAAATGTACATGTAAGAGAAGTATTTTTAGTGCTTCAGATATTCCTGAAGATATATGCACACATCCAGGTGATGGAATATTTTGCCTTGTGAGATGAGTTAAGGTCCAAGTACAGCTCAGGGGCCCTTCATACTTTGATGCTCAGGGATTCAGTCTCCTGGCTTCCCATCCTGGAGCACATGGATTTCAATGAGCCAGACAGGGAAGCCTGAGAGTTGAATGGCCTGACATTGCTACAGATAGTTCCCATCACTTTGGAGCAACTTAAGGCGAACTCAGAAGTCACAGAAGGGTCAGGGCTTGGTAAGTCAAATGGCTATAGCTATAACAAATGAGTGAGTGGAGCCTGAGAATGAGTATTATGGTACCTGGGACCCAGATACCAAAAGTCATTTATAGTAGAGTATTGTCCACCATATTGGCAACTAGATTTAGGGTTGCTAGGTCTGATTTTTCAGGATGTAAGAAATTCCGATTTTGATGTGAATCTCTGTTATTTAGATGTTGGCCATAATTTTTAAAAACACACTGTTGTGGCACAAATAAAATACATATTTGAAATACCAGGTTGCAAACTTGGTTTAAGAATTCAGATATATTTATAACCTTAGTGGTCTTGGCTCTTTGTTTTCTGGGAACATATATTTGATGGAACCAAGTACCTGGGCCTCAATGTTTATCTGAAGGGCAAAGACCACCCTTTCCTTTGGCAAAGGGAGAGCCAGATGCTGGTGCCAAAGATTCACTTCCTACTTGAAGTAAAGCTACATTAGATTCCTAAAATCTAATAGAATTTAACATGAAATCTTTTTAATCTCTGAGAAATTGGGGATCACAGAACTCTGTGATGGAACCAATTGTCTGAACCTGAACTTGGCAGATTACAGGTGACTGTAGATTGCCAATCTTCCACTGAGATGCCAGTTAACCACCTACCCATGCATGGCCTTAATAGTTCATAAAATCCTTCCGTATGCATCATTTGATTAGTTTCTCATCTACAAGGGTAAACATTTTTTCTTTACTACAAATAAGTAAACTGAAGCTCACAAAAGTGAAGTGATGAAGTAAGTTGATATGGCTGGTAAGTAATGACTTGGAAAGCCAAGGGGCTTTCCATCAAAGCAACCAACCTCTTCCTACAGGGCCGTACTTACGTGGTTCAGTTCTCTTCTGCCAAATCCCTACTAGGCATTGCAAAGGAAAACCACGCAGTGACATAGCTCCAGAGACCCTGACTTATGAAACATGAGTATTTCTCCTAGCCAAATTACTATTTTTGACAACTATTACCATATGTGTCCACTGGCAGCGTATAAAATTAAGTTAGATTATTAATAAAAAACAAAGTTAGTCAATGAAAGACCCTAATTTTACTAATATTTCACAGAATATATGATGTTGAAATTACACTGATATAAACACTGATATTAATATCATCATTGATTAGGGAGCCATTTCAAAGTTGTCAATATATCATTTTGGCAAAAAGGTAATTAAATGATAAGATCTTCTACTAGAGAAATTTCTTACTTTATATCTTTTAAGTTTCTTCAAGATTCCAAAGGCATATTAGCATTACCATTTTCTTCTAGCTGTTTTAAAACCTTAATGTGCATGTACATCAACAAGGGATCTTATTGAAATACAGAATCTGATGAGTAGAGCTGAGGTGGGACCTGAGAGGCTACATTTCTTTCTTTTTTAAATTTTAATTTAAAACATATTTTTTAGATTTAATTTTTATTTTATATTGGGGTATAGTTGATTTACAATACTGTGTTAGTTTCAGGTGTACAGCAGTGATTCAATTTTATATATATATATACACACACACACACACACACACACACACACACATATCTATTCTTTTTCAGATTTTTTCCCATATAGGTTATTACAGAATATTGAGTAGAGTTCCTTGTGCTATACAGTAGGTCCTTGTTTATTTTACATATAATAGTGTGTATAAGTTAATCCCAAGCTCGTAATTTATTTCTCCCCCCTACCTTTCCCCTTTGGTAACCATAAGTTCGTTTTCAAAGTCTTTGATTCTATTTCTGTTTTGTAAATACTTTCATTTGTACCATTTTTTTTTAGATTCCACATATAAGTGATATCATATGATATTTGTCTTTCTCTGTCTGACTTATTTCACTCAGCATGATAATCTCTAGGTCCATCCATGTTGCCGCAAATGGAATTATTTCATTCTTTCTTATGGCTGACTAATATTCCATTGTATATATGTACTGCATCTTCTTTATCCATTCCTCTGTCAGTAGACATTTAGGTTGCTTCCATGCCTTGGCTATCGTAAATCATGATGCAATGGACATTGGGATACATGTGTCTTTTCATAGTATGGTTTTCTCTGGATATATGCTCAGGAGTGGGATTGCTGGATCATCTATTAGCTCTTTTTTAGTTTTTTGATGAACTTCCATACTGTTCTCCATAGTGGTTGTACCAATTTACATTCCCACATATAGGACAGAACATATAGGAGGGTTCCCTTTTGAGAGGCTTCATTTCTAATAAGCCTCTGGGTATTGCTACTGCTGCCACTGGAAAGACCACACCAGGAATGACAGAGTGTCATAGCTTTCTAGGGCAGGCTAATAACTTTTAAGGCACCTTCTCTCACGTTACATGTGGAAATTTACCACCTCTTTTAAGTAAATGGTTGAAAATGAAGTCCTCTCAAGAGTTTTTGTTTTGTTTTGTTTGCATGTTTATTGTAATAATGTATAACTTCAATCAAAATGTGTTTGTAGCATTTATACTTGTTATACACCAAATCAGCTGACAGCTCATCTCACCATGTCTATGAATGTCTTAAATGGCATGTGACCCACATTCTCTAAGTCGCATTCCTGGCTTCTTAGTGGCCAGAGGTATAGGTCATGGCAACAGGTAAAACCATGAAACAGGAGATGTTTCTCAGACTTTAGTCACCTTTGTATAATCGTCATGATTTTTAGAAGTCTACATGCCATTACTATTTATTTCCAAATACATTATCTATCTCTCCAGTTTGGGCGACATGGCAGATTGAGGTATTGTTGAACATCATCTCACTAAAAAAGTACAAAATTACATTGAAAAATAACCAGATTTGAAAGAAACACAGGGTTTCATGGCCTGAGCACCAAGCATGTGACTTGATGCTGGAGAAGTTCAGAGTATACTAACTCTAAATATGAGTTCTAAGAGCAAGAGACTGAGGACTTATCCTTTAGAGGGTTGGCAGATGTGGTTTTGGATTGGCAGGAGGCAGAAAGCTTGACTGAGACCCTTTTCTAAAGATGGAATCCTAGAAAAGCTGCCCATTTAGTATAAGAAAAAGGTCTCCAACAGGCTAAGGGAAGGAACAAGAAAGCTGCAGGAAAAAAAGATGGAGAAAAAAATACCCCATGGGAAATCAAAACTCAAGCTTTTTGTTACACATAGACATGGAATTCAAACGTATATATTTCACACGATATGACCAGTGTAAAATCTGGTCCCACATTGATGAAATGTGGAACATGGTGAAAGCAAACACAGAACCACTCTGGAAGGACCCTTTTTTTTTTTTTTTTTACTTTTACATCTTTATTGGAGTATAATTGCTTTACAGTGGTGTGTTAGTTTCTGCTTTATAACAAAGTGAATCAGTTATACATATACATATATTCCCATATCTCTTCCCTCTTGCATCTCCCTCCCTATCCCACACCCCTAGGTGGTCACAAAGCACCGAGCTGATCTCCCTGTGCTGTGCAGCTGCTTCCCACTAGCTATCTATTTTACGTTTGGTAGTGTATATATGTTCATGCCACTCTCTCGCTTTGTCACAGCTTACCCTTCCCCCTCCCCATGTCCTCAAATCCATTCTCTAGTAGGTCTGTGTCTTTATTCCTGTCTTACCCCTAGGTTCTTCATGACTTTTCTTTTTTCTTAAATTCCATATATATGTGTTAGCATACGGTATTTGTCTTTCTCTTTCTGACTTACTTAACCCTGGATGGACCTAGAGTCTGTCATACAGAGTGAAGTAAGTCTGGAAGGACACTTTTACAACACAGGGCACACAGGAATTTTCTGGTGGGAGTGTGAGTCCAGGAGCACGTAACAGTGAAGATGACCTCACAATGGGAACAAAAGGTACCTGCAAACCATGTGAGGAATGCATGCTATGAAGAAGATTCAGCAGACAAAACATCCCAAGAGCTTGAGTAAAGCAATCTAACACTTCAAAATAAGTTAACTTGATTAAAGAGATAAAAGTAGGAATACAGACCACAATGAAAGAACTATAGACTGTTGGGGGAAAAACAGGTTTGTGAAAGATATGTAAAGAACTCCCAGAAACTAAAAAGGGACATTAAATTTTTAAAAATTACTGGGTAATTAAAAGTTGCCAAGATTTTAATGTTCCAGTGGGTTTTCCTGTGTAGAGTGGGGGTATTTACTACTACTTTTTTCTTGTTTAATGCTCAAAATATGAAGATTTAAAATCGGTCAAGCACAGAAATCTAAATATTTAAACTCTGCTAATGATTGAAATGGGGACATTTGAAAAATTCTTAGACATGCAAACATCAGTTTCAATCAAATTTTCCAAACCTTAAAAAAAATTCACAAATGAAATATGTCACGTTCCCTTCAGTGCTTCAGACATTTTATAAACAACACATAGACATACTCTTGACTAATGATTACAGAACATAGTGAGTATCTTGGAACTTCACTCATGTGATTATGTTATATGACAAAGGTGAAGGGCTTTTGCAGTTGTAATTGGGCCCTAAATCAGTTGCTTTTGAGTTAATGAAAAAAGAGTTTATCCTGGTTGGGCTAGACTTAATTAAGTGAAAGCCCATAAAAGAGGAACAGTGCCCTTCCTGAAGAGCGAGAAATTTTCCTGCTAGAGGCAAATGGCTAAGTTGTGAGCTCTCTGCATTTGTCATGGAACTATGAACAGCCTTGGGACCTACAGGTGGACTCTAGCTGAAAGCTAGTAAGAAAATGAGGAGTCAGCTATATAGCTGTATGGAGAGGAATTCTAGCAACCAACGGAGGGAGCTTGGGAGTAGATCTTCCCATCAAGCCTTTAAGGAGACCTGAGTCAGTCACACCTGGATTGCAGCCTGGAAAGAACCTGGGACAGAGAACCCAGTAAAAGCCATGCCTGGATTCCTGAACCAGAGAAACTGTAAGACAATAAAAACATGCTGTTTTAAGCCACTGAACTTGTGACAATGTGTTACACAACAGTGGTAAACTAATACATTCTCATTGATAGTGTTTATGCCAGTCATATGGGCACAGTGGGACATCCCCTCTAAAGTAAACAACAAGTTGTTAGATCTTCTACCTTTTGGAACTCTTTGGGTGTTGGAGCCAGTCTATGCCATACTTGAGATTGCTGTCTAATCCATTCCTGTGTGACTCTCAAGGCTAACAGATTAGAGTAGGGGCTGGATCAAGAGGTTTCTGCAGCAGGTGCAAGTTGTTGCTCTGCTGCTCAGTTTGTATCACCCAGCAGATCTAATGGCATTGAAGTTCAAGGTATGCACTATGCATAAAAAATGCCATGAGGCATCTCTGGAAAATGTCCATAGGAAAATTCTGGAGCAAGTTCGTGCCTTCTGCAGAAAATAAGTACTCTGGGTTAAAAACACTGTTCCTGGTATGCTTCACCCTAGTAGAGACTGAGAGCCTGACTAGAGGGTACCCATTGTCTGTGCAACCAGAACTACCCATCAGGAACTGTGTATTATAAGATGCACCAAGTCATGAGATCAGGCAAGGCAATGGCAATCCAATGAATGATGAAAATGGCATACTTGGGATCAAGCCTGGGTAGAATCAGAAGATACTAACAAACCACATAAATAGCTGAGCCAGAGCTGTATGTTCCCCACTTCTATTAGACCAACCCCTCTTTATCAGCCCACAATATGGCTTTATAAGGGTTTTTCTATAACCAACTCATAAAGGGGAATACTCAGGACTGGTGCCAGCCTGGAATGAACCACTGTTGCATCACAGTTCCCCCTTAAGGCCAGTGCTGTAGGACATTGTAAATGAAAATCATCGTATTAGGCAGAGATGTGAACAAACACTTGGTCATTCACTTTATTTGGAGAGAGAATTGACTGGAGATGTAAACATATACTGAAATCCTGGGAAATGGCAAATAGTTTGTTCAGCTGGGTAAAGAATTCTAGAAAAGCAGCCTGAGGTTGGGCTGATTGGATTGGCACGAAATCTATGAATCTTCGTGTTTCATCTTAGAGGATACTCTCAGAGAACAAGTGTGCAGGATGGCTCATTCTGTGGATGTCAAACATCTTCTCTCTTCATTCACTCCTGTACCACAGTGGGCACAGAGACAGTGGCCATGATGGTAGGAATGGAGGCTATTCATGTACTGAACAATAAGGTTTCCTCTCACCAAGGTTGATGTAGCTATTGCCACTGCTAAATGTCCTAGTGGCCAACAGCAGATATATACTGTATCCTTCATCTGTCACCAATCTTTGGGTACACCAGACAGCTACCTGGAGTAGGGTTGCCAGAGATAGCAAGTAAAAATACAGGATGCCTGGTTAAATTTGAATTTCAGATAAATAATGTTATTTTTTAGTATAAGCATTTTGGGACATACTCATATGAAAAATTATTCATGTTTATCTGATATTTCCATTTAAATTGGGGTCTTATTTTATCTGGCAAACCTAACCAAGAGGCTAATCAATTAAACCAGATTCCTTCCATTTACAAGCAAGAGGGAAAACAAAGAATGGCTTTACTGGAATCAGTATCTGTTCAGGATATTAGTTGGATTTTCCTGCAAAGAGTGTGTACAGAATACCTCATTTATCAGCAGGTACCCCACACAGTATTGTCCTGGATTGATAAACACGTTTTATAGCAGAGGAGGTATGAGAATAACTATGGGATACCCTGGCCTTATCTGTACTCCATCTCCAGTAAGCAGCCAGACTAATAGAATGGCTTATTAATATCTCAGGTACTAGTTGGGTAATAATCTGTAGAGATGAGGCCCTGTCTTGTCAGAATTTGGATATTCATTAAACCTGCCATCTTAGCTGTGGGGAAAAAATTATTTAATAAAATTTCATCTCTCTTCTCTCCCTCCCTCCCTCCCTTCCTTTTTTCTAATAAGTTCCATTTATTATTTATTTATTTACATTTATATTAAAAATTATTAGTAAAGTATAGTTGATTTACAATGTTATATTAGTTTCAGGTGTACAACATAGTGATTTGATATTTTTTTAGCTTATACTCCATTTAAAGTTATTATAAAATATTGGTTATATTCCCTGTGCTGTAACATATTATCCTTGTATCTTATTTATTTTCTACCTTGTAGTTTGTACCTCTTAATCCCTTTCCCCTATCTTGCCCCTTCCCCCACTTCTCTCCTCACTGTAACCATAGTTTGTTCTATGTATGAGACTAGTTCTATTTACTTGTTCATTTCTTTTATTTCTTAGATTCCACATATAAATGAAATGTCTTTCTCTGTCTGACTTATTTCACTAAGCAAAATACTCTCCAAGTCTATCCATGTTGTTGCAAGTGGCAAAATTTCATTCTTTTTTGTGACTGGGTAATATTTCATTGTGTGTGTGTGTGTGTGTGTGTATGTATATACATACACACACACACACCACAGCTTCTTTTTTTATTAAAATTTTCTTTTTATTTTTTATAATTGCTTTACAATGGTGTGTTAGTTTCTGCTTTATAACAAAGTGAATCAGCTATACACATACATGTATCCCCATATCGCCTCCCTCTTGCATCTCTATCCCTTTCACCCTCCCTATCCCACGACTCTAGGTGGTCACAAAGCACCGAGCTGATCTCCTTGTGCTATGCGGCTGCTTCCCACTAGCTATCTGTATTACATTTGATAGTGTATATATATCCATGCCACTCTCTCACTTTGTCCCAGCTTAGCCTTCCCCCACCGTGTCCAAGTCCATTCTCTAGTAGGCCTGTGTCTTTATTCCCGTCCTGTCCCTAGGTTCTTGATGACCATTTTTTTTTTTTAGATTCCATATATATGTGTTAGCATACGGTATTTGGTTTTCTCTTTCTGACTTACTTCACTCTGTATGACAGATTCTAGGTCCATCCACCTCACTACAAATGACTCAATTTCATTTCTTTTTATGGCTGAGTAATATTCCATTGTATATATGTGCCACATCTTCTTTATCCATTCATCTGTTGACGGACACTTAGGTTGCTTCGATGTCCTGGCTATTGTAAATACAGCTGCAATGAACATTGTGGTACATGACTCTTTTTGAATTATGGTTTTCTCAGGGTATATGCCCAGTAGTGGGATTGCCGGGTCATATGGTATTTATATTTTTAGTTTTTTAAGGAACCTCCATAATGTTCTCCATAGTGGCTGTATCAATTTACATTCCCACCATCAGTGCAAGAGGGTTGCCTTTTCTCCACACCCTCACCAGCATTTATTGTTTCTAGATTTTTTGATGATGCCCATTCTGACTAATGTGAGAGGATATCTCATTGTAGTTTTGATTTGCATTTCTCTAATGATTAGTGATGTTGAGCATCCTTTCATGTGTTTGTTGGCAATCTGTATATCTTCTTTGGAAAAATGTCTGTTTAGGTCTTCTGCCCATTTTTGGATTGGGTTGTTTGTTTTTTTGATATTGAGCGGCATGAGCTGCTTGTAAATTTTGGAGATTAATCCTTTGTCAGCTGCTTCATTTGCAAATATTTTCTCCCATTCTGAGAGTTGTCTTTTCATCTTGTTTATGGTTTCCTTTGCTGTGCAAAAGCTTTTAAGTTTCATTAGGTCCTATTTGTTTATTTTTGTTTCTATTTCCATTACTCTAGGAGGTGGGTCAAAACAGATCTTGCTGTGATTTATGTCATAGAGTGTTCTGCCTATGTTTTCCTCTAAGAGTTTTATAGTGTCTGGCCTTACATTTATATCTTTAATCCATTTTGGATTTATTTTTGTGTATGGTGTTAGCGAGTGTTCTAATTTCATTCTTTTACATGTAGCTGTCCAGTTTTCCCAGCACCACTTATTGAAGAGGCTATCTTTTCTCCATTGTATATTCTTGCACCCTTTATCAAAGATAATGTGACCATATCTGTGTGGGTTTATCTCTGGGCTTTGTATCCTGTTCCATTGATCTATATTTCTGTTTTTGTACCAATACCATACTGTATTGTTTACTGTAGTTTTGTAGTATAGGCTGAAGTCAGGGAGCCTGATTCCTCCAGCTCCATTTTTCTTTCGCAAGATTGCATTGGCTGTTCGGGGTCTTTTGTGTTTCCATACAAGTTGTGAAATTTTTTATTCTAGGTCTGTGAAAAATGCCTGTGGTAGTTTGATAGGAATTGCACTGTTTCTGTAGATTGCTTTGGGTAGTAGAGTCATTTTCACAATGTTAATTCTTCCAATCCAAGAACATGGTATATCTCTCCATCTATATGTATCATCTTTAATTTCTTTCATCAGTGTCTTATAGTTTTCTGCATACAGGTCTTTTGTCTCCTTAGGTAGGTTTATTCCTAGGTATTTTATTCTTTTTGTTCCAGTGGTAAATGGGAATGTTTCCTTAATTTCTCTTTCAGATTTTTCATCATTAGTTTATAGGAATGCAAGAGATTTCTGTGCATTCATTTTGTACCCTGCTACTTTAGCAAATTCATTGATTAGCTCTAGTAGTTTCCTGATAGTATCTTTAGGATTCTCTATGTATAGTATCGTGTCATCTGCAAACAGTGACAGCTTTACTTCTTTTTTTCTGATTAGGATTCCTTTTATTTCTTTTTCTTCTCTGATTGCTGTGGCAAAAACTTCCAAAACAATGTCAAATAATAATTGTGAGAATGGGCAACCTTGTCTTGTTTCTGATATTAGTGGAAATGGTTTCAGTTTTTCACAATTGAGGGCGATGCTGGCTGTGGGTTTGTCATATGGCCTTTGTTATGTTGAGGTAAGTTCCCTCTATGCCTACTTTCTGGAGGGTATTTATCATAAATGGTTGTTGAATTTTGTCAAAAGATTTTCTGCATCTGTTGAGATGATCATATGGTTTTTATGCTTCAATTTGTTATTATTGTGTATCACATTGATTGATTTGCATATACTGAAGAATTCTTGCATTGCTGGGATAAACCCCACTTGATCAGAGTGATGGTGGCCTCGTAGAATGCATTTAGGAATGTTCCTTCCTCTGCTATATTTTGGAAGAGTTTGAGAAGGATAGCTGTTAGCTCTTCTCTAAATATTTGATAGAATTCACCTGTGAAGCCGTCTGGTCCTGGGCTTTTGTTTGTTGGAAGGTTTTTTTTTTAATTAATTAATTTATTTATTTTTGGCTGCCTTGGATCTTTGTTGCTGCACGCGGGCTTTCTCTAGTTGCGGAGAGCAGGGTCTACTCTTCATTGTGGTGTGCGGGCTTTTCATTGCAGTGGCTTCTCTTGTTGTGGAGCACGGGCTCTAGGCATGCGGGCTTCAGTAGTTGTGCCTCGCAAGCTCTAGAGTACAGGCTCAGTAGTTGTGGCACATGGGCTTAGCTGCTATGCGGCATGTGGGATCTTCACTGACCAGGGCTCGAACCCGTGTCCCCTGCATTGGCAGGCGGATTCTTAACCACTGCGCCACCAGGGAAGTCCCTGTTGGTAGATTTTTAATCACAGTTTCAATTTCAGTGCTTGTGATTGGTCTGTTCATATTTTCTATTTCTTCCTGGTTCAGTCTCGGAAGATTGTGCATTTCTAAGAATTTGTCCATTTCTTCCAGGTTGTCCATTTTATTGGCATAGAGTTGCTTGTAGTAATCTCTCATGATCCTTTGTATTTCTGCAGTGTCACTTGTTACTTCTCACTTTTCATTTCTAATTCTGTTGATTTGATTTTTCTTTCTTTTTTTCTTGATGAGTCTGGCTAATGGTTTATCAATTTTGTTTCTCTTCTCAAAGAACCAGATTTTAGTTTTATTTATCTTTGCTATCGTTTCCTTCATTTCTGTTTCATTTATTTCTGCTCTGACCTTTATGATTTCTTTCCTTCTGCTAATTTGGAGGGTTTTTTGTTCTTCTTTCTCTAATTGCTTTAGGTATAAGGTTACATTGTTTATTTGCGATGTTTCTTGTTTTTTAATGTAGGGTTGTATTGCTATAAACTTCCTTCTTAGAACTGCTTTTGCTGCATCCCATAGGTTTTGGGTAATCGTGTTTTCATTGTCATTTGTTTCTACGTATTTTTTCATTTCCTCTTTGATTTCTTCAGTGATCTCTTTTTTATTAAGTAGTGTATTGTTTAGCCTCCATGTGTTTGTATTTTTTAAAGAGTTTTTCCTGTAATTGATATCTAGTCTCATAGTGTTGTGGTCGGAAAAGATACTTGATATTATTTCAGTTTTCTTAAATTTACCGAGGCTTGATTTGTGACCCAAGATATGATTTACCCTGGAGAATGCTCCCTGAGCACTTGAGATAAAGTATATTCTGTTGCTTTTGGATGGCATGTCCTATAAATATCAATTAAGTCCATCTTGTTTAATGTGTCATTTAAAGCTTCTGTTTCCTTATTTATTTTCATTTTGGATGACCTGTCCATTGGTGAAAGTGGGGTTTTAAAGTCCCCTACAATGATTCTGTTACTGTCGAATTCCCCTTTGATGGCTGTTAATATTTGCCTTATGTATTGAGGTGCTCCTATGTTGGGTGCATAAATATTTACAATTGTTATATCTTCTTCTTGGGTTGATCCCTTGATCATTATGTAATG
Source organism: Mesoplodon mirus (assembly GCF_964341445.2). Taxonomy (NCBI): domain Eukaryota; kingdom Metazoa; phylum Chordata; class Mammalia; order Artiodactyla; family Ziphiidae; genus Mesoplodon; species Mesoplodon mirus. The sequence goes on along the minus strand of NC_138980.1, from coordinate 88,162,105 downwards.
TCCTTCTTTGTCTCTTGTAATAGTCTTTGCTTTAAAATCTATTTTGTCTGTTATGAGAATTGCGACTCCAGCTTTCTTTTGATTTTCATTTGCATGGAATATCTTTTTCCATCCCCTCACTTTGTCTCTTTGTGTCCCTAGGTCCGACGTGGGTCTCTGTTAGACAGCATATATACAGGTCTTGTTTCTGTATCCATTCAGGCAGAGTATGTCTTTTGGTTGAAGCATTTAATCCATTTACATTTAAGGTAATTATTGATATGTATGCTCCTATGACCATTTTCTTAATTGTTTTGTGTTTGTTATTGAAGGTCTTTTCCTTCTCTTGTGTTTCCTGCCTAGAGAAATTCCTTTAGCATTTGTTGTAGAGCTGATTTGGTGGTGCTGAATTCTCTTAGCTTTTGCTTGTCTGTAAAGGTTTTAATTTCTCTGTCAAATCTGAGTGAGATCTTTGCTTAGTGAATTAATGTTGGTTGTAGGTGTTTCCCTTTCTTCACTTTAAATATGTCCTGTCACTCCCTTGTGGCTTGCAGAGTTTGTGCTGAAAGATCAGCTGTTAACCTTATGGCGATTCCCTTGTATATTATTTTCCTCTTGCTGCTTTTAATATTTTTCTTTTATTTAATTTTTGATAGTTTGATTAATATGTGTCTTGAAATGTTTCTCCTTTGATTTATTCTGTATGGGATTCGCTGCGCTTCCTGGACTTGATTAACTATATCCTTTCCCATATTAGGGAAATTTTTAACTATAATCTCTTCAAATATTTTCTCAGTCCCCTCCTTTTTCTCTTCTTCTTCTTGGACCCATATAATTCTAATGTTAGTGCATTTAATGTTGTCCCAGAGGTCTCTGAGACTGTCCTCAGTTCTTTTCATGCTTTTTTCTTTATTCTGCTCTGCAGTAGTTATTTCCACTATTTTATCTTACAGGTCTCTTATCTGTTCTTCTGCCTCTGTTATCCTGCTATTGGTTCCTGTAGAGAATTTTTAATTTCATTTATTGTGTCGTTCATCATTGTTTGTTTGCTCTTTAGTTCTTCTAGGTCCTTGTTAAACGTTTCTTGTGTTTTCTCCATTCTATTGCCAAGATTTTAGATCATCTTTACTATCATTATTCTGAATTCTTTTTCAGGTAGACTGCCTATTTCCTCTTCATTTGTTAGGTCTGGTGGGTTTTTATCTTGCTCCTTCTCCTGCTGTGTGTTTTTCTGTCTTCTCATTTTGCTTATCTTACTGTGTTTGGGGTCTCCTTTTCACAGTCTGCAGGTTTGTAGTTCCCATTGTTTTTGGTGTCTGTCCCCAGTGGCTAAGATTGATTTAGTGGGTTGTGTAGGCTTCCTGGTGGAGGGGACTAGTGCCTGTCTTCTGGTGGATGAGGCTGGATCTTGTCTTTCTGGTGGGCAGAACCACATCCGATGGTGTGTTTTGGGGTGTCTGTGGACTTATTATGATTTTAGGCAGCCTCTCTGCTAATGGGTGGGGTTGTGTTCCTGTCTTGCTAGTTGTTTGGCATAGGGTGTCCAGCACTGTAGCTTGCTGGTTTTGGAGTGGATCTCGGTCTTAGCATTGAGATGGAAATCTCTGGGAGAGCTTTTGCTGTTTGATATTACATGGAGCTGGGAGGTCTCTGGTGGACCAGTGTTCTAAACTCGGCTCTCCCACCTCAGAGGCACAGGCCTGACACCTGGGTGGAGCAGCACGACCCTTTCTTCCACATGGCTCCGAATGAAAGGGAGAAAAAAAAAAGAAAGAAAAAAATAAAATAGAATAAAGTTATTAAAATAAAAAATAAAAGCTAATTATTAAAATTTTAAAAGTATTAAAGAAAAAAGAATGAAAGAAAGAAGAGAGCAACCAAACCAAAAAACAAATCCACTAATGATAACAAGAGCCAAAAACTATACTAAAAACAAAACAAAACAAAACCGGACGGAGAGGACCCTAGGACAAATGGTAAAAGCAAAGCTACACAGAAAAGATCACACACAGAAGCTTATACATACAAACTCACAAAAAGAGAACAAGGAAAATGATATATATATATCGTTGCTCCCAAAGTTCACCACCTCAGTTTGGGATGACTCGTTGTCTACTCAGGTATTCCACAGATGCAGGGTACATCAAATTGATTGTGGAGATTTAATATGCTGCTCCTGAGGCTGCTGGGAGAGATTTCCCCTTCTCTTCTTTGTTTGCACAGCTCCTGGGGTTCAGCTTTGGATTTGGCCCCGCCTCTGCATGCAGGTTGCCTGAGGGCATCTATTCTTCGCCCAGGCAGGACGGGGTTAAATTAGCAGCTGATTCGGGGGCTCTGGCTCACTCAGGCCGTGTAGAGGGAGGGGTACAGAATGCGGGGTAAGCCTGTAGAGGCTGGCGTGACGTTGCACCAGACTGAGGTGCACCATGTTCTCCTGGGGAAGTTGTCCCTGGATCACAGGGCCCTGGCAGTGATGGGCTGCACAGGCTCCCAGGAGGGGAGGTGTGGCTAGTGACCTGTGCTTGCACACAGGCTCCTTGGTGGCTAAAGCAGCAGCCTTAGCATCTCATGCCCGTCTCTTGGGTCTACGCTGATAGCTGCAGCTCGTGCCCATCTCTGAAGCTCATTTAGGCAGCGCTCTAAATCCCCTCTCCTCACGTACCATGAAACAAAGAGGCAAGAAAAAGTCTGTTGCCTCTTCGTCAGCCCCAGACCTTTTCCCGGACTCCCTCCTGGCTAGCTGTGGTGCACTAGCCCCCTTCAGGCTGTGATCACGCAGCCAACCCCAGTCCTCTCCCTGGGTTCTGACCTCCGACGCCCGTGCCTCAGCTCCCAGCCCCCTCCCGCCCTGGCAGGTGAGTAGACAAGTCTCTTGGGCTGGTGAGTGCTGGTCGGCACCGGTCCTCTGTGCGGGAATCTCTCCGCTTTGCCCTCCGCACCCCTGTTGCTGCGCTCTCCTCCATGGCTCTGAAGCTTCCCCCCACCACCACCCGCAGTCTGTACCTGCGAAGGGGCTTCCTAATGTGTGGAAACCTTTCCTCCTTCACAGCTCCCTCCCACTGGTACAAGTCCTGTCCCTATTCTTTTGTCTCTGTTTTTTCTTTTTTGTTTTGCCATACCCAGGTACGTGGGGAGTTTCTTGCCTTTTGGGAGGTCTGAGGTCTTCTGCCAGCATTCAATAGGTGTTCTTCTGCCAGCGTTCAGTAGGTTGTTCCACATGTAGATGTATTTCTGATGTATTTGTGGGGAGGAAGGTGATCTCCACGTCTTACTCTTCTGCCATCTTACCACAACTTCTTTATCCATTCATCTATTCATGGGGACTTAGGGTGTTTCCATACCTTGAGTATTGTAAATAATGCTGCTATGCACATTGGAATACGTATATCTTTCCAAATTACTGTTTTCGTTTTTTTTAGATATGTACCCAATAGTAGACTTGCTGGATCATATGGTAGTTTTTTTCTTTTCTTTTTTTGGGGGGGTGGTACGCGGGCCTCTCACTGTTGTGGCCTCCCCCGTTGTGGAAAACAGGCTCCGAATGCGCAGGCCCAGCGGCCATGGCTCACGAGCCCAGCTGCTCCGCGGCACGTGGGATCCTCCCGGACCGGGGCATGAACCCGCTTCCCCTGCATCGGCAGGTGGACTCTCAACCACTGCGCCACCAGGGAAGCCCCATATGGTAGTTTTATTTTCATTTTTTTGAGAAACCTGAATATTGTTTTCCATAGTAGGCTATAAAAATTTACATTCATAAGAACAGTATACTAGGATTTTCATTTCTCCACATCCTGGCCAACGTTTATTATTTGTTGTCTTTTGATGATAGCACCTTACACGTGTCAGAATGGCTATCTCATTGCAGTTTTGATTTGCATTTTCCTGATGATTAGTGATGGATAGCATTTTTCTTAGGCCTGTTGGTCATCTGTATGTCTTCTTTGGAAAAATGTCTATTCAGATTTTCTTTCCATTTTTTCATCATGTTGTTGGTTTTTTTCTATATTGACTTGTATCAGCTCTTTTTATATTTTGGATATTAATGTTTATCATTTTCAAATGTCTTCTTCCATTCAGTAGGTTGACTTTTCGTTTTGTCTGTGTTTTCCTTTGCTGTGTAAAAGCTTTTGAGTTTAATTAAGTCCCATTTGTTTATTTTTCCTTTTGTTTTCATTGCCTGAGGAGGTAGATAAAAAAAAATATTGCTAAGACTTAAGTCAAAGAGTGTACTGCTTATGTTTTCATCTAGAAGTTTTGTGGTTTCAGGTCTTATATGTAAGTCTGTAATCCAATTTGAGTTTTTTTTTTTAATATGGTGTAAAAAATGTTCTAATTTCATTCCTTTACATGTAGCTGTCCACTTTTCCCAGCACTACTTATTGAAGAGACTGTCTTTTCCCCATTGTGTATTTTTGCCCTGTTATCTTAGATTACTTGGCCATTTGTGCGTAGGTTTATTTCTGGGTTCTCCATTCTGTTCTGTTGATCTATGTGTCTATTTTTGTGCCAGTACGCTAGTGTTTTGATGACTGCAGTATAGTCTGAAGTCAGAAAGCATGATGCCTCCAGCTTTCTTCTTTTTTTCTTAGTATTTCTTTGGCTATTCAGAATCTTTTGTGGTTCATACAAATTTTAGGATTACTTGTTCTAGTTCCTGGAAAATGTCATGGGTAGTTGATAAGGGCTTCCATTAAATCTGTACATTGCTTTGGGAAGTATGGCCATTTTAACAGTATTAATTCTTCCAATCCATGAACATGAGATATCTTTCCATTTCTTTGTATTATTTTCAATTTCCTTCATCAATGTCTTATAGTTTTCAGAGTATAGGTCTTTTACTTCCTTGGTTAAGCTTATTCCTAGGTATTTTATACTTTCTGATATGATTGTAAATGGGATTTTTTTTCTTTCCCTTTGTGATAGTTCATTATTAATATATAGAAAAGCAACAGATTTCTATATATTATTCTTGTTCACTGCAACTTTACTGAATTATGTTATTCTAATAATTTTTTTATGGAGACTTTGGGGTTTACTATATAGAATATATCAGCTGCAAATAGTGACAGTTTTCTTCCCTTCCAATTTGGGTGTCTTTTATTTCTAATTCTTGTCAGGTTTCTGTGGCTAGGACTTTGAATACTATGTTAAATAGAAATGGCGAGAGTGCCTCCTTGTCTTGTTCTTGATTTTAGAGGACAAACTAAGTTTTTCACCATTGAATATTACGTTGGCTATGGGTTTGTCATAAATGGCCTTTGTTATGTTGTGCTATACCACATCGTTGAGAGTTATTAACATGAATGGGTGTTGAATTTTGTGAAATGCTTTTTCTGGTGTCTATTGAAATGATCATGTGATTTTTATCCTTCATTTTATTAATATGGTGTATCACATTGATTGATTTGCATATATTGAACCATCTTTGCACCCTGGAATAAATCCCACTTTATCATGGTGTCTGATCCTTTAGATGTATTATTGAATTCAGTTTGATAATATTTTATCTGGACTTTGTGTCTGCATTCATTAGATTCATTAGATTTGGTTTTTTATGTAGTGTCTTTGTCTGGTTTTGTTACCAGAGTAATGGTGGCCTCATACCATGAATATGGCAATGTTCCCTCCTCTTAAATTTTTTGGAATAGTTTGAGAAGCATATGTATTAACTCCTCTTTATATATTTGGTAGAATTCCCCCATGAAGCCATCTGGTACTGAACTTTGGTTTATTGGGAGTTCCTTATTTACTGATTCAATTTCAATAGTAATAATCAGTCTGTTCAATTTATTTCTTCCTGATTCCGTTTTGGAAGATGGTATCTTTCTAGGAATTTATCCATTTTTTTCTAGCTTTTCCAATTTGTTTTCATATAACTGTTCATCATATTCTCTTATCATTGTTTGTATTTTTGTGATATTGGTTGTGATTTTCCTTTTTCATTTCTTAGTTGGTTTATTTGGGTCCTCTCTTATTTTCTTGATGAGGTTGGCTAAAGGCTTACAAATTTTGTGTATCTTTTTAAAAAACCAGCTCATGGTTTTGTTGATCTTTTCTACAGTTGTGGCTTTTTTTTTTTTTTGACTCTCTTTTATTTTTTCCTGTCTCATCTTTAGTATTTCCTTCCTTTTCCTGATTTTGGACTTCTTTTTTTCTTCTTTTTCTACTTCCTATAGATGGTAAGTTAGGCTGTTTGAGATTTTTCTTGTTTCTTGAGGTAGGCCTGTATTGCTATTAACTTCCCTCTTAGAACTGCTTTTGATTCATCCCATACGTTTTGGAAAGGTGTGTTTTTATTTTCATTTGTCTTGAGTTATTTTCTGATTTCTTCTTTGATTTCTTTATTGACCCATTGGTTTTTTAGTAGCATGTTGTTTAATCTCCCCTTGTTTGTGTTTTTCCCATTTTTTTTTTCCTGTAATTGATGTCTAGTTTTGTACCCTTGTGGTCAGAAAATATTCTTGATATAATTCCTGTTCTCTTGAATATACTGAGACTTGTTTTGTGTCCTAGCACGTGATCTATACTGGAGAATGTTCCATGCACACTTGAAAAGATTGTTCATTCTACTGTTTTGGGATGGAAAGTCCTGTAGATATCTAATAAGTCCAGCTTATCTAATGTGTCATTTAAGATTACTGTTTCCATACTGATTTTCTGTCTAGATGATCTGTCCATTGATGTAAGTGGGGTATACTATTATTATTGTACTACTATCCTGTACTATTATTGCAATTCTGTCAATTGTTCCCTTTATGTCTGTTAGTATTTGCTTTATATATTTAGGCAATCATATATTAAGTGCATATATGTTTACAAATGTTATATCCTCTTCTTCTATTGATCGCTTTATCATTATATGATGTCCTTCTTTGTCTTTTATTATATACTCTGTTTTAAAGCCTACTGTGTCTGATATGAGTATTTCTACCCCTGCTTTCTTTTCATTTCCTTTTGTATGGAATATCTTTTGCCATCCCTTTACTTTCAGTGTGTCTGTATATTTAGCTCTGAAGTGAATATCTTGCAGGCAGCATACAGATGGGTCTTCTTTTCTTATCCAATCAGCTACCTATGTATTTTGACTGGAACATTATTCCATTGACATTTGACATTTGAAGTGATTATTGATAGGTATGTACTTATTGCCATTTTATTATTGGTTTTCTGGTTGTTTTTGTAGTTTGTCTCTGTTCTTCATGTTTTAGTTTTTTCCTGTGTAGTTTGATGATTTTCTTTGGTGTTATGTTTGTGTTCCTTACTCTCTAGTTTTTGTATATCTATTGTAGGTTTTTGATTTGTGGTTACCATTTAGTTCATACATATTGAGTTATAACTATATCTACTTATTTTAAACTGTATTCATTTTACTTCTGACTCAGTCTTAAAGCTCTACATTTTTTATTCCATCCCCCCAACATATCTCTGTCTTCTTATTTTATCCTTCTCTCTCTCTATGAAATTAGGTGAAACAGTTACCTATCTTTGTCTTGAAGGCATGTCCTTGTGTGGGAGCATCCCTATGCAGTCTGTGTGTGCCCAGTGCCTTTGGTAGGAGAGCTGGATCTGAAGTGAGCATGGGCTGTTTCTTCCTCCAGGGAGTGCTGGCATTAACTGCCTTGGTGGGAAATAGGGCTAGAGTTGGAGGGGCTAGAACCAGAACTAGGTGCATAGGTTTCCTCCTATTTTTAATGTCCATCACTGCCCAACTGAAAGTGGTGGGGGCCAAGGGGCTAGAGCAGAAGCCCCGAGGGAATTGGGTTTTCCTGGGTGTGATGGTGGGCTCCACCTTGGAGACTGGTTTGGGACATGGCCAGGTCCTGAGGGCTTGGGGCTACATTTCTGTGGTGATTTCACTTTTCCCCCAATGTGTGTACCTTGATTAAAGGTTGCTTCAGGGCTGAAGTGTTGGTGACATACCACTGAGCTGGCCTCATTCCCTCTCAAGTGTGCACCAGGATGCGTGCTCAGGCAATGGTCATCTCCACCCTGGATCTAGCCTCACTCCCTTCTAAGTGTGTGCCTACACACTGGCCAGAGGCTGGGGTCTGAGCCTGCTCCATTCCCTCCATATGTGCACACTCTTATTGGCAATGACAGACTCTGCCTTTGTGGGGAGCAGTGACAGAGCAAGAGGGGTTGGAGCAAAAACACGGTGTGGGCTGGGGGCTGTGCTATGGTGGTCCTAGCAAGTCGCCCAGAGCCTCAGCTACTTTTAAATCTGATGTCTCTGCTGTGACCAGGAGTAAGCAATTCTGGGTGCTTGCTCTTTGAAAGCAGAGTCTCAGTTTCTTATGGCCCTCAGGTAAGCTCCACTTGTTTTCAAGCCAACTAAGTGGGCTCATCTTCCTGGTGTCAGACCCCAGGGCTGGGGAAACTAATATGTAGCTTGAACTCCTCACGCCTCAGGGAGGATCTCTGAGACCCTGATATGCCCCTCCTCTTCTGTGTCCCCTGCTAAGGATGTGGGTTCCAAGCAGATTGCTTTCCATCCCTTCCCACTGGACTCCATGTGGATCATTTTTACAGCCTTGGTTGTAGAAGAGTTGTTCTGCTAGTCCCTGGTCAACTTCAGTGAGAGTTATTCTCTATGTAGCTGTGGTTTGATGTGTTCACAAGGGGACGTGAGCCCAGCATCCTCCTAATTCAGCATCTTCATCTCCTCCTCTTTATCCATTATTCAAAAAAAGTCTTGACTAACTAAAAACAGAATAAAACTTCTTTAGTCTGAGGTAAGATATCTACCAACAATGTCTAGTTAACATCATTTGAATGGTAAAAAAAAAAAATAGAAGTATTCTCTTTTCAGTTGGAAACACTCTAAGAATGCCTGCTATTCCAATTCCTATTCAACATTGTCTTGTAGGTCCTCTCTAGCACAGGAAGAAAAGTCAAATGAGATAAGGAGTAAATGTTAGGAATCCCTGTGAGATGGGGTGGCTTCCGCAGAATGATGGGGAAGGAAGTGAAATTTCAGTGGCCTAAGGGTGTGGAGTGTCAGAGTGGAAAGTCAAGAGTGTAGATGACTCTTTCAAGAGATCTGGCTTTGATGAAGAAAGAAGGACGTGCCTTGAGATGGGCATGGAGTTTAGGGAGATTTAAACATTAAGGTAGAAAAGACTAAAATATGTTCAAATATGGGTAAGAAAAAGCCAGGAAAACAATGCTGTATGCTCAGGACCCAGGAAGACGGATATATTGCTTTTCTGCTTTTTCAGCAGAGTCAAAAGTCTCATCTGTTTCCATATGCAATAAGATTTTGCTTATTTGGATTTACTAATTTATAATGAGACTACATCAGAACTTGGGATTATTCAAATAGGGACAGAGCTAGAGTTTATCTTTGACAGGTTTTGTTATTATATTTTAATTGGTTTTACCAATGAACTCAATAGTGTAAAGAGAATTTGAGAGGGATGTTTATCCCACTGAAGAAGTCTTAAAAGATAAAAGAAAAGCATTCTATTTGAATACTAGCAGTGATGTGCTAATTACAAATTGCTCTTTTGGACTATGGATATTAAATAGGCTCTTGGTTAATAACAGTTGTTAGCCTGACTATAAAGTAATACAATGGCAGTGGTCCAAAAATATTATATAATTCCTTATCTTAACTTGGAGAGCCTACCACTTTCCTTCTCCCAATTATTCCAAATTAATGAGGTTTTGCTGTGATGCAGAGAGTGAACCCAGAGAACATTGCCCAATTTGCTGACTAGGGCTTGAAACTTTACGCTGTGTTTTTCTTTTTCTTTCTTTATTTTAACCCAAAGCACTTTTCCAGAGGTAATTCAAGCTGAGCTCCTTTCACTCACACCTGGTATAAGTGTTGGTTTCTGCTCTGCACCGTTAAGTAGAAGTTGCCTGATAGTGCAACGTCCTCCCAGACTTAGGGCCTCTGGATGCAGAAAGCCAATTTACTTCTTGCTGCTTTGTCTTGGGCACCTCACAATGTGCTCTAATGACAGCACAGCAGTTTTAATAGCCCTTTTTAATGGCTAAAAACAGACCCAGTCTGTCCAAACATAGCCTATTCACCAACTCTCGTCAAAACAATTCAGTTTTGCTATATGATGATGCAGCAGACCATGGAAGCCAGCCACACAGACTCTATTCAAGTCCAAAGTTGGACCCTGGGGCTAAAGCAAGTCAACCCAAGCTGTGGTCATATTAAATACTTTTTTTTTTTTTTTTTTTCACTGTCTGTTTCTGAAACAGGGCTTCTGTTTCAGTGGGACAAAGCAGGCTCCATTTGCAAAAGCAACTCAGCGCAATTAAAACAACCATTAGAGAAACTTCTTCCTGGAAGGGGTGAGGGATTTTCCTTTTGAGTGTAGTGTATTATTTATACTTAAATACCTTTGTTTCACAGCACAGAAAAGAGAATCTGAAGCTTGCTTGTGGGTAATTTACTTCTCACCCAAGTTAAATATCTCTGTCCTTCCTGGAACTTTTTGACTTTTCTATCTTTGTCATCAGGTGGTTTGCATCTCAAGTTCTTTATGGTGTCCTGACCTACAAAGGGATAGCAATAAAGGGAATACCAAATGACACTCAAAATAAAAAATAACTAATTTCTCCAGGCTCCCTCAGGGATGTAATTTTAAAATGTAAATGTGTTAATGATCCTTCAGTAAAAAAGCATCTTTCCCTGCAGTCTTCATTTTATTTTTAAAGGTGGCTTTCTAGGCAGTATTTAACAAAGGCACATTTAATGATGTTGCCATAAACCGATTCATTCAACTGTTCTTTTCATGTACACAAAAATTATAAAACTGTTTGCTTGATGCTGATTGTTTATCACGGTCAATGTGCAGGGCTAGAATTTTTGCTTCAGAATGAACTGTATACATGATAAAAACATGTGGCTACGTAGTTAGTGGAACCATATTTCAAATTGCTGCCTTCTCCATTGGGACTCTGTGTAGCAGGAACAAAGACCTTCAGACCCAGCGGACAGTGTGTGAACTCAGGACCACTCCCAATGTGACCTTCAGGGAAATGATGGAACAGTGGTTCAAAGTCTTGGGAAAGGTTGTAGAAGGAGCATCCATTAATTTTTAAGAGTACAATCGTCTTAGGTGACCTAAAGCTGTTCCTTTGCCTCTAAAAATATGGGAATGATTGTTGAGGTCAGGGAAAAAGAAAGAATCCCTTTGGCGGGAGTAGATAATAAATGAAATCTGGAGGAAACATTAAGCCCTGTGAATAGAAAGGTGTGGCAAATGGGATAGTTGAGTATAAGCCAGTGCTGGTAATGGGCCCCAACTGAGCATGGCTGCTCAAGGGGAGTGTGTTCCAGGAATAGTCAGTGGTGGGTCCTTGACCTCAAGTCACATGCTCATGTGATCATGCTCTTCTGTGGGGTCTCCTTGTTGGACCAGGATGCCTGAGACTTATAGGGACAAGCAGTACAAGGCAAAGAACAACTGTGATAGCCAAGAGAGAAGCACAGACCACTGCTTCCCTAGTGAAGCAGAGGGAAATGGCCCAGAGTTCAAATACGAAGGTTTGAGACAGCGTAGCAGATGGACACAGCAGTTAAAGCTAAAATCCTTGTGTAGCCTGAGTACACATAGAGAGTTCTAGCCTGTGGCACAATCAGTGGACCCTCACAACTACAAAGTAAGCCCACCTAATGGGGCCTAAACCCCAAATATGAAGGACCTGACCGATGTCTAGTAACCCAACTTGAGCACATGCGCCTGATTTAAAATCTACAGATCCAACATATCCTGAGTTTCTGGGTGTCTGGATCATTTCTGCCCTTTCTGGAATCTGAAGAGGTCTAATTTGGATATATGAACCCATGATTTCATACCCAAGCTTGACATGGCCTACACTGGCTTCAAGGAATAAAGATGCAAATATTTCCCCTATATCTTGTTGCAGTTATGCATGTGTCTAGTTTAGAAACAGCTAGAGGCCAGCGCATTAATATGTTAGGTTATTTTGGGAGGAGGACAATGGAGTGGAGGCAGGTTATTCTACTTTGTCTTGCCTTGAGTCTACTGTCTTTTGCTCTGAAAGGGGGACAGCTCTGTTTCCCCAGCATTGTGATACCTCAGGCAATATATCAAGTTCACCTAGAGTTGGTGGCAAAGAAAATCACTTTTAATACCTCTACTTTGTCCTTGGTGGTGAGTTTCACTTCACACTAGTTATAAAGTCCAAACAAGAGTGTCCCAAATAGTGCCTAATGGGGAGAGAGCAAGTGGGAGGGATCTGGAGCATATTTTGTGTTTTAGCACCTTTCATGAGGTAGTCGGAGTCTGTCACTCATGTGATTGACTGGCTGCCTTCAAAATGCTTTCCAAGGCATTTAAGAAGTGCAGTATTTTCTTTTCTCTGCTGCCTATATTACTGACACTAAATATTTAATCGCTAACTAGGACTACAGTAGCTGCTCCTCAGAAGTGATGAATAATGAGCCCCTGTACACTTGTGAACTCCCTGTTGTTGGCTGATTAGGCTGACTTTGCATGAAGAGATTGAACGCAGATGACTTATTGCTCAGAGTGAAAGAGGAGAATGTAATGCGGAGAACACTCACAAAACTGAACATGGAAAGGCTGCTTTGCCATTGCTGTGAAATTATAACAGTGGCTTGAATAATAATAGTTTTTTCAGTTCACATAACTTTTTTTTTCAGTTTAATCCACGTGTCTTTTAAATGTGTTCTGAAATTTACCCTTTTTTATTCCTATGGTTTATTCCTGCCCTGATAGATATGATTTTTTTTATTTTTACACAAGAAGAAACTACATCACTGAGAAATGAAGCTATTAACCCTTGACTGTACATCAGTAATAGTATAAGGATTGCAGTCTAAGTTGCAATCTCATTGCCTTGCTCTCTTTTTTAGAAGCAGTGGGACTCTGGCAAGTTATCTGTCCTCCTAAAGTTCTTGTTTTCTCATTAGTAAAATGGGGACAATCACACCTCTCTGAAATATAAATTTGCTACCATGACTATAAATAATACATGTAACTTGCCCAGCCTCACTGCTGGCACACAATAGGTACTTTATATATGATAGTTTCTTTATTGTTATTATTATTGTGTATATTTAACTGGTGCTTCTAATACAGTGGTAACATCTGAATATAATCAGTTTCTGACTATATTAGTTTGCTTAGGGCTGCCATAACAAAGTATCACAGACTTAGTGTTTTAAACAGACACTTTCCTTCTCACAATTCTGAAGGCTAGAAATTCGAGATCAGGGTGTTGGCTCAGGACTTCTGCTCCTTGGCTTGTGAATGGCCATCTTCTCCCTCTGTCTTCATATGACCTTGCCTCCACACGTTTGTATCCAACTTTCTTCTTAGAAGGACATCAGTCATATAGTGTTAGGACCCACCCTAATGACTTCATTTCAACTTAATGACCTCTTTAAAGATCCTGTCTTCAAATATGGTCACATTCAGAGGTACTGGGGCTTAGGACTTCAACATAGGAATTTTGGTGTTGGGAGGGAAGCAGGGGGGGACACAATTCAGCCCATAATGTTGGCTTCCAATAATAAGTAACAGTCTAGTTTACTTCATTATCTTTCGGGGATATATTTACTCTAAGGGAGGAGAGGCAAAGAATATATTTTTGTGGAATATGAAAATGCAGTTGCTGCCTCTTTTTGATATGTAAAACTATGTCTGATTCCCAAATAGATGACTTCATCTACTCCAGGCTGCTGCTGTTGCTTTCTCTCTCTTTCTTTTTCACTTTTCCTGGATGCATTTCCTTCTTGCTTGGATAAAACTCATTGTTCTTTTATGATCTACTTTTATTACACAGCACCTTCTTTTTTTTTTTTTATGACCACCCTCTCTGACCCACATCTTCCCACAAAATTCAGTTTCTTCACAAAAAACTGTCAGTTCAAACACTAAATTAAACTAAAACTTTCTTTCCTCGTGCTGACTTTGTTTGGTTTGAATATCAAAATAACACTGGATCTTGGCTCAAGTATCACAGATGCTGCTGTTCTAAGATTAAGTAAGTTTTCTTATTTTTTGTATATTTGTTTCCTGTTGCAGATGTCACAAATTACCACAAACCCAGTGGCTTAAAGCAACAGAAATTTATTTTGTTACAGTTGTGGAGGCCAAAAGTCTTAAACTAGTGTCATTGGACTGAAATCAAGGCATTGGCAGTTTGGGTCTTTCTGAGTTCTCTAGGGAGGAATTCATTCATTGGATTTTCCAGCTTTAGGTGGTTACCAGCTTTCCTTGGTTTGTGGCCACATCACTTTAATCTCTGTGCCAATGTTCATATTATCTTCTCTGCGTTTGTCATTATTAAATATCCTTCTGAGTCACTATTATAAGGACACTTGTGATTGAATTTAGGGCCCACCTGGATAATCCAGTTAAATTCCCCATTTTAACACAGTCACATCTGGAAGGACACTTTTTCCTTCTAATAGTTACAGGTTCCAGGATTTAGGACCTGATCTCTTTTGGTAGCCATTATCCAGCCTACCACATGCTGTATGCTCTTAGGACAGCTTCCAGAGACTTTGGATGGTTTTAGACTTTTAGTAATTTTTACACTAATAATTTTAATGACAATTGTTTCTGAGGAATAGGTCTGCAGATCTCCTCCCACTGCCATTACAGAAGCACATCAATACATCTTCTTAATCTAGTACATCAAGATGTTTTTAGCACATGAGCTTTCAGTTTATGTTCTCTGTTACATTTGGGGAACTGGAATTCTATAATTTTATAAAACCTCAGAGTCATGCAAACCCAAATTGATATAAAAGAATCCTCAGTAAATGGTTATTAGACCCCAATGGCTATTCATTTATTCATCTACAGATATGTTATTACAACTTCTGGTTGTAAAAATTGGTGTTATTTTATGAGTGGTTCATACAAACATCTCACAGAAGAAACTTTTAAAAATGGAGTAAGGTGTTTCATTATAGATAGGATTTTATAATGGTATTGGGGGGGACATCCCTGAAGTATGCTGTGATGATCAGAAGCTTGAAATCTGAGTTGCAAGAGATCTTAGTTTTTGCATCCCCAATATCCATTCTCCTTTCTTCAGGTAATTGCACCTTGATTTTCCTTTGGGAAGTGACTCCACCCCCATTCTATGTTCATGTGGTGCAAGTGGCCTTCTCTCTCTTCTACTTCAAGTTCTAGATGTTGGCACATGAACCAGATAGGCCAATTAGAGCATGCCACCCTTGGCACAGTGACTGGCATATGACTTAAATGTAGCCGGTGACTGTTGTTATTCTTGTTGGTGGTGGTATTGTGGTTTACCCGTGTGTGTGTGTGTGCAAGCATATGTGTGTTCACCCCTGAGATTTAAACTTGGGAATTTTTGTTGGAACTATGTGAGAAGAGATGCTGTTTTGCTTTCATGATTGCTCAGGTAAGAGGATGTAAATCTGGAAATTTGAAAGGACATTTTCCTATTATTTGAGGAAATCTGTGTGAGAATAAAGTCAACAAAGAACAAGGTGGACCTAAGAGATAGAGAAGATTCTAGATAACACCATGTGATAGGGCGATGTCTGTCTAATAACAGCAAAAGTGTGGGTCTGTCATTTACATGAAGTCATACATTTCTCCCCATTTCCAGCCCACTCCTCTCCACATGGCTCTTCTTCTCTTGCAACTCATCCAGTTTGGGTTGAACTTCTATCATTTGGAACTAAAAAGTTTCTGGGAAATACATGCATTAATATTAATTTTCCAAAACTATTTAAGTTATATGTCTCATACAACTTAAGCATTAGGCGATAAAATTAATCATTGGTTACAAGTGGATCTAGCTGCCTTTGACCTCTTAAATATATCAGTTACTAGTTTTCCTGAGAGCTTTAGAGATTGTTGAATTAGGAATTTGAGAAGAGTAAGATGTGATGTTAGCTTCACCACTATTTAGAGGCCAATGATTACGTGTGTGTGTATTTTTTTTTTTGATAGTATCTAGTTCTTCCAAGCAGAGCCCCTCAGATTCATACTCAGGCAGGGAAAGCATACACTTCATAAAACTAGGTACTGAGGGAATTCCTAGGGACACCCAATTACAAAGACCCTTTGTCAGCAAGTCTGTTGCCCTAAAACAGCAAAAGCCAAGAATAACCTAAGCCTTCTCTTGAGCCTTCATTATCACCAAGAACTCCAAACGTGTATACCTGAGGGAACAGAAAGAAAGGAACTGAGTCAGAACTCACACAGAGCGTGAGCATATTTTTGAACAAGCTCCAGAGGTTTTCCTATAAAGGATCACTGGGAACATGAGACAAACTGCGGACTTAGAGGCTACAGTGGAATTATTTAAAGGCATCTTGATTTTGTGTGTTGTACTTGCCTGTGGTTCTGAAGCCTTGGGAGCAGAGTGTAGGGGGTGGGCTGTTGGGATTTGCGGGGACTCTCACACATCAGTGCAATCTCCACAGTTGCAAGCTCTTGTTAGGGGACTGCCAGGGAACTAGGCCACAGGAACATGAGGCCGGGCCCAGCTGGAACGACTTACTCTCTCCCCCAAGGAAGTATATGAAGTGGGAAGGCTCAGGGGAGTCTGGGCGCCTAAAAAAGCTAGTTGTGGGCAAGGGCTCATTTTTGGAGAGAGGAGGGAATGGTTTTGCTAAATTAGGAAACCGGAGAAAGAAAAGGACAAAACAACCCTTTGGTAACTTTGAATTTTTTTTTCCAGTGGAATACTTCTTTTCTAGTTTGGTGTATAATCTTGGATGGAGGCCATTTGTCTTTACTGTTCAAGGTTTTCTTTTTTTCAGTGTCCCTCTCTCATTTCTAGTAAATTTCCCTCAGACCTCGGTTATTACTTGTGTATGAGAAACATTTTCTCCTATTATTTAGAAAGGACGGGACCCACCTTTTCCTCATACAGATCCCCACACAGTTGGCTACCCTCCCACCATCCCACAAATCCCCATGAATATTTGCATGTTGAGTTGCCTATGCTTAACCTGGGGCAGGTAGATGTCTTAGAGGCAGATGGGCAAGAGAAAGAAGTTCCAGTTGGTTCACAAAGATTTTATTGCTTTGTGACTTTGAGCTCTCTAAGGACTGGCAATAGGGACAATAAAAGAAAAAATTGAGATTTTAAACAGTGAGATTTAAACTTCATCAGTGAGATTTAAACACCTTTAAAAATAAATGAAAGCTTAGCTTTTAATAGGTCAGCAGCAAAGTTTGAGTCTTACTCTGTAACATTATTATTTTCCCTTTCGGGGCATACTTGGTCTCCAGAAAAGCTTTTTAAATAGTTCTTTATTTAGTTTATATGAATCTGCTTAACAAAATATTTCTTTGAGATAGTGTAAAGGTAAACTTCAACCTAATCTATGGTAAATGATCACCAATTCCACTACTTGAGCTGAAATTAATGAGCTTTTATGATGATAGAGTCCATTTTTAATCCCTTTTCTCCCTAATCTTTTCAAACTTCATTATTTTAAGACCTTTTGTTACTTACAGTTATTTCTGAAACCTCCAAATTCTTGGTCATTTGCCTCTTTCAATCCTTTTTTGGTTCTTTATATCTGTTTTTACTCTGTGGCCTAGATCTTGAAATGTAATCTAGAAAAAATCATACCGACCCTAAACAGAGGAAGAGGATGGTGAGTTTCTTCTTCTTATTCCACTAATTCTCCAAGAATCTGGATCATTATTGCTACCTACAGTGTGATTGCTCTTGCCTTAAGTTCTTCCTTTGGTTTAACCCACATAATTTCTATTATTTTTGTATCTGGATTATTTATTTTTGTTTCCTAAACACTAAATGTTACAATATTTCCTAAATATTTTTGTATTTGGATTTTTTATTTTTGTTTCCTAAGTACTGTTTTGTCACTTGTATTTTCCTGTTAGTGCTTTTCTGACAATATTTCTGATGTCTATATAACCCCTCATTACAAACCTCCACTCTGCCTCTAAGGAAGGAGGAAGGAGGACCCCAGAGAGAAAGCATCCCAGAAATAGCGACAGAAATATTGACAAGGGCTGCCTTCAAATTCCTCAGTCGGCTACTGTCCTAAAGGGGATTAGATAGATTTGACAGGAAGAGTCTGTATAAGTGGATTCAATCCTGCATTTTTCTGCCAGACAAATGGTCGTTCAACAGTGCTTTCATCACATCACTCTTCAGCTCAAAACCCTATGCAGGTTCCATTCTGTATCAGCGTGAGATTCCTGGCTGGCTTCCCTATTCCAGCAGCACGTACGCAGGCTCCTGTGTGCCCTCCTGCTACTTGCAACACAGACCTGTCAGCTGGCTTCTGCTCCCTCCATCTCGCCTTTGTTCACATCTGTCCTTTATGTGTCAAGGAAACCCTTTCCTTATCCATCTTGTCTGACCCGACCATTTTTGCCCTTGGATTTTATTCACAATTATTTTATTTTGGAATACCTTTAGACTTGAAAAATTGGAAAAATAGTACACTGAATTCCTGAATACCCTTCCCCACCTTCCCCTAATGATAACATCTTATGTAGCTATAGTACAACCATCCAAACCAGGGCATAAACTAATCTAAAGACATTCTTTAAATTTTGCAAATGGTCCTTACTGATGTCTTTTTCCGCCAGTTCAGAGTCCAGGATACCACATTGTATTCAGTTGTCACATCTTTTTAGTCTCCTCAAATCTGGGACAATTTCCTCATTTCAGTCATTTTTTGTCTTTGACACCCTTGACACTTCAAAAGGTGCTGGCCAGTTATTTCATAGAATGTTTCTCAACTTCAATTTGTCTGATTTTCTTCTTACTAGATTGATGTTACATATTCCTGTCAAGAGTACTGCAAAAGTGCAGTTGTGCCCTTCTCGGTACATTGTGTCAGGAGGTACATGTTGTTGACATGTCTTTTTACTAGTGATGTTCCTTTCAGTCACTTAAGGTGGTGTCTGCCAGGTCTTTCTACTCTAAAGTTACTATTGTTTCCCTAGGGCTGCCATAACAAAGTACCATAGACTGGGTGGCTTAAAACAACAAATATTTATTCTCTCACAGTTCTAGAGGCTAGATATCTGAAACCAAGTTTTGCTTAGGGACATGCCCCATGGAAGCCTCTTGGGGAGGATCCTTCCTTGCCTCTTCTAGATTCTGGTAGCCCCAGGCGTTTTTTGGCTTTTGGCAGTATAAGTCCAATCTCTGCCTCCATGGACATGTGGCATCCTTGTGTCTGTCTCTGTGTCTTTCTCTTCTTCTAAAATACCAGTCAAATTGGATTAAGGGCCCACCCTACTCTAGGGTAACCTCACTGTGATTTCACTAACTGGATCTACACTGACCCTAAATAAGGCTGCCTTCTGAGGTCAGGAAGGACATAGATTTTGGGGAGGGATACTATCCAGTTCAATGGAGTTACTATTTTTCTTTTTGTATCTTTGTTACTTTGGGGGGAGTTACTTTGAGATTATGCAAATATCTTATTTCTCCTTAACACTTTTGCCCACTAATTTTAGGATCCAAAAATGATTCTCACCTGCCACAATTACTACTGTGGGGCAACAAAATGATGAGATTCAATTTCCACCATTTCTCCTGCATTTGTCAATTAGAAGTCTGCCATAAAGGACTTCCCTGGTAGCGCAGTGGTTAAGAATCTGCCTGCCAATGGAGGGGACACAGTTTCGATCCCTGGTCCAGGAAGATCCCACATGCCACAGAGCAACTAAGCCTGTGTGCCATAACTACTGAGCCCATGTGCCACAACTACTGGAGCCCACATGCCATAGCTACCAAAGCCCACGTGGCTAGAGCCCATGCTCCACAACAAGAGAAGCCACTGCAATGAGAAGCCCATGCACCGCAACGAAAGTGTAGCCCTCACTCGCTGCATCTAGAGAAAGCTCCCGCGCAGCAGTGAAGATCCAATGCAGCCAAAGATAAATAAATCAAATAAATTTATATAAAAATATTCTGCCATAAAAAATTTGTCCTTGCTCTCTTACACAGTTTTTAAACATTATTTATATTATCATGAACTCATGGATTCCCATTTTGTTCTAGGGGCTAAAATCCATTATTATTATCATTATTATTTTTGCTCAAAGTGTCCAAGATTTGGTCCCTGGGGCCCCTTCATCTTGGCTCCCATTCTTTTGCGGTACGCAGTCCTCTCACTGTTGTGGCCTCTCCTGTTGCAGAGCACAGGCTCCGGATGCGCAGGCTCAGCGGCCATGGCTCACGGGCCCAGCCGCTCTGCGGCATGTGGGATCTTCCTGCACCAGGGCATGAACCCGTGTCCCCTGCATCGGCAGGCGGACTCTCAACCACTGCACCACCAGGGAAGCCCTTGGCTCCCATTCTTGAAGCCTTGCCGTGTGCTGACTGATGAAGCTTTTCTTGATGACTCTGCTCCTAAGTTTGTTTTCCCTTCTGAATTCTTATTGTACTTTGAAGTTAGTAGCACATTATAGCACTAGTTTTAATACTTTTACTTTCACTTAACTATTTTTTATTCTTTAGTATCATCTCCCAGATAAGAAATAACTTCTTGTATTTCTTCAATTTCTCCTTACTTTCAAGATTAAACACTGAATCTCAGGATTAAGCCCATAGTAGTTACTCAAATGATTCCAGCTTGGTTGATTAGTCTATTGATTTACAAAATTATAGTTCTATTCACTCAAAATTCAAGATTCTATAGTTCTTTTTAAGAAATTTGAAAACTGAGAGCATGATGTTTCTTTCTGAATATAGCAAGTCTCTTCTTTCTTCTGGTGTACATTTCTAAGCACCTGGGTTTCTTTGCATTAAATACTAAGTACTACTGACAATGCTTGCTTGGTTTAAAATTTTCTACTAATTTTAATTAAATACACCAAGCAGCTTTTTACCCACATCCCCAAAGCCTTAATATTAAGAGCATATCAGTACACAAACAATTACTAGTTCCTTCCTGTGACAGGGTGGAGTAAATACATCTGGATAAATGTTTGCTGGAGGATTAAACCAAAGAGAGCCAATTCTCATCTAAATGTTTGAGTAAATACACTTGTGAACAGCTTTTGCCAACTTTATTTTAGATTCAATTTGTGAATATGTATATACCAGCAATAACTTGATGAAGGAGAGGGGATTGTTTGTAAACCTATTGCATCCCTTTCATGAAGCTGATTAAGAATGGAATAGTAGCATCAACTAACACTGCATATATTATGAAAAGTCAAGTTAAAGCCCAGTGTGCTTTTTATTGCATTTTTGGAATACAGTCCACCTCAGTTAAGGATGAAAAGTGTGCACTAAAAAATGTAGAACATTTTGTTTCTTTTACGTCCTCACCCTCTGCGAAGAAGTAATAGCATATGGCATCAATAGAATTAAAGAGGATTACTTGTCCCACATGACAACCTGTTTATCTACATGGATGCACAATTTCATAAACTCTTGAATATGGAGCTAACATACTGTGCCTCACTAGCTGGGACCTGTTTGTGGGCAGTAGACTATTCAGCTTTCGATATCCAACTTTACCATTTTCTATATAGCTACCATAAAGTATGTGTTCAATGTGTGAGAAACATTTTACTAAAAATTATCTGAAAATGCTCCTTGTCATGATGTTTGTTTTC
This sequence comes from Mesoplodon mirus, assembly GCF_964341445.2. Classification (NCBI taxonomy): domain Eukaryota; kingdom Metazoa; phylum Chordata; class Mammalia; order Artiodactyla; family Ziphiidae; genus Mesoplodon; species Mesoplodon mirus. Next base: position 88,140,557 of record NC_138980.1, on the reverse strand, counting down.
TGAAGAAGAAGGCTTTCATTGCATGGGAAGACATTTATATGTTTAGTATATGATAAATTAGGTTATGTGAGTTTGGGAGTCACAGTGCTGAGTTTCTGCTGAATTGGGTGTTTGGAGGGTAATCTGGAAGGAAATAGTCATCAACTATGTGATGTGAGACTGAAATCTGGTTGGGGCAAGAAGTGTCAGGAGAGGACCAATGGAAGTGAAAACCAACCAACAGAGAAACCAACAAGCCAAAACCCAAACAAACAAGGAATTCAGAGGACAAGGGTGTATGATGTGGAATTTGAATTTGCTTGCTTCGGGATATGCCTCATAGGCCCCATCTGAAAACCAGCAGCTTTTTGCAAATTCTAAGATTCAAACACTGCACATAGTTCTGCTCATTTTTAATGCAACTGTAACCACTCATATTTAGAAACAGTTGTTCAAGAGGTAGAAGAGACCAAGAGAAAGAAAATTTTCTTATCAGTTTCCTGTCATCTTGGAAATTGTTTTCAACTCTGAGGGTATGGAAATGGGCTATTGAGGTCATCTTACTTAGTTCCTGAGGGTTAGGGAGAATATGCAATAGCTGATATTTCATTTAACGCAAACAATAAAGAGTTAGGCATTATTTTCCCTATTTTACATGTATAAGGATTGAAACTTGCAAAAATTATGTATAGCAAGTGGCCAAGTCAGGATCTGAATCCAGACTGTCAGACTCCAAAGCCACGCTATCATCCTAATATCTAGAATTTCGAAATCAGCAAGTTCTCAATAAATGTGAATAGAGTTGTATGAAAAGTAAGTTGAAGGCCTCTTTTAAACCAAACATTTTACTGCTGGTAATAGGGGAATGGGGGAGAGAGGCACAAAGTCACAGCTATTAGCTCTTTGCACATATTAACTCATTTATGCCTCAGGAGAGTCCTATGTGGTTGTTGGTACAGAGGGTTGGAGTAATGTGCCAAGGTTATAGAACTTGAAGTGGTAGACCAGGCAGCCTGGCTCTAGAATCTGTGCTCTAGATTATGTCGTGTATATTCTGCCCTGGAGACACATAGTTCCATTTGACTGAGGGGCACTAAATCAATAGATGAGTTGCCCTAGTGAGTAGTCAAATGGAACTATTAAATAAGAAAGTCTATATGTCTTTGTTTGGAGGGGCATAAAAGTAAGTTCCCTGCAGCTCAGGTAGACACAGAGGAAGTATTCCTTTCTCTGTCCCTCTCTGTGTATAGGTCACCTCTACCCTGCCATGCTGGCTTCATTCTCATTAAGATTATGAATCTTGGTGGTATTAACTCCAGCTAGGAGAATTACTCTCCACCTGATTCTGTTTCAAAAAAGGTTCTGTGTTTAGCAGAAACACAGAGCAGCACCCCTCGAAGGCTAATTTTCTGCCTTTCCAGCATGCTCCTGTAAATTTGAAAAGTGAAGAAGCAACACTAAGTACCCCACCCTAGTTACTGAAGTGGATAAATCCCAGCTGTCAGGGAGTCAACCTCTTTTACTCTGGATCCTAACCCTCCTGTGAGTGTGTATCCCAACTGGTCTTTTTTCCATCCTCAGCCTCATTTCCTTATGAGTGCATCAGCCAACACAAAGATCCTCTTTCGAATGAGCTGGCAGGGCCCTGAATCCACTGCTGGCTTTTCTCAATGACAACTTGCACAATTGAGATTTTGGCAAAATCGACTGCTCCTCCTTAATTCCAACCTAGACAGACTATGCAGGGACTTTTTTGCAGAGAATAATAGACAGTCACCTCTACTAAAAATGATGGGTGGCTTTTAAGGAGTTGATTAACACCAAATGTTATTGTTCAGAACAGTGGTGGGAAGGGTCTTGGTAACGGTAAAAACATAAGCCACTGGTTCTTGTTCTCTTATATTGCTTGGCTGCTGTCATAAGCCATAAAACTTTTCTTTTGTGTGACTGCTTGGCATTGTCATAGGTGAGAACTAGAAGGCTTGTGTCCTCTTCCCAGCTCTGCCCTTGATTTATCACAGAAGCTTTTGCTTTTCCACTGTGTGCCTCTTTCCCTTTTCTTCTCTAAGAGGGCAAATATGTTGTCCTTACTTGGACACTTGTGTCCTATGTTTCCTCTTGTGACCTTAACTGCCTTGCAAATATGGGCTCTAAATTGTGACCTAAAACTGGAAGCCAGGGAGAAACTGGCACTGATGAGGGAGTTCTCCAAATAACTGACTGAATTTAGTATCTCAACTGGGCTATTAGGATTGAATTTGGCCATTCCCAACAGATGGAGGCCTGGATCCTTTGAGAATAGGGTGAGCTCTGAAATCATCTCTTCCATTCACAGCACAAATGGTATCTGCACACCATTGTGTGGTCCATCTGGTCAACTCTTTGTCCCAAACAACTCTTCCTCCTCAGGGAGAAAGAGAAATACTAAAAGAACAAGCCATTTGGACTAGATCATTCATTCATATAATTTATAAATACATATGTGAAACTGCCTACACAGATTCTGGTTGGATTAGAAAATGTTCATTGTGGAATGCAGGCACTTGGGAAATGCTGCTACATCTGCTCCTTTCCATTTGAGGATGTGGTCCTTAGAATGGTTCACCTCAACCCCAGTCTGTGCTATGCAGGAATGATATTGGGTGTTGGTGGGGACAGAGGCAGGAGTATGGTACATAATAGACGACACAAAGGTCACACAAAGTGACTCCTCCCTGTACCTTTTCATCTGGTCTGCAAATGGCCAGCTCGATAGGGCACTCATGTGTAGAATTGGAAGGGTTTAATGACTGGAGTAACTTGAGCAGTGGAAAATGTCAGAATAGAGTGGCAACTCAGGCTACAGCACGCTTGTCCCATTAAGTCCCTCTGCTCATTTCATAGAAGTGCTGTAAGCCTCTCATTATGAATAATGCTACAGGTGTGGATGTTGGTACTAAAGTTGATGAGATAGTAAAACATAAAGTTAATTAAAAGTTTATATATATACACACACGTACATTTATATGTAATCAAATCCTTCTATATGTTCACTTTTAATATGTATTATATAGTATATTGAATTAAGTCAATTATATATGTCACAGTGGTGTTTCCTCATTATCTATGAAACACATTATAAAATAAAAGAAAGCTTTAAAAATGGACGTTGTTCGTAGGGAAACCACTGATTGTGTTTCAAGACTAAAAAAGCCGATAGCGTTAACCTGCTTGCTGTGTGATTTTCTTATGTTTTCATGGTCTAAAAACTCTAAGAAAAGCATTCATACCATTTGTCAGGATTCCTTCATTAGGAAAGTGATTCTCCTTCAAAATTTTTTTTTTAAAGAAATAATGCTTCAGAGTTAGATATCTTCTGGCTCTAAGTGTGGGACCTAGTTAAGGTAACATCTCTCAATTCCTATACAAGCATCATGGCCCTCTGCAAAGTCCCTCTGCCACTGGCAGGAATCAGGACAGACTGTTTACGATGTGATATGAAGAACTACTAATGGAACATGTTCAAATGTCTAAAACTTTCTATAATCTTCTGTCTACCTCTGTTTTGTTTTGGTATTGGTTCCATATTCTATGAGAGGGGGAGACAATCAATATTTTCTCCTATTTTGCTTATTTACATGGGTGTTTGGAATCTAGAATGGTTTTCTTTTTCTCTTGACCTTTCTAGAAGCTCACGGATTCAAACCCAAGCTTTTTTACGTGGTGAGATCAATAAGTATTACTAGCGCGATGAGGTGTACAATCACTATGCCACCTATTTTTTTTTTTTTTTTTTTTTTTTTTTTTTGCGGTACGCGGGCCTCTCACTGTTGTGGCCTCTCCCGCTGCGGGGCACAGGCTCCGGACGCACAGGCTCAGCGGCCATGGCTCATGGGCCCAGCCGCTCTGCGGCATGTGGGATCTTCCCGGACTGGGGCACAAACCCGTGTCCCCTGCATCAGCAGGTGGACTCTCAACCACTGTGCCACCAGGGAAGCCCTATGCCACCTATTTAAACTCCCATTAGTTACAATTTTAGTTGTTAAGCATCATTAAATAAGCATTCTCTGGCCTGAGCATCTAACACCTCAAAGTCATGCAAATGCTGGTTCATGAATTCTGATAAATATCTTTGAACAATTTTGGACACAGGACACCAAGTTTTTCAATGAGTATGAAAACCTCTCAAAGATAGCTGATTGAAGTCAGGTATAAGTATTTAAAACAATGCTTTTTTCATGGACAACTGGGAAAAGAAAATATGCCAAATGAAGCTATTGGCAAGCCCTGTTGTAACTATTATGAAGAATGTATCTAGGTGATAGCACACAAAGTTCTGTTGTTAGTCCTTTGGAGCTATTGCTCAAAGATAATAAACACTTGACAAATAACCCACAGTGGCCCCTATCTATTGAGTTAGGTAATAAAGGTGGAGGAGACCAAGAGGTTGAAGATAGAGCTCTTTCCTGTAAGGCATGAATAATCTTAATAGTCCAAGGTACAGTGACAATTTTGGACCCAGGAGAGCAGCAGGAGTGGAAGAATTAGGTGTAGAGAAGCAAGGTAACAGAAGAAAGAAGACCATGGCTTGTACCAACCCAGGCTAAGGACTTTTAGGGCCTCTTGTCAGGATAGGAGATACCCTCAAGTCCATTTGTCTCAGAGCCTGAGAAAAAGATCATTAATTATAATTCTAGTAATCAGCATAGTTTCTATTTCATTCATAGTAAAGATGGGTGGATTATCTTACTTGGCTCCTACCTAGTCCCTTAGAAACCAATTTACTAAACTAAAGTTTTTATTAGCCAACAACCTTATTTATAATGTTGCAACATCTTATCTTACAAACTAACTTTTATGTTCATATTTAGACAACTAGGGGCTATCATGTTTACCCTCAAAAACAGCCTCCATGTCAGTTTTCAAATAATGTCATGGAGGTGTGGAGCTGGAAGACAATTTAGAGATTTGTTATAAATGACAGACTTTGAGTAATTATTTGTATAATTCGATATAGAAACATTTTACCATTAATAATCTGAATATTTTAGGTAAAAGTGACATTTGGGGCTTTTATTATGCAAATAAATTTGCCTCAGTCTTTTATTTCACTTTGAATGCAGAGAGTAGCTTACTTTATGTAGTCAGGTGGGAGAAGTTTAATTCTTTTAATCAGATATCTTAAATCAGTAATTTCTGACTTTTAATAGTTTCTTTTCTTCCTTTTCCTGTAGTATTATCTCTTAGGATTGAGGCAGGTTTTGGAAATTTGTTTTATTAAAAGCGTAAAAGGAATGAAAGAAGTGAATAGATAGCAAATATCAGTCTATGTAGGACAATTATCAAGAAAATAAATATAACCAAATATGCAGCTGTCCTAGAAATCCCTTCATAAACCACAGTATTGCCTCACATAACTGTAATAAGAACCAATAAATTTACTTTCATTATTTTTTAATGTCCATGCACTGCGAAAGAGTACACATGACTCTAATTGTGATTGTGTCTGAACATGAATAAAATAGGGCTCATTTAGCATCCAATTCCAAGGAGAATTATTACCCATGGATATATCATAGGTACAATGACCCTTTCCTGATATATAAATAAGTGTATGTAGCTGAGATGGTGATTTAAAATTTGATAAATGTTTGCCCTCTCTTCAAACGTGTGATTAAGATTTTGATTGGAATTACATAGTTTAACTTAACAAAATTCCATCACTGGGCAAGTTTCAAATTGAGTTCATCAGATAAGAGATTGCAATCATTCACTTTGTCAGAACCACACCCCTCCTAGTGATAAACAAAATGTGTAGGTATTTGGATTAAAGGTAGCTTCCAAAAGTTACCTATTAAACCGTTAATACTTATTCTCAAAAGTGGTTCCATAGAGTTGTGATTTAAAAACTAATGGTGAAAATGGAAGAGGGAGGGAGTTTCAACAACTTGAAAAGATATAGTTGCTCCCCTTTCCTTAATTTAGAGGGTTAAAAAAAGGCTATAATTAAAGACAGAGTGGAGTTTATTAACAAGCTGAAAATGGCAGAGACGATGCTCACTGGAAAATTATTTTCAAGATGTTGAAAATAACAAACTCTTCAACTTGAATGTCTACTTACATTTATAAAAATCAAAAGATCTTGAGAGCTCATTTTTTTCTAACTCTTTCTCATCAGGGAAGAGTCAAGTTAAACCAGGAAAAGAATCTGTCCTTTCAAATTAAAGCTGAGAAGGAGATGTCACAGAGCCCTTCAGAACCAACTGAAGCCTGTAACACCTCATACTGTTGAAGATAGAAAACTCTTACTCAGGATATGGAAGGAGAGAGGTTTTGAAAGAGGCCTCTCAAATTAGACTTGCTAGAAATTCAGCAGTGTCAAGTTAACCACGTAGATGAAGAAAATTAAAAAAAAAACATCCAGCAGTAATAGTGAATAAAAAAGAAATGTACTGGTGAAGATTTTTCTTTTTAAATCCAGGCTCGCAGGTTCTGAAACAGGAAAGTGTTTCCTTATGCACAGGTCCCCTTTCCTTCTTTCTCTATCAGTTATCTTCTCTGTGAAGCTCTTTCTAGGCAGCATGGCTTGAAGGACCAGTTCTAAACATTGTTTTATCCCTCTCCATTACCATCCTCAGCTAATAATTAGGTTTCAATCCTATATTTTTTCCATGACGTGAATCTATACACGTTATTACATTACTTTATGGTTATATATGAAGAAATTGTGTGTGTGTGTACATAAATCTAAATGCTGAAATGACCTCTCTGTAATTAGACCAACACAGAAGCAACTCATAGAGAGAACCAGTAAATGTAGAGAAAAAAATACTTTGAGGAATTTTTAAAAATCAATGAAATTAACTGCTCTGTTTTGCAGAATTAAAACAACAAATGCATCTTGAAGTTTTATGGAATAAAATCCTCTGATTCTAAAAAGAATATTTAATTCAGTGACAGCTCTATAACATGAGTATTTAAAAACTAAATTATGTCTTAATTTACTACTTTGAAACTAAATTAAGGAGTATAAAATGTAATTTGGGTTTTAGGTAATAAATTGATTAATTTTTCTTTTATTTTTCTGTATACCTGGGCAATATACAGATGCACTGGACAGAAGGTACCACTTTCTCTTTTCTAATATATGAATACTTTTAACACACATTTTCCTCTTTTTATTTGAGCTCCTTAGATTTTCATTTGTATAGGCTTCATAGCTCTTTATTCAATTCAGTTGTGTCTAAGTCTTTTCTCATTATGGGTAGCTAGTAAGTCATTGAAAGCTGTGATGACCATTAGATCAAGTTGACTTCCCTTACTCCTCATGTCACTGTGGCAGGGAGTAGAGAAGCCAACTTTGGATTGAAGGAGAGAATAACATCCAAAGGAAGGAAAGTCAGCACTTTTAAGGTATTTGCACCTGATATCCACAAGGAGAGTGCCTTAATCAGTTCAGGCTGTCATAACAAAGTACTATGGACTTGGGTAGCTTATAAACAGAAGATTACTTCTCACAGTTCTGGAGGCTAGAAGTCCAAGGATGAGGATGCCAGCATGGTTGGTTCTGGAAAGAGCCCTCTTCTGGGCTGCAATGGCCGTCTTCTCATTGTATCCTCACTGGGCAGAGGGAGGGTTAGAGAGCTCTCTGCTGTTCCTTTTATAAAGGCATTAATCCTATTCATGAGATCTCCACCCTCATGACCTAATTAGCTCCCAAAGGCCCCACCTCCTAATATCATCACATCTGAAGTTAGGAATTTAACATATGCATTTTGAGGGGACACAACATTAGGTCCATTGCCGAGAGATTGCATGTTGAGAGGGATGGGATTGAAAGTTGAGTTGAGCCTTTGATGTGGGGATATGATAGAGCGGTTAAGAAAATATGTTTGGAGTCAGACAGACCTAAACAATAATTGTCATTTTATGCTTTTATTGGTTGTGAAACATTGGATGGGCAAGTCCCTTAATTTCTCTAAGACTCAGTTGCCTCATCTGTGATATGGAAACAATAATAGGACTAATTAATTTGATTATTGTGAGTAACAAATGAGGATACTTTATGCCTGTAAAATGCTTATCACAGTTCCTTGGACATAGTAGGCACTTAATATTTATTACTAGGCTGCTTTATCTTAATGCTGTGTCTAAGTCTGAAGTTTTAGCTTGCTTTTTCCAGTTCTACTTGGTTAGCACACTTTGACCTTGGCATTTCAGTTATCTGTGCTTAAGCTCTTAAGAGCAGCCTGCAAAATGGTAAAATAAAGATTCGTAGCTTTGATTCATTTGACCGTGCCTAGCAAGAGTTGCAGACTAAATCTGAATAGGTTAATCCAATGAATGCATCCACCTAAGCACGTATCCATCTTTCCTTCCCTGCAGTTTTAAGGCTGGGTGGGTTTCCTCCTGTGTAAGGCAAAATTCCTCTGCATTGACTCTTGAATTGGTTGCCGCTCCTTCTTAGTTATCCTTGTTCCTCTGTGTCATCAATGTGATTTCTCTACAGGCTCTTTCTCCTCACCTTGTGCACATACTCCATTCCTCCCATTCAAAAACATAATGAAACAAAAAGCGTGTGTCCCTTCATGGGAAGGGTAGGTGGGAGTGGAATTTTTTGATTATATAGTCTGACTTTGGAATATATATTTTAGATATCATATATATTTTAAAAATGAGTAACGAGTCTCTGTTTGTCTCTACTTCTACTTACACATTACAATGCAACAAAAGTGCCTCCCCCATCCACCCCCAAAGATCCCCATGCACCTCTAAATCAGTAAAGGAGAAAGTTCCAGTTTTTATTTCACAGGAGACAGCCACTCCAGTAACAATTTTGCCTACTCTGTTCTTGAAACTCCCACTTTCCTTTGGCTCCAATAACTCTCTCCTTTCTAGTGTCCCTCCTCATCACGCACAGTCTTCCTTGGTATTTTTTTGCCTTGCTACCCTGTAAGTCTCTTTTCTGTGACCATTTCTGGCTTCACTTCTACTCAGCACCCCCTCTTTGATCTCAGTCACACTTTTCATCTTAACCACCTTTCATAACAGACTCCTAATTTAGACTGGCTTCATTCTGTGAGATTTATATTGAGAAACCCAACTTCCTCCTGTTCATCTCTAATATAAGGATGGAGTCATCTTCTTCAAGGCTATGTATTATTTTTTTAATATTCTCCTTAGTTGATAGGGCTGCCATGTGTACACTCTTGCACACTCTCTTTGCTGTAGAATTAGTCAGTACTGATATATTTTTTTGTCTTCTACATTTACATTGACTGTGTCCTCCTCTGTTCATCCCTACTACCTCTACCTTCTTTAGAACCCTATCTTGTTTGACATGTTATTTACCATCTCCTTCACACTAGCATCTGAAGCGTAGCAGAATATGCAGCTCTAAAATGTGTCTCTTTGGTATAAGGATTCTTTTGAGCTGAAGGCAATTGAGAAGAAGGAGATACAAGAAAAGTTGTCTACGCTTCTCCTATTTGTCTAAAAGCAGAATATAAATTTGTAAAGGTGGCCCCCCTCCTCTCTCTACCAGGAAGGGCAGAAGTTAATCACAGGGACAATTCCAGAGCCTTATCAGCCCAAAGATGGTACCAGGAAAGAGTCTACTTCAACAAAACCTTCCAACCAGCCCTTATTTACCGTTATTTTCCCCCATATATTTGCCTCCTCCAATTTACACTCTTGAAGGCTCAAAGTCCTCTCATTTGTCTTGTCACTTCTCTATAAATTTTTTGTTCTTTGCTAAGATGCTATATAAACCCAAGTTCCAACCACCCCTTTGAGTTACCCATCACTGAATATACTCCCACGTATAGGAACAATGCAATTAATAAACTTCTGTTTCCCTTTTGTTAATCTGTCTTTTGTCAATCTAATTTGCAAGGCCCCAGACAATAAACCTAAGAGGAGTAGAGAAAAATTATTTTTTTCTCCCCTATGTATCTTTGCCTTAGATCTTACCCCCCTAAAATTTGTCTTTGTCACTGATATGATCTATCCAAAATGCATATTTTTAAAAATTTATTTATTTATTTTTATTTATTTTTGGCTGCATCGTGTCTTAGTTGTGGCATGCAGGATCTTCGCTGAGGCACGCGGGATGTTTCGTTGCAGCACTCAGGCTTCTCTCTAGCTGTGGCATGCGGGTTTTCTCTTCTCTAGTGGTGGCACAGAGGCTCCAAGGCAGATGGGCTCTGTAGCTGTGGCTCATGAGCTCTGTAGTTTGCCACAATCAGGCTCTCTAGTTGAGGCACACGAGCTCAGTAGTTGTGGCATGCGGGCTTAGTTGCCTCATGGCATATGGGATCTTAGTTCCTTGACCAGGGATTGAACCCGTGTCCCCTGCATTTTAAGGTGGATTCTTTACCATTGGATCACCAGGGAAGTCCCAGCATATTTGTTTATACGATGACTTCCCTTCATCTACAGCTTAAGGTTCCAATTCCTTAGCGTGATGTCCTTGGACCTTTGCTACCAGACCTTACTCATGTCTTCAGTTCCATTGCCTGCCTGAAATTTATACCCCATAACTCTGAATTCCAGAAACGCTGACCAGCATAGAGTTTTCTATAAACATTATGCTGTTTCAGAGTGTTGTGCCAAATGTTTTTCTCTGGGATACTCTTTCCTTGATAAAAGGAAGAGTTTTCTTTCCCTTGATAAAATCTATTCATTCTTTAGTGCTCCGGTCAGGAGTTATTTCAGAAGAGAGTTCACTGACCTGCCCTCTCACTCCACATAGCCCAGATTGGAGTAAGTCCTTTTCTATGCTTCTATAGCACATAGTGGAAACTACAGTTAGAATTATCTGTTGTCAGTGGATTTCTCACGAGAATATTGAGAATGGAAACATTATCTTTTTCTATTTGTATCGATTAGTTCCAGTATAAATCATTGCTGAAGTTATGTGAATTCTAGCCAAATAAAGCATATTTGACTTGTCTTAAAGCAGTTGTCCCAGAGTAAAAGTTGTGAAAATGTCTTCAAAAAAATATGGCAAACATAAATCACTGTGGATATTTTTCCCCAAGGTTTTTTTTTCTTTTCTTTTCTTTTCTTTTTCTTACACTTCTTTGTTCTTCCCACTATTTTTTTTTTTCTATGTAGCAGGAACAAAGTACTGATTGGGCAATTCTTAGATTGCTTATGGCATTTTAAGGATATATGGAATAAATTAGCCCATTTTTGAAGACTGTAGATCTTTCTCAAATAAAAATTACTCAATGATGGAAAAAGTTCTAATCCCCCAGCTGCACTCTTGGGGCCAGAATAAACTGTCTATGACTGAATGAAGTGTCTGTCCAACTGGTCAGTCTGAAATGACAGTGTAGAACTTAAAAAGAGGGGCTTTTTTTATATAAGACAGATTTCTGTTCTATAAATGAACTGGGGTACAAATGCAAGGGTTAAAAATAAAGTTCTAAAAGTTTAGAGCTAACAGAGATGTTCTGACAAAAAAAATGCTGTGGGAAAACAACTTGAGAGAGAGGAAAGAAATAAAAAGAGAAATCATAAATATGTGGTGTGGAAGTAACGGAGATCTCTAAACATTAGGAATTCTCTGGAGCATATTAAATTTGTCTAAATTATACAGTAATACTGTATGTCCTTAAAAGTTTGGGAGTTGTCATTAGCAGCAGTGTACATGGATGCCGTTAGAAGTTCATTTCCCTATTTGAATTGAGTAAAGGGAATGCTATTTTATAAACCAAAGTAAGAAGATAATGATTTATTTTTTTAAGTATTTCTTAGCATGGGCTAAGAAAATGAGGCAAGGAACATAAAATGCCTTACTTATAATGTGCAAAGTAATAGAAGCATCACTATTTAATACTACTTTCAATTTTTAAAATATAGTAATGTGATAAGGATTATATAAAAAAAATACAGCAACTAGTGTTCCCAACTTTTGTTTAAAACATGATTAAAAAGACAATTTAGGTGATACAGACGAACTTCATGAAGTGGGCAATCTCATTTTGGAGCATTGTATAGTGGGGCAGTAGGCAGGAAGGTCTTACAGGCTGAAGAATAAAGAGCAAGGAAGAGAAAAATAGAAACTGATTGGCTGGGGCCATGTAGTCAGCCTTGTTTGAGGTGAGAAGGCCCACAGGTTGTTTGGCTTGGGGCTTGGGTGACTGGATATGCTGCTTCCGGTCAAGCAGAGCATTTACAGAGACCTGAGGGTTTATCTGACTCTGGGTTTGCTGAAGTGGCCCCCCAGGCAGGAGCAGTTCATCTTGGGCCTGGAAAGTTATTTCAACACTTGAATATCTGGGGGTGAAAAGGGTGAAAAGGCATTTTCATACACACATGTTTCTTTCTAAGGTTTGAAGAAAATGAACTTGCACACTTAAATTAAGAATATGGTAATCATTTTTAAAGAAAGAAGACTGAGAAAGCAGGAAAACCGTATAAAAATACACTTATCAAATTTTTCACAGAATTAGAGAATTGGGAATTGAATCCCCTGTACAAAGGAAATAATGCTCTCAGGCTTCCTACATTATGAATGTCAACAACCCTACTGGGAAACTGAGGCTCTACTCGCAAATCTCACCCTCATCCTACATGGATTTTTCAAGGTTAATTACTTTGCTATCTAATTTAAAAAAATTTGGCCTGTGTTTATTCTTTCTCATTCCATCACTGTTCAGAACCCATATTCTTTTGCTTGGGAAAAAAAATGTGAAATCAGGTTTATGAAGATGGAGGTGGGGGAAAGCACAGATATTCAGAGAGGAGTTTCAAATGCTACCATGGAAGTTGCCAGAATCACTAAGCCACCCTTGGCAACTTACATATAATCTGACAAACAGCCCTGGACTGGTTTCTGTGTATACCCCCTCTCCACACTGAGACTCTGCTGCTTCTGACATTATATTTAGTCTCCCTCTTCCGGGTGCCTCCCTTCTCAACCCATCCCCTTCGACTTGGCATTCTGTATGTTCTTTCTTTTTCTTTCCCCTCTTACATCTTAAAAGTAATAATTTAAAAAAAATGGACTCAAGACTAAAGGAATAACTGCATTAATACTCTCTCCCCCATACCACCCCCAAATCATGACTTGTAAGTTAATGAGGTAGCATATAGGACCATTTTTCTCTGACCTTTATTTATTTATTTATTTGTATTGGAGTATAATTGCTTTACAATGTTGTGTTAGTTTCTGCTGTACAATGAAGTGAATCAGCTATATGTATACCTATATGCCTGCCTCTTGGACATCCCTCCCTCCTGTCATCCCACCCATCTAGGTTGTCACAGAGCAACAAGCTGAGCTCCCTGTGCTATACAGCAGGTTCCCACTAGTTATCTATTTTACACATGGTAGTATATTTATGTCAAACATAATCTCCCAATTTGTCCCAACCCCCCCTTCCTGCCCTGTGTCCACATGTCCGTTCTTTACGTCTGTGTCTCTATTCTTGCCCTACAAATAGGTTCATCTGTACCATTTTTCTAGATTCCACATATATGTATTAATATATGATATTCGTTTTTCTCTTTCTGGCTTACATCACTCTGTAAGAAAGACTCTAGGTCCATCCACATCTCTACAAATGACCTAATTTATTCCTTTTTAGGGCTGAGTAATATTCCATTGTATATATGTACCACATCTTCTTTATCCATTCATTTATCATTGGACACTTAGGTTGTTTTCATGTCCTGGCTGTTGTAAATAGTGCTGAAGTGAACATTGGGTTACATATGTCCTTTTGAATTATGGTTTTCTCAGAGTATATGCCCAGTAGTGGGATTGCTGGGTCATATGGTTGCTCTGTTTTTAGTTTTTTAAGGAACCTCCATACTGTTCTCCATAGTGGCTGTATCAATTTACATTCCCACCAACAGTGCAAAAGGGTTCCCTTTTCTCCACACTCTCTCCAGAATTTATTGTTTGCTGATTTTTTGATGATGGCCATTCTGACCAGTGTGAGGTGATAACTCATTGTAGTTTTGATTTGCATTTCTGTAAATAATTAGTGATGTTGAGCATCTTTTCATGTGCCTCTTGTCCATCTGCATGTCTTCTTTGGTGAAGTGTCTTCTGCCCATTTTTAATTGAGTTGTTTGTTTTTTTGATACTGAGCCGCATGACCTATTTGTATATTTTGGAGATTAACCCTTTGTCAGTTTCTTCATTTGCAAATATTTTCTCCCATTCTGAGGGTTGTCTTTTCATCTTGTTTATGGTTTCCTTTGCTGTGCAAAAGCTTTTAAGTTTCATTAGGTCTCATTTGTTTATTTTTATTTTCATTACTTTAGGAGGTGGGTCAAAAAAGATCTTGCTGTGGTTTATGTCAAAGACTGTTTTCCCTATGTTTTCTTCTAAGAGGTACATTTATGTCTTTAATCCATTTCGAGTTTTATTTTGTGTATGGTGTTAGGGAGTGTTTTAATTTCATTCTTTTACATGTAGCTGTCCAGTTTTCCCAACACCACATATTGAAGAGGCTGTCTTTTCTCCATTGTATGTTCCTGCCTCCTTTGTCATAAAGTAGGTGACGATATGTGTGTGGGTTTATCTTTGGGTTTTCTGTCCTGTATCATTGATCTTTATTTCTGTTTTTGTGCCAGTACCATATTGTCTTGATTACTACAGCTTTGTAGTATAGTTTGAAGTCAGGGAGCCTGATTCCTCCAGCTCTGTTTTTCTTTCTCAAGGTTGCTTTGGCTATTCGGGGTCTTTTTTGTTTCCATACAAATTGTAAAATTTTTTGTTCTAATTCTGTGAAGAATGCCATTGGTAGTTTGATAGGAATGGCATTGAATCTGTAGATTGCTTTGGGTAGTAGAGTCATTTTGACAATATTGATTCTTCCAATCCAAGAACAGGGTATATCTCTACATCTGTTTGTGTCATCTTTCATTTCTTTCATCAGTGTCTTATCATTTTCTGAGTACAAGTATTTTGCCTCCTTCGGTAGGCTTATTCCTAGGTATTTTATTCTTTTTGTTGAGATGGTAAATGGGATTGTTTCTTTAATTTCTCTTTGTGATTTTTTATTGTTAGTGTATAGGAATGCAGGAGATTTCTGTGCATTAAATTTGTATCCCGTGACCTTACCAAATTCATTGATTAGTTCTAGTAGTTTTCTGGTGGCATCGTTAGGATTATCTATGAATAGTATCGTGTCATCTGCAAACAGTGACAGTTTTACTTCTTCTTTTCCAGTTTGTATTCCTGTTATTTCTTTTTCTTCTCTGCCATGGCTAGGACTTCCAAAACTATGTTGAATAAGAGTGGCGAGAGTGGACATCCTTGTCTTGTTCCTGATCATAGTGGAAATGCTTTCAGTTTTTCACCATTGAGAGTGATGGTTCCTGTGGGTTTGTCATATATGGCCTTTATTATGCTGAGGTAGGTTCCCTCTATGCCCATTTTCTGGAGAGTTTTTATCATAAATCGGTCTTGAATTTTGTCAAAAGCTTTTTCTGCATCTATTGAGATGGTTATATGGTTTTTATTCATTAATTTGTTAATATAATATATCACATTGATTGATTTGCCTATATTGCAGAATCCTTGCATTCCTGGGATGAATCCCAGTTGATCATGGTGTATGATCATTTTAATGTGTTTTTGGATTCTGTTTGCTAGTATTTTGTTGAGGATTTTTGCATCTGTGTTCATCAGCTATTTTGGTCTGTAATTTTCTTTTTCCGTGATATCTTTGTCTGGTTTTGGTATCAGGGTGATGGTGGCCTTGTAGAACAAATTTGGGAGTGTTCCTCCCTCTGCAATTTTGGAAGAGTTTGAGAGGATGGGTGTTAGCTCTTCTCTAAATGTTTGATAAAATTCACCTGTGAAGCCATCTGGTCCTGGGCTTTTGTTTGTTGGAAGATTTTTTTTTTTTTTTTTCCCATATGCAGGCCACTCACTGCTGTGGCCTGTCCCATTGCGGAGCACAGTCTCCGGACGTGCAGGCTCAGCGGCCATGGCTCACGGGCCCAGCCGCTCCGCGGCATGTGGGATCTTCCCAGACTGAGGCACGAACCCGTGTCCCCTGCATTGGCAGGCGGACTCTCAACCACTGCGCCACCAGGGAAGCCCCTGTTGGAAGATTTTTAATTGCAGTTTCAATTTCATTACTTGTGATAGGTCTGTTTATATTTTCTGATTCTACCTGGTTCAGTCTTGGAAAATTGTACCTTTCTAAGAATTTGTCCATTTGTTGATAATTGTCCATTTGATTGGCATATAGTTGTTTGTGGTAGTCTCTTATAATCCTTTGTATTTCTGTGGCGTCAGTTGTGATTTCTCCTTTTTCATTTCTAATTTTATTGATTTACGTGCTCTCCCTTTTTTTTCTTGATGTGTCTGGCTAAAGGTTCATCAATTTTGTTTATCATCTTAAAGAACCAACTTTTAGCTTTCTTGATCTTTGCTATTGTTTTCTTCATTTTTATTTCATTTATTTCTTCTCTGATCTTTATCATTTCTTTCATTCTACTGACTTTGGGGTTCTTTGTTCTTCTTTCTCTAGTTGATTTAAGTGTAATGTTAGATTGTTTATTTGTGATCTTTCTTGTTTCTTGAGGTGAGATTTATTGCTGTAAACTTCCCTCTAAGATCTGCTTTTGCTGCGTCCCATAGGTTTTGTGTCATCGTGTTTTTGTTGTCATTGTTTCTATGTATTTTTTAATTTCTTCTTTAATTTCTCCAGTGATCTCTTGGTTATTTAGTAGCGAACTGTTTAGCCTCCATGTATTTGGCGTTTTTACAGTTTTTTTCCGTAATTGATTTCCAATCTCATAGCATTGTGGTCAGAAAACATGCTTGATATGATTTCAGTTTTCTTAAATTTTCCGAGCCTTGATCTGTGACCGAAGCTGTGATCTATCTTGGAGAATGTTCCATGTGCAGTTGAGAAGACAGTGTATTCTGCCACTTTCTGGTGGAATGTCCTGTAAATATCAGTTAAATCTATCTGGTCTATTGTGTCATTTAAAGCTTGTGTTTCCTTATTTATTCTCTGTTTGGATGATCTGTCCATTCGTGTAGGTGGGGTGTTAAAGTCCCCTACTATGATTGTGTTGCTGTCACTTTCCCCTTTTATTGTTGTTAGCATTTGCCTTATGTATTGAGGTGCTCCTATGTTGGGTGGATATATATTTATAATTGTTAAATCTTCTTCTTGGATTGATACCTTGATCATTGTGTAGTGTCCTTCTGTGTGTCTTATAACAGTCTTTATTTTAAAATCTATTTTATCTGATACAAGTATTGCTACTCCAGCTTTCTTTTGATTTCCATTTGCATGGAATATCTTTTTCCATCCCTTCACTTTTAGTCTGTATGTTTCCCTAGGTCTGAAGTGGGTCTCTTGTGGACAACATATATATGGGTCTTGTTTTTGTATCCATTCAGTGAGCCTGTGTCTTTTGGTTGGAGCATTTCATCCATTTACCTTCAAGGTTATTATTGATATGTATGTTCCTATTGCCATTTTCTTAATTGTTTTGGGTTTGTTTTTGTAGGTGTTTCTCTTCTTTTGTGTTTCCCACTTAGAGAAGTTCCTTTAGCATTTGTTGTAAAGCTGGTTTGGTGCTGCTGAATTGGCTTAACTTTTGCTTGTCTGTAAAGCTTTTGATTTCTCCATCGAATCTGAATGAGATCCTTGATGGGTAGAGTAATCTTGGTTGTAGGTTTTGCTCTTTCATCACTTTAAGTATATCCTGCCATTCCTTTCTGGCCTGCAGAGTTTCTGCTGAAAAATCAGCTGATAATCTTATGGGGCTTCCTTTGTATATTTTATTTTGCTTTTCTGTTGCTGCTTTTAATATTTTTTCTTTGAATTTAATTTTTGTTAGTTTGATTAATATGAGTCTTGTTGTGCTTCTCCTAGTGTTTATCCTGTATGGGACTCTCTGTGCTTCCTGGACTTGGGTGACTATTTCCTTTCCTATGTTAGGGAAGTTTTCCACTATAATCTGTTCAAATATTTTCTCAGACCCTTTCTTTTTCTCTTCTTCTGGGACCCCTATAATTCGAATGTTGGTGCTTTTAGTGTTGTCCCAGTGGTCTCTGAGATTGTCTTCAATTCTTTTCATTCTTTTTTCTTCATTCTGCTCCTCGGCAGCTATTCCCTCCATTCTGTCTTTCAACACATTTGTTCATTCTTCTGCCTCCGTTATTCTATTATTGATTCCTTCTAGTGTATTTTTCATTTTATTTATTGTGTTGTTCATCTCTGTTTGTTTGTTCCTTAGTTCTTCTAGGTCTTTGTTAAACATTTGTTGTATTTTCTCCATCCATGCTTCCATTCTATTCTAGCGATTGTGGATCATCTTTACTATCCTTACTCTGAATTCTCTTTCAGGTAGGTTGCCTATTTCCTCTTCATTTATTTGGTCTTGTAGGTTTTTACCTTGCTCTTTCATCTGTGACATATTTTTTTGTTGTCTCATTTTTTTTTCATCAGTGGTATTGTGTTCCTGTCTTATTGGTTGTTTGGCCTGAGGCCTCCAGCACTGGAGTTTGTAGGCTGTTCGGTAGAGCTGGGTCTTGTTGCTGAGATGAGGACCTCCGAGAGACCCCACTCCTATGAATATTCCCTGGGTTCTGAGATTCTCTGTTAGTCCAGTGGTTCAGACTTGGAACTCCCATCACAGGAGCTCAGGCCTGACCCCTGACTCATTAACCAAGATCCTGCAAGCTGCATAGGGCGGCAAGAAAGAAAATAATTAGCAGAACAATAACAAAGAGTAAAAAATAAATAAGATTAGAGAACTAACAGATATATTAGGAAAAATTAAAAAAATAAAAATATAGATGAAACAACCATAAGGTAAAACAGAACTACAATAGCAAAAAAGAGGAAAAAAAAAAAAGAAAAAAAAAAAAAGGCCAGAAAAGGCCTTGGCTGTGGGGGCCGGGTCTTAGGCAGGGGCTGGGTTTAGGCCTTGGGCGGGGACTATGCTTAAGACCCACAGGGCTGGAAAAGGCCCTGGGGGAGTGGGGGTGGGGCTTAGGCTCAATGCAGCAGTTGGGGCCCAGGAGTACCTCTGGCCTTGGAGGGTGGAGGATCAGGTCCGGGACCCAATCAGGCTCCCCGGGTCTGAGTGGGCAGGGGAAACACTAGACACATTTCCCTCCATCCATTCCTGGAGGGTCCCTTCCCATTGGCCTCTCTTATTCTTCCCACTGAATCCCTCCTATGCCCCTAGGACTCATGTGGCCAGAGGGGGCCCCGGAGGGCAGGGGACCAGACCTGGAAGCCCAACAGGCTTCCTGAAGCTGAGTGCATGGGGCAAATGCCCACGGTGCTTCCCCTGATTCCCTGGTCCCGGAGGGTCTCCCCCATCCACCTCTCCTCCTCTTACCCCTCCTCCCTCCCATGCCCCTAGGATGCACGAGGCCAGAGGTGGCCCCAGATAATGGAAGACCAGGCCCGGGAGCCCAGCAGGCTTCCTGGGGCCCAAGTGGGCTGGGGAAATGCTGACTGTACTCCCCTCTGATCCTCCGAGCTCCCAGGGCCCCTCCAGGTGTGGGAACCCATCCCCTCTCACAGCCATCCCTCAGGGGTGCCAGTCCTGTCTGGCCTCCACTTCTCCTCCCCCCTCACTCCCCCCCATGTCCTACCCTGTAGTTTGGGGGTTCCTCCCGTCTCCCTGGTCTTCAAGTTCCCCCACCAGCATCCGGCAGGTGCCCTAGTTGTGGGGAGACTCGAACTCCGTGTCTTCCCAGGCCGCCATCTTGACTCCACCTCTGACCTTTGAAGACACATGATTTATCATACATTTTTCTTATCTGACTCTCTTCATTCAAGCTCAAGTATCCATGTCATATCTATTGTCAATACTGTATGATGAGAGTTTAATGATTATTCTTTATGGTATGAGGCTACGGTAACCTTTCCTGGAGGACAAATGTGACATTGAATAAGTCATGCTTTGACACTTGTATCCCCCTCAGCATCCTTTTTTTTTTTTTTTTGTGGTACGCGGGCCTCTCACCACTGTGGCCTCTCCCATTGCGGAGCACAGGCTCCGGACGCGCAGGCCCAGCGGCCATGGCTCACGGGCCCAGCGGCTCCGCGGCATGCGGGATCCTCCCAGACCGGGGCACGAACCCGCGTCCCCTGCACTGGCAGGCGGACCCTCAACCACTGCGCCACCAGGGAAGCCCCTGCATCCTTTCTTTTTGCTTGCTCACTCTCATTTAAGATCTTCATGAAACTCATGAAGCCTAAATGCCGATTTACTCAGACTTGCTTTTCCTGGAACCTTGACTCTGCCAAATCAATCTTTGTCTTCTAATACTGCCCCCCAACCCCCCCAAAAAAGGAACTACCCTGTACCTCATTCTTATTCATTGGACAAGAAACTGAGTTGATAAAGTATTTTAGGAGTTAGACTTTTCAGAACATGGTATTTTTCCTGTGATAGTACATTCTTAAAAGTCTACAAAGTCTGTAACAAAAGGACTCTTAAATGATAGAAATTCAGACAGTTTCAGGGATGGAGGTGATGCGAATGAGGGAAGGGTAGAAAATCTGGTGTAGAGACGTATTTTCTGATCTCATTTTTTTCCTAGGCTTTGGGAGAGATGTTTAGGGGTCATGAAGTGTATGAAGACTAGGAATATCAGATAAACGTGAGTTATGTAAAGCTGGTCATAAATCTTCACTAACCAGCCTTTGGAAACTTGTTGCATTTTAAAGTCTTGTTTGCATTAAACCTTCTTAATCCTCTGTTACCCTCTAAAGTATTGATCTTTTATTGGTTTATGCATTTGTCTGTCTCCTGGCAGTCCTCAATTTATCGTTTTCATTATTTTTCTGTACATAGAGAACCTGAAAAGTGATAAACTACCTGCATAAACTGGAGAGCCATCATGTTCTCTGTGAAATAAAACTATTGATTTATTTTAGTGAGGCAGTGAGGGTTCCAAGTCCATATTTGCAACATTAACAATACTAACTTATTTGGGGAAAAGAAGTTTAATAATAATACCATTCTAGCAGAGAATACAGGGAATAAATATGGTGAAACCTATAAAAATTCATACATTTTCTGTTTCTACAGATAAAACTGAACTGTGGCAGAGTCGTACGCAAAGTATAGGTGTCAAGATAGTTTTTGCCTTTTAATAAAAAGAGAAAAAATGTTAAGGGATCTACTGCTGTGGTACACTCCTCTCTCATATTTTACTGCAGTTTTACCCCAGTTTTCATCTTCTTCATTGTACAAAGTTCTAAATCACAATTTCTATGCCATGATGTTTTCTCTAAGTGACCTATCTCTCTCTTCCCTACTCCTCTGGATAACTGTCATTCAGCTGGCTCTTTTCTTTCAATGTTTCCCTTATGTTTCAATTTGCTTCTTTTCCTATGTCTTCTTTATTAGAAGCATGCTTTGGGCTTCTAGTTATCTGCAAATCATGCTTTTCCTTTCAAGGAAAAATAATGCTGAGGTTTCTGTTAAGATCTTTGTCTTGTTTAATAATTTAAAATGTTCAAATCATCTTTACAACATTGTCTAAATTATCATCCTCAGTTACATCAATTTGTTAGGCGGATGTTGTAATCCTCTCTCTTCACAAGTGGAGAAACTTGGGGCTCTGAGACATTAGGACCTGATTTAAGATCATACACTTAGTCAGTGACAGCATGAAGACAAGAGCTGGGACCTCCCTGCTCTCTGTGTGATGTTCAGCACATGAGCTTAGGCTGGAAGCGGTCATAGAATATACCATTCTAATCTATTTTGAAAATACACTTTGGACAAAGATTTCAGTGTCAAAATCAATGGAAAATGAGTTTAATACTCTCCAGAGGTTTACAAGTGACAAAGTGTTGATCAATAGAGCTTAAAAACCTGTCACAAAATATATTACTCTCCCACTGACAGCTGATGTCATGAATTTTTCACATTTATACCAGTGAATTCTGCTGCATCTATGATCTAGACATTTAGACTGGACAAGGACATATTTTCAAGTCAAGAATATTAGAACAAGATGTAAACTTACCCTCTTAGTTAAGCTTGTGACTCATTATTCATAGTGAATTTCCTGCTGTACAACAAGCCCACTCAAGCCTAAGGACCTTTGTCCCTGCTATTAACCCAACTGAAATTCTCTTCGTCTAGATTTTGTGTGCTCTGTTTTGTTATGAAACACTCAGTTTGGTTGTCAAGTGTCATTCAGAGAAGACTTTCTTGAACAACTGTCTAAGGTAGTTCCCTACCCTTGGTCACACTCTGTCATATCACCATTTGTAGGGTTGTCTCATGGCATTTATTAGTATCATAAATTCAGTTATTCATTATTTGCTTAATTGTTTATTTTTTCACCCTCTCTTCAGAATGGAACTTTATGAGAGAATGGTCCTGCCTCTTGTTCAACACTGTGCTTTTAATTTTATAATTCCATGTCTCTTGTTCAACATTGCATCCTCAGCATTTAGAAGAGTGCCTGGCTCATAGTAGATGCTCAGTGCATCTGTATTAAAGAAACAAATTAATTCATGACACGTATTTGTTCTACAGATTCCCAAATGTTTGACACGTATTTCTTCTACAGATTCCCAAAAGTTGACAATCCAGCCACTGTTTGAGATGGAATTCAAAGAAGCCAGGAATATTTTTGAATAGTTTAAATTATGATGTTTGTTTAAATATTAATGAAAATCAGCCTCCCATAGTTTCCATTTATTCTGCCAGTGGAGGTCAGTTTTCTGTTTACAGCATGAAAACATTGAATCTCCTTTAGCTTTCCATCCCTTGAAATGATGGATAAAGTGTCCTTGTCCTTTGTGTGTCTCCTCTTTTCGTAGTAAACCTTTTCTACCCCCTTTTGCTGGGTGCTCATATTGCATAGTTCTCAAATCTCCAACACCCTCACCCCACCTCTCCCCACCTCCTTCTTTGGCTACACTTCAGCTGGTCCATGTTTCTCTTAAAAAGAGTTCTATCAAGTGCAGGAAGGACCCTAATCTCCCTCCTCTTGGAAGGCTGGAGAAGTGTGGTTAATGGTAAGAGCTTTGGAGTAGATCAGATCCAGGCTCAAGTCCTTCTTTTACTTAGGGGCTGACTTTAGGTGAGTAGGCATGTTTTCTAAGCCTCAGTGTTCTCATCTGTAAAATGAGAATGAGAGGGGAAAAAAGGTAATCAGGTATATAAACCACTCATTTGAGTTTGAAAATACCTCTCCCCCATGATTTTTGGTCCAGTTGAGAAATTGATGCAGGTATAAACCAGGAATAAAAATATCAGCTTTAGGGCTTCCCTGGTGGCACAGTGGTTGAGAGTCCGCCTGCCCATGCAGGGGACACGGGTTCGTGCCCCAGTCCGGGAAGATCCCACATGCCGCGGAGTGGCTGGGCCTGTGAGCCATGGCCGCTGAGCCTGCGCGTCCGGAGCCTGTGCTCCACAATAGGAGAGGCCACAACAGTGAGAGGCCCGCGTACCACAGGAAAAAAAAAAAAAATCAGCTTTATTGCTGATGAAGGTGAACTAGAGGGCACAGATGGTGCTGATCCTAAATGGGCTTCCTAGTACTTCCTTCACTTGTCTAGGTGGTAAACTAATAGTTAACTAAGTCCTCTAGTTACTTTTATCCTAACTGCTCTCAAACCAAGTTACCCTAACTTTTTCCTTTTCATCTGTTAAGCAAATAATTTTATAAATATTTGTATATATATGTGTGTATTTGTATAAATATACACATACATATACATATATATGTGTTTCCATTTAAAAATGTAGTCTCATTATTCCAGCCTGATTATCTTATTGAAATTAGTCCTCTATAATTGAATAAATTGGGCATCCCACCAAGAGTTCTGTCATGTATTAATTCAATAAGCTGACTTTCCAAGGTTCCTTTTATGCCATTTAACATAAATGTTGATCAAAATATGGTCAAAAGCAGAATTACATGGCACATCACTGGTGTTTTGCTCTACAGTGACTTCTTGCGTAAGACTGAGGGTATAACTAACTCTGCTTTCATCTCAGCAATGTCTCTTCATCCTGTAAACAAGAATATTGTTGGAGATACTATCAGATTTCTGTTTTGAATTATAATTCTCTGTCTACAGCTTTGCCTTGCTATGTCAGTATATTATTTTTATTTTTAAAGTCTCATTCCTTATTCATAGCATACCTGTGCAATCCTTTAGTGCTTACTACACCCTTTTCTAAATGCTCAAGAATAATTTTGGAACTTTGCCAGTATCTGTATCAAGTCTATTTGTAAGTCTGAAATCTGTCCTTTGAACTATGGAACACTCACCCATGGAAACTCACTCACTTGATTCCTCAAAGATAAGAGTAGAACAGCCAATTACAACTTCAAAATTTTCTCTGTATGCTTAGAAGTAATTTGTAAGGGGCTAGAGACTCAGCTTCATTAAACAGTTGGGTGTTTACCTACTATCATTTTCCTTATCTTGGGCTCCAATTTTATTTTACCCCCATCTGTTTTACACTTTCCAGGGCAAAGCTTATCCTCCTTGATAGCATACCTGGAAAAAAGTAATCTGCTTACTCTTAGCCTTTAACCCATTTACCCCAAGCAATGGGCCAAACCCTTCTTTTATCTTATCTAGCCTCTTAACATATAGATGGAAAGGGTCTCTGGTAGTTGTGCCTAACATTAGCTTAAGAAAAAAAGCATCTTTTCCTTTTTATTTGCTTTTGACTTTCATGACAATATCTGTGCTACCCTTGTATTTATTAATATTTGTTCTGGGTGTCCTGTCATAGTCACATAACACCAAACCAAAGCAAGACAAGGAAACAAAATCACAAAAGGCTTAGAGCATTTACTGTTTGCCAAATTCCTCTTTTGGTAGATAATTGTTATTATATTGACATTACTTTATTATTATTTTATTCAAATTTCTGTCCCTACTAAGTCATACTGCCTTTCAGAATAATAGCAATCTCTCACTTTGGAGACATCTTGATAGCAAATTCAGCCGGCCAGATTTTAAGGTTTCACGTGTCAGATTAGGGTGTGCATGTATGTTGTATACTGAGAATACGTTTTAAGTTCAAAGTGGTAGCCCAAGCTAAATTTAATATAACTATAATACCACTATTTCAAAATAGACCCATAACACCTCAGCTGCATGGGACCAACAGACAAATGTGACTGAGTGGATCTGTGCTGACACAGGCAAAATTTTGCCAAACACATTAAGAACTGCTTAAGTTTTATTCCTGTTGATGACCAAAAGTTGTGTTCATTTTTATGGTTTGTATTCTAAGACTGAGTAATACAAAATTTCTTAAATTTCAGAAATGTTGAGACTGGTTTCTTCTCACTGTGAAAATTCATTGTGTGCTAGTTTCCCTGGTATCAGAAATCATTCTACACCATGACAACAGCTCACATTCTGGGGAATAGTACACCCAGATGCATCTCCTTTTCTATAAAATATGAAGTCAGCAGTTAAAGTTGTTCTGCCATGTACTTTATGTGGGGTAGTGGTGGTTATAACTACTGAGTTTGGCTTTGGATGGACATTTGTCTGGATGGACCAGGCAGTTCAGGTGAGACAGTACCATCTCCTGCCCACCCTCATTACCTTATAAAAGAAGAAACCTGAGCTGAGAGACCTCAAGTGACTTTTCAGGTCATAAGAAGCGAGTAAATGGCAGTGTCAAACAAAGTAGCCCTTCTAACTTTAAAAACAGCACCTTTTTGTTTTACCACAGATAGAGACAAGCTAGCATTTCTTAATTCTTGAGAAAGTTCATTCTAATCCAATAAGACACGTTGAAAAAATTATTCAAATGTAAGGAAGGGAGAGAGGAGTTTATGTAATATTTAAGAAGATGAGAGACCTTTGTGATCAGACAGACCTAAGTTTAAATTTCATTATCAAGCAGCATGACAACCTTGGGCAAACTACTGAACCTCTCAAAACAAGTGTTCCATCTGTAAAATGAGTATAAAATGAGATTATGTATATAAAGTACTAGAATAGTGTTTATTGAGCACACAGCATGTGCTCAATAAGCAATCTATTTTTATATTAAATTCATTATTTTAGGGCCTCCCTGGTGGCGCAAGTGGTTGAGAGTCCGCCTGCCGATGCAGGGGATACGGGTTCGTGCCCCGGTCTGGGAGGATCCCATATGCCGCGGAGCGGCTGGGCCCGTGAGCCATGGCCGCTGGGCCTGCGCATCCGGAGCCTGTGCTCCGCAACGGGGGAGGCCACAACAGTGAGAGGCCCGCATACCGCAAAAAGAAAAAAAAAAAAAAAAAAAATCATTATTTTAATTTGATGTTTTATTTACTCTTAAGAGTAATCTCAAACTAGTTTACATAAATATTATTGTAGCCAGATATTGATATTAATATAATGTATTTTACATAATATTTGTTAGGATTATCACAGTGTTCTAAAAATTACTACTTAGGGTCAGATTTTATTTTCTATTATAATTTAAATGTATAACATCAGATTATTTATATTGTAAAGCTAAGGAGAAATCTTTTAACCTAAGGCTGTCTTTCAGTGTCTACTTCAGTGTTGGATGTAGCAAACAATTTTTATGAGGATATTAAGATGGAGGACTTTAGTCAATCTTTGCTGTCAGGGGTGGGGGTCAGAGCAAAATAAAGATGAGAATTAATGTTTTGTTGAAGAGAATGATGCTAGTGCTAGGGAGGAATTAACAAAACCTGAGACAAAGAGGCTAAAAATATCTAAGGATACAACATTTCAACTATTTACTAGGATTCAGAGCTAATCAGTACAATGAGTAGCAAGTTCTCTTCCATTTTTTGCCTGAATGTGATGTTTAAAGGGAAGGAGAGGCTAGAGGTGAAGTAAATTTAAAATCCGAGGGATTATAAACTGCAGACCTGAAAATCTTCATGCTCCTTGTCTTTTAGTTCATTAATTATAGGTGATGAACTTTAAAAAGAATTAAGCCAGTTAGCTTTTAAGGTGCCCATCTAAAACGCTTAAGAGAGTAGCTGACAGCTCTGGAAGAATTTAGAAAACACTGTAATCAATTCTTAGATTATCCAAGTTTTTTTTAATTTCCTTATGCCACATGAGACACCACCCTGGTCACTTCTGGTTTCTTCAAGTCCTTCATCTTCTGTGGCTGCATATTATACAATCAAAGAAAGAATTTTCTGTTTATAGTGTTCAACTGGTTTTTGTGGCAAAGGTCAAAAAGTAATAAATTGAGAATTTAACTTCTATTGGACTAAAAGGTAAGGAAATGAATTTCTATCTCTATCACCATAAATCTACAGAGGTACTGGCAACGGAGCCTAAAACAAATGACCACTCTCCATGTCACATGTCAAACATGGCTTGTTCACAGGTGGCTGGAGCGAACATTTGGCTCTTGGTTACATTGATAAGCAATCAGGGGTGCAGTTTTTTTCTCAAGTCTACTTGTTCCCATAGGATACTATCTGGCTTCTATACAGATTTCTTAAAGGTGATCAAATGACAGTTTGATACACAATTTTAAAAATCTCTTAGTGAAAGTTTTACATGTATATTGCAATAGTTCCCATGGCACAATATTTCTTTGTCGTATATCACTCAAAATGCGAAAACAAAATCACACATGATTTATTCTGTAAGGATTGCTCCTTATTGCAATGGTTCTTAAACATAACTGAATTTAGAATCACCTGGGACCTTTACTAAAAAGTCAAATTTCCCTTCACCCTAGATTCAAAATTATTAATTCTTGAACAGCACTAAGAATCTGGACTTTAACAAGAAGCACAGGGATTCCTTTGGTTGGACAAGTTTGAGCCATATCTTCAGTTGACAGACAAGGAGGTCTGGAAGGTGGATAGCTGATGAAAGTCAGTCACTTTTTCAGATCAGAAAACATACCACTGATCTCCTGAGCTCAGACCTGCTCACATTGCTTTTGGGGATGATGACAGAGTTAAAAGCATCATGTAACTACAAAGCTTAAGGAAAGTGACACCAACATGTTTAGCACCTCATTCTTTGTTTTTGTCTGAGTAAGAAAACCAACAAACTCTGAAGCAATTACTTTAAAAAATGTATGGACTTTCTGGTTGCACTAGGAAATACTCACTTATTCTTTTTAAAAGTACCTATGTGTAGGGACTTTCCTGGTGGCACAGTGGTTAAGAATCCACCTGCCAATGCAGGGGACTTGGGTTTGAGCCCTGGTCCGGGAAGATCCCACATGCTGCGGATCAGCTAAGCCCGTGCACCATAACTATTGAGCCTGCACTCTAGAGCCTGCGAGCCACAACTACTGAGCCCACGTGCTACAACAACTGAAACCTATGTGCCTAGAGCCTGTGCTCCACAACAAGAGAAGCCACTGCAATGAGAAGCTCGTGCACCACAAGAATAGTAGGCCCCCCGCTCACTGCAATTAGAGAAAGCCCGCATGCAGCAATGAAGACCCAAGGCAGCCAAAAATTATAAATAAATAAACAGATAGATAGATAAATAAATAAATTTATTAAAAAAACCCCACAAACCTATGTGTAAATGAAGCTTGGATTTCCATTGTGCTTTTCCTTAAGCTTTAAAGCGTATAGATAAAAATTGAGTAATTCCCCAACCCAGGAGAAGACTATGAAATAGTAATGGGATCAGGTGAGAATAGGAGAAGTGGTTTTAGACATTTCGTTTCATTAAATATTTGAGATTGGATTAAATTAGATTAATGTTACAATTGACTAAAGATGACATTTCTTTTTAACTTGCTTTATTTTAAAAAAAAGTTTTAAATTTTCTCATATTTTTTAGTTTCTCTTTGAAACTAAATTTGGACTGTATTATACTCCATCTTTCATCCTTACTTCTCTCCTTGTTCTTTTTTCCTTTACTATTTCTTATACTTCCCCTCTTGCTTCATACTTTGCTTTTCTTCCTCACCTAGGCACTCTTTCCATCTGTTCCTTCATCAACTTTGTCTTCTCTTTCAGTTTACTTAAGCATATGGCACTAACCAGCTAATCAGCTAGAGACCACCATTCATTCTGAAGATCAGTCTATGTTCATAGGGATATGGTTATAAGAACTATTCAGGAGACCTGACCTTGAGGATGCTTTCTTTTAACTATGTTCGCTGGAGTTGTAGTTATTGAATGGATTGAAAGTATCTATCACAGCTCTCTTTTTATCTCCTCTAAGTTCAAGTCTGGGTCATCCCAACAGAAGTCTCTTCTTAGCTCCTAATCGTCCATGGGCTTTGTGTCCCCCTCAGAGGGTGCTTTATTCTTGGTGGATGGAGTGGGTGGTGGGTGGTCCAGGGGTATTTGGGAGTTCAGTTCCCATCCCCATACTTTCCAGCGTTCAGGCAGTAACTCTGTCATCACTCGCCTCCCTCTTTCCTCAGAATCTTATTTTTCAGGTGTGCATTAAAAATATCCTTTTGTGGAAGAATTAGCTACTCCTTTGTAAACTAAATGCTAAGCCATCTTCTGCCATTGATGTTTCTACCTTGGAGCTTTCATGCCAGATGTCGTCTCCTTTTTTCTCCGGGCTTTTCAATGTTGGTCATTCTAAGATTCGTAGATAAACATTGGGCTGTTAGCTGACCTGATTTAATTTCTTTATTATAAGCTCTGGAGTGCTCCCTTTATTATGCAGAATCTCATGCCAAACAGTCTGCCCTACAGAGGAAAGAAAATATTTGTGAGCAAAGCAGATGGTTGTAAAATACAGCAGGGAGGAGCACACAAACTCTTCACAAATCGTCCATCAGGAAATGTACTATGACCCAGTCAGAATTATTTTCAAAGGGGAAGAATGAAAAGCAAAGTCTTTAGTGGCGTTTACTTCATTGGTGAAAAGATGGCTAGAAAACAAAGAATTTCAAGGAACTGAACAGTATTTGGAGGATGAAATTATTCAACAGGTAGTAACACTTTAAGATTTATTTTGAGGTTTAAGTACTACATGGACCTTAACTGAGTCTTTGAAGCTTCAAGGCCAGAATATTGGAGTATTTTAGAGCTTTCAGCTAGTTGCTCTCAGCTTAAATCTAAGAGGCTAGGTGAGCCTAAACTGTTTACATGGATCGTAAAGTGTTTTATGGATGAATGGTCTGATCTGCTGCGAGACGAGGCCATATTCACTATTGTATATTTTGCCTATTTATCATTTTTTGTAAGTCTTCAGACAGAAAGTGTTGGTGTTAAAAGATGTTAATTACAGAGGGCTATAAAGTTACCCAGCTGTTCTGAGAAATGCTTCATGTTGAGTGGATATTTGTTTCTTTAATCATGTAGAAAAAGTTGACATCTTCGTGGTCAACCAACTTTCCTTTGTCTTTCTTATGACTGACTGCTGACCTGTTGAAGGCTGTAAGATGCATGAGTATTTATTTTTATTATTTGGTGAGCAATACTCGAGTTTAGTGTCTAAAAAATATAGTCATATATGCCTTTAACATATCCCATTGCAACAATTTTACTACGAACTTTTCCTTTTGTGGGCCACTTCACAATTTTTCCTGTAAATTCCAAGATACAAAATATTAATCCATTTTTTTTCTCACCCTTAGGATGAACTAGCATTTGCTATCATACTCGGTAGAACAAAGATTCCACGATGCTCTTATTTTCTCCATCTACAAACTATGGGCTACCTTTCTTCTTCCCAAAATCTTTCTTTTTTTTATCTTCCTTTAAATAAGCACTATTCTCTGACTTTTCCTTTCCTTACCACTTTTTAAACCAGAAATTCAACAAAAGCTATATTAAAGAGAGGAGCAAATATATGATGTGTTATCCATTAGTAAACTGAGTCCACCAAATCTAAATTATATTGGATCATCTTAAACATAGCATAACACATTTCTGTAGCTAGCATTTATATTTCCTGTCTTTAAATACACAGGTTATATAAAAAGTAGAATAATTAAATTATAAATTCTTTAGAGGAAGGGAAAAAAACCCTAAATACTGTCATCAGTGAAACCATAAAACTGCAAAGAGCAAAGACTATATAGAGGTCAGGGGAAATGGAGCGTGGGTCGTGGAGAGAAAATTCCCCAAAGGATCATATTTCAGACAACTGCTGTTTGAATAAAACCACTTCTGGGCACATGCTTAAAGTTTACCTCTACTTACGATTTCGTACAAGAGCCAGTATTGAGAAGGCTGCAGCACATAATAATAATAATGATAGTAATAATAACAATAATACTATTATCTCCATGTTACAGAATCAAAAATTTCAGTATTTTCTTATCTATTAATCCTGTGATATCAAGTCTTTCAAGAATGCTCAGGAAAATACAGTGCAGATCCACACACATTCCCAGAAGGGGTTGTTTCTCTTAATTTTCTCATTTTACAAATAGGGAAATCAAGGCACAATAAGATGAAATGGAGCTGAAAGGGGAAGCCAGTGAGATGAGGGCTCCCCTTCCTGGCGGTGTCTGAACACGCATGTGCATGTGCCTCAAGCCCTGTTGCTTTCCTGAGGTATGCTTTGCAGGTTAGATTCATTCTAATTCAAATGATTTTGCCAGACGTTCTGGTCTGTCGGCAAAATTGCAGGGGGAATTTGTAATAAGACAGTTGCCCAAATGGTCATTACAGTATTGCTTTTCTGACCTCAGAGGGGTATTATACACAGAGGGATCTTTACCAAAAATACTGTGTGAGGTTGAACAAAACCGAGAGGCACTGGAAAGGAATGTGGCATTAAAACAAAAGGACTTTCAGTGACTCTCACTGCTTTCTGACTTGTAATCGCTTTTCTGTGGCTTCCAGACAGCTGCAAGAGGCCCCAGTAGCTTTACTGGGTGGCTGCGATATGTGTGAATGGATTTCATGTCGTTCTGTGTATGAAATTTGTGCTTGTTTTGTGCCCATGGAAAGCTACACTTCTCTTGTATAATATCAGTGATTTTGTAAGTTTGACTTCATGTTTTGTAACTTTAGAAAAAACTGCTAATAGAGCTTACACCTTTTGGGAGAGTTTGCATTCTTACAGAACTCTGTACCATAAGGTATTTACTGAACATTCTTTATTACTAACTGAAATAAACATCTGTAACCACAGTTTCGCATCATGGCAATGTTTAAAAATGGCATCAAGTTTTAAGACGTGGAATGGAAGTTATAAACTCTCAAACAATTGAAAGTCACTCAGCTGCCCTTTTAAATCTTCCTTATTAGATTAAGTTTCTTATTTTATAAACATCTAACTTCTAAAAGTTTCGGGCTATTTTTTGTAATTTCAAAATCAGCTAAATCAATAAAATTCCTATACAATTTGTATAAAATGTGTAGTTGAATGGCAGAACTTACCACCCCCCCAAATCTCTTAGATTTTCTTGTAATTATAAAGACAATCAAGATCATTTCAGGGAATTTGTAAAACATATAATGTAAACAAGCAGAAAAAAACTGAACCATAACTCATTTCCTATTCCACTTCCCATTGTCAAACATTTGGACATAATGGTGTAGTTCCTTCCATTTTGTGTTCTTTTAATGCTTGATATTATGGTATATATTTCTTTTTTGCATCATATATATTTTCAAATCAGATAAAAAATTCTTTGTAAATAAATGTTCTCTGGTGTTTGCAAAGTAGTGCATAATTGAGCTCAATTACTGTGAACACAGCTAAAATGGAAAACAGTTTGGGGTGTGTGTTGTTAACCTGCCAAACAGTATAGCATAATGGTTTGCAGCAGAGTATGTAGTTAGAAAGTCCCAAGTTTGAATCTAGCTTCTGTCACTTATTGTTAATTTGCCAAGTTCTTCTACATCTCTGAATGTCACCTATCCAGCCTGAAAAGTGGCAAAAGCACTGTACCCACTTCACTTTTTTTCTGAGGATTCAATAATAATAAGGGGTCCTATAGAAGCAGAAGTTTTATGAGAACAAATATAAGGTTTAATTTTTCTCTATTCCCAGCTATTCTAGGCTGAATCTTTCTTTATTTCTCTTCAATATATTAGGCAGTTTTAACTCCTCTGTGGTTATTTTTAGCTATTAAAATGTGCATATAGTTCAGCTGAATACTTCAGTCAACTTTTTCCGCCCGAGTTCAGGCTTGCCAATGATGGGGAATGTTCTATATCTCCAGTCGTCTAGTCTGGGAGCAAGGAGAAAGGACTAGGGCAAAGAACACAAGTCATTTTACTTAGCTTGGCTTTGAAATAGTCTTCTCATGCTCTTTCTCTGGCTAAAACTGGTTGACCACCATCAATGCCTTCATTGTGACAGTAATTCAAACACTCGCTTCCTCACTGGATACTCATGCACCGTTCTGACTGTGTCTGCAGATTTTCCCACTGCACAGTTTCTCTAACACCATTTCAACTTCCTTCATTCCCTTTCAGCTCCTACCAGTAGCTGACTGTTGAAAGTTCTTGGCTACTGGGATTCCCTTGCCTGGTAGACAAGACTCTTAGTGGGGTTGGAAGGGAAGGTGTTGAGGAGACACTGGCAGATACCTTCTTTGGTGTTTCTTGATCAGTGTTACCCCCAAATAATAGTGCTGGCTGCTCCTCTGCCTGATAGCAATGTCACACAAACTTGCAGAGATGTGCCTGTGTGGTTCTGCAAATTAGACAGAATTCTTCACACTTTCCTTTGCGAATGGAAACATCCCAAGGAAGATAGACTGAAAATGTTAGGGGCTTGGAATCTATCAGATCTGACCCTCAGCCTTGGTCCTTCCACTTCCTACTTTCTAGGGATGTGACCTTTGGCATATTGCACAAACACTCTGGTAATCAATTTCCTAAATTCCTCAACTGTAACAAGTAAATAAGAAAGGCCAGAGGGTTGGTATAATGATGAAAGGATACACAGTATTCTAATTCCCTTACGATGTCTATAGTTTACTTCTTCCATCTCCCTGTTCATCCTACAAAAATGTGTGCAACCTATGTTTTTCTTGCCTTTTTTTCTCCTCTCCTCTCCTCATTTTTCCTTTCTTTCCCCTTTCCTTTCTTTCTTTTCCCTCCCTCCCTTCTTTCCTTCCCTCTCTCTCTATTTCATCTGTTGTTGGGAAGTAGAAATAGAAAGGTGCTTGGGTATATGTATAAATGAAATGAGTTGGGGGATGACAGGAGGGCAGTGATAATACCATTACACTATGTCAATTGTCTACACTTGATGGGCCCCAGTCACAAAAATTTCCATGCCTTGACTGGAGTCAGGAGCTTTCTGGTTTTCTTCCTTTGATGAAGTGTAATGATTATAGAGGTGTACAGAAAGAGCAGTTCTGTCTCATTTAATTTGTAAGGGCATAACTTCAAGATCAAAGAACATGGTGGCATAGGCTAAAAATTTATTTCAAGTGAGGAGTATAAAATTCATATGAATAAATTCATAGACAGTCATATATAGTTTTCAAATAATTCTTGAAGTTTATAATTTCTCTGGTTGTACACAATTCAGAATCCTATGTTTATTCACATTAATTTTTTTTTCTTTTTTTTCTTTTTTGCGGTACGTGAGCCTCTCACTGTTGTGGCCTCTCCCGTTGCGGAGCACAGGCTCCGGACGCGCAGGCTCAGTGGCCATGGCTCATGGGCCCAGCCGCTCCACGGCATGTGTGATCTTCCTGGACTGGGGCACGAACCCGTGTCCCCTGCATCGGCAGGCGGACTCTCAACCACTGCATCACCAGGGAAGCCCCACATTAATTTTTATAAGAAATATGTATGGAAGAAGTTTGAAAATGAAGAGAGAGTAAGTCCCCAATATTCCTAGATACACATTAAGACTTGTATTAATTAGCTTCAAAATTCATTTTTTGATAGAAAAATCCAAGCTGGAAGTTATTTTAAGTTGCCAAAATAACTGTACAGGCACTAAAGTTTAGCCTTGTTTCCTCTGAGGGAAAATGATGCTTAGTGGGTTTGATATAATTGTGTATTGAGAAATGAGAAAGCAGGGAAGTGGGTGGGCAGAATGCAAAGTGGGAAGGGGGGTGATAAAGAGAAGAGAGAATGAACACATAGCAGAAGCATTGAAGCTTTAACTTAAATACACATGATCTTCAGCCTGTTCTAGAATACAAGGGTGATAGTCATAATTGCCCAGCTGTTGTTTGGAGAGTTCAGCAGCTGCACATAAGTGACTATACAGATATGGAGTTTTCTTGTCTTTTCTTATGTGACTCTGGGTAGTGCATGATATTATCTTACCCCAGAATGGATGGAGGAAAAACGATGTTCTGTGAAAGAGATTTATTAGAAAAATCAAAGGAGCAAGAGAATTGTACTCCTTCTTGACCTCATTTTGTTGAAATGTTTATTCAAAATGCAATTAACTATACCTGTCTCATTAACACCATTTAGAGTATTCCAAGTCTTGATTTTTTAATTGCCTTAAGCCGTGTACATTTTGAAGGAAAGATTCAGTTGTAAGTGGTTATTTTTCCCTCCAGTGACCTAGTGGAAAAAATGAAAATGTAGTAAGAACTTTTTTCTTTTATTTAAGGTAATCAGTGCTTTATTTCTTGCAGTCCACACAGTTTTAAAAATTAAGATGTAGTGAAGGGATGATTTATTAAGAAAGTACAATGGAAATTGTAAAATAAGCCTCATATCTGAATTTTAGAGCTACATGGCAAGCATATATCATGGGCTAAGTGCTACATGGAGGTATAATAATTAATGTAGAGTGCTGCTCTGGGGCAGAGAGCCTAATTTCTCTGTTGTCCAAGCCTTTAAGATACCATCTAGTTACATTCTGAGGTCCTTTTCCACTGAACTGCTTTTGGATTTTCTCCCTTATAATTTTCTTTAATTCTTTAGCTGGAACCAAACCAATATGATTTTATTTCTTCTAGTAGCTTTCAGTTGCTAAATAGTAATCTCATATCAACTTAGAATTATTTCTATTTTTTTTCTTTTTCTCAGTTTGCATATAACTTTGTTTTCACTGATTATTAAAAAATTTTATTTCTTATAAATAATTTAGGTTGCTTCTACTCCTTTGCTGTTAAATCTATGGGCATCTTTGCCTGAAACAAAGAATAAGCAACTATTCAGCACTTACTGTGTGTTGGAGATGATGCTATGTACTTCTCTTGTAGTTATCTCCATTAATCCCCCAAGAGACCTTGGGAATTTTTATTATGATTATCCCCATTTTACAGGTGATGAAACTGAGGAGCAGAGTGGATAATGTGGATAAAATTTTAAAGCTTGGAAGATTGCAGAAGTAGGATTCAGACTCTCTTCTCCTCACCTAGTCAATGCTTAATGTTGGCCTAAGATTCACTTCTGTCCTCCTCTCCTTGCTTCCTTGGTAAGCACATTCTGGTTCTTGGTCTAAAATTAATTATGTTATTCCAAAATATGTTTTTCCAGATCTGTCTTCTCCTGGAGTTCTAACATCATACATGCACTTGCCTGGTTGATACCTCTACTTGGATATGGATTAGGCAGCTACACATAACTAGTCAAAGCAGAAGCATTTTTTACTAGTTCCCTATATCCCACAAAGAACTTCTGTCTTTCCCATCTAAGTCACAATCTTCCTTCCACTTGCTCAGATCAAAATGATTGGTATTTTATTATCCCTTTTTCTCATCCCCATGTTTAATAAATCAGCCAGCACTATCAATTTTAGTCCAATGTATTCCAAATCCCCTTACTTTCTCCAGATTTGGTATTGCCACTTTAGTCCAAGATTTTGTTGTGTTTCACCTGGCCTAGAGCAAGAGTCCTCACATAGGTCTCTTGATTCTACTACTGCCCCCTAATATATCTATTATTTTCAAGTCATCAGTTACAGTGATGATTCTAGTACGGAAATTACATTATTAAACATCTCTACAGTGAATTTTCACTACAATTAGGATAAAATAAAAAATTCATATTCATGACCTTCTGGTCTGAATTACTCTTGTTATCATTCAGATCTTAGCTTAAATGACACTTACTTGGGAATACTGTTCCTGACCATTCAGGATAAAAGTAGTCACCCTGTTACTTGCAGATGACTACATTTCCTATTAATTTTTCTTATGCATTTGCTTTTTTTGTTTGTTTTTTTGCTCAGTGTAATAGAGCTTCCATGGGTCTCTCATCTTGGTTATATCTGCACCCATATGTACTTAATGAATATTTGTAACAGACACACACATCCAAACAGAAAAAATTTATGTCATCACATTCTAAAATCCAATCATTTAGTCAATATGCCCTATTGTGAACTGTACACATCCTTACATATTTTCTTGGAAATATACTTTTAGATGTGGAATTGAAGCAAAAGGCAACCGTATTTTAAGTTTTGGTAGATATTTAAGAATTGTTTCTCAGAAATTTTTATGAGTGCTTACCAACAGTGGATGAGACTTTCCATCACTCTATTCTCTCATCAACCCTTGGTATTGTTTTTTTCTTTTTTCCAATTTGTGCTAATCTGAAAGGTAAAAAATGGCATTTCAGTATTGTAGAAATTTGCATTTATTTCATTAGTAGTTAAATTGATCATCATTTTAGAATTTAAATGCCATTAACATTTCTACTGTTATGAATTCCCTGTCATATTATGGTACCTATTTTTCTATGTTTCTTTTTACTATTGATGTGTAAGAGCCCTTATATGTATTGCAAATTAAAAGTTTTAACTGCTTTTAATTTTGATTTTACCCTTATTAATGTTGCTTTTGTGCTATATAGAAGTTTTCATTTTTATGTAATGATGTTTACAAAGTTTTATTTAATTTTTTTCTTTAGCGTTTGGTCTAGAAAGATTTTCCCAATGCTTTAAACATATCAACAAAAGTTTTGTTTTATTTATTTTAAAGGTATTGTTTTTATGTTTAAA
Organism: Mesoplodon mirus; assembly: GCF_964341445.2. NCBI lineage: Eukaryota > Metazoa > Chordata > Mammalia > Artiodactyla > Ziphiidae > Mesoplodon > Mesoplodon mirus. The sequence continues at coordinate 88,102,833 of NC_138980.1, read as the reverse complement.
ATTTTTATTTGCCTGAAATTTATTTTGGTATAAAAAGTAAGATAGAGAATTGGCTTCTTTTATTTTAAAAAATTAAAAATAAAGTCAGTTTTTCCAGTATCAGTTTTCTTCCCACCGTCTTTTACTGACAAATTTTTCTCTCATTTTTTTTCACATTCTATATTCCCATGCCTACTTGGGTCTATTAGTATATTCCTTATTCCAGCATATTCCAAATAATGTTCTTTGGAAGATAATTTTAGGAATTCTCTTTAGAACGATTTCATGATCATGTAAATTTGGCAAATTTAGGTTATGTAAATTTCAATAGGTTTCTATAGAGCAGTACTCCGCAGATTCTTTAATATACTGAAATTCATTGTAAATCTCTAAGAGGTGAATAAAGAAGGTTTCATTTTTGATGAATATTTGTCCAATGAAAACTTTTTGAGAAGCACTTCAGTTGCACCTAATTTGGGTAACTTGATCTGTTCTTTTTATTGATCTATGTATAAGCCAGTGCCACAATCTTTTAATTAATGTACCTTTATATTTCACCATTTTATAAGGCATATTTTTGCTCATTAGTATCTTTTTTCAGTATATGAAAGGTTTCTTCAAGTGTTTGCATAACTCTCGTAGAATGAACATTTTATTTATGCTTCTATAAGATTGACTTTGATTTTTTTCCTTTCTTTCTTCTTCTTCTTTTTTTCTTTCTCTTTTACCATTTCCTTGTCTTTGCTTAAGTTTAGAGAAAGGAGGATCTCAGGCAACAGTAAGATTTTCCAAAGGCTAACCATGACTAATCTGAGATTAGTTCCGATAATTCTTATTAAGAAGAAATAAACCCCCTTGAGAGAGAAAGCAGCTAATCAATAAGAAATGAGCAGACTAAGGCAGTTTGACAATCAGAATCCTGAAGTGTGAGAATAAGTGAGCAGGATTCAGAATTGGATAACAAGAAGTAGTTAATAACAAGTGAGGCATGTGTCTCAAAGTATATCTTAGTCATTTTTTATTTTCCAAGGTATTCTAAAATTATCTTTGAAACCATGCTCAAGTTTCAACTTTTAAAGAAAATTATAATCTTGGTTTAGAAAAAAAGGTAGAAAGTTGATGTTGAGATTAGATAGGCTTAGCAGGGCAGAGCATTGCTATCTGATAGCTTAGGGAAATATGTACCTTCATTTTAAAATCTTACTCTATGCACTTGTATGACAGTGGAAGAATTAAGACACCTGAGGTCAATTTGCTAGGGTTCCTGAACTTGAATCAAGAAAACGTGGGTTTGAATCCTGACCTGTCACTAGTTGTATGACTTTGCACAAGTCAGTTAGGCTCTCTGATCTTCCCATCCCTACCGCCATGGTGTGATGGAACCTGCTCTTAAGACAGAGCTGATTGTGAGCATCTCCTCCAGCTCCACATTTGGTGACTTTATGGTAGCTTGATCGACCTTGGTGGGAATGTGTACAACATGGAAAGTGACGCATGCTACAAATCAGGGTACTTTTGTGGTTATTGTTGTCCTTGCTGTTTTCAGAGAGGCTGTATGAGCACACTTCTGTCTGTATTCCATACCAATTTTAAAGATTTGTTGGAAAATTCAAAATGATTTCATAAATATAAAATAGTATTGTCAATTAATAACCTTGCTCTACTGAAGACATTACATAGAATTTTATCTCTGAATATCTCTTTGAAGACTAAAAGTAAAAAACTACAGATCTCTAAAAAGAAAAGAAATTTGGAGCATACAACTGTCAGTCATTCAATTTTGCCTAATTTTGGAAATACTGTAATTATTTTCATAAAGTAGGTATTCTATACATGCTTGTTTTTATATCAAAATGAAAAATAATGAGTTTTGTACAGTGTATTTCTTGAAATTTCCCCTAATTGTTGTGGTTGAGACATAGAAAACTAATGAGAAGAGTAAATCCTATCCTAAGAAAGATCACATAATGCCTTCCAAAATTTGATGCCAGTGTATTTTAGATTTTTCACTCTAGTTGACTATGGACTATGTAACATCATACTGCTTTCATAAAGAAATCTTTGAGTCATATTCCCAACTACTTTCTGACTTTGACCACTCTAGATATGTTAATGGAAAACCAAGTGACAGTTCCAGTCAGACACTAAATACTTTATTATGTAGTGGAAAGGACATTGAATTCAGTTAGGAGGTCTGGGTTCTAGCCCTTACTGTAGCCTGAATGAGAAGGTGGGAGGAAAAGTAGTTGTGAAGGGAATTTTATCTCCACTTTGAGCAGAGACCTCTCTCTAGTACTATTAGACAAAATGTTTCTTCCCTTCTCATCCCATCCACCTTACAAACCATTTCATTGGCATGCCACTTCTCAAGAATCTAGAACACGCCTTGTATGGGCCGAATGTTGGAAGTGCTCAGCTTATAGAGAGAGAATTCATGATATGTTTGGCAAAGATGTAAAGAAATCAGAAAATAAACTTTTGAGAGATCTTTACAGTGAAAAGGTGGAAGCCATTATGAAATTGTTAACCTAGCTGTCAAACCAACTATACTGATTGTATTGATCAATTTGAGAATGGTAAAGTTGCTTTCAGAAAGTTCTTTCTTGAGGTATTGGTTTGGGATTTGCTCCAACTTTACTGTTCTTTGATAGCATTTAAAATTAGCCCTTTATTTTTATTCGACTTCCTTTTCGAAAACAGGGAAATTGATATCTATTGCATAAGAATTTTATTTAAATATGCCTGATAATGTAAATATATCCAGTGTGTTAGAGATGAGAACTTTAGCCTGATTAAGTCATCTGCTTAAGAAAAGTCTATTTCATTGCCCTGTAGTGACATTTGATTAGTTAAATGTGTCTTGATGGGTTAGAAGAATTTTTAAAAAATAAACCATAATGTTTAGGATCCATTCATCACTTTTATTTTAAATTATTTTAATTTATTTTTGGTGGGGGGGTACCTGCACCGCACAGCATGTGGGATCTTAGTTCCCCAAACAGGGATAGAACCTGCATTCCCTGCACTGGAAGGGTGGAGTCTTAACCACCGGACCATCAGGTTAGTCCCTAGAGGAATTTTTTAAGAATTGACCTTGTATTAACATTTTAAGATTCTTGAAATTATTGATAGAATCAAAATTTTAACCACAAATAATAAGTCAAGTTTTTTTTTTTGTCTCTTTAAGTAAGTCTGCCCATGGTTCAGTGTTTTGTTGTTGTTGTTTTTAAGAGCTTGAACTTTAGCCAGACTAATTTTTGTTTTTTTGGTATAAGCAAGAGAAATTAGTCAAGGGGCCACTATGAAAGAGAGAGGAAGAACCAAGAAAGGACAACTGAAAAGTAGTTGGACTTCTATAGTCAACAAAAATGCAAATGCTAAGGATATTGACAAATCTCTAATTAACAATTTTTATATAATTTTCATCCACTTACTTTGATGAAATATCACAGTGCTCTTAATATTAAACACAAGTAAAATATACTTTGATATTACAGTGGATAAAGAGCCAAGTTTTGAATTAAAATACAGACTGTGAAAATCAAACTCAGTTTAGGAAGTCTTATACTTAGAAATAAATTTTTGGTTTCATAAAATTCTGCCTGTATAAGCTAATTTAATTTGATACTCAAGAATCAGTGTTATTTTACTTTGATAATTAAAGTCAGTGTTAAAATAATATGAAAGATCTAATTATCCCTTGCCTTTGATAGCACTGCTAGAATACTCAGAACACATCCTACCAGGAAGCAGGAAGTACTGGAAATCCAACAGAAGGGCTGGTTTCTCTAAGATTGCAGGTCAACAGGGTTTTAATGTTGTGTGTATCCTGATATTGGAGGAATACAGGATTTCAAACTCTCACCTTATTTGCTTACCACAAAGAAATATTTTAAGTGTACTATTAATGCCTTTTAAATATATATATATATAACAGCAGAAGGGGAGTTGTTTTAGTGGGTAAAATGTTACTTCACATCTTTCCATGTCTACTGACCCTTTTGTTAAATTCTCATCTCAGCCATTCCATATTCATTCCCTGGTGAGAGCTTTTTTGTCTTGCTAACCCCTTTATTGGTGGTGTCTTTGCTGCTTACCTATATCCATTTTTCAAAAGTTTTCTCAGAGTACCCCAAGACCTTTCATGACCATTCCAATACATATTGCAATTTCCTGCCCCTCAATATCTTTAGGAGTAGAGTCTGTTACATTCATCTTAGCAAGAAATAATCTTAAGGTTTTATAGCAGTATTAAAATATTTTCCATCATTAAAATAAATTGCAAAATGTTATTCATAGCAATTTACAAAGATTTTTGTTGTTTTAAACTTCTTGCTTTAAATCTAGAAATTCACTCATTTATTCACAATTTGACATACACTTTTAGACTATATATCTCATATATCAAGCACTGTTGTAGGTACTGGGAACACAGTGGTAAATGGAAAGACTTCTCCTAAATTCTTATTGATACAGAGAGATGAATAAGTAAGCAATTGAAAATTATTATAGCTTATGACAAGGAAGGAGACAAGCAGAATAATAGACTATAAACAGGCATGGGATTATTTTTCTTTTTCTCCATTTTACAGATAAGAACATAGGAACAGAGAATAGTTAACCACATGTTGATGACCCCTGGCCAGCTGGGATTAGCCCAGGACTATTGAAATTTAAAATCCATGCGTGTTCCTCTACTATATGCTACCACTAAAGAAAATTCATTAAATATATATTTCAGTGGCACTAAACTGTGATCTATGGAATTTGAGCTAAACTGTTTATTTAACCTTCAAGTTACTGTTTAGAAAAATCATCATTTACATTTTTAACTCATAGAACAATGTATCAACAAAACAGAAACAATCATATAATGATATTCTGGCATATAACAGAGGTGCTTTCACAAAGCAAAGGCAAAAGGACTAACTATTCAGTAAATAGCGCTGGGACAGTTAGTTATCCGTATGAAAAAAAAAATCTGACTTGTACCTGACATTATACACAAAAATAAATTCCAGAAGGAGTAAAGATAGAAATTTGAAAACCATAACTATAAAATTTTAGAGAAAAATATGAGCCTTTCTTTGTAATGTTAGGGTAGTAAGGGATCCTTAAGTCACAAAAAGCACAAATGATAAAGGAAAATATTGATAATATGCCTACATCAAATTTTTTAAATAAAAAAATTTAAGCCACAGACTGGAGAAAATATTTGTAAGAAATACAACTGAGTAAAGAGGTAGAATCCAAAACTGATAAGGAATTTACATAAATAAGAAAAGTGGAAACAACTCATTGAAATATGGGAGAAGGATATGAACAGGAAGTTCACAGAAGAAACAAGAATGACTAGTTAACACATGTAAAGATGCTCAGCCTCACCAGTACTCAGGGAAGTGTGAATTATAACCATAGTGAAATACATTTTGACCCATCAGATTGGTAAATAAATAACAATGACAATATCAAGATTGATAAGAACATGAAGAAACAGTATGTCTGTCCAGTATAGTATATTCTATTCAAGAGTGTGAATTCTGCAATAATTTTGGAGAGTAATTTAATAACTTTTTGTAAAATTGACCAAGAACTAGCAGTGACTTAACAATTCCTATTTTAGGTATAGACCTAGAGGAAACTCTTGAATATGGACTGAAACAAACAAACAAACCATGTACTTGAATGGCTTTTGTAGCGTTATGCGCAATGGTAAAATATTAGAAACAAAATCCATCAATAGAAGAGTGGATGAGTAAATTGTGAGTTATATAGATAATGCATAACCAGTTTGTATGTACTGACATGGATTAATTTTAAAACATAATTTTTAGGGAAAAAAGGCAAGCTACAATATGATGCTATATATGTAAATAAAAGGACTCTTTATATATGGTTATTAGATACGCACAGTTGCTGAAAAATATGAGATAGAAATATAAACCTGAACTTGAAAAAGCACTTCTGGGAATGGGAGAGGGCTATAAAAGAGGTACACTTATATCTGGAAAACTTAGTTTCTTAAAAAATCTAAAGTAAATATAATAAAATATTAACAGATGTTAAGTCTGCATGATGAGTACATACGTGTTCTATTTCTGTGCTTGTCTGTACATTTGAAATATTTTATAACAAAAATATTTCATGATTTCATATTTCCTGATTTCTTAATTCTCCCTAGCATTGCATAGTCATGACTTTATCATTTAGCTTTTTATTTCTGTAGATAGTACTTATTTTTTCTCACTCCATTATATAATGGTAATGGTGCTATAAATGGAATTTTTCATTTAAAGAAAATTAAACAAAAAAGTATATGTATATATATATATTCATATACTGAAAAATGGCTTTTATTTAGTGAAGAAACATAAGTGGAATCTTTTCAGAGACTATTGAGGGTATTGTAGACCATGGTTGTTTAAGATACAGTTGCAAGGCAACTATAAATGTTGATGATGACCATGATTATTTTCCCTGCGGAGGTGTGAAGATCCTTGAAGAAAATCTACCTTCTCTGTTCTCATGGGTAATGCTGCCAATATAGAGGTTAAGGTTGCACAGGTCATACTCTGGCTATGTAGCCACAGCTATGTTGAGGACAGTGATGGGGGGACAGTGGAGTCAATTCCCCTCCATTTGCCATGCCTTCTCCCCATATTTGGATGGCCTATTCTCCACTGTGTGCACCATTCTTGAGGTACCTGGTGCTCTGATGCTAACCAAGTATCAGCTCCTTAGATGGCTTTCAAGGCTCCACGTGAGCTGGCTTTGTTTCATCCTTCAGCTTCATTTCCTGCTGCTGCTCCTGGCAGCAGCTCCTCCCTGTGCACCAGTCTGCATTACTCCCTCATGCCTGTGCTTGTGTTTTCCCTCTGCTTAGAAGGTATTCTGCTCTCTATCTCCTTCTTCTTTTGGCCAGTTCTCACTGTCTTTCAAGACCTACCCTAGACATTATCTTCTACATTTATTCTTGAACTCTGCATTGAGCCTGCATTTCAGGTTGTTCTTAGGGCAGCAGCAGAACTTCAAGGAGGTACCAACCATATGTTTTCATATGAGCTGATGAGAATCTACAGAGAAAATTTCCCTGAAATTCCTGAGTTGAGTATGGTATGGGGGGAAGGAATGCATCCGATGTATAGATAAGTAACAGAGAGAACCCCAGAACCTGAAAGTGCTTTATAGATAGAAGTGAGAAATACTTCTAATTACATAGATAGAGGAAAAATAGGGCCACTGTCCCATCCCCATTCCATCTCATACCTGGGTACCTGTAAGTCCTCTAAGAAATTGGTCAGAAGCCCAGAGAAAATAGAGAAGGAGACTGAGACTAAATATAGACTGATCTGTGCTATTTGGTGTAAGGGGGGCATGAAAACAGAAACTGAGCATTAATAGAGCAGTTTCAAAAGTTTTAGCTGTTTAACCCTTGACTTTGTGGACTGATGGTCTATATCCTAAATTTCTATTTCGATGTGGAGGTTGAGTTGAGTAGTAACATCCTTTGAACTGTGTCTGCTTCCTCCTTCACACTCCCCTCCCCACGACCAGCTTGATTCTTCTACCCTGTAATGCCGATGGTAGCATTAGATTCCCCTGGACTTCTTTTATTCTTTATTTTAATTGTCAGAGATCTAAGTGATTCCTTTAATATTCTAATACAGGGATCTTTCTCTTTATAAAATTTTATTTCTTCTCAGTTCTGTCTCTTAACTGTATATCCAGACACAAATTTATGCCATAACTGACATGAACCAGGAACTCCAAAGTGCGTAAATTGTCAACTTTATTTTTCTGGGCAAGCAGAGTTTCACATTATGCTGTCTTGCTCAGAATTCCTTGTTGCTAATATTATCATGTCATTCAGAGAAGTGGAACATTGGAACCGTAGAACTCAAGACAGATCTTAACCCCAGTACGAGAGGTCATTCCTTTGCCACGTCTCTTTAATATGTCCTAGAGACTTCATTGGGTACAACTTACCTCTTTGAAAAGACCCTACCAAGCATTTTGACACAAAGCAACATGAATGAATGAATTAGACCAGAAAGCTGTACTTTGTCTTCTGATCTATTTCAAGTTCAAAATGTTTAGTACAAAATAGGAAATCATAAATGTCTTTCAGTGGTCTAGTTATTGATGGTCAGCCTTTTAGAATCCACAGAGCTCTGTTTATGGCAGACCAGCTAGAGATGAGAATGAGATTCATTCTCATACCACAAGGTACATGGTGAAGCCTGGATTTTCTTGGATAAAATTATAAAGAACCTGACTTGACCCCAAATTATCTTTGAAGTTGTACAATTATATGGAAACATTACTGAAGTGTATTTGAGGCAATTCTAGACTTCACATAATACTGGGATTTAAACATTATTTGAGATAAAAGATTTTTTCATTTCTAGTGAAGAGGTAGGTACGTGGTATGTTTAGACGTCATTCACATAAGGCTGTAGGTCACAGAGCTACCTTGTAGCATAACCCACTGCATTTGGAAATGGTGGTCTGGCAGAACAGTTGTATGCTGAGAACTGTGTAGTACACTGACACCATCCTTCCAAAAGCCCATGGCTCTTCGTAATTGTCTGTACCTGTACCTCAGACCACAACCACTATTGTTTAGTCAGGCTACATGCCCGGCCAACACCTGTAAAAATGAGCACTTCAGGAACTATTAGCATTAAATTTACTTCTTTGGAAGAGTCAGTTTTAATGAAATTTATAACGCCTGAAAATATTTGCAATAATGTGCTTCAATTTAATAGTAGTGTGCTTGTGATATCGCAGAAGGAATAGGTCTGTTAAATTATCTTCTTCTGTTTCTTGTGATAAGATTATGATAGTGATCTCTGCCTCATGAAATTCCTTTTGTTTTCAGCCTTTGAATCTAGACTAGGTTAAAGGTACATGTGGATCTCTTCAGCAACTTTTGTTTAATTAGGTAGAGCTATTCTACTAGATCAGTGACATTGATCAAAACATATAGAATCGGAGTGTTTGGTAAATATTATTCTGAGTCTATCCTTCTTCATCTGCGTGTCATTAGGAAATCTTTTATGAAGGACTGTTCAAGTGTATATCTAATAGATATTTTTCGGTTAAAATTGACACCCCTGTTGATGAAATGAAATGACTGTTGTAGGCCTATTGATGTACTTTTCCCAGGATCCACAGCAGCCTAAATGCTCTTTCACATGTGCGATCTTCCTTGTCAGGATACGCAAGGTCTTGTGATTTGCTCTGGGATTACTCTGTGATTCACTTATGTGCTTAGCTTGGCATTTCCTTGATTACACACAAATAGAGGGACTGTGTTGATTGTAGATGGAAGGAGTAAGAGAAACATATGTGAAAGGGTCACAGATTAAGTTGTCCAGAAAAGTTGTCCAGAACTGCTGAGTGTTAGGAGCACTGGGCTTATGTATCTGCCCGGTGCCCTAAGGTGCCACCTCCTATTTGACATGGCCTTTACGTGTTCAAACACATGGGTCATGACCTTCTTCTGCCTCTGTTTTAGTCAAGGTGTAGAGTCCTTTAAGTCACCAAGAAAAACTAGTCTTAGAGCTCTCCCTTGACTACTGGATTAAAGGGAAATAACATTTCAGCTAAAAGGTACCATCAAATAGTTTTCTATTGATTTGGGATTTTTTTTTCACTGAACCACTCTTTGGCATGTTGGGAACAGAAGGTGTTTCATGCACTATTCTTATGTACTTTTCTGATAAATAGGAAAATCTCAAACTATTTGTATTAGAAGAGACAACATATGGCAACACATTTAAGATTGATGCCATTATTCAAGAGGCCATTTTCATGCATTTTAAAGGAGCTTGTCTGTACTTTAAAAGTAATATTCACAGAGGAAGACTATTATTCACATTAAGAAGGGAAACTCATTGGAGAGTTACTGAATTAAATCCAGTGATGAACGGGGCAGGATGGAGGGAGTCAATGGAGGGAGAAGCCAAACAAGGTTCCCAGGGCCCAAGAGAGAAGAAAAATGTGAGACCAGAATTCAGGACTAAGCAAAGTCAGGTAGAAAGGGGTGTTTACAAACTTTGTTGTGCATGAGAATCATCCAGAGCAAATGTTAAAAATACAGAGGCTAAGAGCCCACCTCTGATCCACTCAATCTAAACTTCTGGATTGAGATGGATGGATTTCTATTGTAGGTGATTTTTTTTTTTTTAACCTCTAGGTAATTCTGATGAACAGTAAAGTTTGTTAAAACCTGGATTGGATCATCAGAAGTCTCAGGTATATTAGGTGAGTTTTAAAGTACTTCTCTGAAGAAGTGAGCAGTGTTTTTTATGATTATGTCCCCAACCATCCAGATGAGAAAATTTGGCTCCAAGCATTGCTAGGAGTAGTGTGGATTGTACATTGTGGAGACCAGTTACAGATTTAAAAAGAAGTGTGGGAATCAAAATGATTAACTGTCTTGCCTAGGATTTAATTACTAAGTCCTCCACTGCTTCCAAGGTCTGAAAATATACTGAATTGGACTTCAAGTTCAGAAAATTATTTTGATTATTTGTTCTGCACTAACTCGGTTGTTTGTGACCTTAGGCAAGTCATTTAACCATTTCAGCCTCATTTTTTTCTCTTCTATTAATGGGATAAAAATTCCAACCTTTCTCATTAAGTAGGAGAAATTACTTTGAAAATTCTAAATTTTCATCTAATGGAAGTTTAAGTGGATTAAAAATGTAAACCCTAAAATGTAGATGTATAAAAATCTAAAATATTAATAATTTTATATAACTGACCTTGCCTTTGCTTTGAAGACTCAAATCTTCAAAGACTAAATAATTTCTTTCTCACATTCCAGTATATTCAGTCTGATCTCTTTTCTACTCACAAACATATACTATTATGTCAGACACTTTATAGTTCAAAACATAGGCACATAAAGGAAAATTCTTAACTGTCAGTGTTCGTTCCCCTTCCTCTTTCTTTTTTTTTTTTTTTTAGGGGCATCTTGAACAAAAGACGCTTCTAGAACAGTGTGGGCAGTAGGTCAGGGGCTTTTCCCCTCTGAGTTACCTCTCACACTATTGCTAGTCTCTGCCACAGTTGGGCAAATTCCTGTATCTGCTGGTTTGGACAGGTTTCTGTATCTACTGAGGTGTGGCTGGTCACACCTTGTCACTGGGGGCGTTACACTGGCAGTGACGCCTGTTGTGATGCATGGGCAAGACTGAGGCTGTCCTCAGGTCTTCCCTCAGCCTTCAGTACTCTACTGTTCTCATTCCCTCTTATGGGCAGCAATACACTGAAGCTGGAGTGTTTTAGGACAAAGTCTCCAGGAAACAGACCTTGAGCCAGGGGTTTGAGTGCCTATGAATTCTGAAGGAAGTACTCCCAGAAGAAACTGATAATGAAGCAGGGAAGCAGGATATGGAAGGGTAAAAAAACAAGCAAGAGTTCAAGGTCAGATAAAGTGCTAGTATCAGCCTGATTTTGCAGGAGTTCTGGAGCATAAATTATACCTAGTGCTTCTTTCTTCTTGCACCAAGGGAGCTGGGCTTTTTCACTCCTGCTTCAGTTATTGAATCAGTTACATTTGCTACAAGGCTGGGGTGGGGAGTGGGTAGTTGATCATAAACTCCCTGGCACTGCCAGCAGGGTTGTTCTCATGACCTGAAGGTGATCCCCTGTAGAAGATCATAGATGCAAATTTTTGGTAGAGCAGCAGAGCTAAGGGGTGGATGCCTAGAGCTGATGGGATCTGAAGGTATTTGGGCAGGGGACCAACTGTGTCCACTATTGTTCACCTTGCATTGCTTTACCATTAAGTTGAAAGCTTTTTAAAAAAATTGGTTGGCTATAATCTGTATGGAAAAATTTGTAAGAGGGCATGGTGTGACAAGTTTTAATCCCCGCTGTTATAGTTGGGCCCACGACCAAAACTGATGCTCATAATCTCCTTCAACACCCATTTCAAACTCACGCTCGGCTAGTATTTCTGCTGTTCTAGTAGACAGCCTAATGGGGTAAACCAGACCATCATTTGAGGAGCCTGAGCTCTGGTTTCCCGCACTTAAAGTTGCTGTAATTTTGTTCAGTCACAGTTAAACCTTGTCAGGAGTTGCTGCCATGTACAGGTAGTCCTCAACTTACTGTTATTTGACTTACAATTTGTTGACTTTACAATGGTGTGAAAGCAATACACATTCAGTAGGAACTGTACTTCAGATTTTGAACTTTGATCTTTTCCCGGCTAGCGATATGCGGTACAATTTTCTCTCATGCTATTGGGCAGCAACATTGAGCTGCAGCTCCCAGTCAGCTACCCAGTCATGAGAATAAACAACTGGTAAACTTTGAATCATTCTGAATCCACACAACCATTCTGTTTTTTACTTTCAGTGTAGTATTCGACACATTACATGAGCTATGCATCCAACACTTTATTATAACATACGCTTTGTGTTAGGTGATTTTGCCAAACTATAGCCTAATGTGGGTGTTCTGAGCACATTCAGCATAGGCTAGGCTAAACTCTGATGTATGGTAGATTAGGTGTATTAAGTGCATTTTCAACTTTAAATATTTTCAACTTATGGTGGGCTTATCAGGACATACCTCTTTGTAGGTTGAGGACAATCTGTACTTCCTGTATGATCAAGTAAGCAGATAATAAGTGACAGTCCAACAGATAACAAGTGTATACTCTGGACAAAATACAAAAGAACAACTACCTGAAGGAATTGGAGGGAATTTGAAAAATGGAAGATTTTGATTGTGAATTCGTTGTGCAAGCACTATGTAACCAAGGGCAAATGCCAACTGATACCAGTTTGATGAGCTGTTCTGGTCACCTAATTATTAAATGTCCCTTCTGCCATGGATGCTCCATGGTGGGTATTAAATTGTGATACCAATATCCTTTTCTACTATGACTGCTGTTACTCCACAGATTAAAGAAGCAGTGTTAGGTTTTTATCTGATCCTCAGTATGTGCATTCTATGTATACATTCATGAACAAGAGTAATGGCCATTGGATGAATCTGTGGATCCATGGGGTACTCTACATGTTGAACGTAGGCCAGGGATCTATTGATCACTAAATGTTCACATGCCCATATTCTAATAGGGGAATCAAGATAATGCTTTCTATCCTTGGTATCAGAATCAGTTCAGACCCAGCCTCCTTCAGAAGATCTGCATATTCTTCTTTCTTGAATGTGCACTTACTGAGGTAAATGGCTGCAGGTCCCATTGGGAAAGGACAAGGAGAGTCACTACTGTTAAAACATGTTGTGGCATTGTATCTTCCTTCCTCAGAGGCCTCATCCTTTAATCCTTGGATTCTAGATGTGAAAACTGATTCAGGTATAGAAACTGAGCAAGTGATCCTGTTAATTGAGTTGGCTGACATCAACATTATTAATCTCTTTATATAATCTATATATTTATATATGTTTATCTTCCTTAGTTGCCTACCTCTGTTGACCTTGAGTTGGCTGACATCAACATTATTAATCTCTTTATATAATCTATACATTTATATATGTTTATCTTCCTTAGTTGCCCACCTCTATTGACCTTGACACACCATATCTCTTAGCAACTGACATAAATCCCAGAGAGCTAGGGCCCCTGGCTATCATTTTAACCTTACTGCTCATTATGGTAATTACATTTACTTTGCCTCTGATGGTTAAAGTTTGCCACCTGGAATCTTTCATACCTGTTGTTACTAGGAAGCCCAGTTCTGTAAAAGCATCTTTTTCTACTGACTTCAGAAGACAGTCATTATGAACTTTTCAACACTACAGGTGACCCCCTACCAGTTATTTTTTATTGCCTTAGTAAATGGAATGTCCCTTAGGCCTTCCTGAAAATAGGCAACTAGTGATTTTGGAGGGAGGGTGTGTTAAATAATAGATGGATATTACCATGCCACCTTCTCTGAGCATTTTGTTCTCTTCTTTCACACTGTGTCAGGTCAGTTCTAGCATTTTCACTTCACTTATTGTCCTGAATGTCATTCAGTATAAAATCCCTTTCCTGTTTCAATAGGATAACTTTCTCTAGTAGGGTCATCCTTGTTCTCAGTTCTTGGTTTGGTGTCAGGGTGGGAGATGAGAGCAGATTTTGAGGAAAATTCCATTTTCCTGCAAGATTTCTGACTTGGTTGAGGCATCCGCAATCTTTAAGCATAGGGATGGAGGGAGTGTGTTCTATCCTCTAACATATCCAGAAGGTTCCAGTGAATCTCTGGGTACTAGTACGTCATGTGCCTCTACCAGATAATTCTATCCTAAGTGTCAGGCTTCCACTATTTAATATGAGACACTTGTTTTCTTTTCTTTTTTTTTTTTTTTTTTTTTTTTTTTGTGGTACGAAGGCCTCTCACTGTTGTGGCCTCTCCCACTGTGGAGCACAGGCTCCAGATGCGCAGGCTTAGCGGCCATGGCTCATGGGCCCAGCCGCTCCACGGCATGCGGGATCCTCCCGGACCGGGGCACAAACCCACATCCCCTGCATCGGCAGGCAGACTCTCAACCACTGCGCCACCAGGGAAGCCCTTTGATTTTTATTGGAGTATAGTTCCTTTACAATGTTGTGTTAGTTTCTACTGTACAACAAAGTGAATCAGCTATACATATACATATATCCCCTCTTTTTTGGATTTCCTTCCCATTTAGGTCACCACAGAGCACTAAGTAGAGCTCCTATACAGGAACTCTACTATACAGTAGATTCTAATTAGCTATCTATGCCAGCTTGCAAATTCATTCTTCTCTGAAGTTCTGCTACTTTACAATTAAAATTAGCAGTACTTGGCCAAGTACATGTGTTTGGCCATTAGTTTGTTTTCTCCTCCAGCTGTAGGTGACAAGGGTTTCTTTTTTATTGAAATATTTTTGATATACAATATTATATTAGTTTCAGGTGTACAACACAGTGATTCAAAAATTTCATAGATTATACTCTATTTAAAGATATTATAAAATACTGGCTATATTCCCTGTGCTGTATAATATATCCTTATAGCTAATTGATTTTTTTTTTTTTTTTCGGTACGCGGGCCTCTCACTGTTGTGGTCTCGCCTGTTGCGGAGCACAGGTTCCGGACGCGCAGGTTCAGTGGCCATGGCTCACGGGCCCAGCCGCTCCGTGGCATGTGGGATCTTCCCAGACCAGGGCGTGAACCCGTGTCCCCTGCATCGGCAGGCAGACTCTCAACCACTGCGCCACCAGGGAAGCCCACTAATTGATTTTTATACATAGTAGTTTGTACCTCTTTATCCCTTACCCTCTTATCTTCCTCTTCCTCCTAACCCTTCTCCCCACTGGTAACCACTAGTTTGTTCTCTATAAATGTGAGTCTGTTTCTGTTTTGTTATACTCATTCATTTGTTCTGTTATTTTAGGTCATATATAAAGTGATATCATGGAGTTATCATACTTTTTTCATTTCTGATCTTTATTGTTTTAGGTCCTCTTCCCTTTTTTTTCTTGATGAATCTGGCTAAAGGTTTATCAAGTTTGTTCATCTTTTGAAAGAACCAGCTCATAGTTTCATTCATCACTTCTATTTTTTTTAAGTCTATTTCATTTATTTCTGCTCTGATCTTTATGATTTTTTTCCTTCTATTAGCTTTGGTTTTTGTTCTTCTTCTAGTTCCTTTAGGTGTAAGGTTAGGGTTTTTTTGAGATTTTTCTTATTTCCTGAGGTAGGCTTCTCTCTCAATAAACTTTTCTCTTAGAACTGCTTTTGCTGCAACCCGTAGATTTTGGATTGTTTTTTCATTTTCTTCAGTCTCCAGGTATTTTTAATTTTTTCTTTGATCCATTTGTTGCTTAGTAGCATATTATTTAGCCTCCATGTGTTTGTGTGTTTTGCAGTTTTTCTCTTGTAGTTGATTTCAAGTTTCATAACATTGTGGTTGGAAAAGATGCTTGATATGATATCAATTTTCTTAAATTTACTGAGACTGTGTAACAGCACGTGATCTATCCTGGAGAATGTTCCACGTGCACTTGAATGTTTATTCTGCTTTTGGATGGCATGTTTATATCACTATATTGCAAATGTAAGTATATATATATATGGTCCATTTGAGCTAATGTGTCATTTAAGGGCAATGTTTTCCTACTGATTTTCTGTCTGTGTGATCTGTCCATGGATGTAAGTGGGGTGTTAAAGTCCCCTACTATTACTTGGTTACTGTCAGTTTCTCCCTTTAGGTCTGTTAATATTTGATTTATGCATTTAAGTACCCCTCTGATGGGTGTATATATATATTTATAGTTGTTATATCTTCTTCTTGGGTTGATCCCTTGACCATTGTGTGATATCTTCCTTTGTCTCTTGTTACAGTCTTTGTTTCACAGTCTATTTTTTATGATATAAATATTGCTATCCCAGTTTTCTTTTCATTTGCATTTGCTTGGAGTACCTGGTTCCATCTCCTCACTCTTAGACTGTGTATGTCTTTAGATCTGAAATGATTCTCCTCTAGGCAGCATATATACGGGTCTTGATTTGGGGGCTTGATTCAGCCACTGTATGTCTTTTTTTTTTTTTTTTTGCGGTACACGGGCCTCTCACTGTTGTGGCCTCTCCCGTTGTGGGGCACAGGCTCTGGACACGCAGCCTCAGTGGCCATGGCTCACGGGCCCAGCCGCTCCGTGGCATGTGGGATCTTCCTGGACCGGGACACGAACTTGTGTCCCCTGCATTGGCAGGTGGACTCTCAACCACTGCGCCACCAGGGAAGCCCCGACTGTATGTCTTTTGATTGGAGCATTTTGTCCATTTACATTTAAAGTAATTATTGTTAGGTATGTACTAATTGCCATTTTGTTCATTGTTTTAGGGTTGTTTTTATAGTTTTTTTTATTCTTTTCTTCCTCTTTTGTTCTCTCCCCTTGTGATTTGATGAGTATCTTAAGTGTTATGTTTGAATTCTTTTCTCTTTCTGTGTGTGTAACTATTATAAGTTTTAGGTTTGTGGTTACCATGAAGTTTATATATAGCGTGTGTGTGTGTGTGTATGTGTGTATATATGCTTCTGTATATATGGTTATTTTAATTTGCTTATATCTTAATTTCAAACACACTTTAACAACACTGTACTTTTGCTCACTTCCCCCAATGATTACTGTTTGTGATGTCACAATTTACATCTTTTTGTTTTGTGTGTCCTTTCACTTCTTATTGTGGATATAGATAATTTTACTACTTTTGTCCTTTAACTTTCCTACTAGCTTTGTACATGGCTGATGTATTACTTTTACTGTATATTTTCTTTTACCAGTGAACTTTTTCCTTTGATAATTTTCATGTTTCTAGTTCTGGCCCTTTATTTTTCACTTAGAGAAGCTCCTTTAACATTTCTAATAAAGCTAGATTGGTGGTGATGACCTCTTTAAGCCTTTTTTTGTGTAAAGCTTTTGATCTCTCCACCAAATTTGAATGAGAGCCTAGGTTGAAGATTCTTGGTTGTAGGCTTTTCCCTTTCATCACTTTAAACACATTTTGTCACTTCCTTATGGCCTGCAGTGCTCCTGCTAAGAAGTCAAGCTAATAGCCTCATGGGATTTCCCTTGTACATAACTTGTTGTTTTACCCTTGCTGCTTTTAATATTCTTTCCTTGTCTTTAATTTTTGCCATTTTAATTACAATGTGTCTTGGTCTGATCTTCTTTGGGTTGATCCTGTTTGGGACCCTTGGTGCTTCCTGTACCTAGATGTCTGTTTCCTTTCCCTGGTTCAGGAGGTTTTCAGCTATTATGTCTTCAAATATGTTCTCTGACCCTTTCTCTCTCCCTGTTCCTTTTAGAACAACTGTATTGCGAATGTTAGTATGCTTGATGTTTTCTCAGAAGCCTCTTAAACTGTCCTCATTTCTTTTTCCTCTTTTTTCTGTTCTGCTTCAGTGTTTTCCATTACTCTATCTTCCAGCTCACTGATCTGTTCTGCTCAATTGGATCTCCTGTTGATTTCTTGTATTGTATTTTTTATTCCAGTCATTGTATTCTTCAGCTCTTGTTGGTTCTTCTTTGTATCTAATACTCCTTTGTTAAACTTCTCATTCTGTTCATCTATTCTTCTCCCAAGTTCTTTGATCATCTTTACAATCATTACCTTGAACTCTTTATTGGGTAGATTGCCTATCTCCACTTCACTTAGTTCTTATTCTGGAATTTTATATAGTTCCTTCTTTTGGAACATGTTCCTCTGTCACCTAATTTTGCCTAATTAACTATTTTAATTTCTATGTATCTGTTAGGTTGGTTATGTTTCCCAACCTTGGAGAAGTGGCCTTTTGTAGGAGATATCCTATGTGTCCAAGCAGTACACTCCCCTTTGGTCACTAGAGCTGTATGCTCTAGGGGTGCCCTCTATATGGGCTGCATAGGTCCTTCTGTTGTGATGAGTGAGCTGGGTCCCAAGGTCTCTGGCTGCAGGGCCCTGGGGGTCCCAGCAATGGTGTTGACCTGCTGATGGTTGGGGCTGGATCATAGGGCTACTGGATCAGGGACTTGGGGTCCTGGGTCTGGTCCCAACCTGCTTGTGGTTTTTCTGGGTCCTGACAAGGCAGGCTACATGGCTGTGGTGGTTTGGGCAGTGCTATCTGCCCACTGTTGTGTGAGGCTATGCATGGGGCTGCTGCCATGACTCTGGTGGGCAAAGCTGGATCCTGGGGTCTCTGGCTGCAGGGCCTTGGGTGTGGGGCCAGGTCCTAGGCCCTCTGGTGGAAAGGGACATGTCCTGGGCTGGCTGTTAGCTCAGGGATTCTTCAGGCAGCCTACCTGCTGGTAGATGGGGCTGTTTTCCAACTCAGTTAGTTGCTTGGCCTGAGGTATCCCAGTACTAGTGCCTATAGGTTAGTGGGTGGGTCTGGGTCCAGATGCTAATAAGCTAGAGGGATTATTCCAAAATGATGCTGTGAGCACCAGTGTCCACATATTAGATTAGCTCCCCAAAATGGCTGCCACCATTGTCTGTGTCCCCAGGGTGACTTCCAGTTTCCTCTTGCCTCTCTGGGAGGCTCTCTAAGATCAGCAGGTAGGTTTGACCCAGACTCCTTTCAAATTATGCTTCTGCCCTGGGTCCTGGAATGTGTGAGATTTTGTGTGTGCCCTTTAATAGTGGAGTTTCTATTTCTACAGCTCTCTGGATCTCCCAAAATAAGCCCTACTGGCCTTCAAATCCAAATGTTCTAGGGGTTCACCTTTCCAGTGCAGGACCCCTGGTCTGGGGATTCCAATGTGGGACTTTGACCCACTGATCCTTGGGGAGAACCTCTGCAATTGTAATTATTCCCGTTTGTGGGTTGCCTACCTGGTGGTATGGGTCTTGACTATACTGTGACTATGCCTCTCCTATCTCTCTTGTTGTGGTTCTTTTTTATATCTTTAGCTGTAGAAGATATTTTCTGACAGATTCCAGTCTTTCTCATTAATCAGTCACTCTGTAAATATTTTGATGTGCCTGTGGGATAAGGTAAGCTGAGGGTCTTCTTATTCTGCTCCAATGTTTCTCTGTGTGCTGCTTTGGAGGCACACTTTCACATTTTGCTTTAAGTTGGTAATTTTTTTTTTGGCTAACTTTAGCCTTTCGTTTTCTCTTTTCAGTGCATCAACCCCACTTAGCAACAAACACTAATGTCAAAGTCCTTATAAGTATTACTATTTCCCTATACCTCTCAAATGCCAAAGATATTGCAAAAGCCAGTACAACCCCTTCTACCTGTACGCTTTCCCAGTTCACCACTGTTACCTACACAATAACAACATAGTTACTGCATTCCAGGGCTTATGAACATTTTACATATCAACATGACATGATCCTCATTGATATCTGGCCTATATGTGACCCGACTCTAGAATCCCATCCATAGAATCTGCCTTCTGAGACCACTTCATGTACCAGCTGTTTTAGATTAAGTTTCTGTGAAGCAGATCCTGAACCAAGAATTTGGAATGCCAGTGATATATTAAAAATTGTTCCCTGGAGAGAACAGTAAGAGCGTGGGAGAATTAGAACATTGAAGGAGAAGCAGATAAGACAGGTTGCAATTTTGGGTGAAGTTCTAGGCTCAGCCTAATCCCATGAAGCATATGCATTTTACCTTGGAGTCTGTTTTGTTTTGAGACAAGAGAACTGGACTTTTGTACTTCTCCATTGGTTGTCATTATTGGTTTCTAGCTATCCTGAAAGGATTGCAAACTTTCAGGCACTTCTGGCTCTCCATTGGAGCAGCCCTCTGAAGGACCAGTGGACACTGACTGCAGCAAACCACCCAAAGTCTGGGGGATAGGTTGAGTGGTAAAAGGAATCTGAGAGAGACTGAGTGGTGCCCCAAGAATATTCACTGCAGATACTGTGAGAGGTTTGCAGTAGCCCAGGGAAACAAGGTACCAGCACATGATATTTTTAGATTTCCCCAGACCAATCCAGCTGTTTCTAAGATTTGCTCACCCCTTGATGTTCAACCCTGAGTTTGGAGAGAAGCAAATGTCAGACAACATCACTCACGTCAAACCTTTTGCCCTTCTCTTACTCTTCTCCAGTTTATTTCAATACCCAATGGTCTTTGCCATTTCTTTTTATGGAACTACCCTTGTATTGTGTCTTATTCCTTTCTTGTTCCAAGACTTACAGAAGAAACTCTGTGATCTTAAATCCCCCATGAAATGACGGCATATTTTCAAAAACCCTACCTCTGTATTTTTAAGAATGATTTTTCTCTTTCAATAAAGCCTAGTTCCATTAAAATAAAGTGCTTATTTCAACATGATGGTTATATTGGCCTAAAAATTCTATTTTGAAACTTCACACCAAGGGATGACTCTCATGAACTTGGCTGAGCACTACTGCCCCTTGAAGCAATGGATGCCTTTGATTCCAAAGGTAATGTTGTCAAGGGGGCAAAGCATTGGTTTGCCAGCTCAATAAAGTCATCCCTGTCAGAAAAATTATTATAATATTATTGAACATTCACAGTTCTTCTTCACTGTAACATTCTTATAATTCTTCTCATCCTTTTTAGGTTTTCTTTTCTCTTCAGTCCTGCAGTGTCAGTTGTCTTTGCTCTGTTCTTTATGTGCCTTTTTGCATCCAATATTCCTCCTAAGTCATGTCACACCCCTTAGTTTTTTTCTTCTAATTTGCTTAGGGCTAGGAAGCCAAATACACAAGCATATTGGAATGGTATGTTTAAGAGTTTCAACTACTTAGATGACAGACTAAGTCTCTCCATGGTATCATATTAATGGCTTATTTGTGAGTCCTCATGCCAAACTCCAGGTACTCAGAGCAAACTCTAGAGAGCTCGGTGTGTGTGGGTGTGTGTGTGTGCACACTTGCATGATTATGTACAAGTGAACATGCATATGTGCATGTATTTTCATTTCTTCCAGGCATTTTTTAATACATGATTGCATTGGAGGTCTAGAAATAAGACCTTCTCTAAATGGGAAGATTCTATTCTTAACAAAGGAATATTATCAATTATTCATCAAATGTGCTACATCTTTCATAAAGAAATGTAAACGTGGAAAACTGTGAAAATTTTCAGGTTAGTCTTTATTCAAAAACTCAGATTACTATATGTCCCACAGCTTTGCATGAGACAGAAAAAAAATCTGGTTTAATTGCTGGGGGAGAAGAAGAGCTGCAGTGGAGGGAGAGGGAATATGCAAAGCTCCAGGAACAGGAGTGGGTAGACCATGTGTGAGGCTGATTGTAGATGTGGGGCCTATGGCTCTCAATTAACTCTACTACACTGAGACATCTGGTGCTCTGAGTGGATCGCATTGTTACCACTGGTTTCTAAACTGGAGGGCTGCTCTATTTTCTCAGTTTCTTTTTTAAAAAAATAGTTTTATATTATTCAACAGAAAGCACCACATCCAGGCTTGCATCATTAGCTGACTTTTCTTTCCACGTTTACATAAGTGAAACTGTTGACTCTTGACGTTACATTGAATTTATCCCACTGATGCTGAATTCCTGATGCATATATAGGTCCTGAGGAAAACGGAGTAAATTTACAAAAGTCTATGACTGTAAGAGTTGTCGTAGTGGATGCTGGGCTGGTGGAAGGCAGGTCATTTTGAAGGTGTAAGGGAAGGGCAGGGAGGATCCTGCTGCACTTGGTTAAGGCTCACAAGACCTTATGCTAATTCCACTTTACTGGTGGCAGGAATTATTCCAAGCATATTCCTGAATGACAGATATCTGCCTCTGCATAAAACTTTGTGATGAGTTCCCCCAAGTTACTAATTTCACTGTTGGAAGTGTTCATCCAACAGTGAATAATTTCATGTATTGGTCACGGTTGTCAGAAAACATCTTTCTATGGTGAGCCTCAGTCAGCCCTCTTACCATTCTCTCCTTTATTTCTCATCTTGGTTTTTCCACTTCTGGTTTGGAACAGCAGAGAATCAGTCCTTAGACTACGTGATAATATCTACAATGTCCTTGTTAGCATATATGAAAAAATTAAAAATGCGGAGTCTAACTTTACATATTCCTTCTCAGCTCTTGTAAGTGTTTTGCTTGATTTTGCAATCTTGTGCTACACTGATTCAAGGCCAGGGTAACCAGAGGAGAGTTTGTGCCAATAAATACTGTTCATAAAGACCGACTTGCCTTCTGTCGTTAACTTTTGACCTGGCACCCCCTTCTCATCTTAATCTTTTTTGCAGATATGGATCCCAGGCCTTAGAGAGAAGGTGACATGGGCTGCAGGCTTCCTCTTTCATTATTTGCAGTTAGTTCCCCATAGTGCTGAAAGCTGCCCAGGAAGAGGAGAATATTGATGTTCCTAGAAAGTTTTTCACGGCTCAGCTCAGGATCTTGTAAAACAAAATCTGGGGGCTAGATACCTTTTAATGGAAAAGCTTAGCATTCAACTATGAGAGATGGTTTAGACTGATAGTCTGGAATGTTAATATGTGAACATTAACTTAAAGTATTTATTTTGGTCATATTTCAGAATGAAGGACTGCTTTATGGTTATTTATTTAAAGGAGTACACAGTTAGGGGAAATACTTTATTTTCAGTGAAGGATTCATGCAGTGCAAAGTACCTTCTTATTAGATTACTGAGAGGAAGTACTGTTCCTTCATAACTTGTGTTTGCTTTAACAAATCAGAAAGAAAATTTACACGAATGAAGCAAACTATCACAAACCTGCTGGGATTTCAAGGCATTAAATGTAGGTAGAAAGTATGACATTAGTTGTGTGCACACTTTTGACATGACATTGATTATCATATCACAGACTTGAACCTGATAATTATGGGTTGAGCTGGTGAGACTGGTGTGGACAGGTATAAATGCTGTGACCACAGGGACAGTTGGCTCCATCTTCTGATTTTACTCATGGAATGACATGGACGTGAATGCATGTGATATTTTGCTCTCCTGAAGAGCCAACCCCTCTTCTGTTTCTTGACAGACTTGTGCAGTTTAAAGCTAATGAACAACTTCAAAGATGCTTAAAGAGTACCAGTCTGGAGGCTCCTCTTGGAAATCTTTTTTCCTACATTCCTCCACCCATAACCAACATTTTTTCCCCTCCCCTCTCCTCATCTCATCTCCTTTCCCCTTTTTAAAAACTAGTTGTGAGGTTTCCCATTCAGGAGGTCCTTGCTCTAACTATAGGAAGTTCTCTCTACCCAAAGATGTTTAGCCTCACCCTGTACGGCTTGCCCTCACAAGTTGGAGAAACATCAAACTTTTTTCTATTTTTCTGTCAGAAAAGCTGTTTCTGTTGGGGGGGGGGTCGGGGATGAAAGAAATTTTAGTTCTTCTGTGGATGCTAATATATGTGCATAATTACCCCAATCATGAGGCATGCCTGGAGAGGAAACAAGTGCAGATGCACACGTGTGTAATTTGGATTACCCGGAAAGAAATCAGAACAAGTGTTTCAAGAGTCAGGACAGGAATTTTCCCTTTAGCTTCTCTCGAGTGCTATTGAACAGAAACTCCTATTCATTCATATCCACATTATTGGAAGAGTGAGTCAGGGAGTTGTCTTCACCACGTTACTTATCTCCAGATGAAGACAATTTGTTGGTTGCTGCAGGCTGTCCTCTCTGTTAGACAGCTACATGACCAGGCTTCCATCCTTGCTTTTGGATCACCTCCTCCCTTCCTCTGCTATTAGTTCAAGCTTTTTTTCTCTCTCTGAATAGAATTGCCTCCCAAATGTGCTCGGCTCTCTTCTTTGCATTACGGGTCTCTCTGAGTCTCCAGGCTCCTGAGCTCACCCGCCTGCATCAGAACTGATGCACCTCTGAGCTTGATGGGAACAGTGCTGGGGCGTATTAGAGCCATTTCAGTTGGCAAGTAGAGAAAAATGAAATACCACATAGGAAGTAGTAACAAGATTGGCTTTCAGTCTTCTGAGAGCTTTTTGTTGGAGGAGAGGGATTTATTATGGAGGTAATCGGGCATGGTGATGGGCTGTAGGTGGAGAGAATGCTCAGTGGGTGTAGATGTGTTTGTCCAATATCACTCAGAATATGAGGAAAACAAAGATGGCTTGAAGAGGATGTGCTGATCTCTGGATAACATCTTTCTTGTTATTGAAAGAGACACTTCCAGAATGCCAGCTTGTCGAAAATAGCATTGCAGGGAGGAGGTGGACCTAGGTTGTAAGTACTTTCTGGTCTTCACACCTGTAATCTGGATAATTTCCCTTTGCCTCTCAGGAGGCAAAGGTGATGGAATGAAGCCTGCCAAGACAATAAAAGCTTTTTCAAGACTGTGAGCTGTTAGATAAACAATTTTCCTTCTGTTCCCCATCCCATAAATCTACTGCTGACTCTGACTTATTTTTGTATGCATCTCAGAATATAGAATTTTTTATTAACCACAAAGTAATGGGACCTATTCATCTAATTGATCACCCCTCTGCAGTAAAGTTATGGAAGGAATGCAGAGTTGAGAAAGATTAGCAGAGCTGTTGCATTTATTGAAATCAGTCAGTGAGTAAGATATTTGCTTTTTAAAGCAATGTACACTTTTAGATTAAAAAAAAGCAGGTAGAAGGATTGATATAAAGGTTTTCTTCAAGACAGCTCTTTTTTTTTTTTTCACTTTTGAAGTCTAGAAGGTACGATATTTTTCTACCCTGAGGATTTCTCAGCACACTTGTTTTTAACTCAGAGAAAGAGAATGAGAGAAGAGAGGAAGAGGGAGAGAACGTGTAAAACAAAGAGGCACAGTGCTTGGCATACATCAGCATGGAATTTTCTCCTTTGAGATTCTCCCTGAATTTGCATAGACACAGTTTATTGTAGTTGTTTTACAATTATAAGAACTCAAGTAAATAAAGTCTTTGCATAAGGAATGTCTTACACAACTTACGGCTGTGATGCTCACTTCCCATCTCCCATTCCTTCTCATCCTTCCAAAATCAAGGGATAAAATGGAACTTCTTTAGAATGTGAAGCATTTACACTAGTATTGCTAAAGTAAATGAATACTGAAAATGAAACAGGTTCAACTTAATCAGGATCATTTTGCTGCCTCGAATGAGTAAAGAGCAAAGGAAGAGTTTAACTTCATTTAAAATTTTGAATCTCTTTAGTGACTATTTCAAAAATAAATGGAGTACAAGGCTTGCTTTTTAATACCCAAGGATCCTGGGCTTTTTAAAGCTCTTTGTTTACTTAAGTAGCATGACATTCTTTTTTTTTTTTTCAAATTGCTTTTTATTTTTTTTATTAGTTATCTATTTTATACATATTAGTGTATACATGTCAATCCCGATCTCCCAATTCATCCCACCACCAACCCCTCACCCCCGCTTTTCCTACTGGGTGTCCATACGTTTGTTGTCTACATCTGTGTCTCTATTTCTGCCTTGCAAACTGGTTCATCTGTACGCATGGCATTCGTAAGTCCAACAGAATGCCACTGTTTTAAGATCCCTGAAACTCTAGTTACCTTTCAGTTTGTGAACCATTGAGCCATGTACAGAATGAGTTAAAAATCCAGCTATAAACAATCCAAATAGAGTGTACACTTACTAGGTTCGTAATTACACTAAATAAATCTTCATTTCCCATCATTTCTTCCAAAGACATGACATATTTATGTTTGCTGTTCAGGCCCATGATTTCTCCTTTCATTAAAATTAGAGTGCATCAAGGGAAAGAAAATGAAAATTCCTACTTTATCAAAATACTAATGTGAGAATAAGACTTGGTTTTATAAGGAAGTGCTAAACGGGAGAGGGTGTACTTAGCTAAAATTTGAATGTATAATCATAGTATTTAAGTACAAAGTTGACAAATGCCGCAGAAATACATGGTAAACATTTGGTGAAAACTTTTGCTAGAGAAGTCTTGCCTAGCTCTGCACTTTTGATTTTTTTCTGCCTTTCCAGTGTCAATATCACGTCTCTAAGTCATACTGTTGAAAAGTATATTGCTTAGTCTCAAGGTTTGTTAACTCTTAATAGTGTCATATGTGGTATATTTCACACACATTGTCAATGACACAGTCTTTGAATACTTGCTAGATTGTTTTGACTATTTCAATAATGCAGGAAACTAAATTGAATGTAAAAGAAAAAAAAGAGTATATTGCTTATGTTTAATGTCCTATGCAACTAACCTTTGGTCTCTATATTCAATGATTGTTGTACTGTCCTCTAACTTTGAATTGCCCTTTTTCTACATACTGTACATTATCTTAAACACCTTTGTTAACCAAGTCCATATTATGTGTTAGGCATTATTTTAGTCTGCCAGATCCTCAATGTTGCCGACAGAGAGCTGATTTAATTTTTTTAAAAATGGGCTGCGGGTTAAGGCTAGAATCTTCGCACTCATTTTCTTCCTGAATTCCATGGCCTGTCAGCTTATTCTCTCCTGTTAGCCTAAGCATTAGCACCCAGAAGGTGCTCATGCAGTTTTCCAGAATTAACATAGTGACTAATGGTTTCTATAAACAGAAAATAATTTAGCTTGTTATATAAATTGCAACAATGAAGAGTAAATCCAAAATTAATTTGACATGATACACACGTCTCATTATTTATTTTACGATGAAATTTGGTTGTTTCCCTGTGTTCAGTTCATTCTCTCATTACTAACCAGTATTTATGAACGTGACTATGTGCTTGTCACAGTCACTGAAACAGCGGGATAGTCCCTACAAGCACACCAACATAGGATATATTGTTCAGGTGTTTTCAGTCTACTTGGGTAAACAATTATATACAGATAAACTGTTAAGTAATATAGCAGTGATATAATGAATATAAAAAGCTTATTATTAAGAATGGCCTCAGTGGTACAGAGAGTAAATGATTAGTTTATAATAGCAGGTGATCCTTGAGACTGAATAGGAAGGAAAAGTTGTGTGAAAGTTCTGGAGCTTGAGGTGGGTCTTGAATGATGTGTGGGATTTGGGGACCAGTACACTACCATCTGTGTATATAATTCTTTAGAATTTACAGTTGTTTTTACAGGCAGTGTCTGTTTTAATTCTATCCTGTGTGCTGTGAGGAAAGTACTCGCACCTCCATTTTACATATGAGAAAAGTCTCACCAGAGTTAAGTAACTTGCCCCAGGCCATAGAGAAACCTGAACCTACAACCCAAGACTTTTGACTGAATCTCTTTCCTCTCCACCAGAATTGCTTCCAATTTAAGAATGGCATGACGAAATTGTAACTAACAAAGTCTCAATCATTTTCATGAGTTCTTTTATTTTTCCACATCTTTATTGGAGTATAATTGCTTTACAATGGTGTGTTAGTTTCTGCTTTATAACAAAGTGCATCACTTATACATATACATATGTTCCCATATCTCTTCCCTCTTGCGTCTCCCTCCCTCCCACCCTCCCTAACCCACCCCTCTAGGTGGTCACAAAGCACCGAGCTGATCTCCCTGTGCTATGCGGCTGCTTCCCACTAGCTATTTTACATTTGGTAGTATATATAAGTCCATGCCACTCTCTCACTTCGTCCCAGCTTACCCTTCCCCCTCCCCATGTCCTCAAGTCCAATCTCTACGTCTATGTCTTTATTCCGGTCCTGCCCCTAGGTTCATCATAACCATTTCTTTTTTTTTTTTTTTTAGATTCCATATATATGTTTTAGCATATGGTATTTTTCTCTTTCTGACGTACTTCACTCAGTATGATAGACTCTAGGTCCATCCAACTCACTCCAAATAACTCAATTTCATTTCTTTTTATGGCTGAGTAATGTTCCATTGTTTATATGTGCCACATCTTCTTTATCCATTCATCTGTTGACAGACACTTAGGTTGCTTCCATGTCCTGGCTATTGTAAATAAAACTGCAATGAATATTGTGGTACAAGACTCTTTTTGGATCATGGTTTTCTCAGGGTATATGCCCAGTAGTGGGATTGCTATTGGGTTGTATGGTAGTTCTATTTTTAGCTATTTAAAGAACCTGCATACTGTTCTCCATAGTGGCTGTATCAGTTTACATTCCCACCATCAGTTCACGAGGGTTCCCTTTTCTCCACACCCTCTCCAGCATTTATTGTTTGTAGATTTCTTGATGATGGCCATTCTGACTGGTGTGAGGGGACACCTCATTGTAGTTTTGATTTGAATTTCTTTAATGAATAGTGATGTTGAGCATCCTTTCATGTGTTTGTTGGCAATCTGTATATCTTCTCTGGAGAAATGTCTATTTAGGTCTTCTGCCCAGTTTTGGATTGGGTTGTTTGTTTTTTTGATCCTGAGCTGCATGAGCTGCTTGTAAATTTTGGAGATTAATCCTTTGTCACTTGCTTCATTTGCAAATATTTTCTCCCATTCTGAGGGTTGTCTTTTCATCTGCTTAATAGTTTCCTTTGCTGTGCAAAAGCTTTTAAGTTTCATTAGGTCCCATTTGTTTATTTTTGTTTTTATTTCCATATCTCTAGGAGGAGGGTCAAAAAGGGTCTTGCTGTGATTTATGTCATAGAGTGTTCTTCCTGTGTTTTCCTCTAAGAGTTTTATAGTGTCTGGCCTTACATTTAGGTCCTTAATCCATTTTTAGTTTATTTTTGTGTATGGTGTTAGGCAGTGTTCTAATTTCATTCTTTTACATGTAGCTGTCCAGTTTTCCCAGCACCACTTATTGAAGAGGCTGTCTTTTCTCCATTGGTTATTCTTGCCTCCTTTATCAAAAATAAGGTGACCATATGTGTGTTGGTTTATCTCTGGGCTTTCTGTCCTGTTCCATTGATCTATATTTCTGTTTCTGTGCCAGTACCATACTCTCTTGATTACTGTAGCTTTGTAGTATAGTCTGAAGTACAGGAGCCTGATTCCTCCAGCTCTGTTTTTCTTCCTGAACATTGCTTCGGCTATTCGGGGTCTTTTGTGTTTCCATACAAATTGTGAAATATTTAGTTCTAGTTCTGTGAAAAATGCCATTGGTAGTTTGAAATGGATTGCATTGAATCTGTAGATTGCTTTGGGTAGTAGAGTCATTTTCACAATGTTGATTTCTCCAATCCAAGAACATGGTATATCTCTCCATCTGTTTGTATCATCTTTAATTTCTTTCATCAGTGTCTTATAGTTTTCTGCATACAGGTCTTTTGTATCATTAGGTAGATTTCTTCCTAGGAATTTTACTCTTCTTGTTGCAATGGTAAATGGGAGTGTTTCCTTAATTTATCTCTCAGATTTTTCATCATTAGTGTATAGAAATGCCAGAGATTTCTGTGCATTCATTTTGTGTCTGGCTACTTTACCAGATTCATTGATTAGCTCTAGTAGTTTTCTGGTAGCATCTTTAGGATTCTCTATGTATAGTATTATGTCATCTGCAAACAGTGACAGTTTTACTTCTTCTTTTCCTATTTGGATTCCTTTTATTTCCTTTTCTTCTCTGATTGCTGTGGCTACAACTTCCAAAACTATGTTGAATAATAGTGCTGAGAGTGGGTAACCTTGTCTTGTTCCTGATCTTAGAGGAAATGGTTTCAGTTTCTCACCATTGAGAACGATGTTGGCTGTGGGTTTGTCATATATAGCCTTTAGTATGTTGAGGTAAGTTCTCTCTAGGCCTAGTTTCAGGAGAGTTTTTTTCAAAAATTGGTGTTGAATTTTGTCAAAAGCTTTTTCTGCATCTACTGAGATGATCATATGGTTTTTCTCCTTCAATTTGTTAATATGGTGTATCACATTGATTGATTTGCATATATTGACAAATCCTTGCATTCCTGGGATAAACCCCACTTGATCATGGTGTATGATCCTTTTAATGTGCTGTTGGATTCTGTTTGCTACTACTTTGTGAGGATTTTTGCATCTGTGTTCATCCGTGATATTGGCCTTTAGTTTTCATTTTTTGTGACATCTTTGTCTGGTTTTGGTATCAGGGTGATGGTGGCCTCGTAGAATGAGTTTGGGAGTGTTCCTCCCTCTGCTATATTTTAGAAGAGTTTGAGAAGGATAGGTGTTAGCTCTCCTCTAAATATTTGATAGAATTTGCCTGTGAAGCCATCTGGTCCTGGGCTTTTGTTTGTTGGAAGATTTTTAATCACAGTCTCAATTTCAGTGCTTGTGACTGGTCTGTTTATATTTTCTAAATCTTCCTGCTTCAGTCTTGGAAGGTTGTGCATTTCTAAGAATTTGTCCATTTCTTCCAGGTTGTCCATTTTATTGGCATATAGTTGCTTGTAGTAATCTCTCATGATCCTTTGTATTTCTGCAGTGTCAGTTGTTACTTCTCCTTTTTCATTTCTAATTCTGTTGATTTGAGTCTTCTTATTTTTCTTGATGAGTCTGGCTAATGTTTTATGAATTTTGTTTATCTTTCCAATGACCCAGATTTTAGTTTTCTTGATATTTGCTATTGTTTCCTTCATTTTTTAAAAATTTATTTCTGTTCTGATCTTTATGCTTTCTTTCCTTCTGCTAACTTTGGGGTTTTTTTGTTCTTCTTTCTCTAATTGCTTTAGGTGTAAGGTTAGGTTGTTTATTTGAGATGTTTCTTATTATTTGAGGTAGGATTTTATTGCTATATACTTCCCTTTTATAACTGCTTTTGCTGCATCCCATAGGTTTTGGGTCCTCGTGTTTTTATTGTTATTTCTCAGTATTTTTTCATTTTCTCTTTGATTTCTTCCATGATCTCTTGGTTATTAAGTAGTGTATTATTTAGCCTCCATCTGTTTGTATTTTTTAGTTTTTTTCTTGTAATTGATGTCTAGTCTAATAGCGTTGTGGTCGGAATAGATACTTGACACGATTTCAATTTTCTTAAATTTACCAAGGCTTGATTTGTGACCCAAGATATGATCTATACTGGAGAATGTTCCATGAGCAATTGAGAAGAAAGTGTATTTTATTGTTTTTGGATGGAATGTCCTATAAATATCAATTAAATCCATCTTGTTTAATGTATCATTTGAAGCTTGTGTTTATTTATTTTCATTTTGGATGATCTGTCCGTTTGTGAAAGTGGGGTGTTAAAGTCCCCTACTATGTTTGTGTTACTGTCGATTTCCCCTTTTATGGCTGTTCGCATTTGTCTTATGTATTGAGGTGCTCCTGTGTAGGTGCATATATATTTACAAGTGTTATATCTTCTTCTTGGATTGATTCCTTGATCATTATGTAGTGTCCTTCTTTGTCTCTTGTAATAGTCTTTATTTTAAAGTCTATTTCGTCTCATATGAGAATTGCTATTCCAGCTTTGTTTTGATTTCCATGCATGGAATGTCTTTTTCCATCCCTTTACTTTCAGTCTGTATGTGTCCCTATGTATGAAGTGGGTCTCTTTTAGACAGCATATATACGGGTCTTGGTTTTGTATCCTTTCAGCCAGTCTTTGTCTTTCTGGTTGGAGCATTTAATCCATTTACATTTAAGGTAATTATCAATATGTATACTCCTATTACCATTTTCTTAATTGTTTTGCATCTGTTATTGTAGGTCTTTTCCTTGTCTTGTGTTTCCTTGGTGGTGCTGAATTCTCTTAGCTTTTGCTTGTCTGTGAAGGTTTTAATTTCTCCATCAAATCTGAATGAGATCCTTGCTGGGTAGAGTAATCTTGGTTGTAGGTTGTCAGTTTTCCCTTTCATCACTTTCAATATGTCCTGATACTCCCTTCTGCCTTGCAGAGTTTCTGCTGAAAGATCAGCTGTTAAACTATGGGGATTCCCTTATATGTTATTTGGGTTATTTTCCCTTGCTGCTTTTAATATATTTTCCTTGTATTTAGTTTTTGATAGCTTGATTAATATGTGTTTTGGCGTGTTTCTCCTTGGATTTATGCTGTATGGGATTCTCTGTGCTTCCTGGACTTGATTATTTCCTTTCCCATATTACGGAAGTTTTCCACTATTATCTCTTCAAATATTTTCTCAGTCCGTTTCTTTTTTCTCCTCTTCTGGGACCCCCATAATTCTAATGCTGGTACATTTATTGTTGTCCCACAGGTCTCTGAGACTGTCCTCAATTCTTTTCATTCTTTTTTCTTTATTCTGCTCTGCAGTAGTTAGTTCCACTATTTTATCTTCCAGGTCACTTATCCGTTCTTCTGCTTCAGTTATTCTGCTGTTGATCTCCTCTAGAGAATTTTTAATTTCATTTATTGTGTTGCTCATCATTGCTTGTTTGCTCTTTACTTCTTCTAGGCCCTTGTTAAAAGTTTCTTGTATTTTCTTCATTCTATTTCCACGATTTTTGATCATCTTTACTATCATTATTCTGAATTCTTTTTCAGGTAGAATTTCCTATTTCCTCTTCATTCGTTTGTTCTGGTGGGTTTTTACCTTGCTCCTTCATCTGCTTTGTGTTTCTCTGTCTTTTCATTTTGCTTAACTTACTGTGTTTGGGGTCTCCTTTTCACAGGCTGCAGGTTCGTAGTTCCCATTGTTTCTGGTGTCTGCCCACAGTGGCTAAGGTTGGTTCAGTGGGTTGTGTAGGCTTCCTGGTGGAGGGGACTGGTGCCAGTATTCTGGTGGATGAGGCCGGATCTTGTCTTTTTGGTTAGCAGGACCATGTCCGGTTGTGTGTTTTTGTGTGTCTGTGACCTTATTTTTATTTTAGGCAGCCTCTCTGCTAATGGGTGGGGTTGTGTTCCTGTCTTGCTAGTTGTTTGGCATAGGGTGTCCAGCACTGTAGCTTGCTGGTCGTTGAGTGGAGCTGGGTCTTAGCGTTGAGATGGAGGCCTCTGGGACAGCTTTTGCCCTTTGATATTATGTGGAGCCAGGAGGTCTCTGGTGGACCAATGTCCTGATCTCAGCTCTCCTACCTCAGAGGCACAGGCCTGACACCTGGCCAGAGCACCGAGACTGTGTCAGCCACACGGCTCTGAAGAAAAGGGAGAAAGGAAGGAAGGAAGGGAGGGAGGGAGGGATGGGGGAGGGAGAGAGAGTGAGAGCAAGAGACAGCGAGAGAGAGAAAGAAAGAAAGAAGGGAAGGAAGGAAAGAAAATAGTTATTATAATAAAAAATAATTATTAAAAATAACAAAATTAAAAAGTAATAAAAAAATGACAGAAGAGAGCAACCAAAGCAAAAAAGAAATCCACCAATGATAATAAGTGCTAAAAACTATATTAAAAAAAAAAAAGGACAGATGGAACCCTAGTATAAATGGTAAAAGCAAAGCTATACAATTAACATGACACAAAGAAGCATACACATACACATTCACAAAAAGAGGAAAAGGAAAAAAATATACATATCTTTGCTCCCAAAGTCTACCACCTCAATTTTGGGATGATTCGTTGTCTATTAAGGTATTCCACAGATGCAGGGTACATCAAGTTGATTGTGGGGATTTAATCCGCTGCTCCTGAGGCTGCTCGGAGAGATTTCCCTTTCTCTTCTTTGTTCACACAGCTCCCGGGGTTCAGCTTTGGATTTGGACCCGCCTCTGCCTGTAGGTCGCCTGATGGCGTCTGTTCTTCACTCAGACAGGATGGGGTTAAAGGAGCAGCTGATTCGGGGGCTCTGGCTCACTCAGGCTGTGAGGAGGGAGGGGTACGGAATTCAGGGTGAGCCTGCGGCGGCAGAGGCCGGTGTGATGTTGCACCAGCCTGAGGCGTGCCGTATGTTCTCCCGGAGAAGTTGTCCCTGGATCCCAGGACACTGGCAGTGGCGGGCTGCACAGGCTCCCGGGAGGGGAGGTGTGGATAGTGACCTGTGCTTGCACACAGGCTTCTTGGTGGCGGCAGCAGCAGCCTTAGCATCTCATGCCCGTCTCTGGGGTCCGCGCTGATAGCCGCGGCTCGCGCCCATCTCTGGAGCTCGTTTAGGGGGTGCTCTGAATCCCCTCTCCTCGCGCACCCAGAAACAATGGTCTCTTGACTCTTAGGCAGGTCCAGACTTTTTTCCGGACTCCCTCCCGGCTAGCTGTGGCGCACTAGCCCCCTCCAGGCTGTGATCACGCAGCCAGCCCCAGGCCTCTCCCTGGGATCTGACCTCCAAAGCCCAAGCCTCAGCTCCCAGCCCCCGCCCGCCCTGACGGGTGAGCAGACAAGCCTCTCGGGCTGGTGAGTGCTGGTCGGCACCGATCCTCTGTGCGGGAATCTCTCCGCTTTGCCTTCCGCACCCTGTTGCTGTGCTCTCCTCCGTGGCTCCGAAGCTCCCCGCTCCACCACCTGCAGTCTCCACCCGCGAAGGGGTTTCCTAGTGTGTGGAAACTTTTCCTCCTTCACAGCTCCCTCCCACTGGTGCAGGTCCCGTCTCTATTTTTTTGTCTCTGTTTTTTCTTTTTTCTTTTTCCCTACCCAGGTACGTGGGGAGTTTCTTGCCTTTTGGGAGGTCTGAGGTCTTCTGCCAGCGTTCAGTAGGTGTTCTGTAGGAGTTGTTCCACATGTAGATGTATTTCTGATGTATTTGTGGGGATGAAGGTTATCTCCACGTCTTACTCTTCCGACATCTTGAAGGTCTCCTCCTTCATGAGTTCTTATTGAAGTCTAGATGTGATATCGAAAACAAAGAACTTTGCAATGGACCTGTTGTATAGAAGAATTC
The DNA here is from genome assembly GCF_964341445.2 of Mesoplodon mirus. NCBI lineage: Eukaryota > Metazoa > Chordata > Mammalia > Artiodactyla > Ziphiidae > Mesoplodon > Mesoplodon mirus. Next base: position 88,067,887 of record NC_138980.1, on the reverse strand, counting down.
TGGGATAAGAGACTAATTTACTCCTTAATAGAAAGATAATCCCGAGAGCACACTTACCACAGAACATGGGCTTTGGTAGCAGACTGCCTTGGGTTAAAGCTTTGTTCTGCTTCTTAATTGTTAGTTTATTCCCCAAGTTCCAGGGACATGTCTCCTTTTTAAGAAAAAATTTCCTCACTTCTGCTTTAGCATTGATTTTCATTTTCTGGTTTTAAATGATTAATAATAATATATATTCACACATACACACACACACACACACACACACACACACATATATATATATATTTACATACATTTTTATGGGTGTATATACATATATATATATATATATATGAATCAATATATTTATCCATGTGTATTTTATAGTGCTTCCTATGCCAGACATTGTTCTAAGTGACTTATAAACCATTCACTCATTTAATCCTTGCAATAATCCTCTAAGGTAGGCTGCTTTACATCACTATTTTACTGATGAGGTTACTAAAACACAGAGAGGCTAGGTAACCTGCCAGAGGTCACTCAGCTAAAGTGGCACAGTGGGATTCAAATTCAGATAATCTCATTCCATAGTCCACTATGTGTTTAAATCACTATACTGTGCTGCTTCTCTAATCATCGCTTTATAATTATTTATTTGGTTTGGTCATCCCAGTTATACTGTAAACTCTTGCCTTTTTCATGTTTGTATGCACAGAAGATGGCATAGTATGTGGAGTATAGAAAGGGTGCAATCACGGGGGTGTTGGGCTGTCTGGAAAAGAAGTGCTATCCAGTATGATCCCAGCATGGAATTCTAGGGAGGGTGGGCTTGGAGTGAGCAGAGGGAAAGGAAATTAAGGCAGGGTTGGTAGATTGGTGCTGGGAATACTTTTTATTCTATGATGATCTTTTTGTAGGAAAAGAAAGCAATTGAAGGTCTTCAGTTGACAGGTAACATTTTAGAAAAATAGTTGAGCACAGTATGATGTACTTCTGAAAAAGAAAAAAGGCTGGAGAGTGGGGGATCAATGAATAGATCCTCACAGTATTTCTGGGAGGAGACAATGAGACTTTAAAACTCTGAGTGGAGACAGTTGACATAGAGAGGAAGCTGAAGAATTGAGAGAGATTTAGGAGACGGAACCTGCAAAAGTTGATATGGGGTTGGAAGGAAAGGAAAGAATTAGGGTACCTCAGGGAGTAGCTGTGCACCTATAGCTGAATAGGAGGCACGGCGAGTTGGTAGAAAAGAAAAGTTCTAATTTGGACGTATTTAGGGTGATGTATGATTAAGATGTATATAGCTGGGCCACTGAGTAGAATATTTTATAAAGAGTTATGTATGGTACTCTGGCATTTAAGAGAAAGAGCTGGACCAAAGGTACATTTTGAGAGGTATCATTTCTGAAATGATAAATGAAGTCATAAGGATGGTTTCAAAAATTTATCCCTCAAAAAGTATGCCAAAGGAAAAAAAATCTTTGAACTATCAACATTTATGGAGTAGATGAAGGAGGAAGACCTGCTGGGAAAGCCATAAAGAAGTTTATGTCTTTGCCAAAAAAAAAAAAAAAGAACCTCAAGACAAACAAACAAAAACACCCAAGCCCAAACCTAACAACCAATGAAACAAACAAACAAAAACCACACATAGAGAAATATCTGTTCTATTAAATATTCTAAGCCAGAGGTTAGAAAACTATGGCCAGTGAGCTATATCTGGCCTGCCATCTGTTTTTTGTAAATACAGTTTTATTGGAACAAAGCCACACCTGTTCATTTATGTATTGTCTAGGGCTGCTCTTGTACTCACACAGCTGATTTGAGTAGCTGAGACAGGGACCGTATGGCTGCGAAGCCAAAAATATTTACCATCTGGCCCTTTCCAGAAAAAGTATGCCAACCCTGGTTCTAGATATAAACAGAAGGAAAACAAATATGAGATAAAATGAACCTTCAACTTAAATTTTCAGAATGATTTTCTATGATACTTCTGTAAGCAAAGACTTCTAGAAATGAAAGACCACCACTTCATGTGTGGTAGGGTCAACAACAACAAAATAGGTATATATATGTACATACACATGTAATTATATATATTTTATATACACATGCATATGTAATTGTACCTTACATACACACACACACACACACACACACACACATATGTATATATATGCAATTCTGCAGCAATGCCTCAGAAAATAGGAGGAGGGTAAAGTGTTTCATATTTACCCTATAGGAAATATGTTCCTGGATTAAGGAGAGTCTGCCGCTTCCTTCCATATCAAAAAGATGAGTTGTATCATCCATCCATGTCTGGTCATTGAAATTTTCACTTATTCTTGGCTCCCTCCTTAGTAAGACACTGCTTCATTCAGATTCATAAATCACACTGGGAAAATACAGGCAAGAAAAAGGCTTGCATTATGGACTCATTCAATTAAACATTCTGGAGGGCAAGATTGCTTTAGGCCTGAAAATGGAACAACATCTCAGTAGAAATTAAAAACATAAAGGAATGTGTTCAGGTAATTGCTTATTAAATTTTCAAACCCCAATGACAATAACAAGTTGAAATTGATTACTCAATATGTTTAAACTAGATGATGCTGAATGTACAAACTAACTGTACCAGGGAGGTCTAAAAGTAAACCTTATTGAATAGCTAAGTACAGCAGTACCTTTTTGCCTCTGGGGTCTTGGAGAGAATTCAATAAGGCTGGCTGAGATAGTCCAAATTAAATTGGTTAGTAGCAAGTGCCAGTCTTTCTAGTTTGCAGTGACCCTTAGCTGAGTAGGTTTCAAATCAGCTGTGGGTGTTAGCAATAGAAAGGCATAGGCACTCATATTTTTGCCTCTAGAGTGTACTTTCAGTGTCACTGATTGTTTTCCCCTAGGAATCTCTCTGACTCCGTCCTCCTCGCCCTTACCACTCACCCATATATTGGAAATCTACAACAGTTTAGTTATGGAATGTATTTGTCTGATCTTCCAAAATGTCTAATTAGTGTACATGGTACCTTGTATGCTGATCTTGTAAGTCATTGTTAGGAAGAGTTCCATAAACATTCCGATTAACCTATATTTAGGGAATGCCTATCTCAACATTAATACAAGCTATCCTCACTTAAATAGAACTTTTAAAATGAAGACTCTTCTGCAATCACGTTTTTATCATGGATTTTATATATTCTCTAATTCACAAATTACAAACAATAAATATTTAATATCTGAGCATTTATCTTTACTCTTCCAGGAATGCCATGAAATAATTATATATTCAGATAATCACTTGCACTATTTTCAGCTATAGATGTAGTATCATACAATATTCAGTGATCTGGAGAACTTCGTTCACATATGGAAACAGTGATTACATTATTTTAACTGTAAAATGAAGCAAAGCTCCAGAGGTAAAGCAATATGTTTTCAACATAAGCTGAAGTGGGAGCAGGTCATCTTTACCCATGAGTGAGAAAACTCACCTAGACCCTCCTACTCTCCTTGGTTAAATTGGGCTGAGTGCCCTGTACTACTTCTATCATTTTTACAGTTGGAGAGATTGGAAATTGTACAGTGATCAATAGAGAAGGCTGCTCTGGCTATAGTCTCTGATGAGAACATTTATTGTACACACTGGAGACTCTTAAAAACTGAGGAGTAAAACACATCAAAGGAAAGAAGAGCAGGGATTAAGAGTGGACTGGAGAATAGTTGTTTGGATGAAGGGAAAATAGAAAAGTAATAGGGTCTCTAAATAGAAGAATTGTGATATGTACAAAACTTCTAAAAAGAGTTTGAAATCAAAAGTGGCCTGCCTAGAATCTCCTTCTATGATCCCACACCTGTCTGGGACCACAGTGGAGCTGAAAATTCTTAAGGATCAGATTCTCCTGGGTGGAAAGCTCCTTTGCTTTACCACCTTTCTTGCAGACAAATTCTGGCTGTTTCAGATGTAATTGGCGAGGTCTTCTGATTTTGGCTGACACTTGTGAGTCATTATTACGATCCTCCACAGATATCTGTTGTAAGCTGTTATTAGTTACCCAGGTTAGTTGTGCTGCAGTAACAAACAACTACCGAACAATCTAAGTGGTAAAATCATGAAGGTTTGTTTTCTCTCAGATGTAACATAAGTCCACTGGATACTCTGTGTGGTCTTCACTCCAGGACCCAGGCTCTTAGAATGGCACTTACCTGGACCTTCTTTGAATGTCACAGCAAACGGAAAGAAAGATAGAGGTGAAATGCACTCTTAAAGCATCAACCTGGAAAAAAAATCATTTCTGCTCACGTTTCATTGACCACAAGTACCCATGTGGTCATGGCAAAATACAAAGGAGTTGTAAGGTGCAGTTGTCCTGTGTGTTCAAGCAAACTAGAGCTTTTTTTTTTTTTTTTTTTTTTTCTTTTTTGCGGTATGCGGGCCTCTCACTGTTGTGGCCTCTCCCACTGCGGAGCACAGGCTCCGGACGCGCAGGCCCAGCGGCCATGGCTCACGGGCCCAGCCGCTCCGCGGCATATGGGATCCTCCCAGACCGGGGCACGAACCCGTATCCCCTGCATCGGCAGGCGGACTCTCAACCACTGCGCCACCAGGGAGGCCCCAAACTAGAGCTTTTTGATGGAGGGTACAGTTTTCCTGTGTGTTCAAGAAACCTAGAGCTTTTTGATGGAGAGTACAGTACAATTAACTATTACACTTAATTATTACGTATTAGGCACTGGGAAGGAGTATCTGCCTTTAAAGGGCTTATGACGTAGACAAAACAATGGTAATTATATGCAAATTATGCACATGAAGGCTGTCTAAATTAGTGAACAAGGAACATCTCAAAGAAGTCGTTTGGAGGAGGTGCCGCAATGATGTGATTAGGGTTTGGACACTGGCTCTGCCACTTCATAGCCATATGACAATAGACAAGTGACTTCATCATACAGATGACTCAGTTTCCTTATCCATATAGTGGGATGATGGAAGATGCTTTCCTAATAGGTAGATTGTGAGAATCGTATGAGATAAAATATGTAGTGGATAACACTTAGATAACATTATTGAGAATGAACAAGAGCAAGAGTGTTGGCTCATAGACTTATCTCTGGGGATCTGAGGTGACAGAGGGAGCTTTGCAGAATAAGATTAGTTGAGTTTATCCTTGAAATAATCTGCATTTACTTAGCTGAAAAGAATGAGGAGAAAGTGAGCCAAGAGTCAGAGCCAGGGTGTGATCAGAGTGTTTCAGGAGAGTAATTAGATCTGTTTGGTTGGATCAGGAAGTTTGCGGGGAGAACTTCTTTAGTGGCAAATCAGGACCCGTGGAGGTTTTTAAGCACAGGATTGCAAAACAGAGTGTGAGGAAATTAATTTGACAGAATTGTGTGGGGTAGATTGGAAAAGCAACAATGCAGGGGAGGAGCTATTTGTGTAACAAAAGGAAATGGAGTTAGAAAGGAGAAGAGAAGCTCTATGTTTCGCCTAATAGGAAAACACGGAATCTAGTTAACCATGGTTAACTGACTGTAGGGTAATGAGAAGAAAAGATAACGAGACAGTTGCCAGGACCAAAAAGTCTAGTATTTTATGCCTCAATACCCAAGTACAACAAAGCTTGTTAGAGCTGAATGATTACCCTAACTTAATTTCCTGTCCTTAGCTGACATATCACAGCTCTAAATACCACCCAGATGCAGTTTTCCTTGGGTATTGCTACTATACAGAAAGTCAAACCGAGGCCATGAAATTACATATGTTGACTTGTTGGTCCCTTGGAGACAATGCGAAATAAGAGACTGTCAAAGAAATACAACAAAAGCTTTGGAAGAAATAAACACTAGGACAGCCAAGTAAACCAATCAGCTTGAAGTTAAGAACAAACATGAATTCAGTTGTTAGAGCAGCAATAACTCCAAGGCTGTGAACACACCAATGATTGGATCCGTTGGCAGGCAGTGAGAGCCATAGCCTGCTGCCAGCTGCTGTATTTAAGGCTGCTTTAAGCTAGAATGCATATGTACAACATTTAAAGTTTATGGTTGAAACATGGATTCACGGATCACTTTAAAGGCAGCCAGCCCAACCTTTAAAGTTACGGAACGGCTATAGACTAAATTACACGTTAACCTGAGCTTTAAGATGAGATAGAAACAGACTTGCTTGGGAGAGACTGGAGACCCCACCTTCTCAGCATTTTGCATCCAGGGAGGTTCTGACAGATTAACCATGGGAGGTCTTCTGACAAAAGTGAAGTAAGAAGATGGTAATTTTGCCACATATCTAAAGGAGGACTGAAGGTCAGGTGTGAGGGTTACAATAAGCATACCATTTAAAAGAGCTGAATAGATGTCCTCAGAGCAAGAAACAGATTCAGATCATTTTAGGTGCGTTACTACCCTTTGACAAGGAAGAGCTAGGAAGATCTCTGCTTAGCCTTGTGACTTCATCAATGACATACCTAGGGCATGGTTAACACTTTATATTCGTTGCTATTAGCCCATGTTTCTTTGGGGAAGAGAGGGAAAGAGGGAGAAAGAACTTACTGTGGAAATGAAAAGATACAACATTTTAATACAGGGCTGGAGAATATATATCTGAATATTCATAATGCATATCATTTAAAGAATATCTAATATTGTCTGAAGCTCACCAGCTGTAGAATTGTTGGCGACTCCTTAGGATTTCGTTTTTTCTGAAAGCCTTCACTTCTAAAGTTTCTAATCCTTGTGCCTTTAAGTTCAATTCTAGCTTCTTTATTTAGCGTTGGAATTTGCTTTGCTTTCTCCTTCTCTTACTTTGATGCATTAACCTTAAAAAAAATCAGTGACGCTCTTTCATCATATGGACCTCTGTGCCATTATGATTTTCTCTTTTACAAATGGGGTCAATTCATTTTCACTGACCTAACTTTACCTGAATTTCTCTGTCCCACTGGAACTCAGAATCTGAGCCATCTTCCTCAACAATTTCCTGCTGCCTTTGGGGGCACATATCTCATCTTCCATCCTTTTGCTTTAGGCTCTGTTTTCTACATAAGTCCATATTTAATGCACCGAGTCACTGTGATATTTGCAAACCTACACAAATCTTATTCAGTCCATTCTTTTCTTGTCAAGGCATCTGAGGCCACATGCCTTGGCCACATGAGTACATTCTCTTGTATACTGTCTCGCTATTTATTTTTTAATGCCTGATGCCTTTTAAATGGTATGATATCATCTAAGCAAACACATATATAAGCATAGACACACATATAAGCATATACATGAAAGTGAATAAATGATATTCTGAAATTATTTAATGTGTAGTAGTTCTGGGCAGGGATGTGAAGGAGGCCCTTACTACTTTGTTGAAATTGACAGCTTGTGGGTTCTTAGACTCACTTTGGTCAGGAGTGATGTTGTTGTTATTGTTGAGCTTTATGAATTGAAATGCCAAGCTTTTTTTTTTTGCGTTATGCGGACCCCTCCCGTTGCGGAGCACAGGCTCCAGACGCGGAGGTTCAGCGGCCATGGCTCATGGGCCCAGCCGCTCTGCGGCATGTGATATCTTCCCAGACAGGGGCACGAACCCGTGTCCCCTGCATCGGCAGGCGGACTCTCAACCACTGCGCCACCAGGGAAGCCTGAAATGCCAAGCTTTGAGGCTGAACATGTTCTCCAGCGGGTGGGAGGGCCCTTACCAGCTGGATTGCTTCACACATTTATGTCACCAGCCTAGCTTCTAAAGGCATTTTAGTTTGTCTCTTGCTCTATATGTCTCTGCATTGTTTGGACATTCAATATTAAGACTGTAATTAGGAAAGTACATGAAATAATAGGTGAAAAAATATAAAAATAGGAGCGATCACCAAGGGGAAGACCAGAAGGACGTTTTCCAGAGTGACCACTTGGCTGAAATGACTTGGTTCTATCCTCACAATCTTAGAGTCCTATTCTGTTTTCTAGGAATATGAGTGGAGGTAGATCTCTCAGTATTTTCATTATGTCTTCTAGAGTACCGTGCATAACAGGTTGAAATAGTTAAGATACAATGAGAAATAAACCTGTCAAAAGAAACCAGAATACTTCAGGTATGGGACAGCCCAATCTTTCCTTATAAATCTTTGAGAAGCCATATCATATTGCAATGGCCAATTTATTGCTTTAAATATTCAGCAATGGAAACTGGGAAAGTTGAAGTTTAAATGGTAAGGTAGTATCTTTCCCCACTAAATTCCCTTCATTATCACCACTCCTTCCCTACCTACATAAGTAGGACATAAGGTGGAAATGTATTAAATAAGAAGGCTGTACCACAATGCAAATGCATTCTGGCTTAAAGTGTGTGTTTGTCCCTCTGGGGAAGTCCATGTAAAACTGATCTTTCTATGCATATGTGTGGCAGAGAATAAGCATATTATCTATTACTTTCTGTTTCTTTTTTCTCTCCCTATGCTTTTCTAAATCATTTCTTAATTTCCAGGAACATTTTTATCCCAACTGACCCCAATTTATAAGTGAATTGCACGAACATTCTAATGTCCATCACTTCTCCAAGAGAAATAACTTGGGCAGTTGTAGAAGGTTAAACACCACTTAAAATATAAAAATGCTGAACAGCAATGTTACTTTTTTATGTACTCCTCCCAAGAGGTTGCATTCAGGGCGAGTAGGGAGGTGAGCTTTGCTGTAGAGTCAATCTTTCCTCATTTTATTTTTATTTATTTTAAATTGAAGTATAATTGGCAAACCATGTTATTAGTTTCAGGGGTACATCGTAGTTCTTCAACACTTAAATTCATTATGAGATGATCACCACAATCAGTTTAGTTACCATCTGTCACCCTTTAAAGTTATTACAATATTATTGACTATATTCTCTATTCTGTATAGTACATCCCCATGACTTATTTATAACTGGAACTTTGTGTTTCTTAATCTCCTTTACCTATTTCCCTCATCCCCCCATTCTCCTCTTTCCTGGCAATCACCAGTTTGGTCTCTGTATCTATGAATCTTTTCTGTTCTGTTTGTTCATTTATTTTGCTTTTTAGATTCCATATATAAGTGAAATCATATGGTATTTTTATTTCTCTGTCTGACTTATTTTACTTAGCATAATACCCGCTAGGTCCAACCATGTTGTTACAAATGACAAGATATCTTTCTTTTTTATGGCTGAATAATATTCCATTGTGCGTGTGTGCGTGTGTGCGTGTGTGTGTATAATTTCTTTATCCATTCATCAATTGATGGACACTTCAGTTGCTACCATATCTTGGATATTATAAATAATACTGCAGTGAACTTAGGGGTGCAAAAATCTTTTTGAATTAGTGTTTTTGTTTTCTTCCAATAAATACCCAGGAGTGGAATTGCTAGATCATATGGTAGTTCTATTAATTTTTTGAGGAACCACCATCTTGTTTTCCACGATGACTGCACCAATTTAGATTCCTACCAGTAGTGCACAAGAGTTCCCTTTTCTCTACATCCTCAGCAGCACTTGTTTTTTCTTGTCCGTTTGTTTATAGCCATTCTGACTGGTGTAAAGTGATGTCTCGTTGTGGTTTTGATTTGAATTTCCGTGATAAGTAGTGATGTTGAACATCTTTTCATGTGCCTGTTGACCATCTGTATGTCTTTTTTGGAAAAATGTCTGTTTAGGTCCTTTGCCCATTTTTAGATTGGGTTGTTTGGCTTTTTTATTTATATTAAATTGTATGAGTTCTTAATACATTCTGCATATGGACTCATCAGTTATATGATTTGCAAATATCTTCTCCCATTCAGTAGGCAGCTTTTTTGTTCTGTTGCTGGTTTCCTTAGATAAGCAAAAGTGTTTTAGTTTGACATAGTCCCATTTGTTTATTTTTGCTTTTGTTGCCCTTGCCTGAGCAGACATATACAAAAAAAGTCATTAAGATCAGTGTCAAGAAGCTGACTGCCTATGCTTTCTTCTAGGAGTGTTATGGTTTCAGGTCCTACATTCAAGTGTTCTTAAACCATTTTAAGTTTATTTTTGTATATGTTGTAAGATAGTGGTCCAGATTGATTCTTTTGCATGTAGCTGTCCAGTTTTCCCAACACCATTTATCAAAGAGACTGTCTTTTCTTTATTGTATATTCTTGCCTCTTAAGTGGTAGATTGACCATATGTGTTTGGTTTATTTCTATGTCCTCTATCCTGTTTTGTTCCTTTGATCTATGTGCCTTTTTAAAACCAGTTCCATACTGTTTTGATTACTATAGCTTTGTAGTGTAGTTTGAAGTCAGGTGGTATGATACCTCTAGTTTTGCAGTTGCTTTGGCTATTTGGGGTCTTCTGTGTTTCCGTACAAATTTTAAGATTATTTTGTCCGGTTCTGTGAAAAATGTTATTGGAGTTCTGTTAGGGATTACACAGAATCTGTATATTGCTTTGGGTAGTATGGACATTTTAAACAATATTAATTCTTCCAATCCATGAGAATGGTATGTCTTTCTATTTATTTGCATTGTCTTTAATTTTTTCCATTGACATCTTATAGTTTTTAGAGTACAGGTTTTTCACCTCCTTGGTTAAATTTATTCCTAGGTATTTCATACTTTTGGATGTGATTGTAAATTGGATTATTTTCTTAATTTTTCTTCCTGATACTTTGTTATTAGAATATAGAAATTCAACTGATTTCTGTATATTAATTTTGTATCCTGCAAATTTACTAAATTCATTTGTCAGATCTAATAGTTTTTGGTGTAGTCTTTAGGGTTCCTATATATAGTAGCATGTCATCTGCAAATAGTTACAGTTTTACGTCTTCCTTTCTAATATGGATGCTTTTTCTCTCTTTTCCTTGCCTAATTGCTATGACTAGGACTTCCAGTATTAGTTTGGTGAGGGTTGGTATCCTTCTCATAATCCGAACTCAGAGGAAAAGCTTTCAGATTTTCACCACTGAGTATATTAGCCGTGGGTTTGTCATAAATGGCCTTTATTATGTTGAGGTATGTTCCCTCTATATCCACTTTGTTGAGAGTTTTTATCATAAATGCATGTTAAATTTTGTCAAATGCTTTTTCTGCACCAATGAGATGATTGTATGATTTTTAGTCTTTGTTTTGTTAATGTGGTGAATAATGTTGATTCATTTGCAGATGTCGAACCATCCTTGTGTCCCTGGAATAAATCCCACTTGATCATAATGTGTGATTCTTTTAATGTATTGTTGAGTTTGGTTTGGCAATGATTTACTGAGGATTTTGTATCTATTTCATCAGTGGTATTGGCCTTTAATTTGCTTTTTTATAGTATCTTTTTCTGTTTTAGGGTTTCTCTGTGCTTCCTGGTCTTAGATACATGTTTATTTTGCCAGGTTTGGGAAGTTTTCAGCCGTTATTTTTTCAAATACATTTACTGTCCCTTTCTCTCTTCTATTTCTGCGACTTTTATTACTCAAATGTTCTTACGCTTGATGTCTCAGAAATCCCTTAAACTATCCTCATTTATTAAAAATATTTTTTTCCTTTTGCTGTGCCAATTTGGTGATTTCCACTATGTTGTCTTCCAGACCACTGATCTGTTCTGCATCATCTTCAGCTGTTGATTCCATCTAGTGTATTTTTCATTTCAGTATTGTATTCTTCAGCTGATTGGTTCTTTTTTTTTTGAAATAGATTTTGTGTTTATTTCATATTACTATGTGGATTACATACAATCTGATTCCATTATTATTATTTTTTACCATTTTTTGCTCTTTTTTAAACATATTTATTAGAGTATAATTGTTTTACAATGGTGTGTCAGTTTCTGCTTTATAACAAAGTGAATCAGTTATACATATACATATGTCCCCATATCTCTTCCCTCTTGCATCTCCCTCCCTCCCACCCTCCCTATCCCACCCCTCTAGGGGGTCACAAAGCACCGAGCTGATCGCCCTGTGCTATGTGGCTGCTTCCCACTAGCTATTTTACATTTGGTAGGGTATACATGTCCATGCCACTCTCTCACTTTGTCCCAGCTTACCCTTCCCCCTCCCCATGTCCTCAAGTCCATTCTCTAGTAGGTCTGCATCTTTATTCCTGTCTTGCCCCTAGGTTCTTCTGACCATTTTCTTTCTTTTTTTTTTGAAATACAATTTGTGTTTATTTCATATTACTATGTGGATTAAGTACAATCTGATTCCATTTTTTAAATTTTTTTATCGTTTTACTTTTTTTTGGTCTTTTTTTTAGCATCTTTATTAGAGTATAATTGCTTTACAATGGTGTGTCAGTTTCTGCTTTATAAGAAAGTGAATCAGTTATACATATACATATACACATGTCACTGTACCTTTTCCCTCTTGCATCGCCCTCTCTCCCACCCACCCGATCCCACCCCTCTAGGTGGTCACAAAGCACCGAGTTGATCACCCTGTGCTCTGTGGCTGCTTCCCACTAGCTATTTATTTTACGTTTGGTAGTGTATATATGTCCATGCCACTCTCTCACGTTGTCCCAGCTTACCCTTCCCCCTCCCCATGTCCTCAAGTCCATTCTCTAGTAGGTCTGTGTCTTTATTCCCGTCCTACCCCTAGGTTCTTCATGACCATTTTTTTTTTAGATTCCATATATATGTGTTAGCATACGGTATTCATTTTTCTCTTTCTGACTTCACTCTGTATGACATACTCAAGGTGAATCCACCTCACTACAAATAACTCAGTTTTATTCCTTTTTATGGCTGAGTAATATTCCATTGTATATATGTGCCACATCTTCTTTATCCATTCATCTGTTGATGGACACTTAGGTTGCTTCCATGTCCTGGCTATTGTAAATAGAGCTGCAATGAATATTTTGGTACATGACTCTTTATGAATTATGGTTTCCTCAGGGTATATGCGCAGTAGTATGATTGCTGGGTCATATGGTAGTTCTATTTTTAGTTTTTTAAGGAACCTCCATACTCTTCTCCATAGTGGCTGTATCAATTTACATTCCCACCAACAGTGCAGTAGGGTTCCCTTTTCTGTACACCGGCTCCAGCATTTATTGCTTGTAGATTTTTTTGTTTGTTTTTTTTGTTTTTGTAGTACACTAGCCTCTCACTGTTGTGGCCTCTCCCATTGTGGAGCACAGGATCCGGATGCACAGGCTCAGCAGCCATGGCTCACGGGCCTAGCCACTCCGCGGCATGTAGGATCCTCCCGGACCGGGGCACGAGCCCGTGTCCCCTGCATCGGCAGGTGGACTCTCAACCACTGTGCTACAAGGGAAGCCCCTGTTTGTAGATTTTTTGATGATGGCCATTCTGACCAGTGTGAGATGATATCTCATTGTAGTTTTGATTTGCATGTCTCTAATGATTAATGATGTTGAGCATTCTTTCATGTGTTTGTTGGCAGTCTGTATATCTTCTCTGGAGAAATGTCTGCTTAGGTGTTCTGCCCATTGTTGCATTGGGTTGTTTGTTTTTTGATATTGACCTGCATGAGTTGCTTGTATGTTTTGGAGATTAATCCTTTGTCACTTACTTCATTTGCAAATATTTTCTCCCATTCTGAACGTTGTCTTTTCGTCTTGTTTATGGTTTCCTTTGCTGTGCAAAAGCTTTTAAGTTTCATTAGGCCCCATTTGTTTATTTTTGTTTTTATTTCCATTTCTGTAGGAGGTGGGTCAACAAAGATCTTGCTGTGATTTATGTCACAGAATGTCTTGCGTATGTTTTCCTCTAAGAGTTTGATGGTGTCTGGCCTTACATTTAGGTCTTTAATCAATTTTTAGTTTATTTTTGTGTAAGGTGTTAGGGAATGTTCTAATTTCATTCTTTTACATGTAGCTGTCCAGTTTTTCCAGCACCACTTATTGAAGAGTCTGTCTTTTCTCCAGTCTATATACTTGGCTCCTTTATCAAAGATAAGGTGACCATATGTGCGTGGGTTTATTTCTGGGATTTCTGTCCTGTGCCATTGATATATATTTCTCTTTTTGTGCCAGTACCATACTGTCTTGATTACTTTAACTTTGTAGTATAGTCTGAAGTCAGGGAGCCTGATTCCTCCAGCTCCATTTTTCCTTCTCAAGATTGCTTTGGCTATTCGGCATTTTGTGTTTCCATACAAATTGTGAAATTTTTTGTTCTAGTTCTGTGAAAAATGCCAGTGGTAGCTTGATAGGGATTGCATTGAATCTGTAGATTGCTTTGGGTGGTAGAGTCATTTTCAAAATGTTGATTTTTCCAATCCAGGAATATGGTATACCTCTCCATCTGTTTGTATCATCTTTAATTTCTTTCATCAGTGTCTTATAATTTTCTGCATATAGGTCCTTTGTCTCCTTAGGTAGGTTTATTCCTAGGTATTTTATTCTTTTTGTTGCAAGGGTAACTGGTAGTGTTTTCTTAATTTCACTTTCAGATATTTCATCATTAGTGTATAGGAATGCAAGAGATTTCTGTGCATTAATTTTGTGTCCTACTTTAGCAAATTTATTGATTAGCTCTAGTAGTTTTCTGGTAGCATATTTAGGATTCTCTATGTATAGTATCATGTCATCTGCAAACAGTGACAGCTTTACTTCTTCTTTTCTGATTTGGATTGCTTTTATATCTTTTTCTCCTCTGATTTCTCTGGCTAAAACTTCCAAAACTCTATTGAATAATAATGGTGAGAGTGGGCAACTTTGTCTTGTTCCTGATCTTAGTGGAAATGGTTTCAGTTTTTCACCATTGAGGATGATGTTGGCTGTGGGTTTGTCATATATGGCCTTTATTATATTGAGGAGAGTTCCCTCTATGCCTACTTTCTAGAGGGTTTTTATCATAAATGGGTATTGAATTTTGTCAAAAGATTTCTCTGCATCTATTGAGATGATCATATGGTTTTTCTCCTTCAGTTTGTTAATATGGTGTATCACATTGATTGATTTGTGTATATTAAGGAATACTTGCATTCCTGGGATAAACCCCGCTTGATCAAAGGTTATGATCCTTTTAATGTGCTTTTGGATTCTGTTTGCTAGTATTTTGTTGGGGATTTTTGCATAGATGTTCATCAGTGATATTGGCCTGTAGTTTTCTTTCTTTGTGATATCTTTGGTTTTGGTATCAGAGTGATGGTGGCCTCGTAGAATGAGTTTGGGAGTGTTCCTCCCTCTGCTATATTTGGGAAGAGTTTGAGAAGGATAGGTGTTAGCTCTTCTCTAAATGTTTGATATAATTCGCCTGTGAAGCCATCTGGTCCCGGGCTTTTGTTTGTTGGAAGATTTTTAATCACAGTTTCAATTTCAGTGCTTGTGATTGGAATGTTCATATTTTCTATTTGTTCCTGGTTCAACCTCGGAAGGTTGTGCATTTCTAAGAATTTGTCCATTTCTTCTAGGTTGTCCATTTTATTGGCATAGAGTTGCTTGTAGTAATCTCACATGATCCTTTGTATTTCTGCAGTGTCAGTTGTTACTTCTCCTTTTTCATTTCTAATTCTACTGATTTGAGTCGTCTCCCTTTTTTTCTTGATGAATCTGGCTAATGGTTTATCAATTTTATCTTTTCAAAGAACCAGCTTTTAGTTTTATTGATCTTTGCTATCGTTTCCTTCATTTCTTTTTCATTTATTTCTGTTCTGATCTTTATGCTTTCTTTCCTTCTGCTAATTTTGGGGTATTTTTGTTCTTCTTTCTCTAATTGCTTTAGATTGTTTATTTGAGGTGTTTCTTGTTTCTTAAGGTATGATTTTACTGCTATAAACTTCCTTCTTAGAACTGCTTTTGCTGCATCCCATAGGTTTTGGGTTATCGTGTTTTCATTGTCATTTGTTTCTCAGTATTTTTTCATTTTCTCTTTGATTTCTTCCATGATCTCTTGGTTATTAAGTAGTTTGTTGTTCATCCTCCATGTGTTTGTATTTTTTACAGATTTTTTTCCTGTAATTGATATCTAGCCTCATAGCGTTGTGGTCAGAAAAGATACTTGATATGTTTTCAATTTTCTTAAATTTACCAAGGCTTGATTTGTGACCCAAGATATGATCTATCCTGGAGAATATTCCATGAGCACTTGAGAAGAACTTGTATTCTATTGGTTTTGGATTGAATGTCCTGTAAATATCAATTAAGTCCATCTTGTTAATGTATCATTTGAAGCTTGTGTTTCCTTCTTTATTTTCATTTTGGATGATCTGTCCATTGATGCAAGTGGGGTGTTAAAATCCCCTACTATGTTTGTGTTACTGTCGATTTCCCCTTTTATGGCTGTTAGTGTTTGCCTTATGTATTGAGGTGCTCCTATGTTGGGTACATAAATATTTACATTTGTTATATCTTCTTGGATTGATCCCTTGATCATTATGTAGTGTCCTTCTTTATCTCTTGTAATAGTCTTTGTTTTAAAGTCTATTTTTTCTGATATGAGAATTGCTACTCCAGCTTTGTTTTGATTTCCATTTGCATGGAATATTTTTTTCCATCCCCTCACTTTCGGTCTGTATGTGTCCCTATGTCTGAAGTGGGTCTCTTGTAGATAGCATATATACCGGTCTTGTTTTTGTATCCATTCAGCCAGTGTATGTCTTTTGGTTGGAGCATTTAATCCATTTACCTTTAAGGTAGTTATCGTTATGTATGTTCCTATTACCATTTTCTTAATTGTTCTGGGGTTTATTATTGTAGATCTTTGCCTTCTCTTGTGTTTCCTTCCTGTAGAAGTTCCTTTAGCATTTGTTGTAAAGCTGGTTTGGTGGTGCTGAATTTTCTTAGCTTTTGCCTGTCTGTAAAGCTTTTAATTTCTCCATCAAATCTGAATGAGTTCCGTGCTGGGTAGAGTAATGTTGATTGTAGGTTTTTCTCTTTCATCACTTTAAATATGTCCTCACACTCCCTTCTGGTTTGCAGTGTTTCTGCTGAAAAATCAGCTGTTAACCTTATGGGATTCCCTTATATGTTGCTCATTGTTTTTCCCTTACTGCTTTTAATATTTGTTCTTTATATTTAATTTTTGATAGTTTGATTAATATGTGTCTTGGCATGTTTCTCCTTGGGTTTATCCTGTATGGGACTCTCTGTGCTTCCTGGACTTGATTAACTATTACCTTTCCAATATTAGGGAAGTTTTCAACTATAATCTCCTCAAATATTTTCTCAGTCTCTTTCTTTTTCTCTTCTTCTGGGAACCCTATAATTCAACTCTTGGTGTGTTTAATGTTGTCCCAGAGGTCTCTGAGACTGTCCTCAATTCTTTTCATTCTTTTTTCTTTATTCTGCTCTGCATTATTTATTTCCACTATTTTATCTTCCAGGCCACTTATCCATTCTTCTGCCTCAGTTATTCTGCTCTTGATCCCTTCTAGAGAATTTTCAATTTCATTTATTGTGTTCTTCATGTCTGTTTGTTTGCTCTTTAGTTCTTCTAGGTCCTTGTTAAACCTTTGTTGTATTTTCTCCATTCTCATTCCAGATTTTATATTGTCTTTACTATCATTATTCTGAATTCTTTTTCAGGTAGACTGCCTATTTCCTCCTCATTTGTTAGGTCTGGTGGGTTTTTACCTTGCTCCTTCATCTGCTGTGTGTTTCTCTGTCTTCTCATTTCGCTTAACTTACTGTGTTTGCGGTCTCCTTTTTGTCGGTTGCAGGTTCGTAGTTTCCGTTGTTTTTGGTGTCTGTCCCCAGTGGCTAAAGTTGGTTCAGTGGGTTGTGTAGGCTTCCTGGTGGAGGGGCCTAGTGCCTGTGTTCTGGTGGATGAAGCTGGATCTTGTCTTTCTGGTGGGCAGGTCCATGTCTGGTGGTGTGTTTTGAGGTGTCTGTGGCCTTATTATGATTTTAGGCAGCCTCTGTGCTAATGGATGTTGTTGTGTTCCTGTTCTGCTAGTTGTTTGTCATAGTGTGTCCTGCACTGTAGCTTGCTGTTCATTGAGTGGAGCTGGGTCTTGGCGTTGAGGTGGAGATCTCTGGGAGATTTTCTTCGTTTGATATTACGTGGAGCTGGGAGGTCTCTTTTGGACGAGTGTCCTGAACTTGGCTCTCCCACCTCAGTGGCACAGCCCTGACACCTGGCTGGAGCAGCAAGACCCTGTCATCCACATGGCTCAGAATAAAAGGGAGAAAGAAGAGAAAGAAGAAAGAAGGGAGAAGATAAAATAAAATGAAATAAAGTTACTAAAATAAAAAATAATTAATAAGAAAAAAATTTTTTAAGTAATAAAGAAAAAAAAAAAGGACAGACACAACCCTAGGAGAAATGGGAAAATAAAGCTATACAGCAAAAATCACAAACAGAAGCATACACATACACACTCACAAAAAGAGGAAAAGGGGAAAATGTATATATATATCATTGCTACCAAAGTCCACCTCCTCAGTTTGGGATGATTTGTTGTCTATTCAGGTGTTCCACAGATGCAGGGTACATCAAGTTGATTGTGGAGATTTAGTCCGCTGCTCCTGAGTCTGCTGGGAGAAATTTCCCTTTCTCTTCTTTGTTTGCACAGCTCCCAGGATTCATCTTTGGATTTGGACCCGCGTCTGCCTGTAGGTCCCCTGTGGCTGTCTGTTCTTCACTCAGACAGGATGGGTTTAAAGGAACAGCTGATTCAGGGGCTCTGGCTCACTCAGGCCAGGGGGAGGGAGGGGTACGGAATGAGGGGTGAGCCTGTGGCGGCAGAGGCCAGCGTGACGTTGCACCAGCCTGAGGCACGCTGTGCGTTCTCCCAGGGAAGTTGTCCCTGGATCCCTGAACCCTGGCAGTGGCAGGCTGCACTGGTTCCCAAGAGGGGAGGTGTGGATAGTGACCTGTGCTCGCACACAGGCTTCTTGGTGGCGGCAGCAGCAGCCTTAGCGTCTCATGCCCGTCTCTGGGGTCCGCGCTGTTAGCCACGGCTCGCGCCCATCTCTGGAGCTCCTTTAAGCAGCGCTCTTAATCCCGGGACTCTTCTTGCCCCCTGGGAAGCAAAGAGGCAAGAAAAAGTCTCTTGCCTCTTCGGCAGGTCCAGACTTTTCCCCTGACTCCCTCCCGGCTAGCTGTGGTGCACTAACCCCTTCAGGCTGTGTTCACGCCGCCAACCCCAGTCCTCTCCCTGCGCTCCGACCGAAGCCGGAGCCTCAGCTCCCAGTGCCGCCTGCCCCGGCGGGTGAGCAGACAAGCCTCTCGGGCTGGTGAGTGCCGGTCAGCACCGATCCTCTGTGCAGGAATCTCTCTGCTTTGCCCTCCACACCCCTGTTGCTGTGCTCTCCTCCGCTACTCTGAAGCTCCCCCTTCCACCCCCCGCAGACTCCGCCCGCAAAGGGGCTTCTAGTGTGTGGAAACCTTTCCTCCTTCACAGCTCCCTCCCACTGGTGCAGGTTCCGTCCCTATCCTTTTGTCTCTGTTTATTCTTTTTTCTTTTGCCCTACCCAGGTACGTGGGGAGTTTCTTGCCTTTTGGGAGGTCTGAGGTCTTCTGCCAGCGTTCAGTAGGTGTTCTGTAGGAGTTGTTCCACATGTAGATGTATTTCTGATGTATCTGTGGGGAGGAAGGTGATCTCCGTGTCTTACTCTTCCCCCATCTTGAAGCTCCTCCTCTGGTTCTTTATTTTATTTTCTGTTTCTCTGTCTATTTTCTTACTGTGTTGATCCATTCTTTTCCCAGGTTCATGAGTTTTTTAACCATTATGCTGAACTCAGGTAGATTACTTATCTCTGTTGTGTTTAGTTCTTTTTCTGAGGTTTTGTCTTATTCTTTTATTTGGAACACATTCCTTTCTTCTCACTTTTGCCTGACTTTGTATATGTTTGTACGTATTAGGTTAATCAGCTATGTTTCATAGTCTTAAAGTGGCCTTATGCGGAAGATTTCCTGTGAGGCCCACAAGAGTAATCTCCGCTGGTCACCAGAGACCGGTGCTCCGTTGGTGTCCCCTGTGTCAGGTGTGTGTACTCTCCTGTTGTGGTGGTGCTGTGGTTGCTGTGGTGTGCTCTGTGTCGGGGCTGCTCCCCTGGCTGGATGGCTGTGGGGTCTGACCCTGGCTGCTGTGTGTGAGCTGGTGGGTAAGGCTGGTCCTCTGGATGAGGACTACTTTGTGGGAGGGCTAGAATCAGCTGAATCTACCTGCTGGGTGTGGTTGGGTGGGAGCCACTTTGAAGGGGTACCAGCCTGGGCAGGCCAGTTGGGCAGGGCAGACCTGCATGGGTATGCTGGGGTAAGGTGAGTGGTGCTAGCAAGGTAGATGGTGAATATCAGAAATGGCACCCAATAGCACTCGGCCATCTAGATAGAAGAAGAAAGTTAAAAAGAGCAAAAAATAGTGCTTGCTAGTGCTTCAGTCCTTGGAGTAAGTTCCAACAGATCTCTGCTACTTCTTCATTCACACTAAAGTTAGCGAAATGAATCCCTCTTCATATACAGAGGGACTTTTCAAACTGTTGCCTCTGCACTGAGACTAAAAGTGAATGAGTTTGTGCATGAGTCCTTGAAGAGCAATCCTCAATTTCCTACAGCCCACTGACTCTCCTGGAAATGAGCCCTGCTTCTGGTTTTCAAAGCCAGATGTTATGGAGCTTGTCTTCCCAAAGCAAATCCCCCAGGCTGGGGAGTCCAACAAGGGGCTTGTATTCCTCACTCCTTAGGGAGGACGACCTCTACCTTTGTAATATTCCCTCCCACTTGTTGTTCACTGTGCTGGGAGTGTGCGTCCTGGTTAGATCACATCTCTGCCCCCTTACACATCTCAGTGTGTTTTTTTTCTTTATATCCTTTGTTGTAGATGAGCTGTTCTGCTAGTCTTCAGGTCATTCTTGGAGACAGTTGTCCTATATGTAGTTTTTTTGTTTTTGTTTTTTTTTCCGGTACACGGGCCTCTCACTGTTGTGGCCTCTACCGTTGTGGGGCACAGGCTCTGGACATGCAGGCTCAGCGGCCATAGCTCACGGGCCCAGCTGCTGCACGGCATGTGGGATCCTCCCGGACCGGGGCACGAACCCGTGTCCCCTGCATCGGCAAGTGGACTCCCAACCGCTGGGCCACCAGGAAAGCCCTTGATGTAGTTTTGATGTGTCTATGGGAGGAGGTGAGCTCAGGATCCTCCTACTCCACCATTTGAGTGGAGATGATTTGAAGATCTCATTTCTTCTCGTTTATTGTGAAGAAAGTTATTTTAGTAAAATAGGTATAAATTCTAAGACATTGGTCAAAAATACATAATGCAAAAGTCCTTTGAGTGAAGGTCATTTGTGTATTTTGTTTTGGCTTGTCCCCCCTCTCTGGTAGAACAACAGAACCCTTGTTCTCTGTAAAAAGGCTGGATCATATGTGTTGTACCTGACAGCGCTAAAAGTTTGAGGGTTGGCAGGGGAAGGGAGGGGGGAAGGGAGAAAGAGGCAAGTAGGGTGCAAAGTATCCCTGCCTCCAAAAGCCTCACTGACTGCAGGTCTGAGCAGCCTCTGTATTCCTCCTTCTAATACAATAATACTCAGCCAGATGTCCTTAAGACCCAGTTATTTTCTTTAATATCTCTGACATGATCTCATCCCCATCCTAGTGGAAAGCAATCTTGGCCCAAGTGGAGGCCTTTTGTCTTTTGCATCTGTGCTCTATCCTGAATACCACCTTGGTCAGTCTGTTTCTATTGCCTGGGGATTAAAATATACCCTTCAAAATTTGCACAGGGGTGTAGTTTGGGTGCCTAGTGGGCGTGAAAGGAATTTTATTCATTCACTAGAAGTCCCAGTTGCCCACAATTTCAAGATGACAACATGTGGTTAAATTAGCCTTTGCTAGGGTTAAAAACATAACAAGAAAACCTTACACCAGAAGCCACAAAGATCTCATCTGCCATCACAGGACCATTCATTTTGAGTAACAGTAGGAGGGGCACCACCCGCCAGTCCCTCTAAGAAGAGACAGAAGTCAGGAGCAAGTGGAGAGGAAAATGGAAACTGCATCCTGTTTGATAGCAACATGTTTCTTTTGAATCTAGATGCACTATTTATAAAACTCAAGGAATCTGTTTTTTTTAATACTATATTACATTTTTTAAACATTTTTCTATTTGATTTATTAGAAAGGCTTCAGGTAAATTTCTGTCTATAGTAAGCAGGGGTCTGGAAATGCCTGCTTCTGTGCTCCATCTCTCCATGCTTGGCAAGTCTGATACTGGATTTCTGCTTGTATTTGAGATGGGTGATTACACAGCTGAAGGAGGTAGCTGCAAGAGCTGCAGATGGTCAGATAGCAGAGCTGGTCATGCAGGGATGTCTGCATTTTAGTTATGGGGACACTGCTTATGTTTCTCTTTTTATTCTTCATGGCCGTTCTTTTCTGAGTCTAGCAGGAAGGAACTATTTCTAAACTCTATTTAGGGCAGTTAGAATGTGAAATCAGACTCCCCTGAGGAAGAATCAGACATAGCAGACAGTGTGAACTATAAGTCCTACCACAGGCTTAGACAGAAAAAGATCAAATATCTCTGACATATGGTGGTAGGATTTTCAGGTCCTGATATTAGAAGTGCTAGCAAGGGGGGATGCCCCTTGCAGAAAAGCGGGGAAAGCTGTGGAAAATAGTTTTTTGGTTGTAGGTAATTTGCCATACATGTTTCTGAGCTTCAAAAGCCTCCTTTGTCAAGTACGTTACCAATAACACAGTACTTGATTTAGATCCATAGGAAAAGAGAAAAATAAAGTCAGAAATCACATTAACAATTAGGTTGTGCTTTAAGAAAATTCAAGGTAAAGTACAAGTTAATGTAAATGTAAGTGAAACAAAAATTATTCAGGGTAATGCACATGATAGATGGCTATAACTTGTTAAAACTATGCACCTAGAATTAGTAGGAGACTGGCTGCAAAGTCAGCCCTAATGGATAGATTTTAGGGTGCTTTAAAAACACACTATCTGCACATAATACATTATGATGACTCTGTGGCCCCAATTAGGTAGAGAGTTAAAACTAATAAAAATACTGCAGCATTAGGACAGAGGACCTACACTGTAGGTTTATTCTATTCAACTAGCATTGTCAGGTTGTCAAGGAATCTCAGAACTGTTTTTCTCAAAGAAGTTTCCTAAGAACCCAGGCATACATCTTCAATTAGCTTTGGTTTTTCTTGTTGTTTTTCTTATTTTGTTTCTTGATTAGTTAGACTGGGATGAAATATACTAAAAATAAAGATCTAGGATTTTTGTAGTTTTTCTTAAAATTCTTGACATATTAGAGACACTGAGTTAAAACTACTAATCTGGAAAATTGTTTTTTTAAATAATAATTGAACAAAAATAAGTACCAAACTAAAAATATGTTTAAAACCAAATACTCTATTTTAATTTAGAGGAATTGATTATTGTCATACATATGGTGCACTGCAATTACTTTTTGTTAAAGTAAGGCAAAGCCTTATAAAAATATTCTATGAGTAAATTATCATATTTTTTTAGCTAGGCCTCTGATTTATGTTAAGGACAGTAGAGCAAATGTTTCCTATTCTTTTCAGTTCTGTGGAATCTCTAATCTTTAATTAAAACAAGGTTTTCCTCTCATTCAATCTCCCTGTTCATCATGAATTTGCATAATGAATCATTCTTTTCCCTTTTGTCAGATCTCCTTTTTACTCCAATTCATATTTTTTCACCTAGTTTGTCTATTGTCCTGAGGCCCTGCTGATCTCATGTTGTCTTTTATCAAAACTCACTCATGTTAGTGATGGAATAGATCATCTTTCAACCTAATGTAACCTGAAGGCAGCAACTGGACAGTTTTCTAGGTCTGACCCATCCAGGGATTATATCTTGGAATGGTGCTCACGAGTGATATTTAAAAGATTTAATAACCAATTCCGCAAAGGCTCTGAACAATCAGAAACGAAAAAACCCATCAGTGCCAAAACAGAGTTCTGAAGGTTCCCTAATGAGGCAGACATGAATGCTGGAGTTGCTAGATTGATTGTGGCATGTGGGGCTTCCTGGGACAAAGTCTAGGCTAGCCAGGTCAGGGCGCTCAAAGCCACAGATATTTACCCATCTGGACAAAAGACTTTCGTTACTTTAACAACTGATATGGCCATGTTGGTGTGTGCCAGCTCTTGTCATTGCTGAGGTTGTCTCCATAGAGGTCCACTCTTTCCTTAACTGCTTGCAGAAGGCCACAGTTATGAGTGGTTTAGCATTTTCTATTCCAGGTGTATGGACAGACAGCATCATCAGTATCTCCTGGAGGTAGTATGCAAGGCAGAACCTCAGGCCCCAACCCAGACCTACTGAATCAGAATCTTCATTTTAACAAGCTCCCAGGATGACCTGTGACACATTGAAGTTTGAGAAGCATTGGTTAGCCCCTGTATTCTGGTGGCCAGGAGGTGTGGGTGAGTTTCAGTACTTCTTAATCCAGACCACAGATAAGAAGCCCTTGGGAAGCATTTAAAAAAAAAAAAAACATGTCACCAAGCCCTATCTAGGGAGAATCTGATTTAATTTGTCTGGGATGGGGCCTGGGCAGTAACAGTAGTCTTTAAAGTCTTATTTGGTGATTATGTTGTGTAGCCTGGGTTAAGGATAACTAGCATCTCTATCTGATGTAACTCGAGTAGGTATGATTTGTTTTTATCTGGGGTAAAAATGAGCGGGACCACACAAAAGTTTACTTAAGTTTGCCAATCAAAGTTGACTTCATGCCCCTCTAATAATTGTAACATGAGGAAGATTAAGCAACCAGTACATGTGACTCCTCTGAACAGAAATTTATATATATATGTGTGCAACACAGAAAACCAAGAATCTGCTTGTTAATCTGCTTGTTATTTCAGTTAATCTGATAGTATCAAGAATTAAGATTTCCTCTTACATAATGTATAACTGACCTCCTTTGTGAAAATTCCCTTACATACCTAGAGTTCATACACTTATTATTGTTTATTCATTTATTTAATCTTTCAATATGTAAAAATGACTCTCTTATGTCCATAGTATAACTGATGTATAAAATTGGTCCTCTCATCTACTATCTGACTGTCTCAGTATGAAATTGTAGCCATCTTCTTTTCCCTTCAAGGGAAAACTAGACTTGGCTACATAAGGACAAAATGTGTATGTGTGTGTGTATATATATATATATATATATATATATATATTTTTTTTTTTTTTTTTTTTTTTTTTTTTTTTTTTTTTTTGCGGTTCGTGGGCCTCTCAATGCCGTGGCCTCTCCCATTGCGGAGCACAGGCTCCGGACACGCAGGCTCAGTGGCCATGGCTTACGGGCCCAGCCGCTCTGCGGCATGCGGGATTCTCCCCGACCGGGGCATGAACCCGTGTCCCCTGCACCGGCAGGCGGACTCTCAACCACTGCGCCACCAGGGAAGCCCCCAAAATGTATATTTTTTCTTTAATTATATAGAGGAATTATAAAATATTAAAAGGCAATTCTTTAGTATCATACATTTTGTCTAGTTTCCATAGACGTTTCTCTACCAGCTTCCTGAGTCATGAGCTATCAGAAAGAATCAGCCCTCCAAGCTGTTGCCCACAGTCTGTGACTCAGTGGCTGGAAATTTGGGCTCCCATTTTCTAGAGGTGGATAGGAGAGAAGGGTGTTTTTGGCCAAGAAAAAGCTAGCAAAACAACTTACTGGAGGTAAACCAGTACTTAATGAGCTCTAACCCTAGGCAAAGCGTCCTGGACTATTTATAGCCTGTGATCCTGAAGCAGCAGACCATTATGCAGTTTTTCCACTGGTGCTGAAATCATTGCATTTTGTTCATTTATGCATGTATTCATTCAACACACTTTTATTGAGTATGTGCTGTGTGTGTTGTACTCTGTTGAACTTTGAAGAGGCAAAGTAAAGAAACATTTCTTGCTCTCACATTGTTTCTAGGTTGGAGGAGTACTTCTATTAAAACTTCATTTAGGAGACTCAGGTTTTGGGAACCATATGCATAGAACTGGTAGCTGAAGCTATGGGACTAGATGAGGTTACTCTCATTTAATTGTTTACTAAGTACTAACAAGGTAGGTAGGGGGCAGAGTCAGACACAGTATAAAAAGAAAAACAAAACAAAATTTCAAACATATTATATTGTAATTAACCATTTCCATGTCTCTATTTCACTCACTAGACTGGGAGCTCCTTGATGAAAAGATAATGTCTTATTCACTTGTGTACCTAAGATGTATTTTAGCACAAATTCTGGTATCTACATGCTCATTAAACATGTAGAAATAAATTCATGAATAAATCTAGGAATCCTAGATTCTGAATGATATAGGAAGCTTAACATCATAGTTGAATGTGTGGTTGCAGCCCCATACTTTCTAGATAAGGAATATAAGAGAGAGATGGAGATGCTAGGTATTTATATACTTTGATTAATTGATTTCATCAATGACAGGATAGACTATTGTGCCAGAGCCTTTGAGATTAGTAATCACCACAAGTTTAGAAATGATAACATTGTCTTGAGATTCAGTTGGTGCCAAGTCCTCTGAAATTCTGAAGGCCATTTCTCTTCCATAGGGAATATGGAAGTCTCTGTTGACATTGTAAAGTTACTAAAAAAAAAAAAGTCAGACCTACCCCAGATGATCTCTTGATCTCTATGTGGTCTGTTGAGTCTAGAGGTTCCTTTGTGGTGATAACATTCTCTTGGGTGGACTGGGGATTCTGGCTCTGTGTCGCCAATGTAGCACTAATTAATAATACGTGAAGAAAGGAAAGCATCAGTAACCTTGCTTCCCTCAGAAACATCAAGTCCTCTTTCTTAGACTCATAACTGACCTTGAAACCACCCAAATTCCTCTGAAATGACTGGATGATATGCCCAGCCTCCTTTTCTTTCCTTTTCTTTCAACTATGTAACATACAGTTTTAAATTAAAAACTGATTCCCATAAAGGGTGTCAGCCTTCATTTTGACTGCCATTTACTGAGACCTTGTTCTTTGCCAGCCACTGTAATAAGCTGTACCTATATAATCAAACTTAATCCTTAAAATACCCCTAAATGATGACTACTATAGTTCTCTTTTTCCAGATTAAGGAAAAAAAAAAAAAAAAAAAGACTCAGGAAATTCCTCTATATCACCAAGGTACCAGTAAGTGGCAAACTGGAATTAATTTGGATTTTTCTGATTCCAAAATTTGTTCTGTTATTTACTGCCCCTGTGGATAACATTTATCTTCCTTTCTTGCATGTAAAGGAAAGCATGGGATAGTTCTCATTAAGAAAACTGCCATTTCAGGGTGTTCTTTCTTCCTCGTTATTTTGCAGAGGGAATGCAAAAATTATGATCTGATTAGTCTCTCCTTGATCTCAGGAAATTTGGTACATCTTGGGTAACATAGATGTTCACTAAATGCAATCCACTGAATGAAGGGCCAAGTATTTGGAAGAGAAGCGGGTTGAGAAGTCTGTTGGCACTCTTTGAGGCATTCAGATGGAGATATTTGTCAGCAATTGTGTAACAGACATGCACTGGACCAGGAGTCAGAAAATGCAGGCTCTCATCCCAGGTCTCTAACATACTAGCTTTGTCATCTAGAAATACATCACTTATCTAGGTCTCTTGTGCCTCAGTGAGAATGAAATAAGAAATGAGTATGAACATGCTTTGTAAGTGCTAAAGCACAGTACAGATAAATGTTTTAGGAGTTTGGCTATCTCAGAAGTATCTGAGCATCAAATGTATTGAAATTCTCCTCAAGCACATCAGGCCTCCCTTCTGAAAAAGGGAGCCCTTTGGGAAGATGAGGGTTGTCCTCACCACCTCCTTCTCCTTCACCCATTACAGCTAACCCACCCAAAGTCTGGTCAACTTTACATCCTAAATACCTTAAATCACCCAATTCTCTCCATCTCTACAACCTGTCCCTAATTCAGTCTACAAGTATCTTATACCTCGAGGTATAAGACAACATGAGGTTGTCTTAGGAAATATGCAAGGTCACTTGCATGACCTTGCTTGGATCTCTCAATGCTTTCTTATCTCACATAGCATATTTTAAATATACTGACATCACCTGTAAGCCCTGTAGGACCTCACCCCTGCCTTCTCAGTCCCAGGCTTCTCCACTTGGCCCTTGGCAGTCCTCGTTCTTGAATATGCCATGTTTCCTTCCAACACAGGGCTTTCAGCCATGTGGTTAATCTTGTCCTGGAATGCCTTTCTTGCCTGTCTTTGCTAGTTAACTCATTCATCCTTTGGATTCCAGCTCAAGGTTTCTTTTCTAAAAATTCAGGGTTTTAATGATAAAAATGACTATAGGTAACATTTATTTAGCATTTACTGTGTCTCAGCATTCTGCTAAGCACTTTAGAGGCAGGTACTGTTATTTTCCCAGTTCATTAATGAGGATGGTTTGATGACTTGGTCAAGGTCACACAGCTAGTCAGAGATGGCACCATGTTGGGTATTTATTGGAAGGATATTGGACTATTCACAGAATTTATCAGAAGCTGGGAGAAGGAGGCCGGAAGCATAGTTGAGCCATTCTATGTAGCAGAAAAACACACCCAAGGTTCAGGCTGCAGGAAAAATTAAGTGCCACACTTGGCTTTGCTGCCCTAGGGCATGGTCTGTCCTCACGGCTGACTTCTCCGCTCTGTCGCCTTTGATGTGAATGTTTTCCGTATTAGTAGTATACTCTCAAATTCCTCAGTCCTGAACAAGAGCACCATATTGGTTGATTCTATGTCATGTGTCATAGCTGTCAGGGATGAGTAGGGGTCAAAACTCTGTCTCCTGCCAAGACTCCAGAAATGGGGGTTCCCCCCAAATCAGAAGGGAGTCTAAAATGGGTAGCTAAAATTTCGCACATATCCAGTACTTTAATACACCTCTGTGTCACTTGACTTGTGCCAAATGCCTATAGACACATGTACCATTGCAGTGCCAATATGTAGTTGAATATTGTAATATACTGAGTGTGCCCAACAAGCCACACCTCACAGTGCTGCTCTCCAAGGGCATCAGAGAGCATGCTGTTGTTAACTTCAAAGACCTCCAGCAGTAGAAGAAAACTGGGCAACCAAATTAAGAACCACCAAGGCCTGGGGCTAAGGGGCCAAGGCCTGGTCCTCAACAGTGTGGCACAGTGTGAAAAATAATGAGCTGGAGTCATATATTTTTGCGCATTTCTTTTTGAAGTTACACCTGGTCTTCACGTGGACTTTCTGTGTGGAAGGTCACTGCAGGGAAATCGCCTACTGAGCTGGAGTAATCAAGAGCTGACTTCATGGTAGAATGGAGGCTTTACAATAAGGGAAAGTGCAAAAGCAAAGAGGACCACTGAGAAAAAACCTAGAGGCAGTTAGATGCAGTTTATCTTAAGAGATTCATGCATAGGCAAATTTAATCCTGATGGAGAACAAAAGTATCTTCCCATGACAACGGATACAGAGGAGACTGTGACCCTGAGAACCTTCTTTGTCAGTGTGTTAAAATTTGAAATGAAGCAAACTGGCTTAAAAATAGTAATCAATGATCCTCATAAACAGTACCATCTTTTGCTAATCCAGTCTCGTAAATAAGATTCCCAACTCAGAGATAAAGTGAACTGGTTCTGAGCATAGGCTGTTTGTCCTTTTCTTCTCATGTCAAGGAGACTGTGATTTAGCCCCCTTGCTACCCCACCAGAAAACAAACAAAAACCCCACCAAAACCCAAAAACCTTCTTGAGATCAAGAAAATAACAGCAATAGAAATGGCTGTTTACTGACACATGACTCCCATTGTATTTAAAAATCTCCTAAATTCTTTACTTCTTTTTTTTTTTTTTTTTTTTTTTTTTTTTGCGGTACGCGGGCCTCTCACTGTTGTGGCCTCTCCCGTTGCAGAGCACAGGGTCAGCGGCCATGGCTCACGGGCCCAGCCGCTCCGCAGCATGTGTGATCTTCCCGGACTGGGGCACGAACCCGTGTCCCTGCATCCCTTGCATCGGCAGGCGGACTCTCAACCACTGCGCCACCAGGGAAGCCCTCTTTACTTCTTTTTGACAGCTTTTTAAATGAAGACTTTGGTTACACCCAGGATGTGCTCTCTAGGCAAAATCTGGCATCTAGTAAGCCTGGACTTGCTTAAATATACACATTCTTCGTTTTTACACTTTTGTCTTTTCCTTCCTTTGGCCAGCTCATCACCCTTCATGTTATGGCCATGGTACACAGTGTAGTGGATGAGAAGAAACTAGGAAAAATAATATTTTTGATCTGTAATTAGGTTAATAATAATATTGATTTAAAAGTTATGTTACTTTTGACCGCCACAGTAAGAGCCAAGTGCCACTGTGATATCTAATTTAGAGGTGAGGAAGACTAGGTAACTAGTGGAGACTAGGTAACTTGGTTTATGCAATTTCTTGAAGAGACTAGGTAACTAGGTAACTAGGTTAACTAGGTTACTAGGTAACTAGGTTTATGCAATTTCTTGAAGCAGCTTGATCCAGGTGGTAGGTGTTCAGTGTTCTGAGGGAATCTTAATGGAAAGTGTGTGCTGTTTCTGTCCTGTCAATTTCCCATTGGTTTTGGAGGAAATTTTGATTTAGGAAAAACCAGTGCTTAGATTGAGGAGCAACTGTTTCCACTCCCAGCAACTCTCACTTTGCTTGTGAGGGTGTAAGTGACTGTGTGTGGTGGGAAAGGAATTAGGAGATCTGCCCTAGTCCCACCCCTTCTCCCCCCTATGGATGTGAACTTGAGCAAATCGGATAACCACTCTGGTTTGCAAGTTTCTTACCTGCAAAGAGAGGGTAAGGGAACTAACATTGGTATGAGTGGTGTTAACAAAATCAAAGCACACAGAAGCTGAAGACAAAGATAATGAGAGATCTCGAAATCATGTAAACAAGAGTGTGGGTTAAAGAAATTGGGAAAGGTTAAAGTGGAGAAGAGAGTAAGAAAGGAAGCATGATAGATGCCTCCAAATATTTGAAAGCAGAAGAGGGATTAAAAGTTCTGCATGTATAAGAGGGAAAAAGTGTATATAATGGGACAAAAATATACAAGAACAGATTTCAACTCAATAAAATAACTGTCCGAATGATTAGGGCTGTTCAGATAGGAGACTGAATGCTCAAAAGGCAGACTTTTCTAATCCTTAATGAGGGAGGAACCAGAAAGGATGAATTCCTACAATGGATAAAACATTTACAAGGTCAATGATTCTCAACTGGGGGTAATTTTGTCCCATGGGACATTTGGTGATGCTTAGGAACATTTTTAGCTGGCACAACTTTGATGCTGGGGACATTTGTGGGTGGAATCCCTGGATGCTGCTGGCAAACATCCTACACAACAGCCTCCCACAACAAAGAATTCAAAGAATTATCCAGCCCCAAATAAACTACTGTTGAGAAACTCTGGACTAGGTGAACTCCAAAGTTACTTCCAAAAATTAAACTCAACGATTGTACGTTTTCCACAAGATGTTCAAAGATGAACATTTTATTATCATAATTTACACCTAAACAATTTTAAAGAAGCTCCACAAACTTAGATTTTTAACTTTAACTTATCAGTTGCCCACGGATACTAGTTCCGTCCACATCCAAGTATGTTTAAAACAACTCTTGGTAACATGTTGAACATTATTTGTATGTGTCATTCTCATGCATGACTCTTGATCCATTTGTGACTTCTTAAGTTCCCATTTACACTTTTTTATTTTTTAATTTTGATTTATTTATTTTCTACAGCCTCCCTCCTTTCTTCAAGTGTCTCCATATTTCCCATGCATTTGTTTCCTCCTGGAGCACTTCCCATCATCGTCATTCTTTAATCTTCATTATGATGTGGAGATGCAGTGAGACTAGGAGTGAGGACACCTACGTCTGAGACTGGTGAGTGTCAATAGTCTGCCTCTGGGCAAGTTACCCAACCTTCATGGCCGTCTATGAAATAACAGCGTAAGTTGTTCCTATCTCAAGATCCTACAGGGAACAGGAAGGAAAACATTTATTGAACATTTACAACATGCAAAGCACTTCATTTGTTTAATCTTTTAATCCTCATAACAAACCTGAGACATTGGTATTATTGCACTCATTTTTAATTAATGAGGAAGCATGCTCAAAGGGATTATGCAAGTTGCCCTATAGCACAGAGTTAAACACTGTTGAGCTTTGATCTGAAGAAAGACAGTTCAAGCATTCTCTCTTCTAAGAAATCTTTCTTGATGCCGTAGTCTGCCTCAAATTCTCATCCTAATACTGTTTTGGCACTTACCACGTTAAACGGAAAATAACTGTATATAGTCTGATAATCCTGAGAATGCCATTTCCAGAGGAGAAATGACCATGCTTTACTCTTCTTTTTCTCTCCAGCACCAGAAGTAGTGACCAGTACATAGTTGACATACTAATTTTTTTTTTTAGTTGAACTGAACCCATTCTATCATTCTTCAAATTAATGTTGGCCGAGATAAACATGTCAATTCAATATGCTGTGATGATCCTATTAATATAATATTTTCAACATTTCCTACTCTCAAGCTGATACTTGTCCCTTGAAAAATATGTGTTTTTAGTTAATTATCCTTTTCGTCTCCTAAATCAGCCTTTTCTCCACTCACTATTTGTATTCTCTTTCTTCATTTGGAATGTTACTGTCAGATGTCTCTCATTCCCTTCACATACTTCTTTTTTTATCCTTTCAATAGACAAGCAACCCCCGGGATGGGAGAGCAAACTTGGCTCACAGAAGCCTCTGCCCTCCAAGGTTTCTTATATCTGTGGGTATCTTCATGGCTGCATCTATTGTTACCTTTCCTTCTTAGCTTACTTTTTATGCTTAAAAATCTTTTAGAAAAGAAGCAAAATGTGATGTGTGAATACTCAATTTAAGCCAGGGCTGGGTGAGTCCACTGGTTAATTGTGGGCCTAAGCTTCAACCCCTTTCCTGTCTTTCTTCTCTATTTCAAGGCAGAAATTTAACAGAAAGATAAGCTGACCTTGAACCCCAAGAAGGTGACCTAGCTTTTGCTACACACACACAGACTGAAAGATCATATTGCTGTTTTTCTGAGTTTCAAACGATAAAAGCACCATTCTGGGGATTACCTTTCTAGATGGTATTTTAAGTAGCAGTAACTGAACAAAAAAAATCAAACTGATAAGCTTTTATAATGGGGAAAAAGTAAAGCCCAGGATATCTGTAATCCAGTAATTGTGAGGGTCTTAATTCCCAAGACTGCTGCGTGCTAAGAAGCATCTTTTTCAACCCTTCTAGGTGGTTACAAGGAGCCTCATTAATTTTATAAACAAATGCTTCACCTCTGACCTGAAACAAAAAGACCTCCTAGGACTCTTCTCATTTACTAATCTGAATTTTAATAAATTAGAACAAGGGATGTTTACCTGTAATAAAATACAAAATTCAGGGGGGAAAATTATACAACCCCATAGATAATAAACAATCACAGATAATCTGGAAAGCTACTGACCTCAGGAAAAAGAGAGATTTTGACTCTACTCCCTGTGTCTACTCAATTTAGAAACAACTTGAGTGATAATTGACTAAAGTAAGGTGGCATTGCAAGCTATTGGGTTCCCTGGTACTGACAGCATTCAATAGAATTCCATGGTACAGGAGGAGGCTGTAATAATCTGAAAGGGAATAAATCTGTTGATCTCAGTTAAAGCCAAACCAAACCTGGACGAGTATACAATTACTTTTACTTACTGTTATAATTTCCCCTAGGGGTACACTATCTCTGCCTGACTAACCATAATAGGGCCCCAGCTCTCTGACATTACAGGCAACAACATAGCCACTAGATGTGAGTGAAAATATTCAAGCTGATCACTATGAATCCTAAGAAACATTAGCTGTTAACAAAAATGTTGATTCCCCTTAAGTTATAATTATTTGGGCTTATCTTAATATTTTGAAATATACTTAAAATAATATTCCAGTTCCCTCAAATTTTTTTTTATCATTCTTTTCATCCAAAGACATTGGTTCTTTTTGAGAAAACAACTAATACTTTATCATCAAATTGCTAATTCCCGTTTATGATCTATAGTAAGAAGAATTCTACACAATAATAGAAAATGCTTTCTTCAAAGAAATAGTCACCCTAAGTACAACAAATACTTCTTATGATTAGTTCATTTGTTCTTTCAACAAAACCTCTGACTGGTGTTTATATGACTCAGGATCTTTTTCATTAGTTGGTTGGTTTGTTTACTTGTTCAGAATAGCCAGGAGTTCAATTCTGCCTTTACAGTGAATAATGTGACTTTTGTTTAGACTTAAAAAAAAAATATGATGAGTGACAAATTTATAAAAATTAGTTGATATGCAGGAAATAGATATACTTCAATCCTCATTTATTTAGCCTTGGTGTCAAAATGATCAAAAATGAAAAACAATGTGGTAAGATGTATAGAGAAAACCACTCGTTTGACTGCTCCTGCAGACATGATGTCATTCTAGGCCAGGCCTCCTTCAATTGTAACATCAAGTTAGCTTTTTCTACCTCTCAGCACTGTCCTGAAACACCCTGGGAAATGGAATGCTATGTAGCTGGATCATTCATATCTGTGAATCCTTCAGTCCATTTTCTCTGGAGAGCTCCTATGCTGCTGCTCTATTTTAGTTTTTACTATACTATTGTTTTGAAATAGTCAGCAACATGATCACAGGCCATATGTGAAGTAAAGAAAGAATTTATTATTCAGTTTGTCAGTCCCTATATTTAAAGGGTTTATAGCATTTCAGAAATTCTGGCAACAGCCTCTTGTATAATTAGTTGCCTCATTCTTCAGAGCTAATGGGAAGAGTTTGAGGCCAGAGTGAGATTGTTTATGAAAAATATTTCCTCCCCTGGTGCTCTGTCAGAATCTGTCCCTCTCATCAGAGTAATTGTCAGGGTAATTTTTATCAGGTCTTTCATAAAATGGGGAAAATATTAGCATTATGGAGGAATCAACGAGAACCTAATCTTAGCTTAGGATACATGGATATCTCATTTTTATTGTTGGGGAGAGGAAGATGAGAAACAAGTGAGAATGAGAAGAAAAATACAATTTTTTATCTAATTTCTTTAAAAATTGTGCAATGAATTGATGCCGTAGTTGGGAATCTTATGTAATTGAACTGAATTATAACTTCACTAATCCCATTCTATAAGACAAAATCCTATTTTGGATGAACATTCTTGCTTGCTTTCCTCCAGATCAGACTCATCTCATTCCTAGAGGCCATTGCTTATAATAAAGTTGAAACAATTTTATGAAGCTAATTCCTTAAATCAAACTCATCTTCTTCCTTGGGTCTCTTTTGTGATTTCCCTTTGATAGTAAATATAATCAGAGCTTCAAAGACTAGCCTAGGGAAACAGGAATAAAGACACAGACCTACTTGAGAATGGACTTGAGGATATGGGGAGGGGGAAGGGTAAGCTGTGACAAAGCGAAAGAGAGGCATGGACATATATACAGTACCAAACGTAAGGTAGATAGATAGTGGGAAGCAGCCGCATAGCACAGGGAGATCAGCTCGGTGCTTTGTGACCGCCTGGAGGGGTGGGATGGGGAGGGTGGGAGGGAGGGAGATGCATGAGGGAAGGGATGTGGGAACAGATGTATATGTATGACTGATTCACTTTGTTATAAAGCAGAAACTAATAATAAAATAAATAAATAAATATAAATAAATATAAATGTAATGGCACAGTAAAAAAAAAAAAAAAGAGTAGCCTAGGGAAGAGAGAAAATTATCTAGGAAAATGTGTAGTATAAACTAGGGAAGTCATCAGACCTAAGTCAATTAAGTTTGAGATACAAAATTGAGGGTCAAAATCGCTTCCTCCTGTGGTGGGTCCTAAACTAAGCACACATCTCTCCCTAACAAAGTTAAATTATTTAAAAATGCTGTTGAAAAGTCTATAAAACAAGTTAAAGGTTTTACTGCCACAGTTGAGCCTTTGTCCTACTCTTGCATTTTCTATCTGCACAGAGATACTCATCACCTAACACCTTCCTCAACCTCCGCCAGCCCAAGTGCCAGGTATTTGTGGTTTCTTGTAAACCTCCTCTGTCTTCCCTCTTGTGAGGGAAAACTCCACTTTCCTTCCTAATGAGCTTCTGGTTTCCTCAAAGCATCCATGCTATCTGGCTGCACCTTAGCTCTGGGAGTCAGTCTTAAACTATCCCTCTGTGCCCTTTTTGCTTTGGAATCACCTCCCCTGCCATGGACCATGGTTAGATGGAGTTCCTGAGAATGCTGCTGCTTTCTGCTTGAGGAAGGATACAGCAAGGGGCCCAGGGCCCTGGCTATCAGAACTGGGCTTGACTGCTGAGCTGAGCTCTGGCTGTACTCACGATAGGAGTGGACTTGAAACCTCACCTAACAACCCTACCAATGATGCCTTGTTCTAGATGAAGTTCTTTTTCTGCTGCAAATGATGATAGTATTGGTAGAATCTGTCTCTCGGAGTCTTGGGGTCTCTTTGTGTGTGTATATGTGTGTACCTGACAGTAGTTGTGTGTATATAAGACTGTGTGTGTGTGTGTGTGTGTGCGCATACGTGTGCATCCACGAACACAAGAGAGGAAGAGAGAGAATCACTCTTTCCTAGTCACCTATCATCATATGGGTTGTGCTCTTCAGGGTTATAACAATTCTATTTCACTTTACTTGGAATTTATATTTGGTGTCTTCAGGGATCCAAAGATGGTCACTAGCTGACTGACTCCTGTGTAGAGCAGGTGGAGTCCATACATGGAGTTCTTCCTGATTCATAGGCTTTGTGGATTGCAGCCGCCAACCTAAATCACATGCATTTTGTGTTTTAGTAGCACTAGACCAGTGCTACTAAAAGTGTGGTCCATGGACAGATTCTAGTCTGTGAATTGAGATTATAGTTTAATAATGAGGTGAAGATCTTAGACCATGTAAACCAGTACACTGCTTCCTGCATTGAAAAAGTTTTACTATGAAAAAAAAAAAGTCAGTTAAACTGAACAAAATGCTTAGAGTTATAGTTGACTCACCTTCTGGCACAAGATCCTTATAATATCAGGGACTGGTAACAAAGAGTTCCAGGGCCAGCCCTTTGTGTAGCGTTCTTCTGGGAGAACATTCTTACAGCTCAAAAGTCATTTATCTACTAAGGGAAGCTGGGCCAGTGCTGAGCTTTCACCTCCCCTCCTTAGTTAGTTCTTTACAGCCACACCACAGACCTTCTCAACTTTCCAGGTGCACAGGAATTTCGGCCAGATCATAGGCTCTTAATTTTTGGAGGTCCTCATACATTTCTCATTATTTCTCCCTGAAGCAAGACTTTTGAATTGGCAACTTAAATTTTAATGTCTTTTTTTACACCACTAAATCCTTTCAAAGAGTCAAAGGACAAAAGAAAGCATTTTATATATAGTGGAACAATTGGTTATATTAATAATTTATATGTTCCCTTTTCTCTTTCCTATTCCAAAAATATCACCAAGAAATTACTTAGTTACGAGTATCATAAAACTCAGTGTGGATTTCTCATCTTGGCTTGACTGTACAAACTACTGAAATATAAGACATTTATTATTTTTGTGAGCATTGTACTATTTTATCATGATAAAGAAAAACACCTGAGTTAGGATTGACTCAAGATAAATCTGTCTAACATCTAAAGTGATTAAAGAGAAAACAAGATTTGTGGACTATGACTATATTAAATATAAACTAGAATGTGCATGTATGTTTCTAATACTTTGAAATCTCTGTATCTGCTCCTGTCTTCAATATCTTCCCATCTTGAATTTTGTAACAAGATGATAATATGACTAAAATTTATATATGATGAGGCAGACATTTAGCCATATAAAATTCATTATTCTGAACTAAATAAATAAAAATGCAAAGAGAATTATCCTTCAGTTTATTTCTCTGTAAAATATGAAAGCCTTGTATTATATTAAGCATAAAAACACATTACTATGGGTGGTTATTAAATTTATCATTTTTAAATGAGTCAATCTCTTCGTACTCCCGACGTCAGATCAGTGACTCTGCATTTTAATTTGCATCATTTTCTGGGAGAGATGGAAAGAGATTTATCATTGGCTCATTTTTTTTCTGCTCAGTCTTTGTTTCTGCATTGCATGAGCCACTGAAGAGCACCATCAGAATAGAATCCTTGAGACTAACTTGAGTTGCTAGCAGAAGTTGGTTTGTATAACCCTCAAACAACCTAATTTTTGAACTGGAAACACCATGTCAAGTCTCTCTGACTTCAGGTGGATGGAAATTACCTACTTTCCCTCACACTGACCTCGCACAGTGTGTCTAATGCAGGTAATATTGATGATATTAGCTGGCTTTAAATGAAAAACTTTCTTGTCCCCTACACTCATCCTTTTGTACAAGAGTACAAAATACAATAACTTACTTTCTCAAAGTACCTTCATTACCAGAACTTTCTCATCTTTTAGGTACAGCTTATATGTCATTTTTCTCCCCAAATATTCCTTCACTGACTAACCTATCTAAAGTTGCCCACCTTCTTTTATTTCCCCCTACGTCTGCTGCTGTTTCCTTCAAAGCACATATTAAAATGTTTAGTTTTGTTTATTTATTTGCTGATTGTATGTCTCCTTCTGAAAGATAAGAACTCCATGAGGACAGTGAGCATGCATTTCTTAATTTTCATCTCAGGGCTTAAGTGTCTGGTATAGATGAACTGCACTAATATACTTGAAAATTTGATGTGTTATAGATGAACTGCACTAATATACTTGAAAATTTGATGTGTTATAGATGAACTGCACTAATATACTTGAAAATTTGATGAATACGTTCTATATGTGTGAGGGTGTCCCTTTGATTACTTGATATTTTTAGAAGGAGAGTCAAAATATTTAAAGAGGTGGCTGAAGGGGAATGGCAAATGCATTTGAATATCCTGTGTTACCCTTATCACATGATAGAATAGCAGCAGCTGCATGCCATCTTCCCTTTCTCTAAGAAATATCAAACTGGAGGTTAGCTTCAGGTGTGTCTCTGAATCTTTAAATCGATAGATTTAATGTTTTGGCATTTGTTCATTGGTCACTTCCTAAACAGCAGCTGACAACCAAGAAGCTAAAAATTTATGTTCTTTCTTACCACCAACATATGTAAATAAAATAATTCTAAGGCAAAGTCTGTTTACAAAATATATTGTTTCTTTCAGCTTTCATAATTTAAAAAGCTGACTTTTTTGTTCAGAGGTATGAAGTAGTTTATACAGTAAGTTTTCTATTTGAGTTCAGTGGAAATGAACTTTTTTTTTTAAGTAAAATTGAACATTTAGTCAATTTCACCTTCAGTAGTACACATTGCACTCTTCCTTAAAGATCATGCAGGAAAGAGCAATACAATTAAGACCTCAGATGGAGAAAGCATAATTTTGTCAATTAGATGGTGAAAAATAAAATAGTAAACATTTTTTAAAGTCAATCTAGGTTCTTAAGGATTACGATCAAGAGGCAGTGAACAATTTTTGGGAGGAGCACTGCCATACGTCATTTGTTATTTCAAAATACTATCTGGAAACCTCAACAGTAAGCTATCCCAGAACTAGCTTGTTGTATGTTTTGGGTTTGATTCACCTTCTGATGCCATTTAGAAAAAAGCAGTGAGTGAGAGGTGCTATTAAAGGCGACAATAGTAGAGATCAAGATGAAATCCAGATTGGATCAAAGTGGGCTTGCAGGTTGATACCACCTGGGGATTTGTGGTAATGGCATTTCAAATGACTTCTAATGTTTCAAAAGCTAGGTACGCATATTGGTGAAATGATTATGACACTTTCCTAATTGATCTATACATTTGACACCATTCCAAACATACTGCAACCACGCCTTTTTGTAGAAATTGACAAGCTGATTCTAAAATTTATATGAAAACACCAAGGAAGTATAATATGTAAAATAATCTTGACAAAGAAGAATGAAGTTTGAGGGCTAACACTATAATTCAAGACTTATCATAAAGGCTTGTTATCAAGAAGGTGTAGTACTGACGTAAGAAAGGACACATAGATTAATAGAAGAGAATAGAGAGCTCAGAAATAGACCTGCAGTGATCTGGTCAACTTTTAATGAAAACACCCCAAATCCATGCAAAAAGAAAAGTCTTCTTAACAAATGGTGCTGGAATGACTGATATAATTATGGAAATAAATGAGCCTCAGCCTCTCCTTATCACTAAGTAAAACATTAATTGGAGATGGAACATGGTCCTAAACAAAAAAGTAAGAACTACAAAACTAGACTAAGGGAATATCTTTATGAATTTAGAACTTCTCATCAAAATACACAATTGAGAAAATGACTTGGCAACCCTCACAGGCTAGAAGAAAATATTAATTAAACATTCAGTGCTGAAATGACTAGTATTCAGGACATATTAAAAATACCTACAGTTGAACAATAAAAGGTTAAAAAAACAAAAATGGGCAGATAAGTTGAACAGATACTTTACTAAGGATATGTACAAATAGTAAGGATATGAAAACATTAATCTTCATTAATCTTAACTAATTTTCAGGGAAATGCAAATTAGATCCATGGTGAGATACCGTTGCATACTCACCAAATAGCTAAAATTATAAAGACTGACCACAACAAATATTGGAGAGAAGGTGAACTAAGTGGAATCTCTTTGTTGTTGCTGAGAGTGTAAAATGTTACAACTGCTTTGCAAAATGATCTGGCAGTATCTTACAAAACTGAATATACGTCTACCTTATCACCTAACAATTCTACTCTGAAGTATTTTTCTAAGAGGGATGAAAGCATATATGCACAAAACAATTTCTACAAGAATATTCGTAGCAGTTTTAGTCATCACAGTCAAAATCTGTAAACAGCTCAGGGGTTCATCAATGGCTGACATATTCATAGAATGCAACATCGCTCAGCAAAAAAGCAGAAGTGAATTAATACAGAGAGAAATATGACTGAATCTGAAAAACATTATGCTGAGAGAAAGCCTTACATGAAAGGGCATACTGTATATTTCCACTTATATGAAGTTCATTATGGGCAAAACCAATCTTGGTAAAACAAGAATTGTGGTTGCCTCTGGTTGGTGGTGCAGGGAGTGAGGCAGAGGTTTACTTGGAAGGGACATGAGGGAACTTTCTGGGGTGATGGTCGTGTTCTATATCTTGGTGAGAGTTTGGGTTACTTAGGTGTATGTATTTGTGAAACCTTATCCAATGGTCTCTTTATAATTTATATGCAATGATATGTACAAATATGACCTAAAACAAACAAAAACTTAAGATGTGCATAAGAGTTTAGCTTTTTGTAAAAATAACATTTTTTAAAATCTGGACCCTTAGATGAGTTGGAGCCTCAGATTAATCTGGATCCTTAGATAAGCTTCAGTATATCCATAAACCCTTTGAAATTATCTGTGAACTTTGGAAGGGGGATTCAAAGTGTTTGTGAAATTTTCAAGGGGAACTCCACCATTTGTGACCTCTCCCACAAATTTAAAGAAACAGCTATAGGAATTCTCTTTCAGATTAATAAAATGTTTCTTAAATTTCTTTCGAGTATAAAGTACTATTAAATATTAAATGGGGATTTATTGAGAAATTTTTAGTATCATACTTCAGTTTTTTTTACATCAAATTTGTAGTGATGATTTATCCATCATTTAACCAGTGAACAACAATTCTGAAAGATTTTCCAATTTGAATTCTCAAGGTGGCACTACTGAATAGATATTCTCATATTTTTGTTTTTATGTTCTCATATTTTTATTCTGCAAGCCAAAAAATGGAAATAATAATATATGTGTTTATAGATAATGCTCAAAGATTCAAATTTGAGTTGCTCAAGGTCAATATCAAAACAAAAATTAGATGCCCAGGCTGAAGTTATTATTTACTGGAATATTTTTATTAGCCTATATTGCCTACCCACTGTCATTTGTAATTATCAACTTTATTTTTGAGTTCTGATTCTAATGATAATTACTAAATTTCTTTGTTCATGGAAAATCAAGTATGTATATGTATTTTATGCATTCTGTGTTTGGGAAGAACATTAAGGCTGCAATTAATATTTAGTAATGATTTCCAGAAGTAGTTCCCAACACTAAAACTTGTT
Organism: Mesoplodon mirus; assembly: GCF_964341445.2. Taxonomy (NCBI): domain Eukaryota; kingdom Metazoa; phylum Chordata; class Mammalia; order Artiodactyla; family Ziphiidae; genus Mesoplodon; species Mesoplodon mirus. Next base: position 88,025,914 of record NC_138980.1, on the reverse strand, counting down.
TAAAATTATGATGTTTTATAATTAAGAAAGAATATTAGATTTGTGAAAATTCTTTGCTAACCTTTCCTGACAATTTGCATCTAATTGTCAGTGGTCTTTTGAGATCTATTGATATACTAGCATAACAAAATTTAAAAATACATAGACATATTGTTTTGGTTTTAAAATGCAGGTGCCAAACATATGACCTCACATTGGCCAAAAAGAAAAAAAAAATCACTTAAGCAATTAAAGCAGAATAGGCTTAATAACTAATCAGATCATAAATATTCTTTCTATATTTTATAAAATGCATGCCATTTATGTATCAAGGGTAGTAAAACTGATCTGCTCAGAGAATGTACAAAAAGCTACCTGTCCATTATTTGAAATGGTTACTGGTGTGAAATGTTTCATTCCAGTAAATTGTGTTTACTAATAGCATATAACTGAATATCTTGCCTACAGATCTGATCAAGGTCCAAATGCTGTATTCCTTTTGACAAAGGACAAATTTAGGTAGATTCCATATTCCATTTCACATTGTATTAACACCATGACCATCAATTTCCGCAGAGTGCCATTTTTGATATTAATAGTAATGTGATTTTAAAGGTCAGCTTTAGCTGTGCCCATAAAAATGTTATAGAACAAGAAATGTTATAGAAGAAATGGTTTGACTAAGATTTTTATTTGCTTTTTTAAAAGTAAAACTTTTAATTATGTAAAAATACATCACTCTGTTCCTCTTGTGTTTTATGCCTAGCTGAATTACTAGCTCATGAAACTCCAATTGACTTTAACAACTAGTCTATAGAAAAGTTATAAAATGGGTGGCGTACGAGTGATTCATTTGTTGACATCTGTAGTGAAATGTTAAGCGTAATACCTTCACAAAATGTTCAGATACTGGGGTAAAAGTCCTTAGGAAATGAACCTAATATGGTCACTGATTTTCCAGTGGTGCTGGATTCCCTGATTCTGTGTCTTCCCAGCCTCTTCTACAAACTTCTGATTGTTCCATGAAAAAATTATATCTTGGTGGTCATAATTCAGATTACAGTTACCCTTCCTAATTATCGATGCCTGGTCAGCTAACCTGTATCTCTATGACTAGAAATCTTTTTTCCAGTATTTAAGGTCCTCCATGATATTTGCCATAGTTGTAGTGCTTAGAAATGTGTTAAAAATAGTCTGCATAGTAGAAAAGGTAGCTGCATTAGTTTATGGAGATAATGTGTGTAAAGTTTAGGCTCAGGCAAAGGAAACTGACAGATTGACACTGCTGCTTCTAATAGTAATGATAGTTTCGATCCAAAAAAGTTTTAAGCAAGAATCACTTAAACTAGGGTCTGTGAAGTGAGCTATCAACACCACTTATCATGAAAAAGACTATATTGCTTTTTTTTTTTCTTTTCCTTTTTTTTTTTTTTTTAAGATATATTGAGATGTCATGGCAACAACTTGAACGGGGAACACAAACTTCTTCAAAATAAGTAGTTTTCAGAAGAAGGAAATTTATTCCTAGCTTCAGTTGTTTATTATATATTTTTAGTAGGGTCACATTAGCACATTGTAAAAGTACTCTAGGCAGAAAGGAGACAGCTGGAATTCTTGAAGACTTTTTGGCATTTTTTTAATGTTTCTTTTTGTTGAGATTAATAGGTAGTTTAGAAGTCTATACAAAGCAATTCCAGTAAGATCACTGGTATGCATACATTTCAGCAGCTGAGATATGGGAAAAGTGAACATTTCCATATAACATTCTATTGCTATGATAAAACTTAGAACTCCTCTGTAATCCAATTATCAGCCTAAAATTTTTCACTCTCATTGGCAAACTTGTTTCTCTATTTTTTTATCTTGCAACTGGAGATATTTTAATATAATTGGCCTTTATATCTGCTGTAATTATAGCAATACTGTGCCCAGATGCCATCTAGAGAAAATGCCTCATCGTGTCCTACCCCTCTATTCCCCAATATTTTTTCCTTTTTTTTTTTTTTTTCTTTTTGCGGTATGCGGGCCTCTCACTGTTGTGGCCTCTCCCGTTGCGGAGCACAGGCTCCGGCTGCGCAGGCCCAGCGGCCATGGCTCACGGGCCCAGCCGCTCCGCGGCATATGGGATCCTCCCAGACCGGGGCACGAACCCGTATCCCCTGCATCGGCAGGCGGACTCTCAACCACTGCGCCACCAGGGAGGCCCCTATTTTTTCCTTTTAAATTAGATATGGAGTGGGGCAATATCTCAGACAATGTTTGTTTTCAGTCTATTTAGGCACTTTGGGTAACTTGGTTGGCATGTGTTAATTTATCATGCTTTCCTTTTGGGAGGTCTAGAGATTAGCTCTATAAAGATGGACAATATGATAGGTTAGTTTTAACGTTAGAGTAACTGGTCCACTTGAACTACCGCTGTCATGAGAAGAAAGGTCTGTGATATCACTTAGAAGAAGGAACTTTAAACTCTGGAAAAGATGTTTCAGTTTAGTTATATTTATTTATATCTCATGTGTGTATGTGTGTATGTATACATATGTAGTGGCATGCATGGGCTATTGATAGGCGGCTTAGCCTGAAGTTGTTAGTTAATAGCAAGGTCAAGGTTGATAAAAATATTCAGTACTTGATTGTGGCATGGCTGGAAACACAAATTATGGCCTTTGTCAATGTATTCATTTTTCATTAATTCAACAATTGCTATTGACTACTTGTCATGTATTATCCATGTGCTAGTTACTTGTAATCAAAGGATGAATACATAATATTTTCTTTAAGACTCTTCTAAGGGAGAAGATAAGAGTTTAAACCTTTGCATCTTATGCATTACATTATGGTGATGCTGTCATACCAGCATGTACAAGATGCTTTTGGAGCACAGGAAATATGTACTGGGCTTAAACTGGAGATTCACAGAAATCATTTTAAAGAGTTGATTATAATTGAATTTAAGCCTGGGCATTACAACATATGTCAAAAGAACACGTGTCACATTTAAGACTTAGAAGTAATAGAGAAGGCTGCATAGTAGAATGGTAGAGAAATGAGTCAAAGATGGAACTTAAGAATTCCATGCAGAACTGGATCATATAGGGCCTGATATCCTAAAGTTTAGGGCATACTCTGAAGGAATTAATTTAGTTATGAATAGATTTGCCTTTTAGAATGACCCCTCTAGCTGCAAAATGGAGAAGGGATTCAATAGAGATAGAACTAGAGATTGGGGGCCAGTTAGAAAGTTGCTTTTATAGTCTAAGCAAGGACTAAGTGAACAGGAATTGTGATGGCGATAACAGAGTTAGTTTAAGAAATAACGATGCTGTAGAATTGAGATAGTAGTTGTTAATTTATTGAATGTGAAGGGTAAGCCACAGAGGGAAGCAAAGGGTAATGTTCACATTTCTCTCTTGGATATGCTACCAGTTGTGATGTGGTTGGGAAGAGATAGAGCTCTACTAAGGTAGGATATTTTAGGATTCTGGGAAAACACATTAACCAAAGCCAGTCTCTCAAAAATGGAAGTCTAATTATTTGAAGAGATTCAATTAAGGGGATAATATAAATAGAAAACATTTTACAGATGGGCCACTAGCTCATGTATACACTCTCCTTCCTTTCTACCTTTAATCCCTTTCTCTGTCTTTATCACAGGACAGAAATATAGAAGGACATAGAAAAGACAGTATTGAAAGGAGGACAAGACAGGACATACATGGAAAATGGGCAACTATCTCTTGACGATAAGACAGCAGTTGTTTGGCTCTCCAGAGAGCAACCTTCTAATCCAAGTGTTGCTGAATATTTACTTGTTGGCTTTGGCTGATTTGACATTTCTAGGTTTGCTTTATCTCTAAATCAGTGTTGACCTCGTTGGTCTCTGTTGTTACTTGTAGCTCTCCCATTTTCTCATTAAGGAAGGAAAAGGTGGAATAAGTGAAAAAGGCTAGTAGAACCAGGGAACAGATGAAGAACCCTTGGGCTAGGGCTATGCTATGTGCTTCCAATAACTTAAAGTGAAAAAAACAATACAACCACCATTTAATGATAAGTCTACCTAATAAATTGGTTAAGGAGAGAGAGAATTTGGGGACCAGGGAACTGAGAACAGGGTGATGGGGCTGGTGGAGGAAGTGAGCATGATGCTAGGTAACAATTGTCACTTTTATCATTTTGCCTACATACGATACAATCAGAAATAGTGAGGCTCAGAGCCACTTGAATCATTAAATCCTTCAAGGTACCAGTGCCAACTTTGTAGATGTTGGGAAAATGTCTCACAATACATCTGTTAGTTATTTCCCACGATCTAAGATATAAATTTGCTACAATTCAGATTTTTCCAAATGACTCATACCAGCACAATTCAGTTTTAAGAAGAATTTCTTTTTCGGCTCTAAGTAGAAATAAAAGTTAAAATTATAGTCACCTAAACAAGACAGAAGGAGCCAGGGTTGCTGAGTACATTGTGGAGCAGTCAACACACTAGGTCTGAACTGTTTCTCTCACACTAAGAGACTAAAAGTTGGGATATAAACTAACATATATTTAACAGAGCAAACTGTTAGAATATCTGGTAAATGAATAAGATTTCCTGATTCTTTGTATTACTGTTTTGTTGTTGTTAATTTTAATACCATTTCTTTAACTAGAAAGTGAAGATTAAGGATTAAAAGGTACTATATTTGTCCACTGGCTCTGAAATAAGGTGATGGCATTAAATTTCACTTGCAAAGAAATTGTTTTCCTTTAAGGGGATTGCTGAGAGGGCCCTGGCATGGATTATTTTTATGTCTAACTTTTTCCTCTGGATTTTGGCAAAGTTTTGTGTGTTCAGCATTTCACATATCTCCTGCATTTTTACAGCCTCTGATCCAGCACTAGATGTAAAACTGTTTAGAACATATTTATCTTGATTTCCAAAGGTGCTGCCCAGATCCTGGTAAAATAACCTTAAATTGCAAAAAGTTAACAAGAAAATTAAAGGAAGGACTAATGAAATAACTAGGAGACATATGCAAACAGGCCCTCAGAAGATTTTCCAAACAGATTCTAGATTTGGAGAGGACTATTCCACTACACTTGTGTTGATGTTGGCTATTTGTCCTGTTCCTTTCATGGGAAAGCTTGATGATGCATTCAGATAACCAGTTCTCTTTTACTTGAGCTGATACAGAGGCTTCATTATGCAAGATCATTTTCTTTTGATTGCCATCTGCTGCCCAGGATTTTCCCAGCATGCTCACTGTTTTAATCCCGTAGCAGAGTGTGCTGCTCTGCTCAGGTCAGTTTATATTACAGATATTGTAACGGTACAATCTTCTCTAATCCATAAAAGTACTAAACAAATGTCAGAAGAATATAACATGTAGCATAAGAAAAACGCATTCATTCCCCAAGCAGTTGAAAAGCAAAAATAGGTGTAGAGGTAATTCATAGCATGCTTAAAAATTAACAGAAAAAGAGATAGCAACCTGGGCTGTATTCACCCTGACGCTGGTCTCAAATGGATTTACCTGATTTCAGCTAATTGAATGTAAACAATAGAGCATGAGTGAGGCAGTGAGCAAAGAAATCTTCTCAATTGTTGTAACTACTCTAAGCAAGGAAATGTAATTTCCTGATTGCAGAGAAGGAGCCTGTGTAAATCTTGCTGATGTATTTTATATCCCTGCTACTGAAATGTGTTCTAGTAATCTAACTGTTGTTTTCCTGGTCTTGACCACAACACAGTGCTGCTATGTTTTAGAAGTTGATATTTGTTAAGAACGTCAATTAGTTTTCAGAAAGTTAAACTTTGTTAACTACTCTGTGTGTTCTGTGTTGAAAATATTTGAGTTAGTAGGCTCTTCTGTTTTAAGAGTGCTATCTTAATGGAAGGGAGTGTGCTGGGAGGGAAGGGGATTGGCTCAATAGGCCATTAAATTAAGGAACAAAAATGATAAGGATTCAAAAGAAATTGAATCAGTATTCAAGTGATCAATCACAGGGCAGTAAATTGGGGTGGAGGCTCGCCCTTCTCCCCATGACCAAGCAGCCAGTCAAGTAGGCATTGGCCCTCAAGCCAAGCCTCGTCCCTTATTTAGTTCTGGGGAGTGCCTGGCCGATGTGAGGGTTGTAGAGAAGGACTTGGAGGGCAGAGATGGTTGAGAACTCAGAGACCTGGGTTGTGAGTCACAAGAGAGTCTAGAATGAGCTTTCCACTGACATGGAAGTAGGCTCTGTGCAGCAGTCCCAGAAGACTTGCACAAGAAGAGTTTCAGACAACAGAAAATAATCCTAAGCAATTGTGCAGTGGGTTTCAACTGAAAGTGATTTTTGCTGGATTTGGAGGATGTAAAGTTGTAAGCATTGAATCTTTGAATGAGATTCATCCATCTGAAGATGGCAGAGGAGTAAGACGTGGAGATCACCTTCCTCCCCACAAATACATCAAAAATATATCTACAGGGCCTCCCTGGTGGCGCAGTGGTTGAGAGTCTGCCTGCCGATGCAGGGGATACGGGTTCGTGCCCCGGTCTGGGAGGATCCCATATGCCGCGGAGCGGCTGGGCCCGTGAGCCATGGCCGCTGGGCCTGCGCATCCGGAGCCTGTGCTCCGCAACGGGAGAGGCCACAACAGTGAGAGGCCCGCATACCGCAAAAAGAAAAAAAAAATATATATATATATATATATCTACATGTGGAACAACTCCTACAGAACACCTGTGAACACTCTGCAGAAGAGCTCAGACTTCCCAAAAGGCAATCCCCACATACCTGGCTGTGTGGCTGACAGGGTCTCGGGCTCCGGCCAGGTGTCAGGCCTGAGCCTCTGAGGTGGGAGAGCTGAGTTCAGGACATTGGTCCACCAGACACCTCCTGGCACCTCGTAATATCAATTGGCAAGAGTTCTCCCAGAGATCTCCATCTCAACGCTAAGACCCAACTCCACTCAATGACCAGCAACCTCCAGTGCTGGACACCCCATGCCAAGCAACTAGCAAGACAGGAACACAACCCCACCCATTAGCAGAGAGGCTGCCTAAAATTATAATAAGTTCATAGACACCCCAAAACATACCAACAGGCACGGTCCTGCCCACCAGAAAGACAAGATCCAGCCTTATCCATCAGAACACAGGCACCAGTCCCCTCCACAAGAAATCCTATACAACCCACTGAACCAACCTTACCCACTGGGACAGACACCAAAAACAACGGGAACTACAAACCTGCGGCTTGTTAAAAGGAGACCCCAAACACAGTAAGTTAAGCAAAATGAGAACACAGAGAAATACACAGCAGATGAAGGAGCGAGGTAAAAACCCACCAGACCAAACAAATGAGGAAATAGGAAAAGAAAATTACAGACCAATATCACTGATGAACATAGATGCAAAAATCCTCAACAAAATACTGGCAAACAGAATCCAACAAGCACATTAAAAGGACCAGACACCATGATCAAGTGGGGTTTATTCCAAGAATGCAAGGATTCTTCAATATATGCAAATCAATCAATGTGATACAGCATATTAACAAATTGAAGAATAAAAATCATATGATAATTGCAATAGATGCAGAAAAAGCTTTCAACAATATTCAATACCCATTTATGATAAAACGCTCCAGAAAGTAGACGTAGAATGAACTTAACATAATAAAGGCCATATATGACAAACCCACAGCCAACATCGTTCTCAATGGTGAAAAACTGAAACCATTTCCACTAAGATCAGGACCAAGACAAGGTTACCCACTCTCACCACTGTTATTCAACATAGTTTTGTAAGTTTTAGCCACAGCAATCAGAGAAGATAAAGAAATAAAAGGAATCCAAATCAGAAAAGAAGTAAAACTTTCACTGTTTGCAGATGTTTGCAGATGAGTTGATACTAGACATAGAGATTCCTAAAGATGCTACCAGAAAACTACTAGAGCTAATCAATGAATTTGGTAAAGTAGTAGGATACAAAATTAAGGCACAGAAATGTCTTGCATTCCTATACACTAATGATGGAAAATCTGAAAGAGAAATTAAGGAAACACTCCCATTAACCACTGCAACAAAAAGAGTAAAATACCTAGGAATAAACCAAAAGACCTGTATGCAGAAAACTATAAGACACTGATGAAAGAAATTAAAGATGATACAAGCAGATGGAGAAATATACCGTATTCTTGGATTGGAAAAATCAACATTTTGAAAATGACTATACCACCCAAAGCAATCTACAGATTCAATGCAATCCCTATCAAATTACAAATGGCATTTTTCACAGAACTAGAACAAAAAATTTCACAATTTGTATGGAATCACAAAAGAACCTGAATAGCCAAAACAATCTTGAGAAAGAAAAATGGAGCTGGAGGAATCAGGCTCCTGTACTTCAGACTATACTACAAGCTACAGTAATCAATACAGTATGGTACTGGCACAAAAACAGAAATATAGATCAATGGAACAGGATAGAAAGCCCAGAGATAAACCCACACACATATGGCCACCTTATTTTTGATAAAGGAGGCAAGAATAAACAATGGAGAAAAGACAGCCTCTTCAATAAGTGGTGCTGGGAAAACTGGACAGCTACATGTAAAAGAAAGAAATTAGAACACTCCCTAACACCATACACAGAAATAAACTCAAAATGGATCAAAGACCTAAATGTAAGGCCAGACACTATCAAACTCTTAGAGGAAGACATAGGCAGAACACTCTATAACATAAATCACAGCAAGATCCTTTTGATCCACCTCCTAGAATGGAAATTAAAACAAAAATAAACAAATGGCACCTAATGAAAGTTAAAAGTTTTGCACAGCAAATGAAACTATGAACAAGACGAAAAGACAGCTGTCAGAATTGGAGAAAACATTTGCAAATGAAGCAACAGACAAAGGATTAATCTCCAAAATTTGCAAGCAGCTCAATATCAAAAAACAAACAACCCAATCGAAAAATGGGCAGAAGACCTAAATAGACATTTCTCCAAAAAGATATACAGATTGCCAACAAACACATGAAAGGATGATCAACATTACTAATCATTAGAGAAATGCAAATCAAAACTACAACGAGGTATCACCTCACACCAGTCAGAATGACCATCATCAAAAAATCTACAAACAATAAATGCGGGAGAGAGTGTGGAGAAAAGGGAACCCTCTTGCACTGTTGGTGGGAATGTAAATTGATACAGCCACTGTGGAGAACAGCATGGAGGTTCCTTAAAAAACTAAAAATAGAACTACCATACAACGCAGCAATCCCACTACTGGGCATATACCCTGAGAAAACCATAATTCAAAAATAGTCATGTACCACCGTGTTCATTGCAGCACTATTTACAATAGCCAGGACATGGAAGCAACCTAAGTGCCCATCAACAGATGAATGGATAAAGAAGACGTGGCACATATATACAACGGAATATTACTTTCCATAAAAAGAAACGAAATTGATTTATTTGTGGTGAGGTGGACAGACCTAGAGTCTGTCATACAGAGTGAAGTACGTCAGAAAGAGAAAAACAAATACCATATGCTAACACATACATATGGAATCTAAAACAAAAAGAAAAAAAAAGGTTCTGCAGACCCTAGGGGCAGGACAGGTATAAAGATGCAGATGTAGAGAATGGACTTGAGGACGTGGGGAAGGGGAAGGGTAAACTGGGATGAAGTGGGACAGTGGCATGGATGTATATACACTACCAAATGTAGAATAGATAGCTAGTGGGAAGCAGCCACATAGCACAGGGAGATCAGCTGGGTGCTTTGTGACCACCTAGATGGGTGGGATAGGAAGGGTGGGAGGGAGATGCAAGAGGGAGGAGATATGGGGATATATGTATACATATAGCTGATTCACTTTGTGATACAGCAGAAACTAACACACCATTGTAAAGCAGTCATACTCCAATAAAGATGTTAAAAGAAAAACAATTTATGGTGGAGGCTCATACCTACTATGGTTAAGGTCTAGTTTGTCAGTTTGTAGCTGTGTTACAGTTGAAAACTACTTCATCTCCTCAGCCCTCATTTTTTTTTCTTTAAGTTATTTCTAATAGTAACTGTTGTGTAGAATTATTAAGATGACAATGTGAGATTGTAAACACAAGGGTCTCTCATAGTAGTTACTGAGCAAATGCTAGTTAATGTTGCTGAGAATGGTGCTTGGCATATAATGGGAGTATGAATGGTGTTATGTGTTCTGTTCCTACAATTTAGTCTTTATAACCAGCATATAATTTATAATCGAGCATAATCAGCTATTTGAAACTCAAAGCTGATTGCTTTCTTTACATTTCTGGAAGAAAGAATGTCGAAAGATTTTTTTCTGAGAAATTCAGAGAATGTGGTTGCTACTTCTGATCTGATGTACTAAAAATTTGGGGATTTAAGATTCTAAGATTCCAAGATTGTAAGATTCTGGAGGCTAAGGAGCCACAGTAATGCTCCTCCTCACACAAGGCATCATACCATCGTCAGGTATTTGGTCTAGGCTTGAAACATGGGATTCTGCAAAGCCACTTTATCTTGTTTCAAATAGTTTACAATAACTACATAATCCATACATAAAGAAAAATATCATATTTTGACTACTTGACAAAAAATAAACATTGTTTGAATTAATGATATATTTACTTACTCATAACTTATTATATACATAATATATAATGTTTCTGTTTTCCCGAGAGTGACATGAAATATTTTAGAGGGGAATGCAAAATGTATTTTGTATATATTTTCCTTTTCTGCCTACTCCTATTTTAACATATCACTGAACATTTTGTCCCCCACAGTGACTTCAAAATTTCTAGAGTTTTAACTAGTTTCAGTGTTGATTTAATCATCATTCTAAGTTTATTGCACTTGTTTTTATTATATTTTATTATTTTTTTCATCTCACATCCTCATTTGTATTTCCTTCACACTCTGTGTAGCCTTGAGAGATATACTGTAATTATTTATATATCTATGTGTTTTATTTTCTTAAATGATACTTCAGTGTATATTTCATTGTTTTATTATTTTTTTTACTTAACTATTTTGTTGAAATGTATTCATATTAACAAACATATCTATGTCTTTGCTTCTTACTGCTCTGTGGTGTTGTATATTATACACATCCACCTCATTTTACTTGTCACGTCTCCCGGCGTTGAATGTCTAGGTTACCCCTGATGCCCTGCTATCATAGCAACTCTGAAGCAAAAACATTCATTCATAACCCCTTATGGAATTGTGAGCATTTCTCTGAGGTACACACTCAGGGGTGGAGTGATTGGACAGAGGCTATATGTAAGCACAATTGACCTGCCTTCTACCCAATTGCTCCCCAGTACAATTTTACCAGTTTATATTCTCAGCAGAAGTACATTACGGTTCCCCTTGAAAATTCTTTTTATTTTTCATCTTAAGTAATTGATGGGGAAAAGGAAGACTTGGCCAGTTTAATTTTAGAATTGTGTTTTAAAAACATGGATATGGCCCTGACAATATTAGTGTAAGCTTTTTGTGGCTTCTGACAATTTATACATTAGATATTAGTGTGTGTTCAGAATATAAAAGCACTGAAACAAAAGTGAATCTGAGGCTAAGTATTCAAATAAATACTTTTCCTTAATTTGTCTTTGAAAACCTGCAAGCCCTAAAATTACATCATCATATAATAGTAGTAATATTTTAAGGAGAAATTTTAAAATAACTGACCCAAATGTGAGGTGATGTCTCTGCAACTTCTGAAGCAGTTCCAGGAATGGTGTTGTTCTATAATTGAAACCACACACTATCATGAATTCACAAGGTTATTGTGGGGCAGGGTGGGGGGTGCGGAATTCACGTCCTCTTGATCATTTATTTAAAACATTACGGCATTTTGCTTTGTATGCATGTGTAATTGTATTGTTGCCTGAGTAAGACTTTGCATTTTTTTTCTTTTCTTTTTTTAACATCTTTATTGGACTATAGTTGCTTTACAATGTTGTGTTAGTTGCTGCTGTATAACGAAGTGAATCAGCTATACGTATACATATATCCCCATATCCCCTCCCTCTTGTGTATCCCTCCCACTGCCCCCATTCCACCCCTCCAGGTGGTCACAAAGCACCGAGCTGATCTCCCTGTGCTATGCAGCTGCTTCCCACTAGCTATCTATTTTACATTTAGTAGTGTATATAAGCCCATGCCAATCTCTCACTTCATCCCAGCTTACCCTTCCCCCTCCTCATGTCCTCAACTCCATTCTCTACATCTGCGTCTTTATTCCTGTCCTTACCCTAGGTTCTTCCAAACCATTTTTTTTATGTTCCATATATATGTGTTAGCATACAGTATTTGTTTTTCTCTTTCCCACTTACTTCACTCTATATGACAGACTTCTTTTTCTTTTTGAATCATTTTGTTTTAGAGATTCAGAACATGAAATGCCCTGAGAGAATTACAAATGACATCACGTTAGAGGACATGACTTAAGTGAAACCGTATGACGCTTCTGGCTACTGTCGGATTTTCCTGCTTTCTTTGATTTCCATGTTGTGTGATATCTGGACTTTGTGCAGCTTCTTTGCTAACTTTTTCCTAACCCCTAAAATTGAACTCCTTCCCTAGCATGGTTCTGAGATTGCTTTCTTCAAGACCAGACTATTTTATTGCTAAATATAAAAGCCTTTCTTCAGCCTTCCCATTTTTAAAAATCTTTTTTTAGCTTTTGATGTGTTTATACCTTCTTTCATTTTGAAACTTGTTTCACTTACTGTTTTGATCCTTTGCTGTTCTGGCTCTCCCTCCTTTCTCTCCACTTCCTTTGCTAGCTTGTTCTGCTTTTCCTGTGTCCTACTTCTCTTGTTGTCTAACATTAGACATTTTCAGGGCATAGTCGTTGGTCCTCAGCTATGTAAAATTCTGAGTTTAGGTCCTAAAATCTAGTTGCAAAAATACAGGTTAAGTGTAGGTGGGTAGGATTGGACTTCGTTCCCTTCTTGATACTTGTCTGAGGGTCTTAGGCATCAAAAATCACTGTATTTCAAAACTGAAGCAATTCCACTCTACCCCACACTTATCATAGTGTATCTTCCAACTTATGTTAATTTCTGAGCAATGCAGATTAATGCAACGCTGCCAAACCTGGGAAACTCCAGAGAAGAACACCTAAAATGATGAAGGGCCTGGAATCTATGTGATGAGAGAAATGATTAAAGAAGCTAGGAGTATTTGCCTTGGGAACAGGAGACTAAGGATATGCTTGATAATCCACTTCAAACATCTGTACACGTGACCAGTATGGAGAAGAGAAGGAAGACTATTGAGGTGCTCCAAGTGACAGTGGTAATGCAAATGGGTAGAATTTTTAAAAGGAAGCATTTGAGTAAGGAAGTACTGAATAATAATTAGCCTCTCTAAACCAACTATAAAAAATACTGCTTTGTAAAAAAAAAATGTTTCATGTCACTAAAATTAGGAGAAAATCATCTCTCGTGGATGACGTATTGAATTCATCCATGAGTTAGATTACTTCTGGAATCCTTAGCTTCTATCACCACTCCTCTCAGTTTCCCCTAGTTCTATCAATGGTGTGGCCATTTCTCTATTCAACTAATTCAAAATGTAAGAATCATTTTCAATGAATCTATTTTTACCTACCTCTTAAATTAATTCAAATATATTTTCTAATTCCCCAAATGGTTTTCACAGATTGCTCTGATACTTCATTTTTCTCCGCTTTATTTTTCTAGGTTACTGCAGTAGGCTTCTGTTGGTCCCCTCTGGGCCCAGTCTTCCGTGTATTAATATGCCTAGCCTGCAAGGCAAACAGCTTCTAACATTATGCTCAACATATGGTCCTAGGCAAAAGCTCTGCAAAAAGCTTTTGCTTTGCTGATTTTACCTAACTCAAAACTTCCTATTACCTGGCCTCAGTATAATAGTTTTACTACATTTGATCCTCCTTCTCTCCATTTGCTTAAATTCACTTGTTTGCTTTCCTTTCCTATAACAAATACTCCTAAGGTACTGTTCCACATGTCTCAGGGGCTCACAGGACCAGCACTTTGATGCTTCTAGTCTCAAGACCCCTTCTTCTGCTTTTAGTAGCCCATGTTTTGAAATACATTCTTCATTGCTCTTGATCCTTTTGGGAGAAAAACAACAGCAAGAACAACCAGATCTCTACTGTATTCAATGGCAGCTACTGTTTTGCAATAATAGACTACAATATCTCTTAATTTCTCCTGAAAAGGCTTTAGCTAAGGAAATGAAACACAAGTAGTTATGCAATTATTTACCCCTAACTCAATGCTGATTCATAATCTGATGAGCCAAAATTTCTAGTGAGACAAATAGCAACATGTTTATATGAGATGTATACTCTGTCCAAAAGCAACCACATTCAATGCTCATTCTTTGTGACTTCTGTATTTGTAAATTCACTTACTTGCTAACATTTATTTGTAAGCCAAAATCAGTACCCACAGGGCTTTGGTGGTCATTCGTGGACATGCACAGAGTGGCAAAAATTTGAATGTGATTCACACATTCCTAGTTGAGGTCGAAGAAAGTGATACTCTGCCTTCTTGTTTCACTTCTCTTACTGTAAACAAATGCCCTTATCATGATCTATTTAGTGGTACAGTTTTCACATTTTTGTGCTTTTGATGATGATTTTGTTGTTTAAAATAGTGTATGCACAGTTCTGAAATGCTATCTAGTGTTCAAGAAGGCTGTGATGTATCTTACAGATAAAATAGGGGTGTTAGATAAACTTTGTGCAGTAGTGACTTATACTGTTGTTGGTCCAGAGTCCAATGCTAATGAATAAACAATATATATTAAGTAAGGTGTCTTTAAACACACATAAACAAGGTTATATAGTGTGATCAGTTGATGAAAATATTGTGACCAGAGTCTTGTAGGAACCTAACTACATATATTCCCTAGGAGCAATGTTTCAGTATTCACTGATTCATTGTTCACAGTGACTTGATGGAACATAACTACTGCAAATAAAAAGAATTGACTGTATACTCTAACATGTGTGAACTACATCATTAATAGCAAAAGAGGTAATCGGCATTCTCCTTTAATTAGTAAAAAAAAAAAAAAAAAAAATGTAATTTGGAGCCAGGGAGTAGAAGAATGTAGACATAGTTCTTTTGTCAGCCAAATGTAAAGTCAAGACATAATTCAGAAAACAGGCGGTGGAACCTGCCAAAGATGAAGAATTATATTGGAATTAGCACACACACAAAAAAAAATGAGGAGGAAGAGAATAAGGAGAAGAACGTGGAGAAAAAAATAAAGCTAAGAAAATTCATTCTACTTTAGAGCAATGAAAGGTATGGAAAACAGAGTATAATTACAACAGTTGTTTTTAGGGAGAGGAAACTGGCTTAAGAAAAGTTTTTCAAGTTACCATTCCAACTTTTTCCTCACCTCTAAGTGTTTTAGTTCAAAAACTTTTATTTCAGCCTCTAACTATGCTGACCCTCCCAACAATGGGCTTAAGAAATGGGAACCAGAGGCAGAGGAGAGGGGACTTGATGTGGGTGTACAGGGGCAGACACACAGGGAGCTGTTTTGTAGCCACACATTGAAGGGAGAGAAACAAGGCACAGGGAGAAGGGGCTGAGAAGGCATGCGGAAGAGAAGGAGGAAGGGAATGAGCAGTTTGTGAAACTGCTGTGACAACAGCTTCTTGGCTTATGAATTCCATTTTTTTGGTGCATTCTTTTCTAAACCTTCTCACCTACAAGGGACTAGAATCTGCAGACCATTATGGGCTTTGCTAATTATAGGATCTTGAGGAAAATGATAATTTTGTTTCTGGTAGTTTTTTGATTGTTACGAACTGAGAAATCCTGGGTATAGCCACTTGGCTTACTCCCTCCCACTTCTCCCCCCACTGACCCTCCCTTTCAGTCCAACTTTTATCCTATTATATAATTTTGACAATGAAGCCATTGGAGTGTAACAGGAGCCTCTATAAGGGTGGTCTCTTTTCATAAATGCAGCACTGTACCCTTGAACTGGAATGGTTTCTATTAAACTATATATATGATGTCTGCACCATTTGGAATAAAGGACCATTATAATTCTTCAGGTGTGTGGGACTCTTAGTTAAACGAAGAGGGATTGGCATAATAACTTCTTCATTAATAATTAGCTTTCATATAGTAGAATGAATGTGGAAAAAAAGTATTTTATGTTCGTTGTATTCTGATGTAATATGAAGAATTAAGGGGGAAAATGCCTTAAGAGTTTGCACTCGATAAAAAAAGGATAAGGGAACTTTGTCTAAATTTTTGCCTGTTAAACATTTTTGGATATGATAAAGAAACTTCCCTCTAGTCTGCAAAAGCAGAAGGTGCAGAGCATAGAAAGACCTAGAAATACCTGCCATCAAATAGAACCCAGAGGGTAAAGTTTTAATGAGGGGTTAGACCTGGAGTGTCTGTGGCAGGGGGTGGGTGTTTTACCTGCTTTAACCTTTTCACTTTGGGTCCCCCCACCCACCCTACTTAGTTTGCTTTTCTTCCTGACTTGCTCTATGCCTGAGGCTTTCTAGAAATGGTTTACTCAAGTTCAGAGCCTTCACATGATTGATTGATTGATCTTTAAGACTTACTGCCCCCCAGCCCTGAGACTCCTGTGTTTGTCAGTACTGTGAAGTATCTATGAGCTTCTCATGGTTAGTTAACAATTGGTTGGGATTGCAAGTGACAATAGCAGATGTAATACAAGTTCTTTTGCTAAGCCAGCCAGTGATGTGTCACATGAGAAGAATGGGTTGTACATTGATCATGATTG
Organism: Mesoplodon mirus; assembly: GCF_964341445.2. Classification (NCBI taxonomy): domain Eukaryota; kingdom Metazoa; phylum Chordata; class Mammalia; order Artiodactyla; family Ziphiidae; genus Mesoplodon; species Mesoplodon mirus. The sequence continues at coordinate 88,009,147 of NC_138980.1, read as the reverse complement.
ATTTTAAAATGACACTTAATTAACATGGACATTAGTGTCTGGAACTAAATATTGTGATCTCCATCACCTTCTGAAACCTGAGACAGAGAGATCTGCTTTATACAGCTTATTTACTTTTGAATTCTCATGAGCAAACTAATTCTGTAAACCAGCATCAATACATAGAGTTGAAGAAATTATTTGAACATGTGTATCTGTTTTCCATTTATATCCTTTAGGAGGCAAAGTTATTGTATATGATTTCGCTGAAGTAATCAATAGTACAGGAGCTGATTGTCACTAATGATACCACAGTGTATATCAAGAACATTATTGTCATTTTCTTTTCCAGAATTACTGGCTGAAATCATTCCTCACAGAGGAATTTTTCCTCAGTGACTAATTCCCTGGGATTTCCCTCAATTTGGAATTTTGTCTTTATGACCAAAAGCTATTTTCCTTATGAATCTAGTTGAGATGTCACTTTTTCCAAACTTGCTGCCCTGTTCTGGACAAAGAGTTGTTCGATCAGTTCCTAAATATATCCTCCAACAATTGGGTTCTGTTAGAAGATGCTGTCACATATTCACCTCACAAATCTCTGTGGTGTCTCTGAAGACAAGAAAAAGCTTATATTCGTGATTTCTCACTGTGCATTCAAATGATATTACAACTTGGTCCTCTAGACGGTGCCAGGAATATTTTGGATGAATATAATAAACATACTTTATTTGATGGTGAGGAACCTGTTCCCTATTTAATGATGTTGATTCTGGCTATCGCCGTATGGCAGTCATAATAATAATGACAGTGATGATGGTGGTGGTGATGACATTCAGCTCTCACTTACTGAAAATATTCCATGTGCTAGATTCTCTGTTCAGTCCTCTACATGAATAATTTTGTTTCATCTTCACATTAGCCCTACTAGGTGGTTACGTTCACTGAGGCTATATAAAATGTCAGTGACACAGTGCCTTAGTGTTGGAACTAGATTCCTACCCATTAGGATTGATTTCAAAGCCTAGTTTTAACCTTTACACATTAAAAGATGTAGGGAATCAAAAAAAACCCAGAAGTGCCTCCTTGGGCCATTCAAGTAAATTAATGGCTCGCGTGGGTTTAATACGATGGAAAGTAATACGCCCTCTGGTCAACTAGGTTGTTACTTCTCAAATTGTAATATGCAGAGAGTTACCTGGGGAGCTTGTTAAAATTTCGGATACTGAATCAGTAGTTTTAAGTTGGGGCCAGGGTTCCTGCATTTTTAACAAACTCCCAGGTGTGGCCAATCCAGTTTGAACGCAAAGAACTTTTAAGCACATTGCCCTGGTCGGATAGAACAAGTCAGTTGGCCTGCATAGCCCTGGTAGGGATGATACTCATTGTGACAGGCTCTAGGCTAGAGAAACATGCTGTTTTCATTGCAAGGGATCTTTGCAACTCCTTCGTTTTTTTAAGACGAACATCCTCAGGCCCTAAAATTAGTTATTTACCTAAATCTACTCACTTAATTAATGACCAAGCTCAGAGTAGTAACCAAGTGTCCAGGCTTTGACTCAAATGATTTTCAACTATTACACTTTGAGCCTGACTTACTCTTGAAGTTGTGATAGTTTTCGGTTGATTCTTGTAATTGATTTAAACCAGGTATGTCTTTATGTCTTTCTCTTTCTGCTAAAAGTATATAGACTGCAAGGTGTGTATGTGTGGGAAATCCAGGTTAATAGGGTTTCCTGTTACTTTGGTTCTGATCTAACGGTTTTCTGTTCTAAGACCAAACAGTCTTTTAAAATCTACCTCTAGTATTTGAATACTACAGCCAAGGCCAGTTTAGTAAGCATCCTTTTTTGCTTCTACAGTGGATTACAGAATTACTTTGCAGCATTCAGGAACATGTCACTACTGCTCATTCATTCAGCAGATCTTTACTGAGCATCTACTGTATACACCAGGCACTCTGCTAGGTGCTGAATATTGAGCTGGGAATAAAACAGTTTTTCCCGTCAAGATGCTTCTAGAAGGGGAAAAGGATATTATTTTCGTGTAGTTGTTTTCTAGTGCTGTGTAATAAATTACCACAAACTCAGCAGCTTACAACAACATGCATTTGTGATCTTGTAGTTCTGTAAGTCAGAAGTCCTAGTGGGCTTGACTTCTTAGCAATGGCCAAACAGAAAGCCAGGGTTTCCTGTTTCAGTAAATATTCTGGGAAATAATCATAAGAGGAAAGCCTTATCTCAAGTATCCTTTTTCCTATTGCATAAGATAGTCTTAGATCCCTCTCTGATGCATGCCTGTGTTTCATTCTGTGTAACTTGCTTTCAGGAATTCTGTTCTTTCTAATGTGAAAAGATAGCAATGAGAAGACATGATATAAAAAGTTTTTATCTACCACCCCCAATGCTTTCTATTTTTTTTAAATAAAATAATGTCTTGAATAGAACAAACACTCAAAAGTTTTATTTTAGATACTAAGTGTAAGATTTCACACTCGTTCCCTACTCTTCCTCCCCTTCCTGTGCTAGTGTGATTTATTAATGCTATTTTTGTGAAGCAGGAGAGAGGGACACAAAGGGCTTGTTGAAAAATGCTATTTTTGATTTGCTAAATTCTGTAGGAATATAGCCGGCAGGCAATCCACTAAAGAAAAACATCTGGTGCTGTTCCATTTCTCACTTCTGCCAGGGTTCTGGAAAAAGGGGACCCATTAGGGACACCAACAAGGATGTGATAGTGTTGGCAACACTTGTAGTCAGTGTTTAAGTTGCCTCCTTTTTTGTGTCCCTCTCCAGGAAAATATAATGGGTGCATAGCAGTCAATTTCAGTACCATTTTTATTGTCACTCCTTACAAATTGTAATCTGATAATCTGTATGGGTATCAAGCTGCCCACCAGAAGACCTGAAAAATAATGAAAGATATTAACACACTTCCTTGTGGGGTCCACAGGGGGCAGAGTAAATATGTCTCAGCAACCCTTCGGTGTAGAGCAACCAGCAAGGGAAGAGCAAAGTCAATAACTTCCATTGTTCACATGGCACCACTGGAAGAATTGTTTAGCTTGTGAAAGAGAACCCACATACAAGACATTAAAAGGAAAAAGAAAAAAAAGTATAGTATGTAGCTAACAGCTTCATTGTTTCATGGGAAATAATAGGTTGTATTCAACTTTAACAAAACAGAATTCAGGATTCAAGGCCAAGTAGATAATGACCTGCTGTGCAGCTGTACATTTTGCAAGCTTCGTGCAGGTGATAGAAATTCTTACATTTCTATCTCTCCTTCCTTCTGATTATAATCTGCAAAAATATAATCATTTAAAATTCGATATGCTTTTTTCAATATCTTGAATGAAGGATCCATTTGAATTAAATTCATGTTCAAATCTCAGGATGTTATAAATAAGAAGTCCAAACTTAGAAGCCATCCGAAATCAAAAGCATATGTTGTCACATTTCTAATGTTGTCCATATTATCTTACTTCAAGAGATAAATCTGGGTAATGATATTTAATGTGTTCTTATCACTCTCTAGGATATGTTCATAAGTTAAACAAAAATTAAAAATAAAGAATTGGCTTAGTAGATTTCTTTGAGCAAACAGTTGACCTACTATAAATGATTGCAGACAAGCTTTTTGGACTCATGTATGTCAAAACTGTTCTACAAGAAATAGCTACATAAATTCATAACATCAATTCTGTGAAAGCCATACATAACTGTGGGTTAGTTAAGGCATTTGAATATTAATGTAAACTCTTTTGTATTGTAAAAGAATACAAATAAAAACCCCCAAAAAAGACTATTAGCAAAATTACAAAAACATTAGAAAGAGAAAGCAGTCACACACATCACCACTACCCTAGTTCAAAATAATTTTTAATACATTTGTATTATCTATCTGTTGTTATATTTTAAATACTTGGATTCACAATGCACCTATATTTTTTCTGACTTTTTTTTTTTCCATTTAACATCATATAATGGACATTGTTCTTTGCTGGTCCACAGGCTTTAAAATTACCATGTATGTTTTACATAGCAATCAATTTGCTTGATGATGCTTTATTTAGTAATTTCCTAATTATTGGGGAATTTGTTTCTAATAAGAAAATTATTGAAAAGGCCACAGTGAATACATTCCCCTTATGTGATTTAAAATAGTTAATACATTTTATTTAAGAATCATATTTAGGGCTTCCCTGGTGGCGCAGTGGTTGAGAGTCCGCCTGCCGATGCAGGGGACACGGGTTTGTGCCCCGGTCGGGGAAGATCCCACATGCCACGGAGCGGCTAGGCCCGTGAACCATGGCCACTGAGCCTGCGCGTCCGGAGCCTGTGCTCCGCAACGGGAGAGGCCACAACAGTGAGAGGCCCGCGTACCGCACAAAAAAAGAAAAAAAAAAAAAAAAAAGAATCATATTTTAAAAAATACTTGCCTTTTATAAAGATTTTAAGAAAGTCAAAGTATACAGAAATAGGCAACAAACAAAGTGTAAGAATAAAATTACAAGTCACCATTCATAACTTAACCATTACTTATATTGTGAGAACTTAATGGTGGATATCATCTTTTTTTTGTATATATGCATAATATAACTAGAAAGATTGGTACATAGAGATTTTTAAAATAATACTTGATTATAATTTGATTATATTATAATCTAATATCTAATTTATATTAAAATTATTACATTTAATTTTACTAATTTTAAACATTGAGAATAACAAAGAAAGCACAAAGTATTCTGTAATTCCAAGAAGTATTTTACTACAAGACTTTAATTTATAAAAGATTATTCTAACTAAAAGAGACTATGAGGGCAACACTGAAATTAGAACCCTCATTTTTTTCACTTTTACACTTTAACTTTAGATGATTCTGATTGATTCCTTGCTATGCAAATGTAAATATTAGAACCTCAGAATATCTCTCCACTTCATTCTTTCATCTTACTTTGTTATTTTTATTATTGTTTTTACATAGTATTTATATTTTGCTCTGTTAACAATAATTTATATAATACTTAGTACTTCTATTGGTTTCATGTTTAAAAATATTCAAATCTCATCATTAAAACTTTTAATTTTTTTTTCATTCAAGTCATTGATCGGATTTAGTTTCCAAGTGGTCATTCCATGAATGATTCAAGGTTACATATATTTGAGGTTTTCTGCATGATGATCCTTTACTTGAACACCATATTATCTGGGTATAATTAACGTGGGAGACAAGATGATTCCTACTGTATTCTGTCACTGATGGTTGCTGTGTAGAAATGTGAGGCCTGTTCTAATTTCTACCCTTTTTCAATGCTTTATATTTCCTATGTAAATGCCTAGAAATTTGTCCCACCTTTAACCTGCAGAAGTAAAAACAAACTGAGATACATTCCTGATTATTAATCATCTTGCTTGTGATTGGGAAGTGTTAAAAATGTCCCAACTGTTCACTGGCAAGGGCTGATTAGGTAATTAATATACATGCATATATAATAGAATACTATGTGGCAAGAAAAATAATGGAGATGCTATTTATGTATTGATGTGAAAAGATTTCTGAAAAAACTTTAAATGAAAAAAATTTGTTTTCAATGAGAACTGTTCCACATGTAGAAGTATTTTTGATGTGTTTGCAGGGTAAGGTGAGCTCTGCATCCTCCTACTCAACCATCTTGATCTCCTCAGTTTTCAGTATTTTCAAGCTGGATCTGTATGCTTGTTCATATACATATTTATTTGTGGTAACAATTCTATCGAAATATCATATATTTTAACATCTCTTAAGCAAGCAGGAAACTCAGCTCAGTATTCTTCTCTGACCACTCTCCCCTGAAATGTGCTACTTCTTCCATTTTTTTAATAGACCTCATGGTCTTGGGAGCCAAATGGGAATTATTTGTGTTCTGTGAGGGACATATTGAATAAAAATCAGTTCCCTTCTGAGTTTTGCAGACTGCTTCAACATTTCTGACAAGTATTCATTGTTGATACGGCTCTAGTCATGTTAACAATGAGCAGAATGGATTAGGTGTAGTTATCATAAAACAGAGTTAGCCCCCTGACTACCATAAATGCCTTTTCAATTTTGTGCGTAGTCTTCAATTTAGGAGAAAAATGGTTTCATTGATATCAGGGCTATGAAGCCTCTAGTATTCCAAACTAAATATTAGCCATAGTAAGGTGTTTTGCTTGCCATATTTATATGCTCAATTTTAATTTTTTCTATAAATTAATTAAAAAATTCATGTTGGGGCTTCCCTGGTGGCGCAGTGGGTGAGAGTCCGCCTGCCGATGCGGGGGACACGGGTTCATGCCCCGGTCCGGGAGGATCCCACGTGCCGCGGAGTGGCTGGGCCTGTGGGCCATGGCCACTGGGCCTGTGCGTCCGGAACCTGTGCTCCGCAACGGGAGAGGCCACAGCAGTGAGAGGCCTGCATACCACAAAAAAAAAAAAAAAAAAAAAAGAAAATCTCATGTAGAGTGAACATCTAGTATGGCTCAGGCACAATAAGTGGACCAAACAAGCACAGGATATGATTCTTGCTTTCAAGAATTGTACAATGAATTTAGGATTATGAAATTTATCTACCTCAAAAGGTTATACAGACATATTTATATCACCTCAGAGATGGTATTATATCATTATTCCAAACAATTCTTTTGTTTTTCATAATAATAATACAGTATTTTCATATTTAATGATTTATTTTTACTTTCTTTTTTATATAAATATTTCTAAAATGATTGAGAGTGTTGAAATAGTGGCAATGTGCCTTCATTTCACTTTATGAATGAACTTCATTATCCTTTACTTCATTAACATTCATTGTCAGCTCTATCTTGGTGAGTGACAAGAGAAACTAACCTGACAGGTTGGGCTGGAAAACAGAAAATTTTGATGATAGAAACCAGTTAGAAATTCTGAAAATAAACCACTTGAGATAGGATGGACCTGTGTGGAATTAGTGGCAATGAGAATAAACAAGAGAGTTGAGAATGCTGTTTCAGGAACCAAATCTGTAGCATATGAGGCTGGATTGGGGCAGAGGTTGATGAAATCAGTGATTAAGGAGAGGGTGGTACTAAGGATAGTGAGTGAAAGAGGAAGATAATACAGTTATATCTCCAGCTTATTTTTAAGCTTTTTGAAGATGAGGGCCATGGGTTATCATTCATTAATTCTTTTAACAAATTTTCAACAAATTTATAAGAATTTACTCAATGCCACGTACTGAACTAAGTGCTAGTAATGTAAAAAATTAGAAGGCATAATTTTTGTTTTTAAACATCTGCTTGTCTAATAGAATGATAAGGATATATGGAGATAATTACTATAAAATTGAAATAAAATATCACAAATGTCATAATAGAGAAATGATAGTGCCATTTTCCCCCATTTTTCTTACGGTTCAGCATTTAGGTGCTAAATAAATGTTAGTAAGTATATGATATTGTTTGCCATTTTCGTCCTTAAGAGCAATGAATGTGGACCTTGCTAGATATGACCCCCAAGAATGAGTTGATAAGATCTCAGGTATCACAAACTGGTGACCAGCAAGGACACGGTGTGTCATCAGTGTTCAGAATAATACTTATTCCTTTCTCCTCCCCTGACTTGACAACAAATGCCTTGTTTTAAATTCCAAATCATGAGAAATGAATTGATTTTCTTCAAGTAAAAATCTATTATTTCAAATAATTCCTTGGTGAGTGTGTACATGCTCTTTCCATGGCCACAGTTTCCCACCGCCAACAAGGTGTGATTGATTGTCGAGTGTCCCATTCTCCTCTAATGTAAACCTGCTCTTAGTAGGTGATTACCCCATACACCTTGCCTGAAATAGGAGCAGTTGTACAAGTCCATCAGTGCATAAACACTGGAACAATAGGCAATGCCTTTAACTTTTGCATTATATAGTGATAGTTAATAATATTGACCATAAAATGATGTGGTCAGCTTGAAATCTAGCTCTTCAATAGACCTGCTGAAGCCACCTACCCCAGGTGACTGAAAAACTTTGTAAGTAGGTTATTCTTATTTGCTCTGCATTCTGGTTATTAGTTTTACTGAATGACCTCTTGATGCTTGGATAGAACAGAGTTGAAATGGAACAGCCCCAGGATTTTCCTTCAAAGAATGCCTTTTTACCTCAATGACAGCTACAAGAGAAAAAAATATAGTGATTTTTTCCCTTCATGGTAGAACGGAATGTGGAGGATGGTTCTTTGGCACGGGTCGGGGATTAGGAAGGGGGTAACTATGCTGCCTCTAGCATCTTAACCGCTTGTTGTCTGCAGCTTTTAGGACCTGCTAATGACGAGTGTGCCTCAAGCAGGATCAAGTCCCAGTGCATTTTTGAACTTCATTGATTTCTGGGACAACAGTCAAAGAACAATTGAGCTCTCCAATGAGATGCAGAGGATTTTACAGCTGGACTGATGTTGTAGAGGTCTATTTTAGATTCAGCATCCTTCACAATTCTATCAGGGACCTGAAAGGGAACAGATTCACAAGATTTTAGAACATTGAGAGTCAGCAGAAATTGCCAGACCCTTTCAGGCTCTCATAACACTAACAGAGGGTCTGTGAAGCACTTTACTGTTTCAAAAAGACCAATGAAAATTGTATCTGAATTGGGAATAAGCTTTTCCCCTCCACAGTGTCAAGTTGCTTTGGGTTTGGTTAGGCTTGGTGAGGTGACAGAGTTTCAGGCTCATCAAAGCTCTAATTAGCAGTTATATGTTTTGAATAAGAGAGTAAACAGACTTTTACTGAAATGTGGTTGACAAAATTCTTTAAAGCATGGGGAGGGTCCTCTGGCAGAAAATAAATAATACAAGTTGTTTGATGGTGAAGGATGGGATGGGGAACTACTTATCTAGAGCTGCACTGACCAATATGGTAGCCATGAGACACATGTAGTCATTTAAATTTAGATTAATTAAGATGACTGAATTAAAAATTTTGTTCTCTAGTTACACTAGCCACATTTCAAGTGCTCCATAGCCACATCTGGCTAGTAGTGTTGATACTGGACAGCACTAGAGACCAACACTTTTGCACAAACCAGTGTTTGTTAAAACATAAAAAATACATATATCCTTTTCTTCTCTGTCCATATTTTAAATAATGAAAGTAATCGTTTATGGATGATGAAAACTAAAACAGTACTAAATGGTAATAGAAAACAAATCCTCTTGCCTCTTCAATTGCCTTATGTCATCATTTGTTTGTGATACCTCTGGTGAGGCTTGCTACTTCCATATTCTAAATAATCCACTTGTACATATTTTCTTGATTTATCAAATTTAGATTGTCATAGACTTTTTGACATATAATGTGATACATTTTGTTCACTCTCAACATGTCTCCAAAATTACTTCTGTCAGATCCATTTCTAAATACTTACTTCTACTGGTCATCATTATGAACATACATAATAAGAATATTATGATTATCTTTAGGAGTATAACGTGATATTCTAATGTAACACTAATTTTGATTAGTCAAGATTATATCACCTGGCTTACTACTCTTTATGATGAGAAAATGTGTTACCCTCCATTTCCCTCCACCTCTCTTCCTTTCATTATCTTGCAAACTTAATATACCATATTATTATTTTAGATAATCTACATTTATATTATACACACACAATTTAGTCTTCCGAAGTTTGCTATATTTTGAGTCTAATTGAGGCTAATAGTTAATATTTATAAAATTATGATCATGTAAACATTATTAGATATAGAATCAAGTAGTTTGAAAGATTTAAAGTGATGGATACATATTTCTTTGCCCTTGACCTGTTCCTGTTAAGAAAAAATACGATTAATATAAATTTACAGGAGTATCTAGCTTCTTAGCCATACTATACGTTATTCTAGATAATATATATCTTTCTATTCTAAATTGAGATATTATTTACTGGTATTTCGCACAGCTCACCTTCTGAAATTACTTTCCTTTTTATTCCTGAGGTGTCTATTTTAATGTCTTAAACCCAATCCATGTCTTCTGCTTTTGATTTCTTTTTCATTTTGCTTTAAAATATTCTCATGACATTCTTTCAGAAAGGGCTTTTGAGTGGTAAGTTTTCTGAGTCCTTGTATATCTAAAAATTTTTCCTTCATACTTGATTAAATATTGGTATGAAAAGGAAATTTTAGATCCAAATCATTTTTATTAGAATTTAATGCTTTTGTTGTGTTTTCTTTTGGTATCCAATCTTGCTTATGTCTTGCCCTTCAGTTCTAGAACCCTCAGGCGTCTCTTTTCTTACACCTCAAATGATGTTCAGCCTTCAGTACCGTCTTATTTGACAAACCCTATCATTTGGCAATTAGCATAGTTGTTGATGTGATAAGGACAGCCCAAAGAGATGTTGTCCTTTTTATTCCCTTCTGGTAAATTATCTTGTTAAGTCAGTAATGGGTCCTGAAAGCAATGCAGGATATGTCAATTGCTTAACTCACCAAGAAACTCAGTGGGCTCCTTAGAAGTGATTCAATATCATTGGTCTTAGTTGCATATTTCCTAGGTCTCTGTGCCCAGAATTCCATGAAAGCATGTGGTGCATAAAATACTTCAGCTTGTGTACTTCCTCCCCCAGTTCCTTACAGTGAAAGCTCTTCTGTATTGGGGAAAGATGGGCATTGATGAATTAACCTTCTGGGGATGAATTTTAACAATAAACCCATCATGGTAGTCAGAGTTGTATAATTTATGACATAAGAAATTCGTCTGGTTTATGTTGTCATTTAAGTCAAGACAAAACCACAGCATTTTAGGAAGCTGTCTTTTAGATATACTTAAGGATTCTAAATGAAAGTCACCAAATGGTTTCTTTTGATAGGCCATTTTTTTTTTTAGCCTGAACATTATTCTTTTATATATTTTAGCAGTCAATGTAAGGGAATGAATAATACAAATCTAGGCGAATGGAACTTTTCCCAATTACATGCATTGAAACATTCACAGTTGGCCAGAGAAAATGAGCATTTAATATTTTTGTTGCTGGGAGTAATTTAAAAAGAGAAAGTCAATTAGATTCATTTTTAGCTGGTATGTGTGTGGGCTATTAAAGGGAAAAAAATGGAAGAAATATTGATGGCATTCAGTGGAAAAAAAATAAAGTAGGAAGTGAGAAAGCCAAAACAGACTGTGTAGAAATAAATGCTAATGGTTAGAATGATAAGCAGACTGTTATATATTCTGTAATGTTTATTCATGGAAGACTGAGAAAATTGAGAAGCCCTACAACCTTTATATATGTGCATGTACATATGTGGTGGTTATAACTTATGGTCTAGGAATAAGTAGTAAAAAGCATGGATTGATGAAATAAATTGTGATATTAGTACCTTACTTTGGGCCTACATTTTTTAAGACTTTTGTTTGTTCCTATGGCAAGTTGGTTAGTCTGTCAGGGCAAACTTCAGTGAAAACTTTTAAAGAGGTTAATTGACTTTCCCAAGGTTAAATAGCTTGTCACTGGAAACGCTGGTATTAGAAACCATATTATTTGCTCCCAATTTACTGTTTTGTTTAAATTGTTGAATCCCAACCCCACCCCAGTAGGGAGAGAGAGAAAAATAATAATTCATACTCACATGAAATAATAACATGACAATTTAGTGCTCAGCTTTTTGACAGTGACAACAGACTATGGGAATGATAGCGTTGAATTTTGCAGTTGAAGCAAGCTTAATGGAGAGCAGAGGACAGGTCTTCTGAGAGCCCACTTACTCAACTTTATGAATTCTGAGGCTAAAATAAAGTATACCTCATCTGTGAGCCTTTTGCATAGATTAAATTAGAAGTTTAATTGGGATTTTTTTTCAATATGAAATTTCCAGAATTGTGTTCCTCTTTACCAATCACTATATTACAGTATAAATGTAGTAATAATGCAAAATAGTTACAGCTACTCAATATCTAGGAAGAGATCTTCATCATCTTCATTTTCACCAGAATTTCTTAAATGAGACATAGGAAAAGCATATATCAAAAAGAAAACAATTTTTAAAACTACATTTTAATTTGAACCTCTTGTAAAATCGAGACAACATTAAAAGGAAAAAAGACAACTGATTCAGAGAATACATTTGATATAGGTATATATGTATGAGTATAAATTAGTATCATGAATTTCTACAAATGAGGAAAACAACAACATTATAACCAAAGTTAGAAAAATGGGCAAAAGATTTAAACATGAATGGCTATAATCATGGTAAAATATCTTTAACCTTGTTATCAAATTGAGGGTCTCATCGCTCGCCACTTACAAAATCAATACTCACAGATGTTGATAGAAAGGAAAGGTGCCTTTAATCAGAATGTCGGCTCTCTGGGGAGATGGTGGACTCAGTGCCCCCCAAAAACCACCTCCAAACATTCTGCTTGGCTGTGAAAGTTTTAAAGGGAAGAAGGGAAGTCGTCTCAGTCAGTCCCTGAGATGGGGGGTCAGAGTCGTTGCCATCCCCCACTGTGTGCAGGCTCATTGACTTCTTGTGGTCTTCCTCTAGATGTTATCTTGTTCACACAGTTTGGTCACGCAGTTCATTCATGAGATGACTGAAGGGGAAGCTAGGGAGATTTGGTGGTCTGTTAATTACTTATTCTTCATTTCTACTTCTTTGATGTACGGAAAGAACTGATAAGTTAGGCAAGGTGTTGTGTGATTAAAAGATTTGAAAGCTGTGTTTGGGCCAGAGAGGAATAGAGCATTGGGGGTGCCTGGTTTAAAAGTTAGTTACAGTATAGCTTTGCTTAAAGTGACAAGAAAACGGGCTTCCTGCTGAAGGCAGTTTCCTGCAAAGAGCTGCTTATAAATCACCGCTTGTCAGAACATCATTCCATTTCTATGGGAATAAGGGCGAAGGTCTGTCTTCTGTAACGTCTTCATGCTGACATAGGGCACCACATTCTCAGAGTGGAATATGTCAACCTCTGTCTGTAGCATCTCTTTGCTGAAAATGTTATTTCCCTGCTTACATATACAGGAAGAGCAAGCTACAATTATTTTGATGCCCACAAAGATATATATTATTATGAGCTATAATGTTAATCCCATTCTCTTGAGGCCAGTTCTTGGAATTAGGCTAGCCATAGATTCAGTTCTGCTCAAGGTGGAGCAGTTATGTCATGGCTACAGTCTGGTCATCATGCAGTTGGCTTTTTTCCCTCTGGAGGCAGTTATAGTATCTGTAAAACAACTCAGGAATACACATTAGACACTGAGTCTGTGACTACTGTCCTAATCATTAACTGCTTGGTTTTGTACCAAGAAACCAAGGGGTGGTGGGCACCCTGCAGGGTTCTGCTCAGTTCCAAACTCAGAAATAATTCTGGAAATGAAAATGTAAACTATATCATTTCTTCATGTATCATATAAGCAAAAACAATTACAATACAACATGTTGAAGAGGCCATTGGGAAACAAGAACTCTTAATTGTTGGAAGTTGTATAAATTGTTACAACTACTTAGGGAAACAATACGGAAAAATATCCTGAAATTAAATGCACGTACCTCATGACCTAGCATTGCCATTCCTAAGAGTATTTTCTAAAGGAAACTTCTATACATTTGTACAAGGGGACATTTGCAGAGTTCTACATTGTAGTATTATTTGTAATAGAAACCATACAAACTGGAAACCATACAAATACGTATTAGCAAACAAAGTAATAAATTATAATATATTCATTAAGTGGGATTCCACATACAGAAGTTGAAATAAGTGTTCTAGAATAGATCTGCACTTGACTTTTAAACAACATGGGCACCCACCTTCCATGCAGTTGAAAAATTCAAGTTTAACTTATAGCCAGTCCTCCGTATCTGCAGTTCCGCATCCAAGGATTTAACAAACCTCTGACTGTGTAGAACTGTAGTATTTACTATTGAAAAAAATTCACGTATAAGTGTATTTACCCAGTGCCAACCCTTGTTGTTCAAGGGTCAGCTATATAATATTCAACCTAGATTTCCAAAACATAAAGCAGAATGAAATTAGTAAGGTACATTTTATGTATAGTGTGGCATTATTTGGACATTTTAAAAAATGAAATAAAGTTGTATAATGTTTCTGGATGCATCCTCAGGTAGTAAGAGTATAAAAACATGTGCTAGTTGTTATTTACATTACTTACAATGATGGTTGTCTCTGGAAAGAAAGAGAGAAGATCATGGGAAATTTCAAGTTTGTCTATAATATCTTATTCACCTCCTCCCCCGCAGAACACCCTCCAAACAGCTAATATTGCCTTAATATTACTTTTCTCTTGCATACTAATTCTTTAAGTATTTTTCATTTAAAAAGTAAATGAAAAATTGTTTTACATTGGATGGGAGAGCAAGCCTCAGGTTACAGAACAGTCAACCCTCTCTAACCTAACAATCAGAGGGTCCTGATGATACTCCCTCTGGCAGCATCCAGTTCCTATTAGAAGCATTGCATTGTGGGTTGTTCCAAAGAACACTTCTGCTGCTTTGCCCTATTGTAGAGAAGGTCTTTTTGGTCTCTTTATCTTCTTACTTTAAGCCTGGTTACCCCTCTCCATTGCAGTTTAGCACCATGTTAAAACCTGTCATTTTCTGGATCTAAGGAGTTCATCAAATGTAACAAGTTTTACTTTTCATTTTTATCCATAGACTGTGGTCATTTCCAACGCCAGGCTCAAGTCTAGGAATTGCTTAGCTTTCTAGGTACATTTGTACATTAAAAATGAGGGAGATCAACTTGATGCTTTGTGATGACCTCGAGGGGTTGGATAAGGAGGGTGGGAGGGAATATGGGGATATATGTATATATATAGCTGATTCACTTTGTTGTACAACAGAAAGTAGCACAACATTGTAAAGCAATTATACTCCAGTAACGATGTGAAAAAAAAAAAAAAATGCAACCCCACCACGCACACACAAAAATAAAAATGACCCCGAAGCTAAATCAACTCTGTTTTACAAGGAGTCCCTATTGCATAAGGGCTACTTTGTGGGCTCTGGAGTTCAACTGCTTGGCTCAACCTCTAACAAACTGTGACACTTTGAGAAAGTTACTTAATCAGTTTAAACCTCCATTACCTCATCTATAAAATGGGGATCATAATAGTAACTGCATCAGTGTGTTGTTGTGAGAATTAAATGTGTTGTTAAGCATTTACTGGTGGCCTTGGTCCATGCCATGCATTCAAGAAATGTTAATTACTATTTGTTTGAAGGCTTGGGGGAAACTGGCATGGTATGGTGTGGTATTGACTGTATTCATGCACTCAGGACTTGGTTAGTCGTTCATTCATTGCTACTAAATCACCAGAACACATTCACACTACGCAGCTCTACTACTGACAAATGAACTAGGAACACTTTTACACACCAGAGAGATGAATACCCAGGAATAAATGATGTCGTGCAATTAAGACAACAAATTCCATGCAAATAAGTTCGTTCCAAAAAATTCAAAAGCCTAATCATTTTGATTATTTTTTAATAGCAACGTGAAGTTCGGCATTTATCGCCTGATGGAACTCCTGAAATGCATTGTGTGACTCAAAAGGAGCCTAGGTTTCTGAATAGGACACTGTAAACCTGATTTCAACAGATTGAAAACAAGATGTGACAAGCAGGTTGACACTGGCCCTCTGCTAATTTCCGCTATTTGTAAAGAGGCACATCTGAATGGAAACAGCTCTGCAGAATGGATTGGTATGGTTGGGGCCATGTCAGTCCACACAGAAAACCACAGTACAGGGGAAAATAAGCAGCCATTGATTTTCTGTGAAAGCCCCCCCTGAGTCCGGGGAAAGTAGCCAATACGGGGCACCAGCTGCTCTCTGCTGGAAGTCCTTTGTGGATTTGAGGAGAGGGGTATGAGCAGCCCAGGAGAAAGCTAGAGAAACTGGTGGATATAAAAAGGAAAAAAAAACCCCACCCACCAGAACTCAGGATAGAAGCGGTGGGGATAACAGTCTGAGCCATGCGTCATTCCTCAAACTAAGCAGGCTTTTTTTCTCAGAAAATGGTGGGGGAGGGAGGGAAGCTTCAACAAACCCTACCTTTATTTATGCAACACGTTGGGAACAGTTCCAATGGGAATTTCTCATGCTCTTTCACGTTCCCTGAATTCTGTTGGTGGTTGAGTCCTTGTTTTCTTTAAACTGCTCTGATCTAATAAGTATTTGCCTCAAAACTGGAACACATACTCAGTGTGATTGCAAGTCCTCATTTACATAATTGCATTATGACAACAATTTCAGGAGGATAATAAATAAGGAACATTTTGATGTTTGCTGGCTGCGATGCAAAAAAAATATTCTCAGATTCCCTTCTGAGCACCTCCATGACAATGTTGCTGAGTTAATGAGTATAAAAATCTCTTTCAAGATGGGGCAGTGGGCAATCATTCTTTGTTTCCAGTTCAGACCCTGCAAGCAGCGTGTCTTACAATGGAATCAAATATTAATAAGGGTGTTTCGAGAAAGCACTGAACAGTAAGTTTCAGATGTCCTCCAAAGTTTGGAATACTTGGCAGTGTTCCTCCTTTACGAAAGTTAGCGATGAGCACTGCTGTAGGGATAAATTGGCCAGGATGAAAAAGCATTTTTTTCCAAAGCAGTATGGTCACCTGCCTAGAAAGTCATGGGAACATATGGATTATTCCAGAGGATGAAATTGTCCTATGGTATAAATAGCAAGCCACTAGAGAATAATAGATTTTTAAAAAATAAAAAATAGATATCTTACACAAGAATATCTGAGCCCTGTTGAATTTTGCTGTATTTCTGTTTTTAAGTGTGCAAATAAGTAACTTGACCACTAAATTTAAGGAAGCGATTTACCTATAGCTTAAACATAGAATCTGTCAGATGTACGGATGTCTTCAAAGCAATTTTTAAATTATAATATAAATTCATTTATCTGTATTTTACAGACAATGAATATTATTTATACTGGAAAAGAGTGGGCCAAAATTAAAAAATTTTACTTAAAACATAAAAACAGTTTGCTAGGCAACTTGCTAGTATAAACAGATTTCCAGGAAAATACACAATGTGTAATGTTTTTAGGACTCAGGATCAATCAACCATCTATATCTAACATTTTTTTTTTTTACATCTTTATTGGAGTATAATTGCTTAACAATGGTGTTAGTTTCTGCTTTATAACAAAATGAATCAGTCATACATACACATCTGTTCCCATATCCCTTCCCTCTTGCATCTCCCTCCCACCCTCCCTATCCCGCCCCTCCAGGCGGTCACAAAGCACCGAGCTGATCTCCCTGTGCTATGCGGCTGCTTCCCTCTAGCTATATACCTTAGGTTTGGTAGTGTATATATGTCCATGCCTCTCTTTCGCTTTGTCACAGCTTACCCTTCCCCCTCCCCATATCCTCAAGTCCATTCTCTAGTAGGTCTGTGTCTTTATTCCTGTTTTACCCCTAGGTTCTTCATGACATTTTTTTTTTCTTCTTAAATTCCATATATATGTGTTAGGATACAGTACTTGTCTTTCTCTTTCTGACTTACTTCACTCTGTATGACAGACTCTAGGTCTATCCACCTCATTACAAATAGCTCAATTTCGTTTCTTTTTATGGCTGAGTAATATTCCATTGTATATATGTGCCACATCTTCTTTATCCATTCATCTGATGATGGACACTTAGGTTGTTTACATCTCTGGGCTGTTGTAATAGGGCTGCTATGAACATTTTGGTACATGACTCTTTTTGAATTATGGTTTTCTCAGGGTATATGCCCAGTAGTGGGATTGCTGGGTCATATGGTAGTTCTATTTGCAGTTTTTTAAGGAACCTCCATACCGTTCTCCATAGTGGCTGTACCAATTCACATTCCCACCAGCAGTGCAAGAGTGTTCCCTTTTCTCCACACCCTCTCCAGCATTTATTGTTTCTAGATTTTTTGATGATGGCCATTCTGACCGGTGTGAGATGATATCTCATTGTAGTTTTGATTTGCATTTCTCTAATGAGTAAAGATGTTGAGCATCCTTTCATGTGTTTGTTGGCAGTCTGTATATCTTCTGTGGAGAAATGTCTATTTAGGTCTTCTGCCCATTTTTGGATTGGGTTGTTTGTTTTTTTGTTATTGAGCTGCATGAGCTGCTTATAAATTTTGGAGATTAATCCTTTGTCAGTTGCTTCATTTGCAAATATTTTCTCCCATTCTGAGGGTTGTCTTTTGGTCTTGTTTATGGTTTCCTTTGTTGTGCAAAAGCTTTGAAGTTTCATTAGGTCCCATGTGTTTATTTTTGTCTTTATTTCCATTTCTCTAGGAGGTGGGTCCAAAAGGATCTTGCTGTGATTTATGTCATAGAGTGTTCTGCCTATGTTTTCCTCTAAGAGTTTGATAGTTTCTGGCCTTCCATTTAGGTCTTTAATCCATTTTGAGCTAATTTTTGTGTATGGTGTTAGGGAGTGATCTAATCTCATACTTTTACATGTCCCTGTCCAGTTTTCCCAGCACCCCTTATTGAAGAGGCTGTCCTTTCTCCACTGTACATTCCTGCCTCCTTTATCAAAGACAAGGTGACCATATGTGCATGGGTTTATCTCTGGGCTTTCTATCCTGTTCCATTGATCTATCTTTCTGTTTTTGTGCCAGTACCATACTGTCTTGATTACTGTAGCTTTGTAGTATAGTCTGAAGTCAGGGAGCCTGATTCCTCCAGCTCCATTTTTCTTTCTCAAGATTGCTTTGGCTATTCAGGGTCTTTTGTGTTTCCATATAAATTATGAAATTTTTTGTTCTAGTTCTGTGAAAAATGCCAGTGGTTGTTTGATAGGGATTGCATTGAATCAATCGGTAGATTGCTTTGGGTATTAGAGTCATTTTCACAATGTTGATTCTTCCAATCCAAGAACATGGTATATCTCTCCATCTACTTGTATCATTTTTAATTTCTTTCATCAGTGTCTTATAATTTTCTGCATACAGGTCCTTTGTCTCCTTAGGTAGGTTTATTCCTAGATATTTTATTATTTTTGTTGCAATGGTAAATGGGAGTGTTTTCTTGATTTCACTTTCAGATTTTTCATCATTAGTATATAGGAATGCCAGAAATTTCTGTGCATTAATTTTGTATCCTGCTACTTTACCAATTTCATTGATTAGCTCTAGTAGTTTTCTGGTAGCATCTTTAGGATTCTCTTTGTATAGTATCATGTCATCTGCAAACAGTGACAGCTTTACTTCTTCTTTTACGATTTGGATTCCTTTTATTTCCTTTTCTTCTCTGATTGCTGTGGCTAAAACTTCCAAACTATGTTGAATAAGAGTGGTGAGAGTGGGCAACCTTGTTTGTTCCTGATCTTAGTGGAAATGGTTTCAGTTTTTCACCATGGAGGACGATGTTGGCTGTGGGTTTGTCATATATGGCCTTTAATATGTTGAGGAAAGTTCCCTCTATGCCTAGTTTCTGCAGGGTTTCTGTCATTAATGCATGTTTGAATTTTGCCGAAAGTGTTTTGTGCAGCTATTGAGATGATCATATGGTTTTTCTCCTTCAATTTGTTCATATGGTGTATCACGTTGATTGATTTGCATATATTGAAGAATCCTTGCATTCTTGGAATAAACCCCACTTGATCATGGTGTATGATCCTTTTAATGTGCTGTTGGATTCTGTTTGCTAGTATTTTGTTGAGGATTTTTGCATCTATGTTCATCAGTGATATTGGCCTGTAGTCTTCTTTCTTTGTGACATCCTTGCCTGGTTTTGGTATCAAGGTGATGGTGGCCTCGTAGAATGAGTTTGGGAGTGCTCCTCCCTCTGCTATATTTTGGAAGAGTTTGAGAAGGATAGGTGTTAGCTCTTCTCTAAATGTTTGATAGAATTCGCCTGTGAAGCCATCTGGTCCTGGGCTTTTGTTTGTTGGAAGATTTTTAATCACAGTTTCCATTTCAATGCTTGTGATTGGTCTGTTCATATTTTCTATTTCTTCCTGATTCAGTCTTGGCAGGTTGTGCATTTCTAAGAATTTGTCCATTTCTTCCAGGTTGTCCATTTTATTGGCATAGAGTTGCTTGTAGTAATCTCTCATGATCTTTTGTATTTCTGCAGTGTCAGTTGTTACTTCTCCTTTTTCATTTCTAATTGTATTGATTTGAGTCTTCTCCCTTTTTTTCTTGATGAGTCTGGCTAATGATTTATCAATTTTGTTTATCTTTTCAAAGAACCTGCTTTTAGTTTTATTGATCTTTGCTATCGTTTCCTTCATTTCTTTTTCATTTATTTCTGATCTGATTTTTATGATTCCTTTCCTTCTGCTAACTTTGGGGTGTTTTTGTTCTTCTTTCTCTAATTGCTTTAGGTGCAAGTTTAGGTTGTTTATTCGAGATGTTTCATGTTTCTTAAGGTGGGCTTGTATTGCTATAAACTTCCCTCTTAGAATTGCTTTGCTGCATCCCATAGGTTTTGGCTCGTCGTGTCTCCATTGTCATTTGTTTCCAGGTATTTTTTGATTTCCTGTTTGATTTTTTCAGTGATCACTTCATTATTAAGCAGTGTATTGTTTAGCCTCCATGTGTCTGTATTTTTTACAGATCTTTTCCTGCAATTGATATCTAGTCTCATAGCGTTGTGGTCAGAAAAGTTACTTGATACAATTTCAATTTTCTTAAATTTACCAAGGCTTGATTTGTGACCCAAGATATAATCTATCCTGGAGAATGTTCCATCATCACTTGAGAAAAATGTGTATTCTGTTGTTTTTGGATGGAATGTCCTATAAATATCAATTAATTCCATCTTGTTTAATGTATCACTTAAAGCTTCTGTTTCCTTATTTATTTTCATTTTGGATGATCTGTCCATTGGTGAAAGTGGGGTGTTAAAGTCCCCTACTATGAATGTGTTACTGTCGATTTCCCCTTTTATGGCTGTTAGTATTTGCCTTATGCATTGAGGTGCTCCTATGTTGGGTGCATAAATATTTACAATTGTTATATCTTCTTCTTGGATCGATCCCTTGATCATTATGTAGTGTCCTTCTTTGTCTCTTCTAGTAGTCTTTATTTTAAAGTCTATTTTGTCTGATATGAGAATTGCTACTCCAGCTTTCTCTTGGTTTCCATTTGCATGGAATATCTTTTTCCATCCCCTTACTTTCAATTTGTATGTGTCTCTAGGTCTGAAGTGGTCTCTTGTAGACAGCATATATATGGGTCTTGTTTTTGTATCCATTCAGCCAATCTGTGTCTTTTGGTGGGAGCATTTAGTCCATTTACATTTAAGGTAATTATCGATATGTATGTTCCTATTCCCATTTTCTTAATTGTTTTGTGTTCGTTATTGTAGGTGTTTTCCTTCTGTTGTGTTTCTTGCCTAGAGAAGTTCCTTTAGCATTTGTTGTAAAGCTGGTTTGGTGGTGCTGAACTGTCAGCTTTTGCTTCTCTGTAAAGGTTTTAATTTCTCCATCAAATCTGAATGAGATCCTTGCTGGGTAGAGTAATCTTGGTTGCAGGTTTTTCTCCTTCATCACTTTAAATATGTCCTGCCAGTCCCTTCTGGCTTGCAGAGTTTCAGCTGAAAGATCAGCTGTTAACCTTATGGGGAGTCCCTTGTGTGTTATTTGTTGTTTTTCCCTTGCTGCTTTTAATATGTTTTCTTTGTATTTAATTTTTGACAGTTTGATTAATATGTGTCTTGGCGTATTTCTCCTTGGATTTTTCCTGTATGGGACTCTCTGTTCCTCCTGGACTTGATTAACTATTTCCTTTCCCATATTAGGCAAGTTTTCAACTATAATCTCTTGAAATATTTTCTCAGTCCCTTTCTTTTTCTCTTCTTCTGGAACCCCTATAATTCAAATGTTGGCGCATTTAATGTTGTCCCAGAGGTCTCTGAGACTGTCCTCAGTTCTTTTCATTCTTTTTTCTTTCTTCTGCTCTGCAGTAGTTATTTCCACTATTTTTTCTTCCACGTCACTTATCCGTTCTTCTGCCTCAGTTATTCTGCTATTGATCCCATCTAGAGTATTTTGAATTTCATTTATTGTGTTTCTAATTGTTGCTTGATTCATCTTTAGTTCTTCTAGGTCCTTGTTTACTGTTTCTTGCATTTTGTCTATTCTATTTCCAAGATTTTGGATCATCTTTACTATCATTATTCTGAATTCTTTTTCAGGTAGACTGCCTATTTCCTCTTCATTTGTTAGGTCTGGTGCGTTTTTATCTTGCTGTTTCTCCTGCTGTGTGTTTTTCTGTCTTCTCATTTTGCTTATCTTACTGTGTTTGGGGTCTCCTTTCTGCAGGCTGCAGGTTCGAAGTTCCCGTTGTTTTTGGTGTCTGTCCCCAGTGGCTAAGGTTGGTTCAGTGGGTTGTGTAGGCTTCCTGGTGGAGGGGACTAGTGCCTGTGTTCTGGTGGATGAGGCTGGATCTTTTCTTTCTGGTGGGCAGGTGCACGTCTGGTGGTGTGTTTTGGGGTGTCTGTGGACTTTTTATGATTTTAGGCATCCTCTTTGCTAATGGGTGGCGTTGTGTTCCTGTCTTGCTAGTTGTTTGGCATAGGGTGTCCAGCACTGTAGCTTGCTGGTCGTTGAGTGAAGCTGGGTGCTGGTGTTGAGATGGAGATCTCTGGAAGATTTTCACCGTTTGATATTATGTGGAGCTGGGAGGTCTCTTGTGGACCAGTGTCCTGAATTTGGCTCTCCCACGTCAGAGGCACAGCGCTGACTCCTGGCTCCTCAGTTTGAGATGATTCGTTGTCTATTCATGTATTCCACAGATGCAGGGTACATGAAGCTGATTGTGGTGCTTTAATCCGCTGCCTCCGAGGCTGCTGGGAGAGATTTCCCCCTCCCTTCTTCGTTCTCACAGCTCCTGGGTCTCAGCCCTGGACCTGGCCCCGCCTCTGTGTTCAGGCCGCCGGAGGGCGCCTGCTCCTTGCTCAGACAGGGCAGGGTTAAAGGAGCATCCCGCTTCGGGAACTCTGGCTCCCTCAGGCTGTGGGGGAGGGAGGGGCACGGAGTGCGGGGCGGGCCTGCGGCGGCAGAGGCCAGCGTGACGTTGCACCAGCCCGAGGCGTGCTGTGCGCTCTCCCAGGGAAGCCATCCCTGGATCCCGGGACCCCGGCAGTGACGGGCTGCACAGGCTCCCCGGAAGGGGGGCGTGGACAGTGACCTGTGCTCGCACACAGGCTTCTTGGTGGCAGCAGCAGCAGCCCCAGCGTCCCACGCCCGTCCCTGGGGTCCGCGCTTTCAGCTGCGCCTCACACCTGTCTCTGGAGCTCCTTCAAGCAGCCCTCTTAATCCCCTCTCCTCGAGCACCAGGAAACAAAGAGGGAAGAAAAAGTCTCCTGCCTCTTCGGCAGGTCCAGACTTTTCCCCGGACTCCCTCCCGGCCGGCCGTGGTGCACTAGCCCCTTCAGGCTATGTTTAAGCCGCCAGTCCTCTCCCTGCGCTCTGACCGAAGCCCGAGCCTCAGCTTCCGGCCCGTCCCGCCCTGGCAGGTGAGCAGACAAGCGTCTCGGGCTGGTGAGTGCCGGTCGGCACCGATCCTCTGTGCGGGAATCTCTCCGCTCTGCCCTACCCAGGTACGTGGAGAGTTTCCTGCCCCTTGGGAGGTCTGAGGTCTTCTGCCAGCGTTCAGTAGGTGTTCTGTAGGAGTTGTTCCACGTGTAGCTGTATTTCTGGTGTATCTGTGGGGAGAAAGGTGATCTCCGCGTCTTACTCTTCTGCCATCTTCCCCGGAAGTGTATATCTAACATATTAATGACAAATTATTTTCTCCGAGAGACCTGCCGCATACCTATAAGGCAGCTTTTTTTTTTTTTTTTTTTTTCCTGTGGTACGCGGGCCTCTCACTGTTGTGGCCTCTCCCGTTGCGGAGCACAGGCTCCGGACTCAGAGGCCCAGCGGCCATAGCTCACGGGCCCAGCCGCTCCGCGGCATGTGGGATCTCCCCGGACCGGGGCACAAACCCGCGTCCCCTGCATCGGCAGGCGGACTCTAAACCACTGTGCCACCAGGGAAGCCCCAGCTTTTTTATTATATATTTACTGAATAGTAAGGCCACTTTACTAAATATTTTGTGATTTAAATGTTTCACTAAGTCATTTTGGTTTTCATACTAATTCATGCAAATAGATAAAATTTGTGCTGAAATCTCATGGTCACTTTAACGTGCTTCTCTCTTTTTCTTTCATGTGACTTGTATCATTCTTTCTGAAACTCCCTTCTCCAATCCTAATTATCCTTAGTACAGACATGACATGTCTGCAGGTGGTCCAGAGCCAGGACTGGTCTTCTTTCACTAGTCCTACAGAGACTGAACTAAGCCAGCTACCTCATTGATAATGCAGGAAACATCGATTTCCGTATGTGGTATGAGTAAAGCCAGCGTGCTTGTAGGTCCTGGACCCAGAATGTGGATATTGACCTCCCCCTTGCAAAAAAAAAAAAAAAAAAAAAAAAAAAAAAAAGATTTCAAAGGTCAGCTAGTAGCTCTGAATCCTAAAGAACACAGGTTTTGGCCTGTAACTTGAGGCCCCCTCAAATAAATTATACTTCAGTCTTTAAATAAAATTGTCACTACTTTTATAGTGTCTGAATCAGCTGAGTAGGAATAGATGCTAATTCTTTTAATTCTCATGTTTCAGATTCTCTTAGTTTGCAATGAAGGATACTTTTATCCTCTGGACTATATAGGCTATTTGGAAATCCTGATTCCAAGCTGGTCAGGGACCTCCTATGGGTTGCAGAGAGCTGAACTGTGTGAGGTTTGGTTCCTGCATGCACAACATGAAATTGAGCAGTTCTCACACCAAAGTCCCACGGGCAATTAAGAAAGGTCAGAAGTGTGACAGTGACTAACCAAGAGCCAGCATCCTCCACGATAATCAGAAAAAACTGTACACTTACCTTAGGAATAATTATGAATCCAAAAAGTAGTATATTTTTTACCAAATAACTCAGTAAACTCAGTAATAACTCACTTCAAAACCCATTCTTACCACTTTTTATTTATTTCTTAATGTATCTCTAACATTCCATCTGTGATTATTTTCATTCTACTTGATAACTATCCCATTTCCTTAAGTGCATGACTGCTTTCAGACAGTCTGGTCTGAAAATAGTTATTGCACCTTCATTGTCAAAGGACATTTTCTTGGGTAAAAGAAAATTTAAATTAGCAGTTATCTTTAAACTGCTGCAAACAAATATCATTCCATTGTCTTCTGGCTTCCACTTTTTTTTTTTTTTGAGAAATAAACTGTTTGTTGCCCCATTACAGGTGTTTAAAAACATCTTTCTACTCTGCATGTTTGAAAGATTTTAATACAATGTGCTTGGATGTTTGGGGTTCATGGGGCTTCTTAAATGTGTGGAGTAATGTCCAATCTCCAGTTTTGTAAAGTTTCATAAAGTTCTCAGCCATTATCTCCTAAGGGAGAACTTTTGCTCCATTCTTTCTCTCCTATTTTTCTGGGAGTTAAGTTATAAAGTTTAAACTATCCCACTGTATTCTTTATGTCTATTACTTTCTGGTGCAGTTTCCATCATCTTAACTCTTCATTCTGCCTTCTGGATAGTTTCTTTTGGCCAATTTTCCACTGTACCCGTTCTTTCTTCAACTGTGTTTAATCCACTGTTAAACTCACCTACTGAATCCTTAATTTAGGCTACTGCACTTTTCACTTCTAGTGTATCTTTTTAAGACCTTTTTTTTCCAAATAAGTTTTTTTTTTTTTTTTTTTTTTTTTTTTTTTTTTCTTTTTGCGGTATGCGGGCCTCTCACTGTTGTGGCCTCTCCCGTTGCGGAGCACAGGCTCCGGATGCGCAGGCCCAGCGGCCATGGCTCACGGGCCCAGCCGCTCCGCGGCATGTGGGATCCTCCCAGACCGGGGCACGAACCCGTATCCCCTGCATCGGCAGGCGGACTCTCAACCACTGCGCCACCAGGGAGGCCCTCCAAATAAGTTTTAATACTGTCTTTTCTCTTTTTGCATAGAGCAAATAAACTATTTAAATTCTGTCAGACAGTCCCTGTATCTGTATTCTCCTATGGGACTGCTTATATTGCCTGTTTTTGCTGAGTTTTTCTTCTTTCATGGTTTCTCATATCATTTTGGGCCTGATACTTTATTTGCAAAATTGATTGTAGAGTCAATTTGAAGCTCAGGACAATGTTATCTTCCACCAGAAATGGTTTTCTTTTGTTAATGCCATTCAACTGGGAATTCTGACATGCTGGGATTATGTGAATAAAATTTAGGAATTGAAATTATTTGAGCTGACCTTCAGTGCTTGCAAGTACCTGGCTACATTTGGCTTATTCTTACTCCCAGGAGTAGCAACTTTGGTTCCCCACTTAAAGAGAAAAAGGTTTAAAAGCCCCTTATCCCTCCTTGACCCTAGACTCAAATGCCTTTCCTCTTAGCTCTGTATACTATGACTCACAAACTCATAAAACAGAACAGCCCTAGAAAGATTAATCAAAAATAGAGGAGTAATATATAAAAAATATTAAGAATGAAAAATAAGTAGGTACAGATAATGCAGAAGTTATAAAAAAGTGAAAATTATGAATGCTTTTTGCCAATAAATTTGGAAACCTGAATGAAATTGATGTTATTTAAAACTTTCTGTAAAGAAATGAAGAATCTAAAGATCTTACAGATAAGTTATTAATATTCTCAAGAAAGAATCTTTTCAATCTTATAACAATTATTCCAAAAGTATAAACAGAGGGAAGGTCCCATGTACATTCTATGGGGCCAGGATAGTCTTAACAGCAAAATTTGCCTTCTGAAAACAAGTGCTGATGAAGATGTGGAGAAATGGAAATTATTATGCACTGCTACCTGCTGAAGTATACAGCGGTGCATTCACTTTGCAAAAGCCAAACATGTACAATTACCTTCCTAGCTATATATTCAATGTAGAGCTTCTTCAAATTTTTTAATGAGCTTTACAATGTGATCATGTACAGTTTGCACTCATGCCTGGAGATAAAATGTCCTGAAACAATCATTACTCTTACTATGTCTAATGTTTTAATATTTTTAGTTCTATCATATGACATTTTCAAAAGATTTTGTTATAATTACTAATTTGATTTTATATTCCATTAATGGTTTTCCAAACTCAGTTTGAATAATTGCTCTAGAGAAACTTTTACTAAAATACACTACATGTACAAATAAATTCCAAATGTTAATAATTAGATGCATCAATAAATGACAGATGTCTATACAATAGAATATTATAAATCAGTCAAAATGATATAAATACCATTGCATGCATCAATAAGAAGTAAGTCAGAAAGAGAAAAACAAGTACCGTATAATAACACATATATATGGAATCTAAAAGCACATGGTTCTGACGAACCTAGGGGCACGACAGGAATAAAGACGCAGACGTAGAGAATGGATTTGAGGACACGGGCAGGAGGAAGGGAAAGCTGGGATGAAGTGAGAGAGTGGCATTGACATATATACACTACCAAATGTAAAATAGATAGCTAGTGGGAAGCAACCGCATAGCACAGGGAGATCAGCTCGGTGCTTTTTGACCACTTAGAGGGGTGGGATAAGAAGGGTGGGAGGGAGATGCAAGAGGGAGGGGACATGGGGTTACATGTATACGTATAGCTGATTGTTATACAGCAGAAACTAATACAATATTGTAAAGCAATTATACTCTGATAAAGATGTTAAGGAAAAAAATGACTCCTAAAACATAATATAGAGCTAAAAAACAAGTTATAAGAGAACATATGTAGTATGATTCCATTAATGTTAAATGCAAATCCAGATTAAATTAGATCATAAATTGCATAAGAAGCTTCTGTGAGTTCCCTGAAAAAGCCTTTTTACTCTTTATTTGTATGTTGAAGATTTCAAAAAATCAAAACACAACTTCTGATACTGCAGGTGGCTGAATTACAATCGAAACTGAAATCCCATCCTTGCAGTATCTCTTTAAAATTAGGATACTCCCCAAAAAATTGGGAGGGAGATGTCTCAACAGATTTCATGAAGCTGAGGTAGTTATTTTAGTTACAGTAGCTTTTGTACCTTGATGTTGAGCTAACCAATTCATTTGACTATTTCCTATGATAATGTCATCAGTATGAGGTAGTTGAGAAAATACAAAGAGAATATAATACTCTGACAATGAGAAAAAGACAACATAACCTTATGTGGACTAAAATTCATACAAGATTGCCTTGTCAATGTTATATCCTCATTAGTCACCCACAGAAAAATTCAACTAGTGGTTAACTTATACAATACATGCCATGAGAACTAGCTTTAAACTAATCTGTCCATTTAGTTGACACATATTTAAATACCCACAGTGTGCTAGACATTATATTATTAACTCAGTCGCAAACCTTATGTTATGCGAAAATATTTTTTAAAAACTTCTGCATTATAGAAACTACATCTCTTCATTAAATCTGAAATTATATTTCCATGGTTTCCCTCTGATGCATTTACTCACCAATGTGTAGCTAATTTGCTTGCTAATTTTGCAATCATTGGCTATCTTCATCTCTTCCACATTACTTATGAGTCTCTGCCTTTAGGCTTCCATTAATTGCTTGCAGATATCTTGTAGCCGAATTTTTATTGTAAGTCATTTCACATCACTTTTAGAGGGAGGGTATAACAAAGTTATAATGGAAATGTTATTATTTGATGATTGTTATTAGCATCAAATTACTTGCACCTATTTGGATGGTAGACTTCTTGACCTCTTAGAAGGTTTTTCTGAAAACCTTGGTTGAATGCCTAAATGAATCATGATTAAAGAAATAAACACCAAGAAAACCTCCACAAAAAAATACAGCCTTTTTAAGACCAACAAATTTAAGTTCACCTATGTCTCAGAGAGATACCAGTTTTTGCAACCTAGAAGATAATGATTCCAGGTTCAGAAGCATGCCCGCCTTTGTAATACTTTGGAGGTCAGAAGAGAACTACAAGTACAGTAGTTAGGATGTAAGTTGCTCCTCAGACACATTTATGTGAATTTCAAATTTATATTTCTGAAAATAGACAGTTATACATAACTTAATTGTTTTCTATTTCTATATGGGTGAATATCAAAGACAGGGTTCAAAGTGGGTTAGGTCAGGCCAGTTACAAGGTGACTGGCTTGCTGTCCTAGAAAACAGTTATCTGGAAATAGCCACATAAACCTTGTTTCAAAGAAGCCAAATACAAATAAATTGTACGTAGATGTTGACAGTGTCATGCTCATTTCTGTGCTTAACCTTCGCAGTGCAAAGAAAAATTGGATATTCTGATTTACCACTGTAGAAGAAATATATAAAATAATTATCAGGTAGAAGAAATGCGTTAGAGAATCACACAAAAAATTGATTTTTTCTCTCCTTGGTCAGACATCACTTTGAAATATAATCCCCTGGTGGAATACTGATGGATAGCTTCTCCAGTCATGTGGTCCTTGAAGACAATAATGTCAGGAGTCATAAGAACAGAAGAGTAGGTTAAAGTTGTGTGCCTTTCTTCCTCTGCTCAAGAATAAATAATAGCATTCTTCAATATTTCCTTCAATTTTTTTTTTTATTATGGCGAATGCCTTCCTCTTCTGGTCTTATACTGCTGCTCTGAATGCTATATATAATTTGGGTCCTTATTCTTCCTACTCATATTTTCTGCTCCCAAATACATCAGATTCTAATTATGAATTTTGGGGAACTTTTATTATAGTTATATTTTCAGTGTCCAGCACAGTGCTTAGTATAAAACAAGTGTTCAGTAAATATCTATTTAACTTGAGGGTTGGCAAACTGTTTTTTAAGGCCATCTTGGGCATGTTTTAGGCTTTGTGGGGTCTCTATCACAACCACTCAACTCTGCCTTTGTAGTGAGAAAGCAGCTTAAGACAATACAAAAATAAGTGGGAGTGAATAAGTCCTAGTAAAACTTCATTTACAGATAGAGGAGGTGGGCTGGACTGGCCCATGAGCTCTAGTTTGCCAGCTGCTGGTTTAATAAATATTTGAATTAATAAATTGTTAGTAACCAGAAAGCAACTCCGTAACTTTGAGAAAGAACAAGAGATCATACTAATACTATCAAAAGGATCATTTACAGACAATTGAGGTTTAATTAAGGAAACTATAAAGGTGAGAGGTGGTCCTATAGAAACTTAAAACTCAAAATCTGTTGAGATATATTTTGCTTACTCCAAGACAGTTTGCCTAAATCAGTGACAACTAGAAACTGAGCAGATCCACAACCACTGAAGGTGGATGCCAATCCATTTCTTGAGATAGAGAAGCTATATCCTATTCAAGATTTAAAAAAAAACAACACACATCCTGCTCTAAAATGGGCAGAGCATGAACAAATTGAACACCGAGAGAACAAGGAATTATTTTTAATACAATTTTCATTGTGTTAATTTGTGGCCTACTCGTTTTAGAATTGCTTATAAAGAAGGTTGCCAAATTATGTCAGCTATGCTGAGAAGACTTGCTCCATAACATTCCAGGGTACAGTCTGTAGCATCCATGGTAAATACAGTCACTAATTAACCCCATACATCACATTCTTGGCAGTAATGACATTTTAACAGGTTCCAAAGGCCACACATTCTCTTCTAAGTTTTTATGGGGTGTGAACATGCTCAGTTTTAAAATGACCTTGGCCAAATAGTCCACATTTTAGCAAAATATCTGCATACTTTGGAAAAGAACTATAGATGGCTCTTTTGGAAGTGATAAGCTATGCCAACAAAGAAAGTATATCTTCTTGTCCTGTATGCCATTACAAACAACAGATTATACATTATATAAGACAGAGTTGAGATGGCAGCATGACAGTGCTCTGAGATGTTGTACTTATCACATCAGAAAGGTTCTAACCTTGATACGTGTCATAATCAGGACACATTTAGTTTTCTTATTTCCCAGGTTGTTGTAAGTAGACTAGAAATCTGGTCACTTGTAGCATGAAGATGGGGCAGCAGAAGAGCATGCGATCTTTGATTAAATCGTTTTTAAGGGCAGAGTGACCTTTGTGCCATTTGCAGCAGAGAAAGATTGCTAGAGTTTTCCAGTTCAAAACAAACTGTTTGCTTCAGAAATAATTTTTCTGGGTAGTCTACAGGAATCTGAAAAAATATATATATATATACACACACGTGTGTGTGTATAGTGGGTACCTGAGCTTCTTTCAATGACAAATTAGTATTAATTACCACTGGGATCATTTTAGGACATTAGGGATATATATGCTGAAGGATAGGAGAAAAATAGAGATAATCTAGCAATGAGAGATAAAAGCCCAGATGAAGGGAAGTTGGGGCAGAGATATAAAACTGAATCCTGTTATTGAACGTGTTAAAAGGCGATAAGGGTGACAACTCCAAAACAGGAGTCTGGGAAGCTTGTGTTATTCTGACTGTGCGTGTGTCCATGTGTGTGCACATGGCGTAGGGGAGTGAGACTCTCCATTTTCCCACTAAGCCTAATTTCCCATTAAGTTTCCATCTCTGAACTCAACAGCCTGAAAGAGCTATGTATCTCAAAAATGCCTAGTGTCCGGATTCTGGGAGACAGAGGATTTTGGCTTTGCAGACTATTTTATATAATGTAACTCCTTCAGTACTTATAGTAAACAATACTTGATTTATCATGAGAGTCACAAAATATTTAGTTTATTAACTATTATTATTTTTTGTAATTAACATGGGATTAAATTTACACCCAGTAGCATAGTTAGTATACATGCCAGCACTTCCTTCTTTCGTATGAAAATGATATTTTAAACAATAATCACATCACAATATTATTTAAAAATTTTCTGGATTCATTTAAAATTTTACAATTAAAAATTATAAAAGAATAATAAATATCAACATTACAGATAATACTCAAATTAAGATATTTAACATGTGAACTAAAATTTATTCATCTCAAAGAAAGTATTATACCTCATATTTCATATTCTATTTCACTATTTTAAATTTTAAAGACAAATAAAAATGCTAAATGGTTTCAAAGAAAGACAGAATTGACATATTCAAGTTTCGTCTCTTTATCAGTATTTTAATTATATTTATTGAGCTCAGGAATATGTACTATCACAGATGTGGTCACAGATGTGAACTGTGGTCAACTCAAGGTTGAACAATTTTTTTTTTTTTTTTTTTGCGGTATGCGGGCCTCTCACTGCTGTGGCCTCTCCCGTCGCGGAGCACAGGCTCCGGATGCGCAGGCCCAGCGGCCACGGCTCACGGGCCCAGCCGCTCCGCGGCACATGGGATCCTCCCAGACCGGGGCACGAACCCGTATCCCCTGCATCGGCAGGCGGACTCTCAACCACTGCGCCACCAGGGAGGCCCAAGTTTGAACAATTTTGAGTCATTACAAACATTCTCTCCAGTGCACGTGCGTACGAGTTCACACCTGTCATCTATCAGAGCCGACAGCACAAGAGGAGTTGTCCAAAGTGACTCTCATGTAGAACATGTTTTATAGGGCAAGTAGTAAAAATGTGCCCGTTTGAAGCTTAAATAATTATTATTAAAACTCAATAATAACCAAAGCAATTGTTTAGAACTTAAACCAATAAAAGATTTTTCTTTTTTCAGGAGAAGTATCTTATCACTGATACTATTGTAAATGTCTGGTTCGTGGCAGTGATAGGAGACTGACTTTTGGTTAAGTTGTAATGTGTGTAAATTCTCTAGACAAGATGCCCACTCTCTTATTTTGCCCACTCAGGTTGATTACTTGGGAGGGGGTGACTATAAAATCTTATATTCTGTGGAGATGTCTACTGAACCAGAATTTATTAGCTCTCCACAGAAAAGTGCCAGATTTAAGTTAAAAAGAGACATCTTCTGGAATTGTGAACTTTGATAATCAGTGAACTGGAATTTTATCTCACACATTACTGGCTAGGTGATCAATATACTGACGATTGTTTTAAACCATTTCTAAGCTTTCTTAAGTGGAGAGAATGTGAATATACGTATGAGTGACAATTGGATGACAACAAAAAATATTTGTCCAATGAGGAAAAAGAGCTGAGGTAAAGTCAAGACAAAGCTAGCTTTGGAAGACATATCAGATGTGTGATATTTCTGATTCACATACAGCTGAGAAATGGAAGATTATGCATGTTTGTCTAAGGAAAGGGTTCAATTCATAGGAATCTCTTCCTAGCGTGCATTTGGCTTACATGCTTTTAATTTTTTTCTTCACAAATGTATGTAACGCTGAGCATTTGTACCATAAGAAAATCTAGTCTGTTTCCTATTTTTCTTCTCAAGTGCTATTTAAATATCACGTTCATATTTTATGACCTCTAATCAGAAGGGAATTTAAGTTGCTTTGTCTATCCACATTATTTTGGGGCATTTTACACTCAGGACTGTAAATTGTGTACTTAAAATCTTTTATTGGAAGAGATGTCCTCCTCTGTTTGTGAGTGCATTGACAATCATAGAAACAGGCAGCTCCATCCCAAAAGGAGTATGCTGACCTGGATGCATAATTTGTATCACATGCCCCAAATAGAGTCAAAACATTCATAATTTGAACCTAAATAGAACTCTTTTCCATAACAGACCCTCAGAAGTTTTGAATATACTGCTATCAAATTCCATAACAGCTTGAATGATGATTCCAAGTCCACATTGTAGAGAATAAAAATTCATGAATAACCCTAAAAATCTTTTAAAGCCAACCTACAATTTTTTTTTCCCCATGATGTACTGTCACAATAACAGGACAAAAGTTTTTATTTTTCAGTGTCTTTTCCAATTATATCAAACTAATTATAATTCAATTAAAAAATACCCACACAAATTAAATTTGTACATCCCATGCCTCTTTAGGCTATAATATTTGTTTTTCTTAAACATTTTTTGAATGTTTTGAACCCAATTCTCCCCTTGTATGAAAAACACATAAATCCAGCGACAAGGGCAAAGGTATTAGAAACATACAGATATTTATACTCTAATTTCCCTCCCCTTATTGAAAGCTCAATTTAAATTCTCCTAAGCAGAAGTAAGAAAGGCTAAATGGAAGTTTAGGTTTGCAAAATGGTTTTCTGTCTGTTAAACTTAAAGCTAAGAAGTCAAGCAGAATTAAAAACAAACATTAAGTTAACGTTCAAACGTGATTAAGCTTATTTAGTGACCAATTTGCCATACTCTATGAGTTGGGCAAAACCAAGACCTCTTCTTTCAGCAAATAACCCCACAGTAGATTTAGAATGGAGGTTTCATTACCCTCCCCAAGTGAATTGTCAAACTGTTCCTTCTAAGCACAAACAGTACCCTTTCACAGCTCACTTTATATGTTACCTGCCTCCCAATCTGTTCTGTGCCTCAGTGATAAGCACTGCCAGGCTTCGTTTGGTTGAAAGCTCTAAAATACCTTGGGGTATGCATGTTCTGTAGAACTGTGATTTTTAATCATTTTTAGATAAAGAACCTCTCTGAATATCTGATGAAAGCTATGTACCTACACATAAAACGTTACATACCAATTCGGTGTGTGTGGGGGTGTCTGTAGACCCCCCTAAAATTCTCTGCTCTAGGGAATACATTATGAGTGCCTTGTCACTCTCAGCGAGCACCCAGCATCTCATGGCAATTCTGCTTAGATATGATGACAGCCTCCAGTAGGTGCAGGCGACCTACTGTGTCCTTTTAAACTGTGAAAGAGTGTATCTGAGGAAGAGGTAAAAATAAATATCATTTCAATTTTAAATATCTAT
Source organism: Mesoplodon mirus (assembly GCF_964341445.2). Taxonomy (NCBI): domain Eukaryota; kingdom Metazoa; phylum Chordata; class Mammalia; order Artiodactyla; family Ziphiidae; genus Mesoplodon; species Mesoplodon mirus. The sequence goes on along the minus strand of NC_138980.1, from coordinate 87,974,414 downwards.
CTGTATAAAATAAAACTCAGTTAAAGGAGGCCATTTTTTTTTGGGTCCTGAACATTGCTGGTTCTGCAAAAACAAGATGACTTTTACAAACATAGTGGATTATCAGGACATCACCTCCCTCAGGAGTGCAGTATCACCAGGGGTCGCAAAGCGAACACGCAAGCAAGTGAAGGAACCAGCACTGTGAAACCCAAACAGCCCTTATCTTGTCACTGAAATCCGGGTCATTCCTAGAGCACCTAATATGTAACCCTGAATTAGTTATAAGTGAAAAGAATGACCCCAAGTTGAAATATGGGATAATGTTTATTTTTTATCTTTCTAATTCTATTATTGGTTTTGGGCTCACATATTCTGAATTAAAAGTTAAAATGTGCTTTGTGGAGTGGAAGTGGGTCCAATATGTAGAAAACACTACACATAATTTATCTCTAACATCATTTAAATGTGCATGTCTCTTCCTTTTATAATAATCATTTTTATCCCAAACCTGTAGCCAGCTACAATTAAATTTTTAGGCATGATCCCTTGGACTTGTTCATGTTTCATTTATTATAGCTGATAGAGTAAAAAACTGGATTCCATGTATATTTCTAATATAATTTTTTTATGACCAACATAAAAAAAAATGTTGGCTCTCTCCCATATCCTGTGCTGAGCACCTGTACCAGTTCACTTAATACTCAGATCAAACCTGTGAATTGTCCCCGATTTAGATGGGGAAAGATATACAGAGAAGCTGGGTTGCTGCAGGCAATACATTGAGTCACAGTGGAGCTGGGATGTAAAGCCAGAGCCCCCTGACCCACATTTTGAGCTCTTAGCCATCATCTGTCATGTGTGACGTGGAGTAAATTATTTACTTTGCGTTTTCTAAGCATCCTTCCTTGCCCACATATTTTCCCACCTTGCTTTGTGGACGTGTTAGAATGAGTGATGAGAAAGACAGTCTCTGTTTGAAACATGAAGAATCCAAATTCCCCATAGTTGTTTGCTGTCACAGACCACCAACTGCAGCATTACGAAATGAGTCTCTTCAAATTCTAAGATAAGTGTAGGGACTGGTGACTACGATTTTTTTTTTTTAAATATCATGCGGAGTTCTTGTTCCTTGATTTATAAAGTGACTTGTTAATCCAGAATTTTATGAGCAAGTTCTCTTTTTTAACTTAACTCTTCTCATGTCAATGAATGGTGACGTGGAAAGATGCACCAGAGAACGATTGATTAGTTGGTGATGCCAAAACTTAAGAAGGGAAGTCAATCCAAAGATGAGTTAAACTCAAGGGCTTCTGAATTAGAACACTTGCTTATGCTGATGAGTTCAAACAAGTATAGCAGGAAAAGCTTGTGTATGTAGGTGTATCTGTATGTGTATATATATATATATATATATATATGTATATATGTGTGTGTGTGTGTGTATCTGTTTATTTATTCTACAGTTTGTAAAGCAATTAATGGTGGAAATCTAATTGTCTCATGCTTTTTTGAGTGGTTGATCCTCAGCCTTTACTATATATTTGCTTTACTAGTGGGATTTTCCCTTTTCTGTAGATACTTACTTCTTGTTGTAGCCTTTTCTTTCCCACTTAGAGAAGACCTTTTAACATTTCTTTTAGGGTTGGTTTAGTATTGACCAACTCTTTTAGTTTTTGCTTGCCCGAGAAGTTCTTTATCTCTCCTTCAATTCTAAACGATAATCTTGTTGCATTGAATATCCTAGGTTGCAGGGTTTTCCCTTTCAGCACTTTGAATGTATCAGGCCATTCCCTTCTGGCCTGCAAAGCTTCTGCAGAGAAATGAGCTGATAGCTTTATGGGGTTCCCTTGTTTATGAGTCTTTGTTTTTCTCTTGCTGCCTTTACATTCTCTCTTTAACTTTTGCCATTTACATCTTATATGTCTTGATGTGGGTCTCTTTGGGTTCATCTTGTTTGGAACTCTCTGTGTTTCCTGTACCTGGACATCTGTTTCCTTCTTCAGGTTTGGGACATTTTCAGCCATAATTTCATCAAATGCATTTTCAACCCCCTTCTCTCTCTGTCTCTCCTCCTTCTAGGACCCCTGTAATGTGAATGTTGATACTCTTGATTGTCCTAGAGGTCCCTTAAAATGTTCTCATATTTTTTTTTTTTATTTTTTATTTTTTTATTTTTTATTTTTGCTGTATGCGGGCCTCTCACTGTTGTGGCCTCTCCCGTTGCGGAGCACAGGCTCCGGATGCGCAGGCCCAGCGGCCATGGCTCACGGGCCCAGCCGCTCCGCGGCATATGGGATCCTCCCAGACCGGGGCACGAACCCGTATCCCCTGCATCGGCAGGCGGACTCTCAACCACTGCGCCACCAGGGAGGCCCCTCATATTTTTTTTAAACAATCTTTTTCTTTTTGCTCTTCTGATTGTGTGATTTTTGTTATTCTATCTTCCAGATCACATATACTTTCTTCTGCATCACCTGATTGGCTGTGCATTCCTTCTAGGGTGTTTTTTTTATTTCAGTTTTTGTATTCTTCAGTTCTGATCGCTTCTTTTTTATACCTTCTAGTTCTTTGTTAAAATTATCACTGCGTTCATGTATTCTTTGCCATAATTCAGTCAGTGTTCTTACTGCTAATGCTTTGAACTCTTTATCTGGTAAATTGATGATTCTGTTTCATTAGTTATTTTTCCAGATATTCTCTCCTGGTCTTTCATTGGAAACAAATTCCTCTGTGTTCTCATTTTACTTAACTTTCTCTGTCTCTATGAAATTGGGTAAAAATGTCACTTGTGGTCTTGAAGGGGCATCCTTTTGTGGTAGCATGCCTATGCAGTCTGTGTGTGCCCAGTGTCTTTGGTGGGAGAGCTGGATTTGATGTGAACACAAGTCATGTCTTTCCCGGGGTGGGCTGGCAGCTACTACTTTGGTAGGAGGCGGGGTTGGAGATGAAGGGACTAAGTCCAGAACCAGGTGTGAGCCAGGACTTCTCCTCTGCTCAGTAGCCATCACTGCCCTATGGGGTGGGGTCCCAAGTTGCAGGAACAGAAGCCCTCAGGGGTGGATCTAAGCTGACTCCATTCCCTTTAAGTATGTGCTCTCTACCCTCCTGACACTGGCACTCTTGCCTCAGAGGGAGGCAGTGCTGGAGCAAGAGGGCCTGGTGTGGGCACTTGGCGTGGGTCTGGATATGGGCTGTGGCAGTCTAGGTTGCGGTCAGAGACCTGGAGAGCTTCTGATGTGCTGCCTACCATAAGAGCCAGTAATGGCCGCCCCCACCCTACTCAGATGCTGTTCCAGGTCTGAACCACCTTCATGTCTCACAGCCGAGATTTTCCCTTGACCATGGCAGTCAGTGCCTCAGTGTGGAGCTGTGTTGTGTAGCAAGTGGGGCTGGAGTGGGTGCTCGGCTCAGACTGAGGTATGCACCATGGTGGTCCTGGAAACCAGCCAGCAACCCACGCGGTTAACCCACCCTATTCGGGGAGTAAGCAAGCTCGGGCAAGCTCCTCATGTGCAGAGTTCAGGCTTCCTACAGCCCTCCTGTTAGTCCCACTGGCCCTCCAACCAGCCGAGGGGGCTCGTTTTCCAGATGTTGAACCCCAGGGCTGGGCGCCCAGTATGTGGCTGAACTGCTCACTCCCAGGGCATTACCCTTGTGATCCCTCTCCTCTGCTGACTCACCTCCCAGGGGCACGTGTTATGACCTGATGGGTTCTCTTCCCTTCATACCGGTTTCCGTGTGGATCTTTCTTACAGTCTTAGCTGTACAGGAGTCTTCCTGCCAGACTCCACCTAGTTTTCAGTGAGAATTGTTCCCCATGTAGATGTAATTTTTTTTTTTTGCGGTACGCGGGCCTCTCACTGCTGTGGCCTCTCCCGTTGCGGAGCACAGGCTCTGGACGCGCAGGCTCAGCGGCCATGGCTCACGGGCCCAGCCGCTCCGCGGCATGTGGGATCCTCCCGGACCGGGGCACGAACCCGTGTCCCCTGCATCGGCAGGCGGACTCTCAACCAGTGCGCCACCAGGGAATCCCCCCTATAGATGTGTTTTTGATGTGCTAGTTGGTGGAGGTAAGCTCCGAGTCCTCCCACTCCACAGTCTGGATCACCTCCTTGTCTCATGCCTTTTTGAAACTATAAAATATGAGTATTTTAGTAGAGAAAATTATAAGAAGCAGCCCATAATCTTACCTTTCATGTAATATAAACTGGCATGTTATTTGTATGTGTTCTTACGTCTGTCTCTAAATATTTGTGTTTAGATAAGCCATACAGAAGGGTGATATATGAAGAGAGAGGCCTCGTTTCTCATACCCCAAAGCACCCTTATCAAAGATAGCCACTGTTAATCATTACTTGTGATTTCTTCCTGAAAAACATTTTGCGAATTTATGATAAGGATTGAACAAGTTTTACTTGTCTGCTGCTGAAAGTTTGTTTTTTAAAATATCAACTATTTTTCATTATTAATACATAGAAATGTACCTCCACCTTTTAAATGTCTGCTTCTTATTCCTTAATTTGGATGTGTCATAATTAAATGGATTAGTATCAATTAGTGGACATTTAGGTTGTTTGTAAATTTTCATTTTTTCTGAGCAAAAGATCCTGCAAAGAATATCCTTTCACATATATCTTGAAATAATTTTGTATGTAAATTCTTAGGCATGGCATTGCTGTGTGTGTCTAAAAATTGAATAGGTATCATCAAATTGCTTTACAAAAAGATGCAACTTATTTTACATCAAGAGTATGAGATTGGCTATTTCCGTACAGCTTGCTGGTATTGTACATTTTAACTTAAGGTGTCATTCTGATAGATGAAAGAATAGTATCTTGTTTTAGTTTTCATTAATAATGCCACTGACCAAGCTATGACCCATTTTTTTGGTGTATCATTGTTTTGTACCTCTTTGTTCCATAAAGCATCTTCTCACATTTTCACCATCTTTTCCCTATTGTGTTATCCATCTTTTTTCTTACTACCCATTTTTATGGGCCCTTCATAAATTAAAGAAAATAAGCCTTTGTTATATATTGCTAATTTTTTTCCAGTTTATTGTTAAGTTTTTTGACTGTATTTTTCATACCACATGGAAGATTTTTATTTTCTAGGTTAAAAAAATAATACCTTTATTGAGGTTTAATTTATATACTAGAAAACTGGATGTATTTAATGGATAGAATTTTATGAGTTTGGAGATAGGCATAAACCCATGAAGCCATCACCATAATCAAGGTGATAAACACATTCATGTTCTGTTTAGAAAAAAACCCTCTATTAAAAAATAGTAAATAAATTAAATTGTAATAGAATGCCAGATAGTTTCCTACGGCTGTCATAACAAAATACTGCAAACTTAGAGGCCTAAAATAACTATTTTTTCTATCGCAATTTCTAAGTTTAGACACCCAAATTAAGGAGTTGGCTGGGCTTTGCCCTCTAGGAAGCATCCTTTCTTGCCTTTTCCTAGCTTCTGGTGGTTGCCAGACAATCCCTGATGTTCTTTGCTTGTAGAGACACCACCTCAGTCTCTGCCTCCATCCTTGCATGGCACTCGTCCTTGGTTCTGTCTGTGTCTTTGTTTGCTCTCCTATAAGGGCACCAGTCATTGGATTAGGACTCACTGTAATCCAGTATGACCTCATCTTTTCCCCAGTGGTTTGCAATACCATCCTTAGGGTTAACCAAAATCCCCTATTTATTAGAATTTATTGTGGCCTCTTTTCTGGTCCATTGAACCGCTTTTTATTTATAGAGCTCCAAAGTGCTGTAATATGTTAGTATAATGTGGATTTAATAATGTTAATATGTCAAAAGTTTTAAAATTTATTGATATTTTACTATCTATTAGGATTATTCCCTTTTCATCTGTATTCTTTTCTCAGAGTTGATTTCGATATTTCCCTTTTTTCCCAAATGGGAACTTGATAACATTTTGCCTTTTGTTGTTTAATTATAATCACATTTCATTACATGTTGGTTTGGAGAGAATTAGTAATTTTACAGTGTTCCTAACTAAGAACACATGATATCTTTGCACTTACTTACATAATTTTATGACATTTAGCATATTTTTATAGTTTCCTCCATATATGTCTTGTACATCATTGCTATCTTTATTTCACTGTATTGTATTTTTTTCTTTGTGAGTATCATTGAAAATGGATATCCTTTTCTATTATAGCACTTATGTGGTTCATTTTTACATATGAATATGTATATATAATGATTGTATTACTATTAATGACTTCTATTATTTTTTCCTAATATTTGTCACTTGACTCTTGAGATTATTAGGTAAACAATTACTCATCTTTTAAGCTTTTGTCCTCCACTCCAGTTCAGTATTTATTACTTTATCATTTTCTATTGTCAATTGGTGCCAGCTAGTTGTATCAATCAGTGTTCTTAGATAAACATTAGCAACTGATACTGGTTCCTTTAATCACAAGAAGAATTTAGACAATTTAGATGATAGATTAAATGGAAGACTAGCAAAACCTGCCAGAATGACCAAAGCAAAATCATACCACACAATCTTTTTGGTGACAGCCTTGCTGCCATGGCTTAAACTGTCAATAAATACTGCCAGAACTTGATACAGTACTTCTGAACCTGGAATTGCTAGTTTGCTGCCGCTGCCTGCTTCATTTTCCACATCTTGCTTAATTTTCCACTCCCCTTGCTTTTTTGCATTGCAAACTCCTGCCAAAGTCATGTATCTCTTTTCTGTTGGTCACAAGGACTAAGGAAGACAGAAACTAGTTCTGCTAAGTGATGTAGGCTCTGCTTCATCAGGCGTTGGGTAGCTGAAACAAATAGCAAGTGCCCATTACATTAGTACTTCTAGGTTAGTGCTAACTAACTGTGGTAATAAAGCAGCATTAGAGCTACTTTCCTCTTTATTTTTTTGTTCTTGGCTTCAGTAGAAGAATTCTCATTTTTAACATGAAAAATCATGTTAACTTTGGTTGAAATACACATTTGTATCCTGCTAAGGATTTAGTCCTTTATTTGTAGTTTACTATTTTTTCTCTTTAAATCAGGAATATATTTCAATTCTGAGAAACGTCTGACTGACACTTATTGAGAAGATCATATGTTCGTTTTCATTTGACATATTAACATTGCGTATTTCATTAATAAACTTCTTATTACTTACTTACCTTTATATTTCTGTGAGAAACTGCCCATGATTCTGAATTATTCTTTTCATGTGACACTGATTCCATATTTCTAATATTTAAAAAATTACCTTTAAAAGTAATATTTATTTGTGAGACTAGTCAGTAATTATATATGGTGTATATGTCACATATTATATCAGTTTACATGGCTTCAGAAGGAAAGTATGAAGATGTACTTTTTTCTCTGTAATATGATATTATGTCAGAATTATTTATTATTTGAAACCTTGAAGAAATTTTTGTGATAAACCACTTATTTTGAAGTTTTGTTCACATGCTTCCACGATCAATTGTGACTTATTGTTGTTTCCATAGAAAATAAATAATTTAATTCAGCTTAAAAAATTTTAATATAAAACTTTAAAATAGATCCATTATGATTATTTTAATTTCTTCAAGATCTATGGTCAGTGTCCTGTTTATTACCACTAATTTAGTGATTTTATTGTTTTTCCCTTTATTCTTAATTAGTGCTTTCCATGATTCATTATATATTTTTTTCTAAAAAAACTATTCCTGTATTAATGCTGTCTTCCCTGTTTCTTAATAAATTTTAAAAATATTTTCTTTATAAGGTTCCTTCTACAGGATATGTTTTTGCTCTTTGGGTCATTTTAAGGCTACCGTCTTGATGCAGACCCTTAGTTGACTCATTTTAATTTATCTGGTTCAGTTACACATGTACTTCTGGGGCATATCATTACCCATATCATATATAATGTGATATGTATCATTAGTTGGTAGCAATTTTGCAATTTGGAATTTGGTTTCTTCTTAAACCTAGGGATTGTTTGAAATGTATTTTGCCAAATTATTTTTGCTTACTCTTTTGTTGTTATTAGAGGAAATTTTTACATTGAAGTATAATTTACAAAGTAATTACAACGTATTATTACAAATATAATACCTACACTTTGGGAAATAGGTGAACATTGCCATTATGTCCAAAAATATGGTCAGTTTAAAAAATACCTTATGGATACTAGAAAAGAATGTATATCATTTATTTGGGAGGCATAGAATTTAATCTGGACATTAGCATGTACATATACAAATAAAATAAATATAATTAAATAATAGGTAACAAATATCAAAAAATATAAGTATAAATAAACACATACCTTTAAAAGTGCTACATGCTTTTTAGTTTACTAGATTTTTCACAATCTTATTGATATAAATCAATATCTGCTTTCTATTGATTTTTTGCATATTTCCTATATTTCATTACTTAAGTGTTGTGATACTTTATTTGTTGTATAAACATTTATTAGTTAATAATCTCATTGTTCTCCTTGCTTTGTTAACACCTTTTGCCCTGTATTAAACTTTCTCAAAATCAATAATATTGCTATTTCTTCCTAAGAATTTGTTCGGTCTAAATCTGTCCATCTTCCTATTTTCACCTTTTCTTAAGCAGCTTGTTTCATTACATGTTTTATATAAAATATAGGGTGAATTTTATGTTTTTGAACCAACTTGAGTCTTTCTTTAATGTTAGGATATTTTATGCCTCTTTGTCATCAGATTTTTATGTGCTTTTTCTTCATCAGGTTTAAGAACATCTTTTAAATTTTTATTTTCCATGTAGATTAGTCTTCAGATATGGGTGTGTATGTACACATATATATACTTTGTGTATATATATATATATATATATATATATATATATATATATATATATACACACACACACAAATATATACATTTTCCCTTGCTGTGTTCAGTTGAATTCTAAGCTTTATTTCTCTCTCATTTTTCCATTTATACTTTGTCTGAATCAATTATGTTGTATTGTTTTCAAAGAGGGATCATAATTTCCCATATTGTTCATTTTGTTAAACATTTTCTTTACATTTGACTGTGTAAAACAATTTTTGGTTAGAACTGTTCTTTTTCCTTCCGAATGTTGATACTGTTGCTATGGAGAAGTTGGAGCTAGCAGCCCCGACACTACCCCTACCCCACCCTTCCCACAGCACCTTCTTGAAGTTTCTCAATTTTTTTTCTGCCTTAAAACAGGAAAATGAATATTTTTCCTGTTGTTCAAACCAGGTGTGTCTTCACTGATCATTTTTTATATTTGTTTTTCCTGTTAATTAAATTTTCATTTCTTTTTCAGTTAGCAATTTTGGTTATTTCTTTTTTTCCATCAAATTTTGTTCTCATCTATCTTTGCATATTCTATTTTAACTTTTCCTTTTCCATTCATTGAGTTGTCTTCCGCAGAAACACTGGTTAGGCTAATGTTTAATTGACTTTGCCTCACATATCTAAAAATTTGGTCCATCGCCTCTTCTATTCTATTTTTTTTTGGAGAGGGGATGAAAGGAGCAAAGGGGAAGGGAGAGCTGGGAAGAGCTTTGAGGCCTCAGGTCTAATGCCTTCAATTTTCAAAGCAGAAGTCTGAAGTTAAGAATTTAATGATTTGCCCAAAGACATATACTTTGAGAAAAGCTTTTGGGGAATTTGGATAAAGTCTTCTCACCCCTAACCCATGTTGTTGCTACATAATTTACAATTTTCATAACACTCTGTTCCTTTATATGTCAAAGAGGAAAAAAATCTCTTTCATAGAATTGATGTGATCCTTACATGGGACAGTATATATTAATCTATTATCACAGGGCATAGCCTATAATCGGTGCTCTATAAAAACTACTGATATGAAGGTGGCAGGGAAGAAACTGTTCTTGAAATATTGGCATATTGCTACTCTAAGACTAATGTGTATTCCATCCATTTGAGGCCAAAACAGAAGCCTGATTTAATCTTTCATTTAATTGGAACAGGTTACTTCAGCATCTCATGTATCTCACTACATCTTAGTCTTCTGACTTGAGTAATGCTACATTTTCCTCTTGAGTATAGCATCCAGTTTATTCTTCATTAATGCACTAATATAATTTTCATCCAACCAAAGTCAAGACCCTGCATCAGATGACCTTCATGACTCACCATTTTGCCAGTGCAGTTAATACTCTTACCCAGCGGGCAGAATGTTAACTTGTTTCTATTCTCCATGTATATTTTTATGTTTGCTTTGTCTTCCTGAACACTATTATAATTTTACTAAGAGTAGAAGCCCTGTATTCTTGTTTTGTGTTTCTTTTTTTTTTTTTTTTTTTTTTTCTCGTACGCGGGCCTCTCACTGCTGTGGCCTCTCCCGTTGCGGAGCACAGGCTCCGGATGCGCAGGCTCAGCGGCCATGGCCCACGGGCCCAGCCGCCCCGCGGCACATGGGATCCTCCCAGACCGGGGCACGAACCCGTATCCCCTGCATCGGCAGGCGGACTCTCAACCACTGCGCCACCAGGGAGGCCCTTGTTTTGTGTTTCTTACAGTGCCTAGTACAGTTCAATCCCTATTGTCAGTACTGGGCAAGAACTTCTAGAAGATGGAATAGCTACTTTTTCCCTTTCCTATGGATTTGTCCTCTCACTACTACATGATAATAAGGCACTGAGTGAATTGTCATTTTTATACAGGTTTATACATTTGAATATAAAAATTTATCTGTTTAAATATAGCACTTGTACAGACTCTCCCCTCAAATTTTCTTCTTTGCTGCAACAGTTAGAGTATCTCCAGGTAAGCTATTTTTATCCCTTTTAGGCTATACTGAATGCTCATTAAGTGTGATTATATGTTTTATCCAAAACATTTATTTTGAAAATTCCTTATAGCTATAAGACAATTCTTAACCAGTTGACTTTTGATCTTATGTCCCTTGTAGGGTTCAGAGTGAGAGCACACAGCCAGACCTGTTGAGACTGTGCAGCTTTAAGTTGAGTGCTTTTGTCACGCTAGATAGGTCCTAATTTATGCTTTTGTTTACTTTATAATATTTACCTCCAAATTAACTTTAAACTTCAAAAATTAGAGGGTTCATTACAAATCTTTAATATCCCAAATTTTATCTCTACTAGTAAAAAAAAAATCCAAGAATGGTTTAGAGAATTTGGCATTTAAACAGGATCATACTGACTTTCATAGGATTAATAATTCATAGATTTTATCACGTTTGGGGCATTGCAGTAAGTCTGTTTATACTTATATTTTCTGTGTAGTCAGTAAATTCTGTAGCTCTTAAAACCCATGACATAAAATATAGGTTTGAAAAGCCATAACACTATCAATACATTAATATTTATGTAGCTCTTTTCATGACAAACATTCTAAAACGCTCTCCAGCAAAATAAAATGAAATAAAGCATGAAGAGAATGTAGATTACAAGTCAAAGGGTCACTTTAAAAGGCAAATCAAGTGAATTTGGTTGGCAAAGTGACTGACCAGTTTACACAAAAGAAAGCAACTCCTGTTAGGTGACCTCGAGCTTGCGAAACTAGAGAATTAGAAGCAGTCTCTCAACAATCAGGAAAGTCAAATCGAGCAAAGCCTTTCTACTCGCTTAGATAAGATAGTACCATTCCTATTGTACTGGAAACCACTAAGCCTTCAGCCTGTGGGCCATTTTCATAACTCTATTAATATGACTTTGCAGCTCTAAATATAAATAAGAGTAAATAAGCTGATAAAATGCAGTCATAATGGCATCTTTAATTTATTATGAGGTATTATTTTCTTCACACATCACAGAAACAAATTATTTATATAAATTATGCTAATTTATTTCCGTGATGGGGTCATCCATGAATGAAAGATAAATCTGGAGGACAAATACCCTTTAACGCATACCTACTGCTTCTCTAATTGTTTGTTGTCTCCACCTAATTTCCTTTGAAAATGAATGGTTCTACGGAAAGATATTCTTCAATTTAAGATGCTTTTAGTTCTAATTTGAACAGAACGTTCATCTCATGATGAAGAAAGGGGGAAAATGAGTGGAGTAATAATACAGGATGCTACTAAAATACATACTATAGAGACGCAGGAATGAAAGAGGCTGGAAGAGCATATAATCCTAAAATATTATTGCTAGAACATTTCAAAGAACTAAAATTCTCCTAATGATTATGAAAGTTTACTTCTTCTTTCCTAGGTTTGACCCCATCATTTTGCAAAAAAGTTATTTTAAATATTGGTTGCTGATTTTTTCCCTTGATATGGGAAGCCCTAGAAAATAGGTGACCAATAACCATTTATTAGCTACATATCCATTTATCTCTAGAGGAAGGACTAGAAATGAGAACCAAGAGTGAACATCACACTTCATGATTCTGGCTTATTCCACCAAGTATCAGGGTTATCAGGGTTTTTTTCTGATATAATTGCACATTTTAGCAATAAAACCTATTAGCTCAATTATCTCCCTTTCTTGGGAGCCAACATTCCTAAATGAAAATTGTATTCATGATAGGTCATATTTTCCTAATTAAAATAGGTTTCTAATATGTTGTCCTTGCAATGGTTCCCTGTTTTACTGAGAATTTCAGCATCTGTTATTAACATTTCAAAGGCTTATAAGATAAAATACACCATGATCTGGTTCCTTTATGAGTTTCCGTCCTCATGTCTCATCACTCAGTTATTCCTATGTTACGCTCCAATAACATAAAACTGATGTAAGTCCATGAATCTTCCATGCTGTTCCTCCCTCTGGAATGCCTTATGTTGTCTTCCCCACCCCCTCCTATCTAACTCCCATTCTGCCTTTAAGACTTAATTGCAGTTATCACTTCTTCTAGGGTTATTTTATTACATTCCTTTCTTTAAGTCTGAAGTAGTGCCACTCTTGGGTAGGTAGTTTCACAATGCTTTAGGCAATGTGTGCCTATATCATGTTATTATAACTGAGTCACAGAATGTGAGCTTTTGAAAGTAGAGACTTGAGTTGATTCACCTTTGAATTTGAAGCACCCACCAGAGTTTTTGATATTTAATAGAAGCTCAACACTTATTTGATGTCACCAGGCATAGAATTTAAATTCACTTAGTTGCTACATAGGAAAACTTATTGCATCAGAGTTGTCTTTCCAGAGACACTCATATTCTTCTAATAGCCACCTATAACTAATAGCATTTCCAGACTTTTTGTATCTGGCCCCTAAAATTAAAGGAGTTTCAGTTTCTTCCCTAACAGTATTTACATTAGAACCATTAGATAACCCCAGAGGCTATTTGAGTATTAAATTAAGATGCAAAACAAAACAAAATCTTAGGAACAATAAATCTATGTAAGGCATTTGGATTTGGCTGGAAGTTCTGCTAATGTTCTTAAATGTGTGGATCCCAGGCAGCCTTTTTGCTGGGTTACCATAATACTTGTTTATAAATCCAGAATGTAATTAAGCCTCTTTTTTAGATAGGTATACCCTTTATTTATTGCAAATTATACACTTACTAGTTTAACATCTATTCCTTCTGAAATGCTTTGCTTGGTAAATTATAAGCCTGAGTTTTTCAGGCAAGTTTTTACAAAAGAAGCATAGATTTTTGACACAGGTACACCATTACTGACGTCTGTTTTATACTTTACCAACTTGAGGAGTAATTGTTAATATTAACAAGATTGTTTAAGCATTTTATTGACCCCTATAGTCCTTTGATCAAGGATAGGAACTGGATATGGGCTAGAAACTTGGGTTGATGGTGTTCGTGGAGAACATACGTTAACATCTTCTGCAGTGTTTTTCAAACTTTAATTCCTGCATCTCTTGAATCCATGTTACCTGGGATGACTGTTAAATGGCAGACATTGGAACCCCACCAGAAACTAAATAGATCATAATTTCTAAGTGTAAGCCAAGGAACCTACATGTTTATCAAGGGAATTTTAAAACTGTACCATTAATCTAGAAAGGCAAGATCCTTTATGTAATAATAAGTATTTTCAGTGGAGTAACTTATGAATGTCTTATTTGGACATATATATCATTCAATAAGTATTTGCTGACAATTTTCTAAGTGCCAACCTGTTTTAGTAGTAGGGGATATGGAGGTGAAAGAGGGAATTAAGAACCTTAAGGTTTGGGGAGTTGCCAGACAACATATGAATAAACAACTGAATACATATTAAAAATAGTATTAAAAATAATTAAAAATTACCCACACCCCATACACTTTCCCTAAAATAATGGAAGCTAAGCGTTTTCTTACGGGCAGATGGTAAGGGTTGTAATACCAGACTAGAAACAGCCTTCTTAGTAGAAGGGATCACATATTAACTCTTCTAAAACTAAGATGTTATGTTTGTTTCAAAAGAACTCTATTTCCAAACTGTGTATAAATAATAATGCTGATCTATAACAGGCCATCTCCTCCAGCTGATGCCTAGGAATCCAGTGCAGTCATTTCATCTTTCTAGGGCATATTAGGAAGTTATATTGCACAAAGGTCTAGACTTAAAATGGATGCTTTCTAGAGATTTATTATTAATGGGCAAGGTAGAATGTTTGGCTTAAGATGCTTTAAAATTTTCACAGACTTAAACTGCAGTTCTGTTTTGTGGCATAGAATTAGGGGCTCTCATCTGCCCTGTTGTCTGTTGTGGTAACGACTCTTCCCAAGGAGACCTTTTGCCCTGCTGGTGGGGTCTCCTGTAAGTACACTTAGAGCATGCGTGGCTTGGTTTTCCACACAGGCAGTTACCCCTGTTTACCTCCTCAGTTTTGATAAAAGAATGGCAGTTCTTCTTCTGGCTTGGCAAGTTGATAAAACTTTTGGCTGTTCACTTAACTATCACCCTGCAGTTCAGGTACATATTTGAGCACATCATTTGAACTGCACTGCCACATACTAGCTATTGAAAACCTGGTTGAAAGACAAACTATTCGCAGTAATGTAAAATATATCTTTGGATTAAAACAGATCACTACATTTTATCAACATCCGTGTGTTATCGATTTTATTATGATGCCCCTTTGACTTGTCATTAGCTTGTATTGAAAGATGTCATCAGAAACAACACGCTGGGCTCTGTGACATATGTATTTACCGTAGGAATTAAATTGCTGGTTCACCACATGATAGAGTATCCTTTGCATAGGGGTCTGGGAGAGAGATTGTTCTGTGCCTCTCCAGAGCAATTGGTATATATTTATCTTACAAACACTGTAAATTACATCACTAGCCATATTTTCCTCTTCCTGCTGACTGATAGAAAGAAAGTGACAAATTTGAGATCTCCCTTTACTGTGTGCATAGTATTTTACAGCATAAATGTTAACTTATCTCCTGGCACGTTCACATTTATTAACCTTAGTTTTTCATTGCCTCAACTTTCTTCCCAACTAAAAACATATTTTATTTTTCTACTCTATGTGTTTCTTCATGAAATGCCCTAAACTATTTCTGAAACAATGCAAAATATACAGTTAGGTTTTGTTGGTTGGTTGGTTGGTTGGTTTAAAGAAGAGTGGTCAGTAAAGATTAAAAGTCTTCAACCTATGATAGCAAAGAATCCAAAGGTTAGGGAGATAAGAAGATGGGTGGAAGAGAAAATGAAGAGAACTGGGAACTTTTATAAAAGAATGGATTTTGGTAAGCACTTAAAGTGGAAGTCCATTTCAATAAGAGAATCTAAGGTTGGCTTTGACCAACCAGTACCGGAAGGAAAAAGACTTGTAGGAAACGGAAGTAGTTACAGGAAACAGACCAAGGCTGTATATTCCTGCATATATCAGAGATTATTTTGCACTGAGAAATGGGAGCAGGCATATACTTACCACATTTGACTTCTGTAGTATTAGCTGTTCTGTTTTCATCACAAACGTTTGTCCCTACAATTGAAAGTATCAGACTCGGGAATATATGAATTTAGCAATCAACTCTAGCGAGTTTTATCCAGTGTAGCGTGGGCTGCTTTAGTTGTGTTAGCTGCTGTTCCTATAATACTTGATAGTATTATGTTTGGCTAGTTAAACCTTAACTATAACAGGTCATATTCATGGGAAAATCATTTCAGACTGCTGTTTGAATCACTATTGAATATTACAGCTTGAAAATATCTTAGAGAACATCCAGTCTAATCTGTTTAATAATAATTGCTGAAACAGGGACTCAGACAAGTTATGTTATTTGCCCAAGGTCACAACCAGTTAATGGAAGAACAGGAAGTAGAACAGAAGTTATTTGGTGTATGGACCAGCAATAACTCAGAATGTCTCAGTTATTACAAGTCCCCTCATTGAGGGCTTTTTACCATTTGCTTTACAGAGACCAAATCCTATATCTATTAGATGCTAAAACCAGAGAAAGAAACTACTGGTATTACTGTTTACTTGGAAATGCCATTTACCATCCATGTTGTTTCCAGTGCCTGGAGGTGAGGTGGGATAAAAGTGGAATGTACGGACAGGATGGTAGGGGCACTTTAATGATGGAGCTGAGCCAGAATGGCCCTAGTGATTTGAGGTAGATAATAGAGATAAATACAGGGAAATCTATGCTTGCTTAAGTGCGCATTGAAGTAATTATCTTGATAATCTAGGTAAAGGACCATATTTTTTCCTAAAATTAAGATGAATGGGGTTTTAGGATTTTATTATCTAAATAATTATCTCATTTTAAAAATTTTGTTTTGCTAGTGGAGACAAAGCAATGGTTATTAAATTTCTAGAAGTTATAGATGAAGACATTTTGTGCTTACAAAGCAAATTGTCATTGAGAATGTAGAAGTTAGGGAATTTGTTTATTGTGAGCAATCTGGAGAGCTCAATTAAGAACAGTTTTGTTCCTTCAACACAGAATTTTTTTTTTTTTTGCGGTACACGGGCCTCTCACTGTTGTAGCCTCTCCCGTTGTGGAGCACAGGCTCCGGACGCGCAGGCTCAGCAGCCATGGCTCATGGGCCCAGCCGCTCCGCGGCATGGGGGATCTTCCCGGACCGGGGCACGAACCCGTATCCCTTGCATCGGCAGGCGGACTCCCAACCACTGCGCCACCAGGGAAGCCCAGAAATTTTTTTTAATTGCTAGAGTTTCTAATAATTAGGTAATTGTCTCAACTGTATTTATTTTTCAATAAGCAGACTCTATTTACACGAAGCTGAGCATAGGAACCTAAGGATTTTTCCTGGTGTATGACTTTCAATCTCAGTAAGTCAGGAGGAAGTAACGTTACAGTAAAAAACAGTACTACTCCCCTTGTTCGTAGCTTTTGGTAATAATAATGACCTCTCACACTGTCTTTTGAGTCTCATCACTTCATGAGGCAAGTGAGGCAGTTTCATTGATCTCATTTTGTAGGCAAGAAAGCTGAGACTCAGATAAGTGATTTCACATGTCTGAGGTCAGAAAGTGAGTCAGCGGCAGAATATGGACCAGAACCCAGGTCCCCTGAATCCTCGCCCAGCACCTTTATCAATCCCATTGTCACAGCCCTGGTCCTGGTCCATGAGACCTCTCAGCTGAATTGATTACAAAGGCATGACAACATGCATTCCTGTTTCCGGTCCTCTTCTCCCAGCTCCAGCTCTAATTCACTCTCACATTTTAATGGAGTAAGGGTCCTAAAATTGAATTTAATATTGAAGATACTTGCCCTGGGGCATTGCTGATACCACAATGAGAGTGTGTTGGGTGTCCACACTCCCACACATCCGACTTAAAAGTGTATAGAAGTTAATGTCACAAGGAGAGGACTTTTGACCAATGAGAGTTGGAAGCCATTGTGAAAAATTTCCTACTTTTCCCTCCTTCCTCCATCCATTGGCAGCCCATTCTGAAAGGATGTTGGGTCTCTGGGGAAATGTTCCCAATGATGGACCAATCGGTTGTATTTAGCAGCACCAATTAGGAAATATATCCTCATGTTGGCTCTTCCCCTTTCCCTGCTTCACTCCTCTTAATCCCTTACTTCTGTTTCCTAAGTTAGGTAGCCTGTTTCCTAGGCTCCGATTTCTGGGGAGTCCCGGCTAAGACACCAGGTTCATCTCTGTTTCATTCTTTGGTGCACAGAGTTCTCCTCTACTCTCCCACTTGGATTACTGCACTGCTCCTGTCCGTTGATCCAAATCTTATTCTTCATTGCTACTTCTTCCGGGGTTGTTTTCCATGGTGTCCCTGGCCCCAGGTATTTTTTTTTTTCTCTCAGAAACCTCCATCTTTACATTGAACGAAGAAAACCACAGTATGCCTGTATCTCCTGTGACAAATATTTATAGATAACTTTGTATAAGCTGCCCTTCTTCATAATTCATAAACCCCTTTAAGTCCTTGGGTTGTTTGTCTTATATCCGCAGCACCTGGCATGGTGTGTTTGATAGTTTTCCCACTGCACAAAAAAAATGATTATTTTCCAACTGCATATAGTACAAGGGAAGAGTGAGTTGCTCATTCTGACCAACTTCATCACCCGTCTAACTGACACAAGGTCACTTTGGATGTAACATGTCTGAAGGAATGTGATAGTGCAGTTCTGCTGCAGTTGGGTTATTTGTTCTGTGTTGATGTGAGAATAGTTAAGACTCATAAACCACTTCCTTCTTTATGTCATGTTTTCTTCGTATGCAAAGTTTTTGGCTAAAACAAAGCATTTGGAAATCAAAGACGAGAATTTTTCAAGTTGTAAGCGTTTTTATTCTGCAACTCATATTAAATATAAGTCATCTAAACTTTTGTTTTATCAATGAAAAATTAGGCACAAAAATATTGGCATAGCTTAAAGAATACCCCATTGCCTTTACACATAAGAAGGTAACGCATAGTGGACATTCTAGGGACAAGATGAGCTCTGTTTAAACAAAGCAAGTTTTGCTATATTATAGCAGGGGTGGGATATTTAGGAAGGTTTATTTAAACATTAATACATATACAATGAACTGAGCAATGTAACGTGTGTGCGTGTGTGTGTGCATGCATGCATGTTGCTTTTTCGCTGAGACTAAAATATCAATCGTATGACGATTTTAAACTTCTACACCAATTATTTTTATTAGCATATAGATAAGGCTAATATCAAAGGATCCATGCTAGTAGAAATATGGCTTAATGTTAGAGATTAATGAGCTATTTTTTCTGATATTTAAATCACTTCTTCATATTAAATTTGGAACTTACCAAGGCAAATGCATTACTTCAGACTGTTGAGTTTCCATTTAGCACACTTTTTTCAATAGCATATTATGTGGGGAAAAGCACTTGCACTGGGAGCAGTATTTCTCTTTTCCCCTTGGTGTCCTTCTTTTCTCTGGAAGGGTGTCAGAGCAGTAATAGAGCTGACCTTTGAGCCACTGACTTACCTCTCAGAAGAAATTATTTATCTGACTGGAGACTTAGGGATAAGTTGGGCCCACTCTGTGCAGCTTCTTGTTCTCTTCTTTCTTTGGGAGCCAACCAGTGTCAGGATGTACACATTCTTCTCTGAGCCTCCATGCTGTGAGTTCTAAACGTGAAGACCCAGCTCCTGCAGCTGGGCCTGTGGTCGGTCCAAACAGCCAGGGCCTGGAACGAGTGAGTCTTTGTAATTCAAAGGTGAATCCCACCTACGTTGTAACCTAAAGAATAGGAACCAATATCAGTTTAATTAAGAATAAAGGTGATTTGAAAGCTTACATCTCTCTGACTCCCTATGTTGGTTCTGAATGTAGGCAGGTAAGAGAATAGGTAGTTATTTAGACTGTGTCAACCCTCAACAGAGTTGTCTTTACTTTTTCCATGTGGCAGTAAAGGTGTATGAATGCCCAAGAAACTGGAAATGCTCGTTGGGTAGAGGGTAACTCCATTGACTGCAACATCCCACAGATGATGAAGGAGTGCCGTGCTCTCAACAAGGAACTGTAAATAGTAAAAAATTGCATATGTACATAAGCCCATTCATTAATTCTAAAATTAGTTATTTATCTGTGTGGGCAGCAGTGATAGATGTTAAAAATGTGAATGCTCCTCTCAAGACAAACAAAAATATGTTCCTTTTGTGATTGTATAGATTGAACATAGTTTAAAAGACAAGATGGGTTGTATTGGAAAGCACAGCATCTAATGCTGTTAGTTAACTCTGCAACTTTATTCTGCGGAGTGGTTTGAGTTCATTTTTCAGACTAAACATTTGGTGTTGCCCTCCAGCTAACAGCTCTGGAGATGAAAGTTATCACTTATAAACTGGTCCCTCTTTGCCTTTGAAGGCACAAATTCCCTCATCCATCCCTTCCCTCAACTCTCATTGCCAGTGATTTGAAATGAAAAGATTATTCAGCTTAAAACAAGATCTTCTAAACATGAGAAATATTTTCTGGAATGATACGTTTTGTTTGTCTTTTATGGTACTGAGTTTTCTGTGGGGTTTTAGGAAGTG
The DNA here is from genome assembly GCF_964341445.2 of Mesoplodon mirus. Classification (NCBI taxonomy): domain Eukaryota; kingdom Metazoa; phylum Chordata; class Mammalia; order Artiodactyla; family Ziphiidae; genus Mesoplodon; species Mesoplodon mirus. Next base: position 87,954,047 of record NC_138980.1, on the reverse strand, counting down.
TTTCTACTTTAGACATTTGTGTTTTTGGAAAACATTATCATTCCAATGTTTTTGATAACCTCTTTGCTTCAGTTCTTGGAAAAGTCTTTAGGACATATTCCAGAACTCTACGTACAATTTTACCGAAAGTAGGCAATGTTATATACTAGGTGCTTCAGTAAAGCAAGCACTGGATGTTTGACAAACACAACCTTGGGTCTCAGTGTTTTTCTGTTTGGTCAGGAACATTCAGCAGAGAAATTGCTTTTGTGCTTTTCCGCCCACTCCCCAAAACATGCTTATACACTCATGATTCAAAGCTCTTGAAAAGACATCATTTAAATAGCCATTAAATAGGCAGGATAAACTAGTACTGAACTTTTGAGTATTTTGCCCCAAGTGAATATTATGTGCTTGATTGTTCCATAACAAAAAGCATAATTTGCAAATATATTAATCACTTACCCCTCTCCTATAAGTCATTTTACATTTTTTGAAAAAAAGCTTGTTGTGACATATATCTTTTGAGAATTGGTGTTCCTTCTAGCTTCTTGCCTCCTCTAACCCCATGCTTCAACTAGATGCTACAAGTAAAACCACTTTCCTGAACTGACTAAAGTGGAGCAATAACACTGTTAGATTAACCACAGTTCCTCCCCTGTCAACCCTAAAACATTCCCTTTAAAACATACACAAACACACACACACACACACCGCCACCACCACCAACAACAACAACAAGAAGGAAAGAGTGAACATTTGACCTTTGTCTCAGACTTACCGGAGAAGGAAGGAAAATACTCTAGCATCTAGCCGTGTCATATATGTGATTTTGTAAAAGATCTTGTTTCCTGAGCTATCTTGATCTGTGGGACTTTTTGATCACTGGGGTAGAAACTGCTCCTGCACTCACATCTTGAGAATATATCACTCATGGGCTACACCCACCACTTTTGGGTGAGGAAAAAAAAAAGGAAAATTAACTGGGCTTATGAGTTGGACACATGAAAATGCACAGATATCAGTAAGCTTTGGTTGAACTAACCACTCTCTCAAATATAAGGCTCTGAGTCATGAAGAAAGCCCCCTTTCCCTCTAGAGGATTTTCATGTGGCTGTGATGGCCATGATCCTGTCCTTTCAAGTCATGGGTCTGGTGAATGTGAAGTTATTTTGGTATGTCAATCTGAAAGGCCTCCAGTGATTATGCTGGAATTATCAAATGGAGGTCAGAAACAAGGCAGTTGTGTCTGTCACCTTTGGAAAAGACAACATTCAAGGAGAGCATCATTTCTGAGCAGGATAATTCAACAGGATTGGGAATGAGGAGGGTCTTGGGGTTGGAATATAGATGCTGCCTCTCAGAATGGGAGAGGGCAGTTGGGGAGAAGGGAGTGTGGACTGTTGCAGACCGCCCTCCTCCTTAGTCACATTTTCCTCACTCTTGAAATGCATTCCCAGGCCTTTTACTGTGCAAAAGCGATTTTAGTCAAAATGCATTGAAAGTATAATGGAATAAATTGAAGAAATGCCAGTTTTCTTCTTGTACTCAGATTGAGAGTTTATTAAAGTTAGTATATACAATTCTCTTAGAAAGAGTCTCCTGCATTTCAAGTAGTGTCTTTCTTAAGGAATGTCTTTTGAAGTTAAGTTTAACTACAATGGAAATACAACATGAAAACACAGCATAAATTAGAGTGGTTATTTCTTTGCATCACTTTGTGTGTTCCTATAGCAACCCTTCCAATTTTACCTGCCCCTATTGACCAGATTTATTTTTAGTGACTGCTTACAGTGGAATAAAAAATGAAGAAGAAAAAAAAATGGGAGAGGATATGGGAATCAAAGCCATCCTTTGTTCATTTTCTACCACAAGTTAACTGGATATACATGCCTCCATGCCTCAAAATAAGTGTTAAAGGTTTTTTTTTTTCCCTTGAATTAGTGCCCCCCTAAGGTTCTGGGTCCAGGAAGTCCAGAGAAAGAGTCAGGCCCATATTCTTACCCAAAGTATTTGAATTCTTAGACAAATGCAGGCCTATGACTATGTATGTTTGTCAAATGCAGCCTATATTTACCCAACCTAAGCTTGCAGCAACTGTGCTGTCAAGAGAAATGTAAATATTAATGAAACATGTTTCTCAGGAAAGGATATTCAGTGAGTCTTCTTTATCTGTCAAAACTGACTCAATCAGTACACACTTTCTGGACAGATTGAATGTTTATAGAGTCATAAATTGACATTTATCTGACAATTTTTGTATTCCTACCAAATGGCTTTCTTTATTATGCCTAGGCATTTCAATATAGCATTGATGGTTCTAAGGAGAAATTAAACATTATTTTTCAAATGAAGATAAGGGTGAAATGGGATTTATAGCTAGTGGGCCTTTCAAGAGTTTTTTGGGTATTAAATGTGAACACTGGCTTAAATTAAATCTTAGTATAGAATTTCACCCTGGTCTGCAAAGATATAAAACAATCCTATTATAAAAGGACTCATTATTAAATTAATTGTGATATAACACGATATATATGTATGAAGATATGTATGTGTTATATTCTTCAAAATATTAACAGGTGATGGAATTACTTTCTGTGACTTTTTCCCCCTCAAAAATTATAAAAATAAACATACCAGAAATACTTTGTTTTCCAAAAAATAAAACAGCTATTTTAGAAGAATAAAACTTCCATAATATATACACACTCAAACACATTCACACACACACACACACCACACACTCCAAGTTAAATAATTCTCAAGAACAGGAGGAAACTATCTTTTATTGCGGTCTACCATGTGCCTGCTAAATGCCAATAAAAGCATATATTATAAAATTAGACATGTTATGTTTAGCTTAGATTTAACAAGATTTGTTATTGCCTCCCAGCATCAGGCTTATTAAGCAATTTCAGTCTACATTTACAATATATAGGATAGTTAAAATCCTAAAATGTCTCACAGAATTTTTGAAAGGGTTTAAATATGAATTGGAAAAGTTGAATTTGGCAGCTGAAGACCCAAAGAGCCAAACACAGCAGACAAGAAAGAGGTTTTGAGACAACATAGAAGAGAACCAATCCCTCCATCTCTTCTCCAGAAACGTCCAGAAGGCCAGGGAGAACACAGCCAATAAAAACATCTTCTGCCATGAGAGGCTGTAGTCAAGTTAACAGAAACTTGATGCCGTGAACTCTCACATTTACTCAATCCCTGTTCAGGGTTGTTAAAAGATATCCGGTAACAGAAATCAGGACGAATCTTAGGAGTAGATAGCCTGCTGGTAAGAATCTAGAAGGTCCCCAATAACACTCCCTTTGCCTTTTCTTTCTATTCCTACAAATACTTCTTGTCAACATTCACAGTCTTACCAGGTAATTAATGCCCATCATATATCTGTTCATAAGATCATTTTAGATTTGATTCTTCTCAAAATGTAATTAATCTAGAAAACCTTGTAATTTAAGTTGGCATTTATGGTATATATCTGAAAGCAAGCTTAACTAAAGCAATTAGAGAAAACCTAAATGTCCTGGCTAATCTTTCTGTATCTTCTACACACATCTCTATCAGACTTATTACACTGTATTTTAATTTTGTACCAGATTATTAGTCCATCAGTGGACTTAGACTCGGCAGTTAGTCATTGCTCAGAAATGTTTTGTTTTACTTTTTTGTTTGTTTTTAAGGATTAAGTATGTCAGAGGCTACAAAAAGTGTCAATCTCTCAGTCAGGGATTGTTTGATTCCCCCAAAACAAAATAGAGGAATGCAGTAGATATCTTTTTACCTTCTTGGTCTGTTCAGCATCTTTTCCATTTAGAGATTCTCCTTTCCCTACCTGATGGAGCTGACAATAACATAGCTTCACTTTAAGTACTAAAGTGCTTGGCAATTATGCTAGGCTGTCCAGAGTACCCTATCCCTCTGGAATCTGAGTGATTTAAGACAAGCCAGTCAGAATTCTTTTTGAGGGATTGACATGGACTTTGGAATTTAAAGTTCTTTCTCTAGAGATGAAGACTCTTGAAGATCGTTAAGGATTATCATTGCTGCCACTTTGCAGTGAACACATTGGAGAGTGAGGTCTATGAGGGGTAAGGAGAGCCAAGGGGGAAGAGAAAATTAGTTAGATTTCCTAAGGACATCCTTAAATTCCTGGATCAAGCTGTAACCTGAAGATAAACATTCATAGCTCTTCCAGACTTATGTGTCGATATGTTATTTTTGTTAGTTTTTGTTTAAGTTTGTTTCAATAGAGTCTGTCACTTATAACCTTAAAAATCTTGACTATTACATGGGGCACCATGAAGTTTTCAAAAAATCCGAGCATGGGAAGCAAGATACAGCTGGATGATACAGAATAGCTGCAGCAAAGTCTACCTTCTTGATTCCCTGAGGAGTTGGTGGCCTCCTGCTCTGCTGCTTACTAATAACTTGCTTCCGTTCTTCTCCTCTGTGAACCTGCTCTGTATGTATACATATGACTTCTCTGCTTCTGCATAACAGTGGCTTATTCCTACCCTATAAGCTAGAATGAGGAACAGGATTACTACCATTCCTCAAAGTGCTATGTAGCTTGTTGTCTTAGATTTCTATGACTTTCAGTTTGAGTAGCCACTGTTACTTTCTTCAGTAATTTTCTAGATATCCACCATCACCTTTTAGAATCACTGTTCCGATTTAAAATTCCCAGAAAAGAGAACTTGGTTAGATCCCCTAGGTGATGCCCTCTCTCACCTTCCTTCCTCCACTAGCCGTTACTTGTGTGGGATTATATGGTATGCTAGCTTTTCTGAGTTCACTCCTAGGGTAAGGACTGTGATAACCTGAAAAATGTACATGATAGGAAAGCAATGGTTAGTATCTAAGATACGGATGATGATAATAATGATGATTGTCAGGGCCTTATCCAGAAACCAGATGGATCTGTTGTACTTTCTCAGATTCTCAACGCCTCATCTTTCTTCCACTCCCATAAACAATTTTTCTGCCTCAACTATTGTCTCAAATCACCTGGTAACTCCCTATTTGCTCTTTCTGAATATGGATGAAACGTACATCCTGAAATCTGGGTTCCCAGCCAGCCACTGGTGTGACTGATGCTGTGAACTGAAAGCCTTGGGAATTAATGATTTGGGGAACCAAATTAGACCAGTGGAAAATAAGAGAGGGGCATCCAAAAGAGGCATCCTTCCCATCTTCTCTCTGTAGAACTGTTTAAGATATAACTTTTCCATATAGCCTATCAGGAGATTTTCCTGCCTGGGGTAACCTGCCAAAGATTGGCTGCGTCTCTTTGCAGCTTATCATGCAGAAGTGGCTAGGGAGGTAATGCATCAGCTTTCAATTGCTTCCTATCCTTTCTGGACCCAGTTTTTTCCCCTTACTTTTACTGATCGAGATTGCTCTCCCCTCAATAAAAGCATTCACACTTAAGTCCTGCCTCATGCTCTATTCCTTAGAGAACACAGAACATTAATTGACAACTTCGTACCACCAGTACTCGGCTATGTAATCCTCATTACAATGTTCTGAGATGGTTATTAATATTATTCACATTTCAAATGAAGCCGTCAAGATTCCAGCAGGGAACAGTGTCACTGTCCCACTGGCATGATTCAGAGGGTTTATTTACAAATGAACTATTTATAATGGTGTGGGGTAGGGAAGTCACATTTAGTACAGGAATTGGGACCTGGTGACAGAAGAGAAATCGTTAACCACCTCTAGACCTGAAGGTATGAGGGCAGCAAGCAGCATAATTTGGAAGGAGAGAGCTGTGTCAAGAATGGCCCATGGGGTGGGGCAGCCACTCGTGATGAATGGACACAGGCAGGGAGATCAAGATCCTGACATCACTCTGCTCCTGCCTCCTGCTCTGCTACCCGAGCTTCCCTTTTGTCACATCCAACCAGAGTCCAAAGGCAGTGGCTCCTGTTGATGTAACCCACAGGAGTCAGCATCCTTAGACAGGACAGGATGGCAAAAGTGTGATCCAGGAGTGAATCTGAAGCTCAAAACACCATTTATCTGATAGAATGCAGCAGTGGAAATTCTGGAAGAATGTAGAATTTGCCTAAGGTCATAGAGCTAATAGAAGTGTTGTTTCTTGGTTTAAAATACTGCCTTGTGCAAGTCCTGTTGGAAAGTCTAATTGACATTTGGGAAGCAGTCTGTATTGTTTGGCCTGATGCACTCTTTCACTTGAGAGGGATGCATGTTAGCAGACACTTCTCTGGTTAGTTCGAGTCTAGAACTGCAGTCTCCACACACCCTCGAGTGAAGCCTCATCATCATTATGCTCTTGGCTCACAGGGGTGGAAATTCCTCATGAGTGAATTATTACTCCACTCGCAAAATTTTGTTTCTCCTTCTAAAACTTCAATGCAGCAACTCTTAGAGGTTATTAGAATCCAATTAAAACATTGGAAAGTAAATTTGACTCTTAAATTTGAAATTATTGTCCATACAAAGTATACTTCAAAGTTGATCATATGGAACATGATGGTTTTTATGCCTAAATGTAGTTTTCCATAATATATTTTTAATACATAGGCTTGCTGGAAATTTATTTCACCCCTTTCCTCTTGGAAAGAGTACATTAAAATGTACTTGGCCTACTCTTTCACCTTTCAAGAGAATTAATGCTTTGCCATGGGCCATACCGCCCACACCATCTTTCCTTATCCCCTCACACAGAGTTTGCCCACAGGTAAATTAATTCCACCTAAGGTAATTTTTTTCCCCACATCTTCAGTCCTCTTCCACTTCAAGTAATCTTAATTCCACATTTTAGTTAAATCTATTTCTCTGAAATAATCCCTGAAAGGGGTTTGATGCCTGGAGCACACATTAGTGCAAGATTGCCCCCCAGCCCTTCAGAATCCAGCTTTGAAATATTTGTAGTCTATGTGCCATTACAATGAAATGACAAACCCATAGTTGCTCCTGAGGGATGAGCCTGAGGTGATTTTACATTATAGAAGTTTTATCCTTTTCTGTAATTATGTTGAGCTATATTTGCATTGTTCATAAGCTATTTCAATTCCTAGAAACAGAAAGTTGCAAAGGTAGATCATCTATAATCCCTTCAGTTTCAGGAACCAGGGCCAGTCAAGTAAGGTGACAGTTTAAAGGTCACATAGCTACTGATTGCTGTGTGATCGTCTCTTTTTTTAGAGTTTTTGGAAATCAAAGGAAGTGTGTAATAAATTACAATAGCACAACATCCTAATATCCCAGAAGCATAAGTCACCATGCACTCAATGACGAAGGTCTGGGTGCCCCTGTAGAAATCCCTAGAGTTTCCAAAGCCAACATCACCAAGAATTGCTATGCCCAAACTTGATTTTATCTCCCACGCATTCTTCTTCAAAGGCCCATCTAAAGGAATTGTTTTGGAGATTGAGTGTAAGTAGATTGCTTCATGTAAGATACTTCTGTAACAGTAAAGAATAAATTACTAACAATATAGCAATTGCTAATTTGCTGCTGCTTCTGAATCCATGTGTCAAAGGCAGTAATCTCACGGATAATCGACCCCACTTCCTTGTTCTTCAACAACAGCAGCAAAGAAAGACTTTGCACGAGGAAGGTCCTTATTCCAGGACACATGCAAAGACCCTCAGAGATTTCCTCCTGCAGAGAGAGAGTTCTGGGGTTCTCCCAAATCCCATTCCTCTTATAATATAGCAGCAAGAGGTTGGGTGGCCTTCAATGTCTGTCTGACTTCAAGACTTTCGTTATTTCCCTTCCATCTTCTTGGCATGTGGTGAGGATTGGTGTGTTTAGAAATATTCACAAGAAATCAAAATATAATACAGGGCCTCCCTGGTGGCGCAGTGGTTGAGAGTCCGCCTGCCGATGCAGGGGATACGGGTTCGTGCCCCGGTCTGGGAGGATCCCATATGCCGCAGAGCGGCTGGGCCCGTGAGCCATGGCCGCTGGGCCTGCGCATCCGGAGCCTGTGCTCCGCAACGGGGGAGGCCACAACAGTGAGAGGCCCGCATACCGCAAAAAAAAAAAAAAAAAAAAAAAAAAAAATATATATATATATATATAATACAAATATGAAAGGGTACAAAAAAACGAAAAACGTACTTTAACCTGACTAGTAGTATCCCTTTGATTTCCTTTGTATTCAAGATTTTGTATATTTTTTCCCTTTGACACTGATGGCCCTCCCTCTTATACATACCCCAACCCTTTCAGGTTTCAAGGCTCACAGTTACATTAAGAAGATTTAAAATCTCTTCTCTTCCAGTTCTTTAGATAGTCTGACTGGGTGATATATTTTCTTAACCTCCCCCTTGATTTTGCTAAATCTCTCTCTTTTCTCTGAACTAGGATAAGACTCTGTATTAGGCATAGTGCTTTTCAAAATATTGCTTGAACAGATCTGATTAAGTATGATTAATTCCCTGGATGTTTATATTGAGTACACTCATGGTTGCAATCCTCAAGCCATTTACAGTCTATCGGCGGAGATTTTTTAAAATCTTTTACCGCTTTATAAAAAGCTCAATTTATGTCCATGATTTTTATACAGTTTGTCAGTGATTAGTGTGAAACAGATACTCAGTAGAATTGTTGAGTTGAGTTCTATCATGTCATATAATTGGCTCTTTAAGTTAACACAGTGCTTCGGTATCTCATAAGGAGTGACAAGATAAAAATTGTTATGTGGATATGCTAGTGTCATTCCTTTTTTGGGGGGCAGTTTTTACCACTAATTATTTGGGACAAAAAGTACATTTCTTTTTTTAATTTCAGTTTTTATATACATTACATCTTAGTTCTTATCCTATTCCAATCTTTGATTCAACAGTCTCTATTTTGAGTAAAATAGAGACTTGAATCAGAGTAAAAATGTGTACTCTGAAAATAAAGAGCTCTGGAGTCCATCTCTATCTTTTTTTGGTGGGGTTTAAATCAGTATATGACTTTGGGTCAGAGAAACCTATTTTTGTCTCTTACTAGTCAGAATGGTATTGAAAATTTTTACTCAAATTCTCTCAATCTGTTTCTTCATCTATGATATAGGGGTAATATTTAACATTCTCTCAAATATTGAAAATGAAGTGAGAAGATACATTTAAAGTCCCAATTTATAGTATGTATACAATAAGCTAAAATTTGTTATTATGTAATAAGCAAAGTCTATACCCATTTAGAGCACTGGCAAACTTTCTCTGTAATGGGTGAGATAGTATGTATTTTCGGCTTTGGTGGCCTTATCTCTGTTACAACTATTCAACTCTGCCATTGTAGCATAAAAGTAGCCACATGTAAAAAAGGGAGTATGATTGTGTTCTAATAAAACTTTATTAAAAAAATAACAGGGCCTCCCTGGTGGCGCAGTGGTTGAGAGTCCGCCTGCCGATGCAGGGGATACGGGTTCGTGCCCCGGTCTGGGAGGATCCCATATGCCGCGGAGCGGCTGGGCCCGTGAGCCATGGCCGCTGGGCCTGCGCGTCTGGAGCCTGTGCTCCGCAACGGGAGAGGCCACAACAGTGAGAGGCCCGCATACCGCAAAAAAAAAAAAAAAAAAAAAAAAAAAAAAAAATAACAAGTGGTTGTCTGGGTTTGGCCTACGGGCTGCAGTTGAAGACCTCTGATTTAGATTAGTGCACCTACCCTTTGCTGTTGTCTCCTTATGTACCCCATTCCTACTTACTCTCCCTAAGTAAATTCAGTACCTGGCTCATAAAGATTTTATTTTTTCTTATTTTTATTTATTCATTTTAATTGAAGTATAGTTGATTTACAACATTAGCTTCAGGTGTACAGCATAACAATTCTATATTTTTATAGATTATACTCCATGTAAAGTTATTATAAAATATTGGCTATATTCCCTAGTGTACAAATATCCTTATAGCTTATTTATTTTATACATACTTGTTTATAACTCTTAATTCCCTACCACTATCTTACCTTCCCCCGTTCCCTCTCCCCACTGGAAACCACTAGTTTGTTCTCGATATCTGTGAGTCTGTTTCTCTTTTGTTATATCCATTCACTTTTTAGATTCCAAGGGATAACATAGAGTATTTGTCCTTCTTTTTCTGACTTATTTCACTAAGCATATACCCTCCAGGTCCATCTTTGTTGTTGCAAATGGCAAAATTTGATTCTTTTTTTATGGCTGAGTAATATTCCATTGTATGTATGTATCCCATCTTCTTTAACCACTCATCTGTTGATGAACAGGTTGCTTCCATATCTTGGCTATTATAAGTATGCTGCTACGAATATTGGGGTGCATGTATCTTTTCAAATGAGTGTTTTCATTTTCTTTGGATGTATATATACCCAGGAGAGCAACTGCTGGATCTTTTAGTAGTTCTATTTAAAAAATTTTGAGGATTCTCCATACTGTTTTCCACAGTGGCTGCACCAATTTACATTCCCACCAACAGTGTACTAGCCTTCCCTTTTTGCCATATCCTCACCAACATTTGTTATTTGTGGTCTTTTAGAAGGTAGCCATTCTGACAGGTGTGAGGTGATATGTCATTGTTGTTTTGACTTGTATTTCTTTGATTAGCAATGTTGAACATCATTTCATTTGCCTTTCGATGTGTCTGTCAGGAAATATGGGTTCTGCATCCTACTCCACCATCTTGATCTACCCTCATAATATCTTTTAAATGTATTAAAATGTATCAGATATAAAAGTGTACTCATAATAATGAATCAAATACCTATTAACAGCCACCCAGATAGAATAATATAAAATATTTACAAATATGGGCTGAAGTGGCCTAAATATCCTTTCCTAATTCCATTCAACTCCCTATACTCAGAGAAAAATGCTGTCCTCATTTATTGTTCATCATTCCCTTAGGTGACCTTATGCTTTTGCCAATTTTTTTGTATATTCTTAATAAATACAGAGTTCTGTTCCACCATTATAAAATTCCACATGTGTGTGTAATATAATACATATGGCATGTATCCTGTCTTTTTCACTAAATATTGAGTGTTTAAGATCAATCTATGTGGATATATGTAGATCGAGTTTATTAATTTACACTGCTGTATAATATTCTAATAATGAATATACCATTTTATATATATCTATATGTATCTATATATATCTATATATATATATCTTAGTCCATAAAGATTTGTTACTTCTACTTTTTTTTTTCTGTTGCAAATACTTTTGCTATGCACATTCTTATACACATCTTTTGTATGTGTGAGGATTTATCTAGAATATGTATGTAGGATTAAATTGCTAAATCATCTTGTACTTTTCATTATTTTGCTAAATAGGTCTTCAAATTGACTATAGCAACTTGCCCTCTACTAGTATTTTTAATGTTTCAACTCATTTACATGCATTTTTTAGTGTTAGATATTCACTATCTGTTGGGCACCAAATGGTATTTTATTATGGTTTGAATATGCATTTCTTTGATTACTGGTGCTCATTTTTTCATGTATCTATTGATTCTTATTCAGGTTAGATTCTGATTCTGTGGAGTGACCATATGTAATTATTGTCAGTTTTTCTGTTGAATTGCTTGTCTTTTTCGTATAGATTTAAAAGTGTTCTTTATATATTGTACATTGCAATCTCTTGGGATTTACTCAGTTTTAAAATAATCTTCTTCCAGTGACTGAGGTTTAACATTGTTTAATGCCTTTTGATGCACAGAAGAATTAAAAACTTCATATACTATCTAATTGAACAATGTTTTTCTCTGTGCCTATGATATTTATGTCATTTTTAGAAATAGTTTCAGTATCAATTCCATAAAAACGTTCCTTTTAAAAGTTTAAAAGTTTTTTGTTTTTTAATGTGTACACTCGTACTTTTTATTTGGAATTGATTTTTGTGTTTTATAAGATAAGGATACAATTTAATTTTTTTCTATGTGAATAAGCTATTTTCCTAGTATGATTTATTAAATAATTAGTTCCCTCTGCCCATGATTTTCACTGTTTATTTATTTATATAATATACTTACCTATATGAATTTTGTGTTTCATGAGTCAGTTTCCTTGTGTCTGTGACAATACCATGTTTCTTAATTACTTTAGTTTCATAATAGCCTGATGTCTGTAGGACAAATAGTTTGTGTCTTGCCTATTCTTGGTTGTTGGCTTTTTCATGTAAATTTTCTTAACAGGTTTCCTGAAAAAATCCCTGACTCTCTGCTTTTCTATATACTTTTTTATAGGTTTCTTAAAAAAAAAATCTGTTGGGGATTTTGATTGGAACTCCATCTAATTTTAGATTAATTTGAGGCATACTGATAGCTTTATGCTATTGAATCATTTTATCTGTGAACATGTATATGTTTCCAATGTTTAAATTTACTTAAGTAGAATTTTATGATTTTTCTATTGTTAAAAAAGTACTCACTATTCACATCACTTAAGTTTAGTCTAGTAACTTATACTTGCATTGCTATAGAAAATGATATATTTTATTTAACAAGATTTTATATTTTACTTAATAAGATTTTACCACTCTATGTGGCCACTGTATAGGAATGTAGTTGATAGCTATTATTTTTATATGCAGCAATCTTGTCCATTACATTACTTATAATGATTTCTCTGTAGAGTATATTGGATTCTTTTATTCAGACAATTTTATCAAATACAAGTAATGACAGTTTTGTGTCTTTCTCTCCATTCCTTACATCTTACACTATAGTGCTGGCATATTAGTCCCATACATGCCTTTGGTCTTTTAATGTGAGGGAGAAATAAACCTTGGACTTACTTTAATCCTTGTCATTATAGCAGAAGAATATAATTGCTAAAATTTCTAACAGATACACAAAGACTGTTTCTGAGATGGGGATGATACAGACAGTGCTTTGATTTATCAGCTTTTAATTGCCAGACCATTTGGAGAAAGAAAACTCTGTCTTTTTGCTTGGATTGTTAAACTAATAGATTATACATTTAGAGATATAGTAGCCCATTGTTGCCACTGGCTTAAGCTTGCCCGTAGAAGCTAACACAGGAATGTAGATCCCAGAGGAAAGTGAGAAATACATTCATGATGACTTTATGAGCATGGCCTTGACTACATTTTTCAGTTATGCAAGCCGGTAAATTACATGTCTTGATTAAGTCTGTTCAAGTTGTATGATTGTCACTTAGGCTAGAAGAATCTGCCCCAAATCTTGCCCAGGCCTACTCATCCTTCTCAGCCGCGCTCTGTCTGTTACTTAATGTCTCTCCCCTTTCTCTAAGGCTTCTGATACTATGTTCCTCTTGCCTACCCATTGGGCTGCCTCCACTATCTAGGTTCCTCAATCAGCCTAATCTAACCACCAGAGTAAACTGCCCTGATCTGTTTAGGGAGGCCAACTCTTAGCCACAACTGCCCAGGATACACTGAGTAGTCAGCATTACAATATTATCACCATCCATGTTATTTACACATCTATCTTGCAAATGAACAGAACGTCTTATTCAAAATTGCCCATCATAAAATAACATTTTTCATTTGTATGTTCTCCAAGAATTTCATAGTTTGTTAATCTGTTTATCTCTTTTACTAAACCAAGAAATCCTTGAGGTTGTCCATATGTAGCCTAAGGACCTAGTCAGTGCTGGGCACCCTGGAGATAGGCAGTGGTGGTTGAGTTGAAATTACTGACCATTCAATATGATCCTGTAAAGATATCTAGTTTGCACATAAAAGATTGTGTTTTGTACTTAATAACTAATGTTAAGCAAATTCCATGTTGTAGACAGAAGAAAAAATGAATTTCAAAGGTCCTCTTTATATTGGCAAATATTAGGTCTTTCCCAGTCAAAATTTTGAATAAACCTAGTTGAGAATACACCAATAACTTAATTCAGTTTCCAAGGGAACATTTTGTCACAGCAAAAGTGTATACAGAATTCTCCTGTGCCTTCATGTATGTTCCTTTTCTCAGTGAGTGAAATACTTGAGATTTAAATTCTGACTACAAATTGGAATCATTTATTTGTGAACATGTAGACACAAAAGCAAGAATGGAACAGGACTAAAAAGAAACCAGATTTCCTCTGAGGCTTTAGTTGGAGGGTTCCCCCCCACCGCTTGCAGCTTTTCGAGAAATAATAAATTGCCTACCTTCCTGTTTCTTTCCTTTACTTTTATGTGTACGAAAGCTTGGGTGATCAAGGAAGAGTGAAAACCAAGGCTGAAGCATATATCCATTACTGCAGTTGCCTTCAACTAGCAAGTCACAAATTCAATCAAAACACAACCCTAGTGCATTTACCTTTTCATCCTTTCTTATACACTTATTTTGTAACTATTTACAAAAACATGTGTAATGCTTCAGATAGTATTTCTGCTATTACCAAATCTTTCTACTGATTTCTCATCACTGTACACTTGGGTGCAACATTCAAAAGATAATGGAGTAAGAAAAGAGAAAAGAAGCAAACTGTGACATCAGTAATAACACTTGGGCCTGGATACCTCTAGACTTTCTCATCTTTTTAGCTGTAACACTAAGTAAGCTATCTCTGATCGTAGCTTAGTTTGTTGTTTCATAATTTTTCTCCTTTGAGAGTGTGACACTATTTTCTAACTCCATTTTTTAGGGGTCATTGATTGACTATTTCCAGAGGCTGTAAATCTTTTAAAGACAGTAGAAATCAGTGAGGCATAAGGAGAAATTTATATTGGATCAAATATAATTTATATATGAATAAAATATAAAAAGCTTGGATAAAAATGTAATTGAACAACTCAGTGTGTCATAGTTTGCCATCCACAACACTACTCTTGGTAAATAAAATAAAGTAAGTGAAGAAAAGCAAAATGAATCCTCTAAGTGAGGAAACCATTGATTAAAGTTATGGATTCCAGAAATTTTTTCTATCAGGCATCATTTTGTTTTCCTTAGAAGGATACACTGTCAAACCTCTCTGTGTCCTCTATAGTTGAGTAAATCTGTTTAGAAAGTGACTAAAACACCAATAAAATGAGATTTCAGCTAGGTTTTGAATATTTTCTATGGTAATTATTAGACCTATTCGGTGTTGACAGAAAGGAAAAGCTATTGGGCTATTATTAGTTCTAAGAATTCCCCTAATTTTCCACAAAGATTCATCAAAATAAGTGAGTGTTGTATTATTCACTGTTACTGGACGATGCTAGAGTCATTGAACAATTTATTGTCCATGTGTATGTATACAGGTAGGAAAATCTTTTCCCCTATCATAATATTAATCCAATTTTGTGGTAATTAATTACTTAATATCTGCCTTCTCTGTTAAGCTGTAAATTCTAAATGGACAGGAATTAATTTTTTTTTTTGGTTGTATCATGTAATCTGGCACATGTTGAGTACCCAGTAAATAATTCTTGAATGAATGAATAAATTGATGAATCAAAGAATAAATCATTGAGTGGGGTTGCCCAATAATATTTTGGTAATTCATAGGAATATTTAGGATTGAGTGCGCTTGTACATAGGTAGGCAGTATAATTTATTCTTTTATTTTTATTTTTTACTAGGTAAACATTTCAGGACTCCCTACTATAATAATGGAGTCTATGATAGAAAGATGCCATTATTATTGTAGAATATAAAGTATTCTGTATACCTTACATAAAAATATATAGAGTATAGTATAACATATGTAGTATAGTATATTCTATACTCTGTAGAGATATAAAATACTTTCAGGTGACTGTTTCTCTAGAAGAGGAGCCTGAGATTCAGAGATGTTATTCAGCTTCCTTGATTCCTTGGTAGAACAGAGTTAAAACTGTACCTCAGAGACTTTGCCTTTTTCAGAAGCCCTGGACTAATTTGAAAAAGTTTTAGGTTGGAATGCTACCGGTTGGAAATGATACAGGAAAAGGAGCTCTAATCTCATACTTTACTCTCAAGTTTTACCTCAGAACATTCTAGAACCTAGGGCAACAGAGAAAGCCCTTTCACTAAGGAGCAATAGTATTTTCAAAGGCCAGATTTTATAGGCATAGTTTTTTAGTTTGTTATTACTGTTAGAGAAAAACTCTTCTTCAGGGCAAGCAGCTTTTTGCACATTACTTAAAAATACAATTAGCCTTGATGTAAGTTTAACAATACTGTCTTTTTCTATTTGCCATTCTTAGCAATAGAAAACCAATTTTTTCTTCAGAATACATTTCCGTTTCTTCCAAGGCAGAAAAATAGGAAAGACATACAGGATGAAATATTAAATTCTGACCCAGGGATTATTTTTACAATGGTAGCATAAAATTCTAAAGATAGGTATTTATGATGGAAAACCTGACGTATTTTCACCTCACAGAATCACAGAAAGTAGTAGTAGTATAATTCTATTCATTCATTTTCCCCAAAACTAATTATTAGGGTCAAACTCCAAAGGAATATTACTTAGGAAAGGAGAAAAGACAGAATCCACTGATTTCTACATCACTATAGATGAACAGTGAATAACAATGAATATAGAAGGGCCATTTGTGCACCTCAGAGGAAGAATCTGCTCAAGTTGACATGGTCCTGAGACAGAACAGAAAGCACTTTATAAAACAAAAACTGCTTCTTCAAAACATTGTTGCTTTATTCATCTCTTGTTCTGTAAAGTT
Organism: Mesoplodon mirus; assembly: GCF_964341445.2. Classification (NCBI taxonomy): domain Eukaryota; kingdom Metazoa; phylum Chordata; class Mammalia; order Artiodactyla; family Ziphiidae; genus Mesoplodon; species Mesoplodon mirus. The sequence goes on along the minus strand of NC_138980.1, from coordinate 87,937,486 downwards.
GTGTACTTGGGATGGATGATAATGGCTCTTGCTAAATAAATGTAAGATAGAACAAATAGTGAATATTCCATTTTGTTCAGAGCAGATCCCCTGCAAAGAAAATGATGGCTGTTAAAAATGCCTCCTGCAACTTTTGGAGGTGGGAATGACTGCTAATGCATCAGTTAGATGCCTTATCTTCCGTTCCCTTTGTACTAAGTAGTATTGAACAATTAACTTGCATCAAACAGTATCTGAAGTACCTCTGGATAGTAAATGGCACTTATAGGAGCCCACATTATTTCTGAAAATGTGGTTTATTTTTTGATTCCTAGTAAAAATTTTAGGGCAGATGTTTCTGGTGAAATAGTTAATGTATGTATAACTAAACAGAAACAAATGTCTTCCAGAGAAATTTTTTTCTTCGTGCGTCAGTTGGCTTTGTAAAACTGCTGATAGGAAGTGCCTTTAACTTTTGAAACTTTGCTGAAAATATAGAACTTACTTCTCTATCTCTGAGACAGGAGTTTCAATATGAATCTGAATTCAGGATTGAACAATATCCTTAATATAAGAGATACAAATTTAAAAATCTTAGAAATTTTTTGAATTTATTACTTTCAAATATAGGCTATTTTCCTGAAGCGCTTATAGTATTGCATGTTAAACACAAATATATTTAAATTTTAAAATGATTTAATTCTTGTGATCATCATGCAATCACTTTTTATTATCAACAGTTATGGAGAGGCTACTATATATAAGATAATGGATAAAATAAACCTAGTTGTTTCAGTGAGGGTCCTTCTAAACAAAATGCTTTTAATCCTGCATGATAGAGAAAAAAATAATAATGTTCATGTCAATTAAAAATGACTATAGTTATTCAGAGAAAGGAGATATTATTTAAGTTTGGGGCTTGGATAAAGAAGATGGAATTAGAAAATAATAATTGTACTTTTTGTAAAACTATTTCAGAAATGGTTTTCCTAGGTTTTTCTTCTATGTGTACATTATCAGGAAGCCTCATTAATTTTTCTTTCTACAAATGTTCACCATGAAATCACCACAAAACCAGAGAGTTTTGCATTTCCTTAGAATTTCAAGCTTGATGTAGGCTTCAGTAAGATGCAAATATTGTTTTTCTTATGTTGTGATGAAAAACTGACCTTTCATTCACATAATTTGGCTTAGGGTGTTTTGTTTGTTTTTCTTTACCAATGTACTAAGTAGTCCTGATTGAAAGAATCCACCATAACTATAACCAGTATTGATAAATGGTAGCTTTTGTGTTACCTGAGACAGCAACAGATTCATTTCATCTTTTCTGGAGATCTTTTATGAACTCCTGTGAGTTTAAAATACTTCCTTCCTTTCCCCACTTTCCTCTTTCCCTCACTTCCCTTCTTTTCCTCCTTTTGTTTTTTTTTTAAAAATGAAATTCTATGCAAATCTTCTGCAGTTTAAATACTGGAAACTGCAGCATCAAATTGCATTAAGGATGTCAAATGCTTCTTCATTTTAAATTGATTTTGAATTTGGAGGCACTGCCAAATGCAATCTGCAGCTCAATGCAAAGTACTTGCAAGTGTGACTAATACTTTTTGGGGGAAGGTTTAATCAGATATAGTGTTTGTAGTAAGTGGATAATTTCTTTGTCCACAGATAATTCACCAAAGCAGATATTCACCACATGGGTATCTCTATTGACAGAGTTTTATTATGACAACTAATTATTCAGGATGTAATGTATATTTGGCTTATTATGGGACAAACGTTTGAGAACAGGCAAAACAAAGTACATACAGAAGGGGTGTCGTAAGCAAACTACTAAAGGAATATGTCACCTTATCCTGACTCAGGATTCTGTTTGGACTCAACTATGCCAACATAAAAGGATTTAGCGATGATTTACATGAACTTTACGTGGTGTATCGTACAGATTCTCACAGAAACAACCTGAATGATTGAGCTAATCCAAATTTTAAGCTGATATGTATACAGTTTTATTCTGAAAAAAAAAATTCAATAAGTTTTATTTTTACCAGGTCACTTGATATTAGGAGATCTACAGTAGGCTTCAGTTGTCTTCATTGATCCTAACTATTCCATTACGTACTGAAAACCAACTTCAACTACAATGATCTGCCTGTTTTTGTTTCTTTTCATGCATTGGAGGAAGTTTTACTTTGAGAAAATTCACTGGTTAAATTGCCTATGACTTTGGGATATCTCTTCTCTATGCACATTTTTTCCCAGGGTAGCAGTTTGCTTTCTCTCCTCTGAGTTACGTCCTACTTTTTATTTTTTATTTCTTTTTTAGATGTTGGGGGTAGGAGTTTATTAATTAATTTATTTATTTTTGCTGTGTTGGGTCTTCGTTTCTGTGCGAGGGCTTTCTTTAGTTGTGGCAAGCGGGGGCCACTCTTCATCATGGTGCGCGGGCCTCTCACTATCGCGGCCTCTCTTTTTGCGGAGCACAGACTCCAGACGCGCAGGCTCTGTAGTTGTGGCTCACGGGCCTAGTTGCTCCGCGGCATGTGGGATCCTCCCAGACCAGGGCTCGAACCCGTGTCCCCTGCATTAGCAGGCAGATGCTCAACCACTGCGCCACCAGGGAAGCCCCTATGTCCTACTTTTTAAAAGATGTTTGATTAACATTTATCTTGCCCCAAACCTGTTCATTTAACAATCTCACACCTATGCCCCTTCATTCTAGGATCCTTTCAGCACATAGGGATGGAAATCTGTGTTTACAGTTTCATTTGTGTTTTTCACTGAGATTTAAATTCCAAGACCATCTCTTCTACTTTTACTATATTTTCCCAGGGTACATGTTACACAGAAATGTGGAGATGGTGGGTTATCATAAATGTTACCTGATAGATTGATGTAATGAAGAGTTCACCATCACCCCCTTGTTTTTAAGAATTCCCATGTGTATGGCATTTTCTTGTACCACGTCTGGCCATAGAGCCATAGAAGCTGTTTCAAATGTGATGATTATTTTTGGATTGACTTCTTTCCTTAATAATTCATTTTGTAATCATGGTCTCTTACATATGTACTTCCCTTTCTCCTGGGTGGCAAGGGTCAGAGGGCTCAGATTCTCACAGGGTGAGAGTGATGTCTTGGTAAGATTCCCATCGCTGACTGGAATAATAAGTGAAGCTCATATGCGGAATGTATGATGTCTAATTAATATGAAATAGAGGCTAAAGATGTAATTTTAGTTTAGTTACTTCTGGATATGTTTTCCTGGGCCTAAGGCTGGTTACAAGAGAGAGAAAGAACAATTGTATTTTTATCCATATGGTTACTGTTAGTGTCTGATTATTACCTAAAACTCCTTGCCCATGTTTCAGCAGAGAATAGTTGCTCCCAGAAGGCCAAGAGTTCCTTTCAGGCACTGAAATTCAACTGACTCCCCAGCTAAAGCCCTAGTGGGAGCTGCCCAAGCGTATCTGAGGGCAGGATTTGGACACTTGTGAGTTACAGCCTGTCGGTTTCAGGCTTCACATTTGTTTCTCTTAGTTCCCAAGTGGCACATATTGCCTTTGTCCTACTGAGGGCACTGTCTTATGGATATAAGACAAATGGTTCCAGGTTCTCTGTTAGCAAAGCAAAGGCATTTTTAAAGTTCATTTTTAAAGTTCTTTTCTGTTCATTTGGAGTATCACAGAACTATATTGACAAAATCTATAAACTCACCATCTATAGGGCTTCAGTGGTAAGTTAAAAAAAATCCTGTTGCTGATTGATTTTTATTTTCAGCATCCCATCCCCTTCATTACTTGACATATGCCATCCCTTACTGCTCTAGTGCTTAAACATATCTCTATTGAAACATTTTTTAGCTGCAATGCAATTTTTATCATCATTCAAAATGTATAATGATAAAGTTATATAAAACTATTATTTTCTCTTAGGTTCCAAGCAGTAAATAATGACCACAGGTAGTAGCTCCTAAGCTAAATATTGTCCTAAGTCCTGAATGTAATGGTATTTAAAGTTACTGTAAAATTCAGGCTCTTGAGTTAGGACCATCTACTCAGAGAAATTATACTTTGAAAATACCAGGTTATCTCAGAGCCTTTACAATTAAGTATGAGGAAAGTAATCAAAGTAACCAAAGTCTTCTTTCCCATGGGAGTTTTGTTCTCCTTGCTGAGTACCCTTGAGAATGCCACTTTGGGGGTTGATAGGAATCTCGCTCTCTTCTACTCTTACAGACATATCACTTACTCGTGGTTCTGCCACAACACATGAATTATTAGAAAGGCCAAGGGGGTAAGGCCTTTGGATAGGACACTCCAATAGATCGTAGGTTCAAGAGCTGGGACCTGATGAATAGCTTTATTTTCAGACTCTTAATAAGTGGAAAAGGATCATATGGTAGACTTCCCTATCCAGAAAGGTCACGGTACAACTTTTCTCAGCATAAAGTCTGTATCTATCTGTTGTACAGAACAAACTATTGTTATTGGTTTCTATCACAGCCCTTCATCCTTACCCATGGCGGTTGTTAGGATAGAAGTCTGTATTAGTCTTCTAGGGCTACCATAACAAAGTACCGTTGACTGGGTGACTTAAACAACAAAAATTTATTTCTCACAATTTCAGAGGCTAGAAGTCTGAGATCAAGGTGTTGGCATGGTTGATTTCTTCTGAGATCTCTATCCCTGGCTTGTAAATGGCTGTCTCCTCTTTCCCATGTCTTCACTGGTCTTCTTCTGTGTGTGTCTATGTCCTAATCTCTTCTCCTTACAAGGATACCAGTTAGATTAGGGCCCACTCTGTTGACTTCATTTTAACTTAAATCTTTAAGAACCCTGTCTCCAAATATAGTCACATTTTGAGGTACTAAGCATTAGGACTTCAATATATGAATTTTGAAGGAATACAATTCTTAAAAAATTTACATTACTTGTGATCCTCTTAAGCACTGTCAAAATATGCAGTTGTGTGGCTGTTAAAAGCAAAACTCTATATGGATTTTTTTTCTTAATTGCTATTTTTAAGCTTATATTTCAATATAAAGTTCCTTTGTTTTTCTGCTTTGTGTCTGATTTAGTTGTTTTTCAAGGAACAGAGAAAGTCAGAAGAAACTTTTAAAAATGTTGAGCCACACCCCCCCCAAAGTGGCCTAGATAATTAACAAGATTGTGGGATAGTGGAAGAAGCATCAAGTCTTCCCAATGAAAAATAATTTCCCTTAATTAATTAAAATCCAGGAACAGTGTGGAATATTATAGATTTATTTATTGGTCACTCAGAAAAGGAAAATGGAAAAAATTTTTTTTCATATTTGAAAGTATTCTCTCAGCCATTACATTTGTCTGACTAGCTCAAATCTCTGTATTTGCTCTTTTAACATTTGTCTCTCGTCACTTTTAAGACAATTTACAGATCTTTAAAAGTCATAAGAAAGTGGAAAAATTCAACTAATTGGTCGATAGATTACTTCCTCTAATATTTAATACTTTTCAGCACTGAAGAAAAATAAAGAAGGATTACTCATTCTTATATTAAAAAAGAGATTTTATTATTTGTTCTAAATTGCTCACTGTCTGTTCTTCATGGCCGGTTAGTCCACTGATATTGTGAACTACTCATGTAGTGTTTCAATTTTGCTAACTTGCCCTTCTTATCTTGCTGTGTTTTTACCTAAAGTTGCAAAAATTTATAATTTCTATACCATTTCCTCTGGTGTATGTGTACATATATATTTTCCCCCAGTATAATTGGCTGAACTGAGGGAATTGGCTATCAGGAAAGGTATTATAGCTATTTTCCTTTGAAAATATTCAATAATTTCTGAAACATTCACCTTAATTCATTAAAGAACCATGATTTAAAAGTATTATATTAATCAATTGTGTAGCTAATTATACTATAAAACTGTCTTTCCTTGTCCCCGTGTGTTTTTGAACAGTGATGAAAAGAATAATAAAGCCCAGGCAGAATATTACAGATATTACAGCAATCATTCCACATGTATTTGCCTGTAATTTTGGGTGAGATGTGGAAAAAGGAAGTTGAAGAGAATAAATCAGAGAGTCATAAAAGAGGATTGAATTATCAGGGGATAAAATAGTTCCTACCTCATTTATTAGCAAATCTTTTTCTTCTCCCCTTCCCTTCCCTTCTTCTATCCCTTCTTTTAAAAATATATTTGTATGCTCTGTTTACAATGTACCAGACTAGAACTCTCAGCAATATCCTTGGGCTTTGACTACATTGACCAAGGCCATTATTTTGGTTTTGTTTTCTGACAAAATTCCAGCTCAACTCAAGTTTTGGTTAGGAATAACTCTGCAATGAGGAAGAACCACTGAAGGCTCTAGCCTATGAAAATTTTTACACACTCTGATAAGATCTTAGACTGGAGTGAAACTGAGGCTCTTGTAAGAAGAAGAAATGCCAAATGAGAGTGGAGGGTGCGTGATTATCTATTTATCATCAGGATCACAGCAAAGGCCAGGAGAGTGAAGCAACGTGGACTTTTGTTTTATTCTATTCAGATTCCACATCCCAAGGATTGGCATGGCCTTCTAATTTAACCTTTGGTAATCTAAAAGGGAAAATAAGCTCCGATGAATTTTTTTAGGGGAATAAACTATTTAAAAAAATATGTTTTCAGCAAAGGCAGAGTTGAATTAGGTAATGGTCTGAGAGGTCTCAAGTATCATTAGTTTAGTTGCCCAAAAGGGATGCAGTTTGATTGTGAAGGTGCATTTTTATAGATTTTAGGCTGGGAAAATAGATCCTGGTTTCTGAAGAATTTGTGTTAAAAACAGCACTAATAGGGAATGCTAACAGTAGATAACACTGACTGACAAATGTGTGCATGCCATCCTGATAAATGTATTTTTCTTTACAAATTGCTTTATAATAGCCCCATTTTCTTTATTAAAATTTTTTTTAAATTTTAGATTAGAGTTACAATGTTGTGTTTCAGTTGTACAGCAAAGTGATTCCGTTATACATATACATGTTTATTCTTTTTCAGAATCTTTTCCCATTTAGATTATTATAGAATATTGAGTAGAGTATCCTGTGCTATACAGTAGGTCCTTGTTGATTATATATTCTATATATAGTAGTGTGTAAATGTTAATCCCAAGCTCCTAATTTATCCCTCCCCCCATTTGTTTTCTCTTTTGTAAATAAGTTCATTTTATCTTTTTTTTTTTAGATTCTGCATATAAGCGATAACATATGATATTTGTCTTTCATTGTCTGCCTTATTTCACTTAGTATGATAATCCCTAGATTATCCATCCATATTGCTGCAAATGTCATTATTTCATTCTTTTTTTATTGCCGAGTAATATTGCATTGTATGTAGGTACCACATCTTATTTATTCATTCATCTGTCGATGGATATTTAAGTTGCTTTCATGTACTGGCTACTGTAAATAGTGCTGCAATGAACATTGGGGTGCATATATCTTTTTCAAGTTATGTTTTTCTCTGGATATATGCCCAGGAGTGGAATTTCTGGGTCATATGGTAGTTCTATTTTTAGTTTTTTAAGAAACCTTCATGCTGTTTTCCATAGTGGCTGTACAAATTTATATTCCCACCAACAGTGTAGGAAGTTTCCCTTTGTTCCACACCCTCTCCAGCATTTATTGTTTGCAGACTTTTTGATGATGATCATTCTGCCTGGTGTGAGGTGATACCACATTGTAGTTTTGATTTATATTTCTCTAATAATTAGCGATGTCAAGCATCTTTTCATGTGCTTTTTGGCCATCTTATGTCTTCTTTGGAGAAATGTCTATTTAGAGCTTCTGTCCATTTTTTGATTGAGTTGTTTGTTTGTTTGTTTTTGATATTGAGCTGCATGAACTGTTTGTATATTTTGGAGATTAATCCCTATCAATCACATCATTTGCAAATATTTTCCCCCTTTCTGTGGGTTGTCGTTTTGTTTCCTTTGTGGTGCAAAGATTTTAAGTTTAATTAGGTCCCATTTGTTTATTTTTGTTTTTATTTTCATTATTCTAGGAGATGTATACAAAAAGATATTTCTGTGATTTATGTCAAAGAGTGTTCTCCTTATGTTTTCCTCTAAGAGTTATAGAATCCAGACTTACATTTAGGTCTTTAATCAATTTTGAGTTTTTGTGTATGGTGTTACAGAGTGTTCTAATTCCATCCTTTTACACGTAGCTGTCCACTTATTCCCAGCAATGCTTGTTGAAGAGAGTGTCTTTTCTCCATTATATATTATTGCCTCTTTTGTCATAGATTAATTGACCATGGGTGCATGGCTTTATTTCTGGGCTTTCTACCCTGTTCCATTGATCTACAAGTCTGTCTTTGTGCCAGCACCATATATACTTTTTTTTAAGAAAAAAAATTTTTTTAATTAATTAATTAATTAATTTTTGGCTGCGTTGGGTCTTCGTTGCTGTGTGTGGGCTTTCTCTCGTTGCAGCGAGCAGGGGCTACTCTTTGTTGCGGTGTGCGGGCTTCTCATTGCGGTGGCTTCCCTTGCTGTGGAGCACGGGCTCTAGGCATGCAGGCTTCAGTAGTTGTGGTGCACAGGCTCAGTAGTTGTGGCTTGCAGGCTCTAGAGTGGAGGCTCAGTAGTTGTGGCGCACGGGCTTAGTTGCTCTGCGGCATGTGGGGTCTTCCCAGACCAGGGCTCGAATCCATGTCCCCTGCATTGGCAGGTGGATTCTTAACCACTGTGCCACCAGGGAAGTCCCACCATATTGTTTTAATTACTGTAGATTTGTAATATAATATGAAGTTAGGGAGCCTGATTCCTCCAGCTCTGTTTTTCTTTCTTAAGATTGCTTTGGCTATTCAGGTCTTTTGAGTTTCAATACAAATTAAAAATTTTTGTTCTAGTTCTTTGAAAAATACCATTGGGGGCTTCCCTGGTGGCGCAGTGGTTGGGAGTCCGCCTGCCGATGCAGGGGACACGGGTTCGTGCCCCGATCCCGGAGGATCCCACATGCCGCGGAGCGGCTGGGCCCGCGAGCCATGGCCGCGGAGCCTGTGTGTCCGGAGCCTGTGCTCCGCAACGGGAGAGGCCACAGCAGTGAGAGGCCCGCGTACAGCAAAAAAAATTAAAAAAAAAAGAAAAATACCATTGGTAATTTGATAGGGATTGCACTGAATCTGTAGATTGCCTTGGGTAGTATAGTCATTTTATAGTAATTAATTAATTAATTAAATACCTAGGTTTATTCCTAGTTATTTTATTCTTTTTGATGCGATGGTAAATGGGATTGTTTCCTTAATTTCTCTTTCTGATCTTTTGTTGTTAGTGTATAGAAATGCAAGCAATTTCTGTGCATTAATTTTGTATCCTGCAACTTTACTGAATTCATTGAGGAACTCTAGTAGTTTTCTGGTAGCCTCTTTAGAATTTTCCATGTATAGTATCATGTCTTCTGCAAACAGTGACAGTTTTACTTCTTCTTTTCCAATTTGGATTCCTTTTATTTCTTTTTCTTCTCTGATTGCTTTAGCTAAGACTTCCAAAGCTATGTTGAATAAAAGTGGTGAGAGTGGACATCCTTGTCTTATTCCTGATGTTAGAGGAAAGGCTTTCAATTTTTCATCAATGAGTATAGTGTTAGCTGTGGGTTTGTCATGTATGACCTTTATTATGTTGAGATATGTTCCCTCTATGCCCACTTTCTGGAGAGTTTTTACCATAAATGGGTATTGAATTTTGTCAAAAGCTTTTTCTGCATCTATTGAGATAATCGTATGTTTTTTATTCTTCAGTTTGTTAATGTGGTGTATCACACTGATTGATTTGTGAATATTGAAAAATCCTTGCATCTGTAGGGTAAATCCCATTTGATCATGGTGTGTGATCCTTTTAATGTATTGTTGGATTTGGTTTGAGGATTTTTGTGTCTATTTTCATCAGTGATATTGGCCTATAGTTTTTTTTGTGTGATATCTTTGTCTGGTTTTGTTATCAGGGTATTGGTGGCCTCATAGAATGAGTTTGGGAGTATTCCTTCCTCTGCAATTTTTTGGAATAGTTTCTGAAGTGTAGGTGTTAACTGTTCTCTAAGTGTTTGATAGAATTTTCCTGTGAAGTCATCTCGTCCTGGACTTTTGTTTGTTGGGAGTTTTTAAATCACAGTTTTAATTTCAGTACTTGTGATTGGTCTGTTCACATTTTCTATTTCTTCCTGGTTCAGTCTTGGGAGATTGTACCTTTCTAAGAATTTGTCCATTTCTTTTAGGTTGTCCAGTTTATTGGCATATAGTTTCTTGTAATAGTCTCTTATGATCCTCTGTATTTCTATGGTGTCAGTTGTAACTTCTCCTTTTTCATTTCTAATTTTATTGATTTGAGCCATCCCCCTTTTTCTTGATGAGTCTGAATAATAGCCTCATTTTATAGATGAAGAAAATGAACCTTTCAGAGCCTCTGCAAAATATCAGGTCACATTATGGAATCAGAATTGTAACCTAAGCAGTCTGACTACAAAGCCCAATATTTTAACAGATACTCTAAGGAAAAATACAAAACAAACCCTCGAACAGTTGAGCTACACTTTGCTGCAGGGACAGAGTAGGCTCCCTTTCCAAGTATGGTTTATGCATGTAATCATCACCATCTGTCACTTACGTTGGTTAAAGATGTAGAACATTGGTGAAGGGTACCCCTTAGGAGTTTTAAATATGCTTTGATAGAAAAAAATAGGGGGACATCTATACTGAGAAAACGAGTGGGTTGGTGAGATAAACAAATAATTAAGATTCAGGTGTCTAAGGTTTACATCCTGGCTTTTCTGTACACCAAAGCCCACGTGACAGCTATGACAGTGCAATCTGTTTATCTCCAACTACAGGGCCCATAATTGACCAAGGGCCTCAGGGAGGGCTGGCTATATTATTTGCAAGACCTGTTACAAAATAAAAACATGAGGCCCACTGTTCAAAAGGCAAAGTGTCAGGAAAGGTACTAAAATATAAATCTGTTTTCTTTCTTCTTCAATCTTCCTCTTGACTTTTCATGGTGTTTTTTAAATTTGATATGTCATGTCGTCCTAATTAAAGAAATACTTAAAATTTTAACTTACTAGCTTGAATTTCACCATTTATATTGTTTAATACCAGTTTTAAATACAAATATAAGAATATTTAATTTAGTGCAGGATCACTGAATTGTGCAATTTGTGTTTTGTAGCTTGTACATGCATATGTATTTTGTCTCACCAGAAAAGTGGAAGCTGCACAAAAGTTGACTGAGTGGTTTTATTTTACTTCTTGATATGCACACACATCCTACCAACATTCTCTACCTTCAGCTTACTTATCAGTGGAGAAAAAATGAAAGGAACAGGAACTATGGATTGCTCTATCTTTTCTTTTTCTTTCTATGCCATCATTTTCAGCACAAGTGATTGTTGAATACTGAATAGTCACATAAGTGATGATGTGTTTCTTCTTTCTGATTTGAGGCAAGTTCTGGTGGCCTGTTGGCTTACATCAGTAACCCTGCTTACTCAGTCATAGACATAACAAACTTACCTCCAACTAACTTTGAGTCTGGCTTAAACACATCATGGGCCTACCAGAATCCTGTGCTGTGGGACATCATGAGCCCCATATGTAAATGGGCAGCAAGGAATGGCAGACATGCCTATTGCCTGTGTTTCCTCTGTTAGTGCACATATTCCATTGTCCTTTACAAAACACAAGTTCAAAGATAAAATTATTCAGAATGTCAAGACAGTAGCAGAGCACTTAAACAAGGGCAGGTCTCTGCCAAGTGCAGGGCCCTGTATGATTGCCAAGCTGAAGACCATGATGCTGGCCCTGAACCCAGGTGCTTTACTCTGAAATCCATCCCCATGTTATGGTCAAGGGCATGTTTCCAGTGGGATGCTCCCAGACAGGGATTGAGTGCGGCTGGGCAAATAAAGACCCATTCATGAGATAAAGGGAGTTTATTGACAGCTGATTTTGGCTTAAGGCCTCCTGAATGGTCTTACCAAACTTTACTTAGACTGCTCAGCAGTCTAGGTCTCTTTCACCCAGACTTCTCTCTCCTCTCCTTTATTTAGAGTCACACATCATGATCTAAGGGCTCTCCTCAGCTACCTGGCCATTTTCTTTCACGTAGATTAAAATAAGTGGTACCAAGTGGTCTGAGAAAACAGGTAGTAGGATGGGGATGTGGGAATGGCTCACCTACTAACTGGCAGGTGAAGAGGATGCCACTCTATTCATTGGATGGGGCATGGGTAGATGACATTACTCAATCAATAGGGATTTCCCAGTAATGATCGAGGAAAATGTCACAGTGGAGGAAAATGCTGTGGCAGGTATGTGATACATTTGAAAAATTGAAACTTTGAAGAATTGAAGCTGCAGAAGTCTCTTCCAAATAAGGCAATAAGTATCTCCCTTAGGAGCTGCCTCCACCTTCTCTCCTGGTTCTGAATCTGATAATTAGGGTTAAACCCTAATATAACTTGGCTAAGGATCTACTGAGCTTTATAAGGAAGTAAAGAGTCTTTTAACCTAAATAATTGCAAGAACTAGTTTGCATATGCCAGCAGGAGCCAGGAGATTAATACCGGGAGTAGATTTTGAGGGTGTTTGATCAAGGGGCAGGAATGTAATTCTGTATCAACAAGAACTATTATTTTAAGGCCATTCTCTTGGGACTTAGTATTTAATGTTCTAGCAAGAATCCCAGGAAATGGGGCAGATTATCAGTGGGTTAGCTGTTAGATGCCTGGAATAAACAGTAGCTCACTCTGAGTGAAGTGAAAATGCCTGAGTTACCCTGAAAAATGATAGGGGGAGGAATAAAGAGGCAGAAAAAGTGGATATGTTGGAATGGGTATATTATGTAAGTCCATAAGAGCCATCAGAGTATGACATTCCACAGGGAGGCCCAGAGAACATTCAGTTCACCAAGACTATTGGTAATGTGTCGTGGGGAGGGTACTAGCATCACTAAGAAGTTTGATGGTATGCCAAGGCTGATTGTAGAAGATGTGGTCACAGAATTTGCCCCATTATTATTCATGGGTTAATGTGGATTTAAAGTAAGAATGGCCAGGTGGCAGTGCTTCATTTCTATAAGCCAGGAGACCATAGTTAATGTAATGATTGGTAAGAAGAGGAACAGCCAAGGGTCTTTACTAGCCAAGAGTTGTGAAATGGTTAACAGATAATAGTATCTCAAGGGGGCATAGTGTCTGAGGTGCTGCTGAACAAATACAATTTTTTTAAAAGACATAAATGTAGGAGCAAGAGATAAAGAATGGTCACCTCAATAAAAAGTTATGTTCAAGGTTTCAGATCTGAAACAACTTTTGCACTGAGAACCCTTTGAGGAGGAAGGACTTTACAACATGATGTCAGTTATACGCTCCGATGATTTCCCCAAGTGTTTTTCAAAGATCTACAGCCATGGACTTCCTTGGTGGCACAGTGGTTGGGAGTCCGCCTGCCAATGCAGGGGATGCAGGTTCGTGCCCCGGTCCAGGAAGATCCCACATGCCGCGGAGTGGCTGGGCCCATGAGCCATGGCCACTGAGCCTGCGCGTCCGGAGCCTGTGCTCCGCAACGGGAGAGGCCACAACAGTGAGAGGCCCGCGTACCGCAAAAAAAAAGAAAGAAAAAAAAGAGAGGAAAAACAAAAAGATCTACAGCCATTTACACAGCCATGAATATACCATGGGGGAGGGGGACTAAACCCAGACATTTCTAAGACTTCTGAACACAGTTTGAGTTGGCATTGTTATCTGTAGACTCAGCCGTCATCATGGTACCCCTGTTGGAGCAGAGGCATATGGAGGCCAGAGAATCAATGGAGTTCTGGCTCACAGTGAGTACACTGGGCCTACAGACCCATCCTGTAGTCATTTCTCCAATCCCCAAGGACATAGTAAAAACTGATATATTTGGTAGTTGGATTAATGCTTCTGTCTCTAATCTGTGAAGAAAGAGCTATCACTCTGAAGAAAGGCCAGCTGAGACATCCAAAACTGCCTTCCTTGGATCAGATAGTAACTAGGAAACAATATGAAATCCCAGAGGGGATGGCAGAGATTAATGCTGCAACTAAAGACCTAAACAATGCAGAGTAGTGGTCCCTACCACATCTCTGTTTAATTAGCCAGTCTGACACCTTTGGAGTCTGATGGACATTGGAGAATGATTGTAGACCACCACAGACTTAAAAAAGTATTAAACCCCATCACAGCTGCTGGGTCAAATGTGGTGTTATTTCTTGAACAGATTAATAATATCTTGGGTGCATGCTACGTCAACATTGATTTGGTATGTGCTTTCTTTTCCCTTCCAATCAGAAGAGAATCAGAAACAGTTTGTATTCATGTGAAACAAACAGCAGTATTCACTGACAGTTTTGTCTCAGAGCTATGTTAACTCTCCTGCCCTCTGTCACAGTCTGAAGAGATCTGAACTGCATGTATATCCCACTGAAAATTATACTGATCCATCATAGCATTGATGACATCATTTTGATTGGACAGAATGAGCAAGAAGTGACTAGAAAGCTGGAAACATTGGTAAGACACATGCACTCCAAAGGGTGAAAGATAAATCCTGTGAGGATTCAGGGAAAGGCCATATCAGTGAAGTTTACAGGAGTCCAGTGATCACGAGTGTAGTTGGACATCCTCTCCAAAGTAAAAGACAAATTGCTGCATCTTGCATCCCTTACCACAAAGAAAGAAACCTGGCGTCCCTTTTTGGACTCTGGAGGTCCATACAGCAGGTGATGCAGAAGGCAGCCAGCTTTGTATGGGGCCTGGAGCAGGAAAGAGAACTGCAGTAATTTCAGGCTACATTACAAGCAGCCCTGCCACTTAGCCTATGGGATCTGCTAGGCACTATGTTATTAGAAGTATAATTGGCACCGTGGACCTTTGTGGCAAGCTTCAGTGGAAGAATCACAAAGCAGACCTTGAAATTCTGGAATAAGACCATGCCATTCAAGGAAATAATCATATACCCTTTGAGAAACAGCTCTCGGCTTTACTGGGCCCTGTTGGAGATGGAATGTTTAACCATGGGCACAAAGTAACCATGCATCTATAATTTTCTATTATGATCTAGGACCTGTGGGACTCACTAGGCCATAAAGTTGGATGGGTCAAACATCAGTCAGACCATTGTAAGATGAAAATGAGTACATCTAGGATTAAGCCCCTGTAGGATCAGAGGTTATGAGTGGACCCACATGTCACCTACTAACAGTGTTCTTCACCTTGCTTTTACCTGTAACGTATGGGAGATTCTATATGATCAACTGCAAGAGGAGAAAAAAGTGTGAAATTGGTTTATGGATGGATCAGCTGAGTTGCTGGGTGCAAGCCAAGAATGAATGTTGGCTACATTACAGCCACATTCAGGGATGATCCTTAAAGACAGTAGAGGGCAGAAAAAATCTTCACAGTGAATAGGGCTGTGAGCAGTGCACCAGGTTATATGCTTTGTGTGAAAGGGGAGCTGGCTCAGTATGAGAATATTTATGATTCTTGTCAGTGCCAATCACCTTGCTTTCTGGCAGTAGCCTGGAAGATGAAGAATTGGAAGATCAGTGATAAGCAGGTCTGCAATGTGGATGGATATGCAGAAGTGGGCACAAAATGTGGAGATTTCTGTCTCACACAGTATTGTCCACAAGAAAGCATTCACCATGATAGATGAATTGAACAACTTAAGCAGTTGACATAAGCCAGCTTTTGCCATTGGCTACCCCAGAGCTGCCATGACGGACACATGAATAACATGGCTATAGTGGCATAGACAAAAGCTATGTAAAGGCTTCACAGAATTTTCTCCCACTTACAAAGGCTGATCTTGTTCCTGCTTCCTTGACATATCAACCTGTCTATAATAGAGAAAAACTTTGAGCCTCCAATATGGTACATTCCTTGAGGAGACCAGCTTGGTAGAATTGACCACATTCCAGGACCATAGAATCCACTGGAGGAATCACATATTTTATTACCCAGGCTCGTAGAATGCTGGAATGGCCTCCTAAAGGTATAGCTGAAGTGCCAGAGCAAAGACTTTGAAATGATGAGGTGACATCTTTGAGGATACAGTTTACTTATTAAATCAGAGGCATCTGTGGTTCTCTGTGTCCCCAAAGGAAGGATACATGGGTCCAATATTCGTGGTGAGAGGTGAACTCTAAATAGAATATAGCCCTCTGTATTCACATTTCAAGCACTTGATTGAGCTGCTTCTTCCACTCCTAGGCAAAGTTGCAGAAGGCCTGCACAGGAAAGGCATACAGGTCATAAAATAAATTCCTAATTGAAAAGGGCCAATGCTATCACAAGTAAACGAACCTTTTTTTTTTCTTTCATGAGAACCCTTTGGCTACAGATTATGTAGGCTTTGTAAAGAAGCAGCTGCTCAGATAATCACCTTTGGCCATGATGCAACCTATTAATGACTGTGCCATCCCATAAGAGGCTCCACAGAGCCATGTTGTCTTTTGCATATTAGCTATCTCAAAATTATGATAATATTCCAATGAACTAACCTCAAATACAAATTCACAAATCACCACTATCTTCCACCTTCCCCTCAAAGGCCAATTATCTGTAAAGCATTTGATCAATCTCCAGATGAAAGTGGCTGTGGAATTGCCAAACATTTGTGATTGCCTGACTATTTCAAAGAGCACTCTGGTGGTTCACAACAACAAAAGGATGAAAAAAATATATAAATATATAAGCATACACAGATATACCCAATCTTCATGAAGACCCTTGGTAACTGGCATGGTGATGAGCAGCATATATTAATATAAAAAAAATAAAACATCCATAATCCACATGGCTGGCTGCCCTGAGTTCTGAGAAGGAGATTTTTACTTTACAATTCCTACCCAGAACCCAAGTTCAAACGTTGTTTCTATCATTGTGATTTTACTCTTTTATAGGATATTTTAACAAGATTACACAATGCGGAGGTGCCTATAGCAGGCACTATACAGAAGACCTTTTCAAATTTTAATGTAAACACAAATCACATTCCTAAGCACAGAATTCTTCTTCAGTGGGTCTGGGGTGGGGCTTGGAATTCTGCATTTCTAACCAAGCTTCCAGGTGCTATAGATACTTGGAGTAGTAAGATTATAGGGTCTATTATGTATCCCACTAATACCCATTGACCTCTCTTCTCCTTATTAACAGAAATGTTTTCTTTGTTCCCATGTCTTCCCCATTTGAATCAAGGATGAGTCCTACTTGGTGGAATTCAGTCATGGTGGTTCTGTTCATCTTGCCAGGGAGGGGTTAGAGGCAATCTGACCAATGAGATGTGAGGGGAGATCTGCTAGATCTGGGAAAATAGCTTTCACATGTAAGAATGAGACACCACGAGAGATCTCTTCTCTACTCCTGCATATGCTCTTATTTCTGCGTATGATGACTGGCATTAGTGCAGTATCTTGCAACCAACCTGTGGATGAAGCCAGCACCTGGAAAAGCCAGCACCAGAGTCAAGATAATGAGAGAAAACCAAAGCAGTGTACTTACAGTTATGCTGTCTTTGAACTTTTCCTTATTTGAAATACTTGCCTTACTGTTTAAGACAATTTCAATCAGGACTTGGGCTTGAAAACTGTCTTGACTACAGAAAGAAATGTGGAAACCAACTTAGTTCAATTCTATATCATATATACTAGATCTGTGTCTTTAGACATGATTCGGTTTCCTCCTTTATAAAACAGATGATTATAACAGTGACCACCGTATAGGATTGTTGTGATTTTCAGATAGGCTTTTGCTTGTTAACCATTTATCAAAGTGCCTGGCATATATTACATATTCTAGGAAAATGATGAATGACTGTCCAAATTCTACCTGTGTACTGCTAGTGCTGGGGAGCTCACTCAAGTGACATCCTACACCTTGGTTGAGCAGTCTCCATTGTTCAAAAATGATCTCTTTTATTGAGCTGAAGACCTATTCCCCCCTTTCTTTCAGCCCTAAATCCTAGCTCTGACCTCTGCCGCACAAAAAATAAGTATAACTTTCTTATTCATGACAGTCCTCAAAGGATTTACAAATAGTTTTCACGACCCACTGCTAAATCTTCTCTTTCCTGGCTAAACCTCCTCAGGCTTTTCAAATGTTTCTTCCATGTCATGTCTCCTAGGTCCTTTTCTAACCTACCTTATTTTTCTGGACCTTTTTCATTTTAGTTAAAAAGTGTGTGCTTAATGGTACTTTTTTGTTTTCAAATTAAAACTGTGACTCACACTTCTGCTTCCAAGAATAAAATACATGTGTTGCTTATATACAAATTTATATTTAGTGGATTTAAATTGTCCAATATCCTGTAGAACATCCACTATGTTTTTTAGTTCTTAAGTGGTCTTCTTTAAATGGGATATGTGCTAAAGGTAAAAACCATCTATGATTATGGTGTATATTCCTGGTTTGCCCGTGAGAATCCTATTGTATTCCTGTTGTCTCAGTATAGTTATTAAGCCCTCCTTTTACTTTTAAAAGTGTCTCTGTTTAGATAATAAATTATATGATCATCCTAGTTATAAGCTATACTTAGAATTTTATTTTATATTAAAAATTTTTATTTTATATTGGAGTATAGTTGGTTTAAAATGTGGTGTCAGTTTCAGGTGTACAGCAAAGTGATTCAGTTATACATATACATATATCTATTCTTTTTCAGATTCTTTTCCCATATAGGTTATTACAAAGTATTGAGTAGAGTTTCCTGTGCTATACAGGAGGTCCTTGTTGATTATTTTGTACATAGTAGTGTGTATATGTTAATCCCAAACTCCTAATTTTTCCCTCCCCACCCCCCCACCCCCTCCACATTTCTCCTTTGGTAACCGTAAACTTGTTTTCTAAGTCTGAGTATGTTTCTGTTTTGTAAGTAAGTTCATTTGTATCATTTTTTTAGATTCCACATATAAGTGATATCATATGATAT
Source organism: Mesoplodon mirus (assembly GCF_964341445.2). NCBI lineage: Eukaryota > Metazoa > Chordata > Mammalia > Artiodactyla > Ziphiidae > Mesoplodon > Mesoplodon mirus. The sequence continues at coordinate 87,918,546 of NC_138980.1, read as the reverse complement.
TTGTCTTTCTCTGTCTAACTTATTTCACTTACTATGATAATCACTAGGTCCATCCATGTTGCTGCAAAATGGCATCATTTCATTCTTTTTTAGTGACAGAGTAATATTCCACTGTATATTTGTACCACATCTTCTTTATCCATTCATCAGTTGATGGACGTTTAGATTGCTCCCATGTATTGTATATTGTAAATGGTGCTTCAGTGAACATTGGGGTGCATGCATCTTTTCGAATTGTGGTTTTCTTTGGATATATGCCTAGAGTGGGATCACTGGATCATATGGTAGCTTTATTTTTAGTTTTTTAAGGAAACTCCAGACTATTTCCTATAGTGGCTGAACCAATTTACATTCCCACCAACAGTGTAGGAGTGTTCCCTTTTCTCCACAGCCTCTCCAGCATTAACTGTTTGTAGACTTTTTTTTTTTTTTTTTTTTCCCGGCACGCGGGCCTCTCACTGTTGTGGCCTTTCCCGCTGCGGAGCACAGGCTCCAGACGTGCAGGCTCAGTGACCATGGCTCATGGGCCCAGCTGCTCCGCGGCATGTGGGATCTTCCCGGACCGGGGCACGAACCCATGTCCCCTGCATCGGCAGGCGGACTCTCAACCACTGCGCCACCAGGGAAGCCCCTCATAGTTTTTTGAGTACAAGTCTTTTGCCTCCTTAGGTAGGTTTATTCCTAGGTATTTTATTCTTTTTGTCGCAATGGTAAATGGGATTGTTTCCTTAATTTCTCTTTCTGATCTTTTGTTGTTAGTGTATAGAAATGCAAGAGATTTCTGTGTATTAATTTTGTATCCTGCAACTTTACTGAATTAATTGAGGAACTCTAATAGTCTTCTGGTAGCATCTTTAGGATTTTCTATTTATAATATCTTGTCATCTGCAAACAGTGACAGTTTCACTTCCCTTCCAATTTGGATTCCTTTTATTTCTTTTTCTTCTCTGATTCCTTGGCTAAGACTTCCAATACTATGTTGAATAAGATTGGCAGGAGTGGACATCCTTGTCTTGTTCCTGATGTTAGAGAAAATGCTTTCAACTTTTCACCATTGAGTATAATGTTAGCTGTGTGTTTGTCATATATGGCCTTTATTACGTTGAGGTATTTTCCCTCTATACCCACTTTCTGGAAAGTTTTTATCATAAATGGGTGCTGAATTTTGTGAAAAGCTTTTTCTGTATCTATTGAGATGATCATGTGGATTTTATTCTTCAATTTGTTAATGTGTTGTATCACACTGATTAATTTGCAGATATTAAAAAAAAATCCTTGCATCCCTGGGATAAATCCCTCTTGATCATGGTGTATGATCCTTTTAATGTATTGCTGGGTTTGGATTGCTAATATTTTGTTGAGGTTTTTGTGTCTCTGTTCATCAGTGATATTGGCCTGTAGCTTTCTTTTTTGTGATATCCTTGTCTAGTTAGGTATCAGAGTGATGGTGGTCTCATAGAACAAGTTTGGTAGTGTTCCTTCCTTTGCAATTTTTTGGAATAGTTTCAGAAGGATAGGTGTTAACTCTTCTCTATATGTTTGATAGAATTCGCCTGTGAAGCCATCTGGTTCTGGACTTTTGTTTGTTGGGAGTTTTTAAAATCAGAGTTTCAGTTTCAGTACTTGTGTTTGGTCTGTTCGTATTTTTTATTTCTTCCTTGTTTAGTCTTGGGAGATTATACCTTTCTAATAATTTGTTCACTTCTTTTAGGTTGTCCATTTTATTGGCATAGAGTTGCTTGTAGTAGTCTCTTATGATCCATTGTATTTCTGTGGTGTCTGTTATAACTTCTCCTTTTTCATTTCTAATTGTATTGATTCGAGCCCTCTCCCTTTTTTTCTTGATGAGTCTGGCTAAAAGTTTATCAATTTTGTTTATCTTTTCAGAGAACCAGCTTTTAGTTTCATTGATCTTTAGAATTTTAATGAATACTTCTTGACTGATTCATCAAAAGACTATTCATTTTCAATCAGTGACGTATAGTTTTCAACTTTGGAAGACATGTCACTTACGGAGCATATAATAAGAGTGGATTGCCAACTCTAATATTTTCTGATAAATCTGCCAGCATTCCAAGTACAGGTTTTAAACACCCTCACAATTTCTTCACCTTTTAATAAATTCAATATGACTTTTAAAAAAATCTGTTTTGTTCAGTAGTTTTCTACTTTGTTCAAATGGGACGCCAACTGATCCTGATCTGTTTATTTAGTATACTATCCTAACAGTAGTTCAGGCGTGCAGAAATGAATGTGGGAATTTTTGTGACTCATTCCATTCACCAAGGGAATGGTTACAGCAGACTGAAAAAACCCAGTTGATGACTAATAAAGGATATTAGTCTGAAAGAAAAGTTTTTACTCTGTGTTAATTGCTAAATAAACCAGAAACCAAGAAGGAAGCCTCCTCTATTTTGGTGAAGCATTCCACTTAATGTATTGGGAGATTATCCAGGTGGCATTTATGCCCATGTTGGAACTCAAAGTTCCAGAAAATTTTCCAACAGCCTGAAACTGTCAACTTCATGGAAATGGAAAGTGTCAAGTTGAATCTTATTCTGAGCAGTGTAGAAGGCTTAGAACTCAGTTTGAATGCTTAGGTACGATATTCTTAGCAGTCACCTGATTTTTGCTTCTAATGAACAAATCAGGTCGACATTAGAATGAGACTTCCATTTTTGAAAAGAATAGAAAGTTGCACCTTACAGTGGGTATCTGGCCTAAGCAATAAATATCCAGTAAACGGGGAATGATACATCTTTAAATTCCTCTCAGCAAAAGATAGTACTTTTGGGGGGTCTTATTCTTATCCAGTATTCAAAATTGTGGAATAGAATTGTGTTTTCTCCTTTGAGGCATGTAACAGAATAGAAATGGAGAATTTGAGAACAAAATTCTCATTAGTAACTGCAACACATACTGAATATTGTTCCATGTGATGAGAGCTACACACTGATTTCAATTTTGTATGATTAACCAAAAATTGTTAGGAAAACTGCACTGATTAATTAGTTACTTTATTACAACTAAAATTTGCTTTAAAAATATGATTGTAACAATTATTTTGCCTGTATTTAATATTTGAGTGAAACCAAAACTTAGGCAGTAAATAGGACATATTTTACTTTTATGTTTGGCAAACATGTTTACAGTACATAATAAAACTTTTAGAATTCCCCTCAGTGACTGAATTTGGTTTTTATGCTTCTGCTGTGCTTGCCACTGGGAGAGTTCAGCAGAAATGTATGAACTTTTGTCTGATATTAGGGAGAATTGGAGTGGAAATTAAGATTCACCCTGGCACTGGGTAAATTCTCGGTCTCTAGAGTTTAGATAGACTATGATTCAATGAAGCAGGATTGCCACATCCACAGACACTCTCAGTGGGCAAACAAGATGCACAAATAAAAAGGCTATGTGGTTGTCAGTAGCCTTGTGGTTCCGTAACCCTCTGGATCCAGTAGGCATACAAATTTCAGGGTGAATTTTGAAGAACACATTACAAATTTGGGGGGATTTTCACGGTACTTTATCATATTTGTTCTAAGAAAACGTTAGTGAAAGATGTCTGTTAATTTTCAGATTGTTAGGACCTGGGAAATTGTCAGTCCAAGCTCTAGTAGGTGGCAGGCATGACAGTGGGTTTCATGTGGGAGGGCAACCTCCAGTGACTGGTTAGGCTAAAAGTTTGGTCCCTGGGCTCCAAGCAGTAGTGAGATCTCCCATCCAGTGGGCAGAGCACGGCCATAGAGTTCTAGGGTGGGCAATACAAACCATGGCCTTGGGGAAAAGATTTGGTTTAGAAGAATGGGTTTGAAATTACAGCCTTAGCTTTCATCTGTCAGCTATATCACATTACTTAATGTCTCTGAGCCAGAAATTTCTCATTGAACAAAATACTGATCATAGAATCTACTTTATAAAGTGGTTGTGTGGATTAATTGAATTTTATATGTAAAGCTCTAGGATCTTGCCTAGCTCAGTGCTTAATAAATGGCAGTTCTCTTCAGCCCCCAAGGAAGGATACTGGTAAGGGCAATACAGAGCCCTAATCATCAGATGTGAGTGAATTAATCTAAAAACCCAAGCCATTTGGGTCTCTTGCACAGACTACTGCCAGGGCTGGCTATATAATCTGTGAGGTTCAGCACAAAGTAAAAATGCAGGGCCCCTTGTTCAACAGTTATTTGGAATTTCATGACAGCTACAGCAGAATTAAGCCAGGAGCAGTGCCCTTCTAAGTATGGGGTCTGGTGCAGTGGCACAGTTTGTGTGCCTTGAAGCTGGCTTTGACTATGCAGTTAATTTCTGTTTCCCCTGCATTCATTCTTGTTCCTCTATAATCGATCCTTTCCACAGCAGATGGGGTGAACTTTTCAATTAATAAAGTAGATCCTGCTGCAACATGTTTCAGCTGAGAGGCAGTATAGCATAGGGAGAAGCTACATAGCATAGCATTTAAGTGGGTGGGTTCTGAGGCTAGAGATTCTTATCTTTGCTATTTTATCCTATCCGTGATCTTGGACATATTCCTTAAATTTAGTTGACTGTGTTATCAAATGATCATGATAATAAATACCTACCCTATAGAGTTATTGTGAGGACTTAATGAAATAGCTCTTGTAAAGCACTTGGAATACTGTTTGTTATCTAGAAGTCACTTGATGTTATTGCTATTATGTTAAGTAGATCTATACTTGAAAGATGATATTAACCTGGCCCCCAGCCTCTCCATCATCTGCCTGTGTTGACTTCTCCATGCTTATCACGTACAGCTTTCCTCTACTCTCACTAGGCACACTTGTTTTTTGTTTGTTTGTTTTGTTTTCTATTTCCTTGAGTTAGTCAAACTTTATTTATACTGCAAGATCTTTGCTGTTCTCTCTACGCAGAATACTCTTTCTCAAACTTTTATCTTTTGGGTCTCAGCTCAAGGATTCCTTTCTTAGAGAAGGCTTCCACAGATTGCATATCTAAATGACCTCTCTTTGTTATAATCCAGTACAATACCATATTCTTCTACTTTGTAGCACTTTTCATAATTTGAACTTAAGTATTTAATTATAAGTTTAATGTGTGCCTTCTCATGAGGGTGGAGAGTCATATGTGATGTCTATAATACATTATCCCCGGCACTCAGCAAAGCACCTGGCACATGGAAAGTGACCAATAAGTATGTGTTGAATAAATGAATGAATAAAGAATAGCAGAAACTTAGAAAGCAGGATCATTTGGATAAATTAGGATCATTGTCTGAGAGGCAGGAGATGGGACTAACATAACATAAAATATTAGGAAGCCTAATTAAAAAGACATTAATGCAGGCTTCCCTGGTGGTGCAGTGGTTGAGAGTCCGCCTGCCGATGCAGGGGACACGGGTTCGTGCCCCGGTCCAGGAAGATCCCACATGGCGCAGAGCGGCTGGGCCCGTGAGCCATGGCCGCTGAGCCTGCGCGTCCGGAGCCTGTGCTCCGCAACGGGAGAGGCCACAACAGTGAGAGGCCTGTGTACCGCAAAAAAAAAAAAAAAAAAAAAAAAAAAAGACATTAATGCTATAAACAGTTGCTTAAAGAATTTGCCTTGGTGATAATAAAATTGTTACTTTTTTTGAGTCCTTGCTATGTGCCAGGCATTCTGTTAAGCATGTTAAACATTTCATTTAATTTTGTTTTTTTTAGTCCTAAAAAGTAATTAAAATTATTATCCCCCTTTTGCACAACTTGGATGTGGTGAACTGACATTTTAACTTGTTTCACTTTACTTTTAGCAGAAACTGCTCTTTGGGAGCTAGTGTACACGTTTGTTACTAATTTTTTTAACCTTGTTTTCAATGATATCTGGTCTAGTCTGTTATCCCCTTGATAGAAATTTCCTGAATTTTTGAAATCAGCTTTATTGAGATATAACATAGCACAACAAAATTGACTCAATTGAAGTATACAGCTAGATGATTTCTGATACATGTACAGAATTGTGTCATTACATTAAGATATAAAACATTTTCACCCCCACAAAAAGTGCTTCCTGCCTCTTTGCAGTTGATCCCTCCCTTTTCCAAGCCCTGGCCCCTGACAATCACTGGTCTACTTTCTGTCTCTCTAGTTCTCCTTGTCCTGAATGTAGTGTGAATGGACGGATAGTTTGAACTCATATGTAGCTGACTTCATTCACTGAGCACAATTCCTCTGTGCTGTAGTGATAATCATAGTCCATTCCTTTTTCTTGTCCAGCAGTATCTATTGCATAGGTATGCCACATTTTCGTTATCCATTTACCAGTTGATAGATATTTGGGTTGTCTCCTAGCTTTGAGCTAATATGAATAAAGCTATGTGAATATTGGCCTTTATTTAAACATATAACTATTGAATTTTAAGTAGTGATGTAAATGTGTTTGAAAGTTGACACAAACTAGTTCTTTAATGAGTTAATTTAAGGTGGCTTTTTAAAAAACAACCATTATTAATTATTCAACCCTATGGGATATCTCTTGTAAATGGAAACGTTTTCTTTACTGTTATTACAAAACATGACTTTCAAGCCAGGAATGTCAATATCAAAAAAAAAAAAATCAATAACTAATACCTTGGAAATTCCTTTTTCCTTTGTACAGATCTCCTTTGCTTCCTCTTTTTTCACCGAAATAAGTGTGGTACACAGTAATAATTTTTCATTTTCTTAATATTAGTAGAAGGCTTTATTTTATTTTATTTTATTTTATTTTTTTTGCGGTACGCAGGCCTCTCACTGTTGTGGCCTCTCCCGTTGTGGAGCACAGGCTCCGGACGCGCAGGCCCAGCGGCCATGGCTCACGGGCCTAGCCTCTCTGCGGCATGTGGGATCCTCCCGGACCAGGGCATGAACCCGTGTCCCCTGCATCAGCAGGCGGACTCTCAACCACTGTGCCACCAGGGAAGCCCGAAGGCTTTATTTTAAATGAAGCTAGGTAGGATTTACAGTTTGACATTGTGCCTACCTATCTCTTTAAGGACAAAGAGATAAAATAGTTTATGATCTGAAGGTGTGTATCATGAGCAGCTGCAAATGGGAATGGGGGGAGTCAAATGACAGTTCTTACCCATAATACATGTTCCTCATGGTGCACTAGTACCTCTGCTGCAATAAGCTTTGTCAAATTATAAAATGGGTATAAAAAAAGAAGTATCAAACAGGAAAATGAAAGATGCAATCTAGTAACATTTCAAATATTAATATATACCAGATATATTTCACGTCATCCTGTTTTATTCTGAGTCTCTTAGTAATGAAACATCAATAGAGGTAATTCAGCTCCAGACTCCACAGCAAGTCTCATCCTATGCGATGTATGAAAGCTAAGGATGAACAAAAATGAAGGGTATTTTTATTCAGTATTTCTATTTTCCAAAACATACTACACATTGTCATTTGTCCCTGGTTAAACATAAAGGGAATCACTTAGGGTTATCTGAGAGTTATGGCACCCTAAAACTGACCAGTCTCTTCCTGTATACTTTTCCATTCTGGAACTCGGTCTGTGGGGGTAGAGGTGCTATATAACTAGTGAAGCATCACCGGTCTCTTTGTGACTGTAGGATTCTGTGACAAGTCAGGGCTTATTAGGAGCCCAACCACAGAAGGGAGTTCAAAACCTTAACCCCCAGATAGAACTCTTATAGCAAGGCATTCCATAAAATAGCAATATAATTTCCAAATCCATCGATGTACACTTTATATTCGGAATAAACTAATACCCAGGGTATTTTGATGCTATTTAGAAACTATTTAAAGATCTTTTTTAGAAGATGACTTGGTTAATAAAAATGGGGGCAGGAGGGAAAATGATAAACTATTTCAAAGTAAACATAGTATGATTTAAAAGATTAATTATGAATTTTTATGAGTGATAATATCCATGTGAGTTAAGCTCATTCTTTGTGAGAAAATATGCTTCTGAGTAAGCCTTAAACTCCTCAAAATTCATTTGGCAGGTAATTCTTTCCCCACAAATAAATCAGTATCATTTTCCATATTAATTGGCATTGTATTTCTTCTTTGCTTTTGACTGGCCAGGGTCTAAAATGAAGGTTTCTAATGTATCAAATGGTATATGTGTTGGAGAAGAACCCTCAGACATTTGCTTTCCCAGGAGACTCATTTCTCCACTTTCTAATATCCTACACAAGTCAATTGTTGGTGTGTTTAAAATTAGTCTCACACGTCTATTTTTATATCCACATGCGTAATAATTTCTGTGGATTTTGATTGTGACATTTTGAACCCTTTTTACTACAAATACATGAAAATATCTTTGTTTTCAAAGTAATCCTAGTTCTAGGAAAATGATATTGAGAGAGGCAGTATTTAAATTGTTATATTTGTTCTGCTTTACTGTCTAAAATTTTAATATGGGGAATGTGATGCAGGAAGAAACAAAACAAAAGGAAAATTCACTCCACTCTAAATTTCAGAGCAGTTTCAATAGGTATTTAATCATAGAAGCAGAAGTACCAAGCTGTGAATGAAGATTGCTCTATCTTTTACCAGCTCTTTTCTTTCTTTCCCTCTCTGTTTCTTAAAAAATATATGAATAGGGGACAAGATCAGGCAAAGGAACACTTATTACTAGCAAGCATTTTGGCCCCAAACCCCACACAGTCTCTTGGTCAGCAGGTAGGAGTACATAAAAAAACAAATTTGTTTAGATTTACAGTCATTACTTGGAGCACCCTCTTTTAAATTCCTGTGTCAGGTTTTATGGCTTTGGTGGTAAAGAATGTCCAGTCTAGACCACATGAGGTAAAAAGAAGAGTTTTCCTTTCTGTCTAGAAAAGAGCTTGACTAGATCACCCATGGTCCACTCAGTTTGAGAAAAAGGCTGCAGGCCCAGCTTACCTTGTCAATCACAGGAGAAAGAGGGATGAGGAAGCTGGAGGAAGGGAAGATAGAGGAACCCAGGCCTCTCACCACACACTGTTCCTCAGTTCAAAGGGCTAAGCATTCTTCTGCCCTTTCTTATCCCTTAAGACCCATGAAAGGAAATGTACAGTAAGAGCCAGAGAATGGGCGCTTGCCACAGTATGGTTTCCTCTGCTCCCACTCAATCCCATTCTCTGATTCATCCCAATAAATATCTGCTATCTTGATAGCTCAAGAAGCAACAGTCTTCTTTCCTAGGGGTGGAGTGAGGAAGGAGACAAGTTTTGAACTGGCTGCCCTAAATCCAACAGTTTACGTTAGGTTTTCTGAGCCTTGAGTAGTCATACCATCAATTATCCACTACTGCGATTATATCATAGGCTTTTTTGTTTTGAGATAAATCATAGTTCTAGAAATATTTATTCATATGTAAGATATTGGTTCTGTTAATCATCTAAAACTTTATTCCAGTGGGCTTGATCATGAAAAAGATAACTGAACACCAGTTCTTGGAAACCCTAGCATGCTTTACATTTGGGGCATCCATGAGCCTGTCTTACCCACCTACAGAGGCAGCCTGGGAGAGCATCTAAACAGATTTCACAACTCATAGTTTAGTGTCTTAACAGAAGTTCATGACCCTTTCTCTGGGGTAGCAGATGTTAGTGCTCATCGGTAGCCTGAAGAATAACCTGGATTTCTTTTAGGCAAGAAATTTTTATATTTGTATTAATTTATATGGCTGCCTATTCATTTATGGGATATTCAATTATTGCTCTCAACTAATGCATGGTTTCCTAGGTCTTGTGTGGTATTGGGAATCCATTTTAGCTTAAATGTGCTTTGAAGTTGCATTTAATAAAATGTATAGGTCTTTGGTGATGAGAGGAAAGAGGGATGAGAGAATCAAATGAATAGGTCTAGAGAAAGTAACTTAAAACTTTTTTTTTAATATCAGAACTTATGCACAGCAGTGTGATATAATCAAATAATTATACACATTGAACCTTTCCTTTCTCTAAACGTCACTCAAGCCAAAGCCATGAAACTGATGACAAAGTGGTATTTTATCTGTTCCTGTGTGTCAGCTGGGCTGGCTGTAACTGCATCCCAGTGATTTCACCTTTTTTTTTTAAACTCTCCATAAAGAAAACTTCAGGTTTTTTTTTTTTTTTTTCTTAATCCAAACTAAATTCACACAATGTACCATGGCATGCTTCTTCAAATACCTAGCTTTCAAGTACTTTCCAATTAATAGGGATTAGTGAGGTTTTGTATTTTTCTTTTTAAAGACATGTTGTTGAATCCACAACTCCTCATTTCTGTTGCTGTTTATGCCACCTCTTGGAGATTTTAGTATTAGGGGTTTTGTCTGTTTGTTTGTTTGTTTTAGTAAGCTCTGCGTGAAGTCAGTTATAAAAATGAAACTGTTCCTTTTAAATGATCTAATCCCATAGGATTAGAGTGAGCAAAGTGCTTACTAAATTGAATAAATATTCTACTGCCAGTATTAAATAGGATGATTTTTAAAAGTGCTTTATAATGGTGAAACATAAGCCATGTAATACTAAGATTAAGAAGTAGTTGCAGAGAAAGGCATACTGGAGGGATAATCTTAGGAGTTAAGTATTACTTTGTTCAGAGGAACAGAATAAATGATCACTCTTCTATTACAAAAATATTTCAGCATGTTAAATTATCTGCTCAATCAAATCAATTAAATTCTTCTTATTAAGGAAATACTTGTAGGGAATCTGTGATTTGCTATCCAAATTTGGGGAGATTTTCTCTTTTGATAGTTGTACAGATGTTATCCATGACTTTATTTTCTTTGGTTTCTAGTGTTACTTTTATTCCTTTTTGAATTGCATGTCTTCTTATTGTTGTTTTCTTCTGAAATATATCCTTTAGTGAATTTTAAAGGAAGAATGCATAGGAAATCATATTTCTGAGTCTTTTCATGTTTGACAAAGTCCTTACTTCCCTATTTTGCCTTCACACTTACTGATATTTTGGCTGGGTATAGAATTATATGTCAGTAATTAGCTTTTTCCTCAGAGCTTTGATAGGTTCCATCACTGTGTTTATAAACCAGAATGGCAAATAAGATCATTGACATTAAACCTGATTTGTGTTCCTGGAGGTAACCATATTTCCTCCTCTTTCTTTGGAATATTTTAGGCCATTCTCTCTAACCTACGTATTCTGAAATCCTACATTTTAGTTGGTAAGCTCTTTTTCATTCATCTAACTTGATCTTTTCTATCTGAAGATAGGATCTTTGGCTTTGGAAATTTTTTATCTATGAATTATATGACTTTTTCATCTTTTCAGAACATTTTTGCAGAATGCATAATAAATGGATATCTGTAAACCTCTTAAATTGGTCCTCATTATCTATTACACTTTTCTTTTCCATCTCTGTTTCTGTCTCTCCCAACATTGTCTGTTCTGGTTGTTAGATGTGTCTTTTTCTTTAAATAGTATTTTTTATATACATTTTACTAATTTAAAAATAAAAATACGATGACTAAACAATGACATGAAACATAAATATCTCTCTTTTCTTTTTGTCTAACACTGAGATACATCTTTTTTTTAACCAAAATGGGAGCTTACTATGGTAAATAAATTTATCTGCTTTGTGTTTTACCCCCTTAATATATTTTGGACATAATTCCCTTATAGCCTATATAAACAGATCCATTACTTATTATACCATTGATTTTAATATAATTTGCTTTTCAGTTTTGATGGCAATTTACATAGATGTTAGCCTTGGCTTCCATAAACAGTGGTACAGTTTGTCAGTGAGTATCTTTGTATATATAGCCTATATATTTGTAAAATAAAATCTAGAAATAGAAATACTGTGTAAAAAGATACTTGCATTTTAGTATCTTGTTATATATTTGCTTAATATTTTGTCAAGTTGTTCTCCAGAGAGTATTCACAAATTTATATTCCTATGAACAATGAATGCCTGTTCCCAGTGTGTTGCCAATGCTGGGTATTAATTTAATTTTTGATATATGCTATTCACATTGCTAAAAAAAATGGCCTTTTCTTTTTGTTTTGACTTACATTTTATAAATGTAAATTTGAACTTTTTCAAATACTTCAATGACATTCGTGGTTTTGTTTTTCCTTCATGCGAAATAACTTTTATGTCATTTGCCCACTTGTTTCCTAAGAATTTGTCGCTTTTTGTTTTAGTGATTTGGGACCTATTTATATTGAATAGAAATAATTTTGCATATCTTATGTGTTACTGTTCTTCTGGTCTGTAATATGTTTTAAATGCTGTTTATTGCCTTTATTCCCATGTTGAACTTTCATTTTCTATGTCAAATACATCAATCTTGCCGGTTATGGCTTTTCTAAGAATACTATGGGTATAAATATTGATAAAGATATAGATATAGATATATAGATGTGTGTATATAAATATCTATCTATTTATACAAGCATAAACACACTGGTAATTAGCCTTTTACAGCTAAAGCTGAAAAGCAGTACGCTCATCAATTTTTATTTAAATTTAAAAGTAAGGAATACTACTTGAAAATGTTTTAATGCATTATTTATCAGAAACATAACTAGTTTGATAATAAAAGTGTTTTTAGTTTAAGGTAATTCTCCACAAATTTTGGCACCTATCATAAATTATGAATCAATGCTTTATGTGCCTATAAATTAAGCAAGAGGCAACAAATTGGGTGTCTTTAAGATGAAGACCTCAACTCTGTTCTCTCAGGGTTATATGCCTGAGAAACTTCTAAGGCTCTGAAAAACCAACAGCTATAAACAGCCAAGATTGATCCTCACTACATGTACCAGGTATCCTTAACTGCAACCTGGGTAGTTCTTCTGCCTTAAGTGGTTATTCACAGAGATAAGCATAGCAAAAGTTAGTTCTAATCTCCATTGAGTGTGAACTACCTGTCAGGCATGATGCTAAGAAGCTCTGGACATACATCCTCCTTTCTTTTTTTTTTTTTTTTTTGCGGTATGCGGGCCTCTCACTGTTGTGGCCTCTCCCGTTGCGGAGCACAGGCTCTGGATGCGCAGGCCCAGCGGCCATGGCTCACGGGCCCAGCCGCTCCGCGGCATATGGGATCCTCCCAGACCGGGGCACGAACCCGTATCCCCTGCATCGGCAGGCGGACTCTCAACCACTGCGCCACCAGGGAGGCCCACATCCTCCTTTCTTAAGCTGCACAGTGGCTTGCTTTGGTGGGTACTATTGTTGACTCCACTTTACAGGTGAGGAAACCAAGGCTTTGAGGCATTATGTAATTGCTCAACATCACACATCTAGCAGGCAGCATGAAAAGAACAGATGCTAAGTTTTTCAGACTCCATAATTCTGTGCACCTATTATTTCACACTGTAATGTTTGTTACCATGACCATAAGCCTTTACAATGGGGGATTCAAGAAGGAAGTAGTTGATTTGTCAGGTTAATTCTTTTTATCATCAATAACTCCATATTTTTTATATGTTAAAGAATTTAAGAATAAGGAAGTTGCTACCAGTTTGTGGTCAACTAGAATGTACGATCATTGATCATTGGGTTTTATATTTAAATTAAAGATTCAAGCTCTAGATGCAGACAGACCTAGATTCAACGATTGTGAACTTAATCAGGCAAATTAATTAACTTCTAAATTCCATTATGTTATCTTCTAAGAAATAGGATTAATAATAGCACACACTTCAAGCAGTTCAAGGGTTGTTAAATAAATGTAGCTTTTCAAGAGCAAGGGTTTTTTGTTTTGTTCATTTTTGTACCGAAGCACCTAAAACAGGGCGTATACATAGTAATTGCTCAATAAATATTTGTTGAATAAATATAAAAAGTTCCTAATACACTGTCATTGTATTTGCCACTATTAGACAATACAAATAATAATGGTACATATTTAGAGTTCTCTTTAAATGAGGAGCGTGATTTGAGATTCCTAATAAATAAAAATTCTTTAGTGAAATTGGCATAGATGAGATTCTGTGAGAGCCATAGTACCTTATCATCCACTAGCCTTTAGCTACTTTTATGTATCTGAGAGATGTCCACCCTTTCCTCATTGGGAAAAGAAGAAAGGACAATTAACTGGTGACAAATTTTACTTGAATTTTTAATGTTCCATATTGGTATTTCACTTCTTTAAGAAGTGCTTTGAAAATGCCACAATTTACTGAAACAGGTTTTAAGGTCACATAACTCAGAGTATATTTCAAAGAGAAAGACAGTGGGAGGGAGACAATTTTCAAGAACTGTAAAGTGAGGTTGGAATGCACTTTCCCATTTTAAAAGTCATATTGGGACTTTCACAGTATTAGTTCCAGAGGCAGGAGAACTCGTTTCACTGCCAGTCCACTGAGTACCCCCATCTGCCCCAGGCTGGAGGTCGTTAGGGAACTAAGAGTCAATGCTTGCATCAGTATCCCCACCCAAGGACCCATATGGGTAAATTCAGCCACTAGAGTATAGGATCAACTTGGGGCAAGAAACTCTGTCTTGTTTATTATGATTTCTCCAACATTTAGAAGGAAGTGATCCATAAAATTTGTTAAGTGAAGGATTGAAGTCAATGACAGCTGGCCTTTATGCAGCTGTCCTTTTTAAACCAATATTTATAAAATGTACATTTATTTTTCCTTTCAAGGGAGAAACACAAGGAGAGCATAAATATTTCAGGGAATTTTGTAGGAAATAAAATTTTTATTTATTTTATAAATCAGGGGAGATCTATGGAACATGTGTTTTTGATAAACTTAATTTTGAATTGAAGTAAAGAAATTCTATAGGCATAGACACATAATAAATCATTAACACATATTGAAAATGAAAAAATTATAGAGTCTCCGAAGACAAATGCCCTGTCATCTTGCATGATCTGCTGCAGAGCTGGAGCTCTGGGATTAGTCTTTTAGGTCAACGTTTTTTCTAGAATGTCCATCAAATTAGTTTCAAATAATATAAATATAGCAAATTTGTATTTTCTGTGTTATAGTGATTTGGATTTTTCGACATGGGTATTTCTTTCATGTTATTTACCAATATGGGAATAAAACGTAGCACATTCCACAGCCTTGGAGAATATTTCTGATATATGCATGCAGGGGTCTTGAGCATGCATGTGTAACTACCTCACATGGGTGCAAGATGAATTGCATTTGGGATTTAAATCACTGTTTTGTAACCTGTCAAGATGCTTTGACAGACTGTTAAGACTGAAGCTACTGTGAAAACTGTTCTCTCATTTACTTTCCATTGCTCAATTATTTTGAGCCTTACCCAAAACAGGGATTCATTACCTCCAGAGAGACGTCAGAAGATGTCAGGATGTAGATTTGTCTTTTTTATCCTTTCCTTGCAAATGAGATTCAATTGTCAAAATGACAGAAGATTCAAGCTGGAAAGAAGCCCCCAGTAAAATGTCAGAACTTCATCACACTATGAGTTGCAACCGGCACATTCATAAGTATTCATTCATTTGGGGCTTGACCTGAAGCCAACAATTAGACTTCTGGACAGAAATTGCATAACAGCCAATCAAACATATGGGATACATAAATTATATAGGGATATAATTTAAAAGGTATGAGACATGTTCATTACATCAGCTATTGATTTGTCCTCTTTTGAACTTCAAAGAACTTCTCTAGCGTGTAACTTTGTGACATGGAAGCCAATAAACACAAAAAAGAAGTGTTGTTTATAGTGACCTCATTATGCTCAGTGTTCAGATAATGATCTGGGTCTTGCAGAAAAGACTTTGATCTGGGAAATTGTGCTAGAAATCTTTCTGAACCAAATTTTCTTGAGGCATAAAAACCATTTTGTGCTGCTGCTGTGTGTGTAGTAAAACAAACTTCAGTTGGTTAAAGGGGCTCTTTATCTGGCTTTGTTTACTCTGGAGGAAAGAGCATTTGATTCTCATTATCAAGAGAAGTGTGTGTCCTGGGCACTGTGGCAGACTCAACATTCATGTCAGGTCAGACTGTTAGTCTAAGTCAGCCATGGGAATTTCATTCCCATTGCCAGCAATAGGTTTCCTTGGGGCCTGTGACTGAATTCTTGCTAATGAGAAATCAGAGTTTCAAGATAAAAGAATCTGCACTCCTCCAAAAAAGCCCCAGGTACCTGTCCCACATCTGAACATTGGCAGGGTAAAAATGACCCTGGGGACAGCTGCAGCTTCCTTGTTACCAGTGTGAGGAAGCAGCTGACAGCATGGAATGGCCTGGAGACAGAAAGAACCTGGTCCCTTGTTACCGTCACTGAGCTGCTGGATCAATGAATCCTGGAACCCACTGTGCTCGTCTTCTTTTTACAACAGATAAAACATTTTCTTAATCCTTAATACAGTTGAAGCTGATGTTTCTGTTGCTTACAACCAAAAAATCCTAATTGAGGTAGATTAGCTAAATGAACCTGTATTATGAACTCTAGACTGTGATTAGAATATGGGTGTTCTAATTTTAGATTTTATGAGGAGACCAACAGCATTAGAAGTAGTTTCTGCAAATAACTCTAAATGACAATTGCATGCTTTTATATCCACCACATTTATTAGAAATATTTTCAATCAGTTCATCATCCCACTAGCCCATATGGCTAAGGGAACTATTTTGGCTCAATCTTCATACCCTGGCCATGTGTCTCAGGGGCTTGTCCCACCCACTATGCACTGAAATAGGTGCTTCTGGATTTAGGACATTGATAAAGATGATGATGATGATATTGTAGCCCAGACTGCATCAATTGGTTTCTAGTTAAGGGTTTGCTATTCTAAGGTCTGTCCCATCTTAAGCTCAATAATAGCTGTGATCCTGCACTTTTATCTTTCTCTTTTGAGTATGCTGTGTCCTCTGTGTCTATATTTGGGTACTATTTGATGGCTGCATTTTCTATATGAGACCACAAGGGTCACTGGGTATTGGGACACTTGATGGTAAATTTTAATCCTATTTTGGCAAGAAAATTTACTTCCTGCTTGAAAAAAGAACTAAAAATGAATGTTACATTGTACCAAACCTGAAGGCCATAATGCTTCCTGTCCTAGCCTGGGTTTCCCCAGTGACAGGGTGACAGTCAAGGGCTTGCCTCCAAAAGGTTTACTTGTGAAACAATCCCAGGGAGCAGAAGCAACAGACTGCAGACAGTGAAACAGAGGAGGGAAAAATAATTTTTGAAAGGTGCACAATCAAGTTTCTCCCACTATGAATGACTGGGACTTGATCTTGTTGTGACCTTCTGACATATTGAATGAGCCTCAGAATTGTCTGCTTAAGAAACATAGGGAGGCATGTTTTTCCATTAGCTCTCATGCCTCATAGGTCGAGTCACCTACATGTAAGTCTCTCACCCTTTCAGATTCCATATATGTGTACCATGAGAGTTTCCACAGGTATCTCGTGAATCAGGATACTCCAGAGGTGAGATGCTGGTAGGGTACACATAGGTGAGTTTGCTACTGCAGCAGTGATTAGAATAAAAGATGGTTTGGGAGAACCTGAGGTGGGGAATGAGAGGTGGCCAACAGACTTTCTTTTCAATACTGTGAACTAATCTTATCTTCCTCCCACATAAGAGAGAAGTAGCTCAGAGAAGTAGCTCTGTTTCATTATCTCATGCTTAATATTTCATGGGCAACACTGATTCTGGAATGCAAATAGCTAAAAGGAGGACCATGAGAAAAACTGGAGAAAGAAGCAAAATGAATCTGAAGGCAGAAATAATAAATCATACACACACATAAAACACTGGGGAAAATATACAGAATGTACAAGGGCACAGAATATTTCTCAAAGTTATTATGCAGAAGTAGTGGGAAGGATTTGGAGCCAAGGAAGCAAGGTATTATTGAGTGGCCTGGCTAATTCGGGAGGTTGAAGATTCTGTGGAGATACGATTATGTACCACCTCCCTGAGAGTACATCACATAGAGACTGTGGTTGATGCTTGGTTAAGGAGATTCATGGGGTTGTTAGAACATCCAGAAAAGTAGATCTGAGTAGAAATAAACATATCACTTTATGTGTGGCTTCTACACAGAGGAATAAGAATAGATACATAAATGTACTCTACATATGGAATAGCCCAAAGGAAACAAAATTATTTAATTGGATGCCAATGTCTACCAGAATTCTAGAATCCTTTTAGTGGTGTGTGTGTGTGCATGTGTGTGTGTGTGTGTGTAAGTAACATTCACATATGTGAATGCTTGTGTGATACTTGCCTCTGACCATCAATAATATAAAGTTACACCAAACCAACTGCTGTTCACATTATATCAGATGTTTCAGACTGAAATTAATTGGTGAATCAATTATTTAGCAAAGTATATTACATAGGACACCAGTCTTATAATAAATCTAGTACATGATTTTATAAAAGGGGGTCTCTGGCAAAGTACATTATAGAAAATATTCTATCTGTCAGAGTCACAATGGACACCAACATTGTGAGGGCTCTGAAAAATCTTGAAGGACTAAAACCAAGTACATTTTTGTTAAATAATGGTGACCCACATTTAGTCTTGAGTGTAAGAGAGTTTTGGAAATGCTGCAGGTAGAATGTTTCAGATTTCAGCAAGCCTTTTGACAAAGTCTTTCATGGTACTCATACATGTGATGCTGATACATGGGTTGGGCTTTAGCAAAATTAGGTCAGCTTGTGGCTGGTAGAATTACTTTTCTCAGAGTATTGACTAATGGGCCACTGCCAACACAAAAAAAGAGTTCCCTGATGGCATGCTGCAGAGCTCTGTCCTTGGCCCTGCTGTGGTTTAACTTGTTTATAAGTAACTCCAATAATGATCTGAAAGGCATATTTTTCAAACTTTTAGAAAGAATAATGTTGGGTGTAAGAGTCATTACTGTATCACACTCTGAGGCTATGTAGCATTATGGAAAAAAAAGTGTTTTTGAATCAGGTGAACCTGTATTCAATCTCTAGCCTTGCTATTCTCTGTGATCATCTTCAAATTACCTAGTCTTGTAGAGTCTCTGTTTTCTAACAAATAAATAAATATGGAGATAACTACATTAAACATACTAAATGAAATGTAAAAAGTAAAACCTTTTACTCATTTGCTGGATATAGGAAATTCTATGTTACTACCAAGAGTTGAATTAAGAGATTATAATCAAATGTCAGAAGTATGTTTTAAAGTTTATACATGTAAGATTCATTTTTAAAATTAATTATATAGGTGCATAAGAAAAACCTGAATTTACCTGAATTATATTTCTTAAGCTCGTCCCTGGGAGATAAACTGACTGCAAGCTCAATATGAGGCAGAAATATACATACAGCATCTCAGAGTTAATGCAGTCTGGGCAGCGATTGTAAAAATAAAATGTCAAGACCAAGGTAAACGGTCACTCTAGTATACTATGCTCTGGCTGCTACCGTATCTGGATTATTCTGTCTGGCTGAAGGACAACATTGACAAGGTCTAGCATGTCCATGAAAGGGTGACCTGGATGGAAAACATCAAAACATGTTTTATTAAGATAGTGATGAAGACTACCAAGGAGGTATTCAAGTGGAGTCATGCCGGGAGATATTTGAAGGATGACATTCTGAAACAGGGACTCTGTGCCCTTGTTCTTGGGGTTCCAAGGGCGTGAAGGTGGGTGGAAAGATTTGGAAACAAATCTGGCTCAATATAAAGAATGAATATTCTCGTTTTTAGAAATTACAAAAAAAAAAGAAAATGCAATCTTTCTCACAAAGGAGTGAGTTCACCATCAATGCAAGTCCAGGGGTATCTATCCAGAGTCCTGCTTCTGAAAGGAGAAGCGCAAAGATTACTGCCAAGGCATTTCCAACACAAAAATTCTCAGACCTAAGAAAGTAAATGAGATGAAGGAGAAAGATCAAGAAGGGAAAAGAAAAACTGGACTGTCCAACACACTTGGTTGAAAGGAGCAAGGCTTTGTCTTTGCTGTTGTTTTATTTTTACTCTTTTTCCCTCCTCCTTCCCTTTTATATCTTTGTTGTGTGTCTAACATCCTTGTGGTCAGTCATTTCTATACTAAGCATTTTGCTTAGTATACTCGTTTTGTGCTATAGGAAATAAAAGCAGTCCTGATTTTACACTGCCGACAAAGTTTTATGGATTGCCTGTTACCGTGTGAAGTGCTCTGTAAGTACTTACCCAAAGATTCAGTTCTCAAAACTCCTATGCAGACTTTTTACCTGGACACATAGATAGTGGTGACCTCCCTGCTGTTAACAAAAAGGCCAACACTTTGGCCTATGACTCTGCTTCATTGAAACAGGCACACAGAGAACAATTGTTGATTAGTTTTTAGAAAAAATAGCTGTGTCTGGATTTTAATTATTCGTATTATGGAAATAGTATGTGGGTCACTATAGATAAGGAACAAAATATAGAGGAGAAAATAAAACTCAACAGTAATCCATAATTCTGCTTATATTTGTCATGGGCTAGGCCTTACTAATCAAGACATAAATGAAAGGACTTTAGAATAATAAAAGACAAAAACAAAATAATAATGGCTAATATTAATCCTCATTAAAACCTGAGTTGACCAATATTATTATACCCGTTTTAGAGAAGAGGTGAACCTGAGGCTCAGAGAGTTAAGTAATTTGCACTTGGTCACACAGGCAGCAAGTGGCAGAGCCAAGGTTTGACCACGTGAAAGCTGGCCCCAGAGAGCATGTGCTAAACCACTGTGTTTCATTGAAACAGAAGCCACCTCTAGAAAGTTTTAAAATGAGGGATAGAAAGGAAAATAAGTAAACACAAAGTTCACTCTGTGTATTGTATGTAACATTCATATCCAAAATATATAAAGACCTTCAAAAAAGTAATAAAATATAATACCCCCTTTTTTAGAAAAAAAGGAAATAAATATGATGAGGTAATTCAAGGAGAAATACAAGTATATTCAAGTATATCAATATCCTCACTAATCAGGAAATCATGAACTTTAAAAATGAGTTTTAGGGGCTTCCCTGGTGGCACAGTGGTTGAGAATCTGCCTGCCGATGCAGAGGACACGGGTTCGAGCCCTGGTCTGGGAAGAGCCCACATGCCGCGGAGCAATTAGCCCCGTGGGCCACAATTACTGAGCCTGCGCGTCTGGAGCCTGTGCTCCGCAACAGGAGAGGCCACGATAGTGAGAGGCCTGCGCACCGCGATGAAGAGTGGCCCCCACTTGCCACAACTAGAGAAAGCCCTCGCGCAGAAACGAAGACCCAACACAGCCATAAATAAATAAATTAAAAAAAAAAATTCAGAAAAATTAAAAAAAAAAAAAGAGTTTTATTTTGCCCATCAAAATGGCACAATTTAAAAGAATATTAATAATAATTAGCATTGGCAATCTTTTGGGAAATAAACATCCTTATACAATATAAATAAAACAACATTTTCAGAGGGAAGTTTAGCATTATTAATCAAAAATTTTAAAACATAAAATTCATATTTTTAACACTTCTAAGACATTGTCTTAACAGAAGCATACAAATACAAAGAGACACATATTACTTAATATCTTTGTAGCATTGTTTTTAATAGGAAAAAAATTGCAAGAACTCAGATGCCTAACACAGGAGTATATTCAGATTGTAATCATAATAATATTGGTTGTTAATATTTATGAAAACTTTTTTGTATCACACTCTACCAATATTTTATAGGCATTATTTCATATATGTATGGGTATGTGTAAATAATTGAATTATTTTTCTTATGGATCAATTCTGAGAGTATTTCTTAATAATTAGGATTTAAGTTTTAACATGTATCTATTGGTTGATCTGATTGATCTGAATTCTACCTCTTTATTTTATGTTACATATTTTGTTTTTTAACATTTCATTGATTTGGTGTTGTATCTTTATAACATAGACTTTTTATATTGTGTTTATACATGATTATTTGCATAATTTTGAAAGTTGATTATATGATTTAGGTATTTTGGAGATTATCTCAATTAAAAAAAAATTCAAACTTCTCTTTATTAATTTACCCACTTTAAATAGTTTCCTTTGACTTTCATATCAGAAGATCCAAAAAGTAGTGTATTTTAACTTTGTCAACTTTTGACTTCTCTCCTAGTTTCATTCATTTCCTCATTTTTATTAGTTTTATAGATCTTCCTTACTCTGACACTTACTTCCACTCCCTGTATCTATTTTTTTAGTGTCTTTTCAAATTTTTTATACATATCTTGTTGGATTCTTTAATTGAAGTATAATTTACATGCATATTACTTCAGTTTCAGTTGTGCAACCTAGTGATTCAATATTTTTTAGATTATACTCCATTTAAAGTTATTATAAAATACTGGCTACATGCCCTATGCTATAGAATGTATCTTTGTAGCTTATTTATTTTATACATTGTAGTTTGGACCTCTTGTGCTTCTACCCCTATTGTGCTCTGCCCCTTCCCTCTCCCTACTGGTAACCACTAGTTTGTTCTCTGTACCTGGAAGTCTGTTTCTGTTTTGTTATTAATTTATTTTTTAGATTCCATATATCAGTGGTAGCATAGAGTATTTGTTTCTCTCTTTCTGACTTATTTCAGTGAGCATAATGCTCTCTAGGTTTACGCATGTTGCTGCAAATGGCAGAATTTCATTCTTTTTTATGGCTGAGTAATATTCCACCATGTGTATGTATGTGTGTGTGTGTGTATGTGTGTATACAACATCTCCTTTATCCATTCATTTGTTGATGGACATTTAGGTCACTTCTGTATCTTGGCTATTGTAATAATGCTGCTATGAATACTGGGGTGCTTGTATCGTTCTGAATTAGTGTTTTCATTTTCTTCAGATATATACCCTGGAGTAGAATTGTTGGATCATATGGTAGTTTTAATTTTTGAGGAAACTCCATATTGTTTTCCATGGTAGCTGCACCAATTTACAATCTCACCAAAAGTACACAAGGGTTCCTTTTTCTCCACATCCTCACCAACACTTGTCATTTGTGTTCTTTATGATGATAACCATGCTGAAAAGTGTGAGGTGATATCTCGTTGTGGTTTTGATTTACATTTCTCTGATGATTAGCAGTGTTGAGCATCTTTTCAAGTGTCTGTTGGCCATCTGTATGTCTCCTTTGGAAAAAATGTCTATTCGTGTCATTTGCCCTTTTTTCTTTTCTTTTTTTGCGGTACGCGGGCCTCTCACTGTTGTGGCCTCTCCCGTTGCAGAGCACAGGCTCCAGATGCACAGGCTCAGTGGCCATGGCTCATGGGCCTAGCTGCTCCATGGCATGTGGGATCTTCCCAGACTGGGGCATGAACCCGTGTCCCCTGCATCGGCAGGCGGACTCCCAACCACTGCGACACCAGGGAAGCCCCATTTGCCCATTTTTAAAATCAGGTTCAGAAGGCTGTAGTATATTTTAGCTGTTGTCAGTGACTAAGTGGGGTCACTTGTACTGGTAAGGGTATGTCATTAGAGCTTATAGTAAGTGTTAGTGCTTGGAAGCATAGGAAGGAAAGAACCAGTGATTAGAGTATCTGCTATGTATATACATATATATATATATATATATATATATATATATATATATATATGTTGTATGTATCTTATCTCATGAAAACCTCATTTAGTTCACAGAAAACCTATGCAAAGCAAGTTTTTTTTTTTTTTTTTTTTTTTTTTTTTTTTTTTTTACGGTACGCGGGCCTCTCACTGTTGTGGCCTCTCCCGTTGCGGAGCACAGGCTCCGGACGCGCAGGCTCAGCGGCCATGGCTCACGGGCCCAGCCGCTCCGCGGCATATGGGATCCTCCCGGACCGGGGCACGAACCCGTATCCCCTGCATCGGCAGGCGGACTCTCAACCACTGCGCCACCAGGGAGGCCCCAAAGCAAGTTTTATCATTGTTATTTCACGGATAAAAAAGTCAACTCTCTGACTGTTGAATTTATGATAGTTCATATGGTTAGGGAGGATCCCACCTGGTGACTAAGCATGTAGAAGTGTGAGCCAAACCCTGAATTATGAGATTGAACACAGTAGAATATCAAGGCCTTAGTCAAGTAGACTAGACTGCATGCTAATTAAGAAATTCAGTGTAACTCCACCCCACACCATCACAGGAACTGGACACATGTGGGGTGGAGCTGGTGTAAAGCCATAGCTCAGTAGTCGTGATTGTCCAGGGCTAAGACTAGACACTGCAAGTTAATTTCCTTTGTAGATAAGTAAGGATGAGATTCCCAATGTCTTGCTTTATTTTTTCAGATCTGTGTTTGTAACCCATTGGTACTAGTTGGAGATATCAGAGATTATAACATAGTAGGATCTTGTAAAGCTGGGAATTCCCACAAAACAGACTGCTGAAGCCAGACACAGACCATTCAGTTATTCTCTATTTTAGAAAAAAAAATGGCTGGGTAATTCTTCGCTAATGAAATTCAGGTTTTATTTTTAAAGATCTCCACCGAGTATCTGCAGAGTGTCCCTTTATATAGTACTTCTAATAGTACAAGTAGTCATAAACAGTGAAAGCAGAAACTCTGCCCTTCTCTGCCTCAGCAAAAGCTACTCTCCAATTTGACTTCACTTCTTTTATTTATTTAATTTTTTTTTCTTTCTAGTACACGGGCCTCTCACTGTTGTGGCCTCTCCCGTTGCGGAGCACAGGCTCCGGACGCGCAGGCTCAGCGGCCATGGCTCACGGACCCAGCCGCTCCACGGCATGTGGGATCTTCCCGGACAGGGGCATGAACCCGTGTCCTCTGCATCGGCAGGCAGACTCTCAACCACTGCGCCACCAGGGAAGCCCCCATTTCTTTTAGTTTTATCTCCACCAGAAATAGAGTAAAAATGCTCACTGGGTCCTCCCCTGGCCCCTCCCAACATCCTTTATTTATTGAAAAACAAATAATTTGCTATCATATTTCTTGACTATAGTCTAAATAATTTCTATGTTTTTCTAAACTTTTAACTATAGGTTCTGTGTTCTCACCTTCCAGTAATTTTTAGATTCTCCCATAAGAGATATTTTTATTTAATTACAAGTATTTCTAACTCATCCTACTACAGTGTATGTCTTTTGATGAGATTCTACAGTATTGGAAAAAATATAAACCAAAATAAGTATGTGAAATCAAATCATAGACTTTCTGAGGTTCTGTTCAATGTGGAGGTCATTTGTTCATTTGCAAAAGTCATGTCTAAGTATCAAGGCCAAGCAATTTGGGCAAAGAAAACAGCAAGATGCTGCAGTTGTCTTGCATGTGTATTAGTGTAATGAATCACATTTATGAAGGCGCTGCAAAGTTATAAACAGTTATAATACAGCAGTGCAGAGTGGTCCATCCCAGATACTCAATATATAACCATTTTATTACTGCAGTGGACCAACATTACAATTAACTAAAGAAGCAGGGTACATATAAGTTATTTCAAAACAAACAGAAAAAATGAGCTACAAAAGGTCAGCTTTCTGGCCTAGTTTAAAAGTGCATTCTCATAAGCCACAAATAACTGTACAGCCATCAAAACATTGTACATAAAACCTATAAAGACACTGTTGCTACAACACTGTTTAAGGCCTAGAGAGCAAATCGTTAATGGGATGAAGCTTTTGGTTTTAGCTATGCATAATGAAGAAACTCAACTTTCAAAAGTACAAGAATGATTTCTTGCTATCCTGTCCATTGATCATTTTCCATCCCCCCTCCAAAATCAGTCTTGGTCAGTTTTGCATGTCTACCCCTGCACTGGTTCTCCCATGCTCCATTTCCTTCTGGCAGCTTAAATTGTCACAGATGGATGACAGTATGTTCCCTTGTATCTTATCTCTCTGTTTTGCCCACTCAAGTGACTTCTCTTTTCTAAAAGAGGAAAGCTATGATGACAGATTATAAGACCATGATATCATTTTGTAATTTACCACCATTATTCCTAAGACACTAACATTTGTCTGCATAGTACACTTTGAAGGGGTTGCTTGCTGTTAGCCTTGACTCAACTATTTCTTCTAAGGAGTTGAGAACATTCCAGGATTCATTACTGCAAACACATTTCTTAAAAGCTTTGTGTTCAGCAAAATCCAAATTGTATTTTGAAGCATTTTCTTCTTATCTTTAAAACCTTTTATTGTTTAAGAGAAACAATCAATAGCCACTTTTCATACTTAAATTTCAAATCAATAAAATCCATGTGTTTTAAGTTATTTGATATCCTCAAATATTTAATTATATGAAATCATCATTTGTCTTATATATAATTTTTAAAAATTTTCCCCAAATTTTACTTATAAGGCACTACCAGTGCCTTTTAAAACCCCAATAAATGATGAACTATCAATCCTTATCTTGTGTATGTAGGATAGTGACCTTACCTATGTGATAATTCTTCTATTTATCATAGCCTTTACCAAAAAATATTATTGTGTCTAAAGGGTGACTGAAACTCTAGAAATTGGTATTTCAATATTGAACTTAGTGACTTACCCTAAATGTCATATGGTCCTGGCTGTGGTGAAGGAAGATATTCGATCTTAGGAATCAATATCCATGCTTTTGGTTTTCATAAAACATATGCTTTTTTACCAATGATGAGTTTACTACTGTTAGCCACTTTTCATTTGCCATGTGTGATCACCTGTCTAATGATGATTTTGAGCTCCAGGTATTGGCACCACCTTGACACTTCAACTGGAAAAAAGCCTCAGGCTTTTCCTGGGTCTTGTTCAAGGAAACACAGTCTTCCCAACACTTTTTTTCCTAAGAACAGGGACTTAAAGCTTGCTTGTTCTATACGAGGCTTTTTTTTTTTTTTTTTTTTTTCTTTGTGGTACGTGGGCCTCTCACTGTTGTGGCCTCTCCCGCTGTGGAGCACAGGCTCCGGACGCGCAGGCTCAGCGGCCATGGCTCACGGGCCAACCGCTCCGTGGCATGTGGGATCTTCCCGGACCGGGGCACGAACCCGTGTCCCCTGCGTCGGCAGGTGGACTCTCAACCACTGAGCCACCAGGGAAGCCCTATACGAGGCTTTTATCTAGTGTACGTATATGTCTCCTGGCCCAATGTCTCCTTGTTGTTCTCTGCTGAGAGGAAGCATGGGGTGAGAGGTAGAGCTGTGCTTTAGGCAGGCTGATAAGACAGACATGTAAGGTAAACAGTTGTACAAGGGCCTGTGTACTCAATCCTAGCCTTGGATACCTAACACATTCCAGCACAGATGTTTTATGATGGATAGGCATCTCACTTTAGCCCTAAAGAGGTGATGGGGGTAGTACAGGGTTGAATGAAGAGGAGGTGTCTGGATCAGTTCTCTGGTCCTCAAGCCAATAGAATGGGTAACTACCTGGCCCTTTCCCTTGCACCAATAGCTGCCTTGTTCCTAGAACCTTACCAGTAGCTGAAACCAGAGGCAGCCATGTCTGTAGGTGCCACATTTAGGGAATTAAAAATATTTCTTAGCTCTCTGGTAATAGAACTTCCTTTTTAACATGTGAGCATACGTTTCAACTCTCAGTCCACCATACGTACTTTCATAATGCAGTTGGCACTTGGCTTTCGCCACCTTGATGTTCTACAACCAACTTTTAAATTTCATAAAGGCCAGATCTGTGTTTTATACAGTTTATACAGCCCCAAGGTTATCTGTCTTGTTTCCTCATCTTTTGCTGTGGGACAATGGGTTTTTTGCTTTGTGAAAAAAATCCAAACCATAAATAGTTCTTTGTTTTTGCTTGTATATGTATTTAACTTACAGTCTTTCAATCCTGAGTGTTTCTTTTTTTCCCCCTTCATTTAGAAGACATTTCTTCTTACACTATTCTCTCCTTAAGACCAGCTGACTTAATAAATTTAGAGATCAGAAAAACTCTGCAGTGCTATAACTCCTTTGCTTTCTAAACGCAATAATGGATCCCAGCACTGAGTTCTTTAAAGTGATTGCTTTCCCTGTGTGTTTTGAGGGCAACAAGGCAGGGAGTTTTCAAGTGCTTTTGGACAGGAAGAGCCATTCCCTTCTTGGATCCAAGCTGAAATCATTACCTCAAGCCATGAAACTTTCAACCATAATATTATAATGCTATATATAATACTCTTAAATATTTTCATGGCAACCATAGCCCAGTATAGCCCACCCTCCATAGCAACCCTGAAATGTATTATCACTCTTGTGTGTCACAGAGTAGGAACAGTTAACGGACCTTTCCAAGGTTAGTCAGCAGGTAAGAATTTCTGTGTTTGAGCTCAGAGCCTTTTCCTATAAACTCTCAGCTGATTTTGGTAATGGCAGTATTATGGTTTTGTATATGGAATATGATACTGTCCCTTGTAAGAAGTGCAAAAGACAAGATCAAAGAGTTATTTAACTGAAGCGCAGTTATTAGTAAACTTAGTCTCTTTTCTGTAATATAATAGTTATGTAAAAAGAAACCAGCCACCCAAGGACAAGACATCTGCTCCTTAATCAGGTGTGTTCTTGTTTAAATGAGAGAAATCAGTGCAGAGGTTAACATAAGGGGAAAAAACAAACTTTGTTAAAGATGCTAAGCTCTAACAGAAATGGGAAGATAAATTCTGGCTAAGTTACATAAATTTTATTGCTTCATTCTCAGTAAAATTCAGGGGAAAATAAGGCAAATTCTTTTGTAAAACTGTAAAGACAACCATCTTTCCATTCTGAAAGGCTTCTTTGAACATTTCAAATTTCTACAGACATCTCTTATCTGAGTAGGGCTGTTCCATTTTGTTTTTTCCAAGTTTATTTATTTTCTTATTGCTTTCTGTATTAGCAGGCAAACGCATAAAGGTACTAACAACCAGGGTTCCCAACATTCAAAAATTTCAGTTTCTCTCTTTCCCTCTCTTTCTCTTTCTCTCCTATGCACATGCATATCCCTCCCCACCCGATCTCCAACATTTAGATGACTAATAAAAGTAGAGGCTGAACTAATTCAATTCCTGTTCTTTTGTGTGCAGAGTTTCATTTTGACCTCCAGTTCACAGATATGTGAAAAATGCAAATTAAGTAGCACCAGCACTGGACTGTATCTTTGTTTCTAGGTACCTCCAAATCTGTAGGGGTATCTCAGAGGTGGTCATGGTGGTGGCGGGAGGTTTGGGGGTTGTATCCATACATATAACTTTTTTTTTAAACATCTTTATTGGAGTATAATTGCTTTACAATGATGTGTTAGTTTCTGCTGTATAACAAGTGAATCAGCTATACGTGTACATATATCCCCATATCCCCTCCCTCTTGCGTCTCCCTCCCACCCTCCCCATCCCACCCCTCTAGGTGGTCACAAAGCACCAAGCTGATCTCCCTGTGCTATGCGGCTGATTCCCACTAACTATCTATTTTACATTTGGTAGTGTATATATGTCCATGCCACTCTCTCACTTCATCCCAGCTTACCCTTCCCCCTCCCTGTGTCCTCAAGTCCATTCTCTACGTCTGCGTCTTTATTCCTGTCCTGCCCCTAGGTTCTTCAGAACCATTTTCCTTTTTTTCTTAGATTCCATGTATACGGGTTAGCATACAGTATTTGTTTTTCTCTTTCTGACTTACTTCACTCTGTATGACAGACTCTAGGTCCATCCACCTCACTACAAATAACTCAATTTTGTTTCTTTTTATGGCTGAGTAATATTCCATTGTATGTATGTGCCACATCTTCTTTATCCATTCATCTGTCAATGGACACTTAGGTTGTTTCCATGGCCTGGCTATTGTAAATAGTGCTGCAATGAACATTGTAGTACCTGACTCTTTTTGAATTATGGTTTTCTCAGGGTATATGCCCAGTAGTGGGATTGCTGGGTCATATGGAAATTCTATTTTTAATTTTTTACAGAACCTCCATAGTGGCTTTATCAATTTACATTCCCACCCACAGGGCAAGAGGGTTCCCTTTTCTCCACATGCTCTCCAGCATTTATTGTTTGTAGATTTTTTGATGATGGCCATTCTGACCAGTGTGAGGTGATATCTCATTGTAATTTTGCTTTGCATTTCTGTAATGATTAGTGATGTTGAGCATCCTTTCATGTGTTTGTTGGCAATCTGTATATCTTCTTTGGAGAAATGTCTATTTATGTCTTCTGCCCATTTTTGGATTGGGTTGTTTGTTTTTTTGTTATTGAGCTGCATGAGCTGCTTGTATATTTTGGAGATTAATCCATTGTCAGTTGCTTCATTTGCAAATATTTTCTCCCATTCTGAGGGTTGTCTTTTCCTCTTGTTTATAGTTTCCTTTGCTGTGCAAAAGCTTTTAAGTTTCATTAGGTCCCTTTTAAAGATATATTAAAAAAATATAATGCATTAGAGCTAACATGTCTGTCCAACTTCTTAGTGTTTCAAATCTTGCAATTCTGAAGAGTAATTTTTTATTTATTATACTATGGGATAGTACAGGCATAAAGAATCAAAATTTGCTGCTCTGTAACTCAGCACATTCCCACTTGCTATTATAGCTTCCTGAGGCATTGCTTGCTTGTCTTCTTCCTACGTTCCTTCTCTTTTGCTCTCTCCCTCCCTCTGTTCCTCCATCTTTCTTGTCTAATGAAAAGGGTTTCTCTAGAGTGACCTATTATAGTCTGGAGGATTTCAGCCACAGGCAACATTATGTGGAGAATTAAGGAAGAAGCATTTAGATTTTTTGATTCAAGAAAGAATGAAAATTTTAAAATAACAAATTCAGTTTGACAGAATTTTAATTTTGATATCCCCTCCTTTGTAGTTTCATGCTTCTAACCACATTGTAGTTTGCTGTAGCTTTCTCTGGATAATGGTTTATCAGATGACACTTTGCATCTATTTATGTTCAGAGATACATTTGGGAGACAATTTAAGAAAAGGATTAGTTTAAGAATGAATCAAAGCAATCTAACAAGACAGTAAAGGAAATTTAGGATAACCTTCCTTGCTTGCTTATTTATTTATTTACTTATTGGACCCCTCTGGTCATCATACAACATGCATTAGAAATGAAAGTGTTCTGATTTTACACTTCCCTATATTAGTATCAAGGTGAAAGTGTTGGCCATAAACATATGTGCAACTGTCTTTACCATTCCCAGGAATCACACATATACACATCTGCTAAAAAGTAGACTAAAAATGGAGCTATTCTGACTGAATGCAAAGCAAAGAACTCATTTTTTTTAACATCAAAATGTGCATAAAGAGTAGTAGAGAACACTTTTGGAACTTATTTTTCCCCATGGTCTGCTGCAGTTATTGGATAACATTAAAGTTAAAGTAAAAACAAGTCAGTGACTGAAGTCAGAATGCCATTTAAAAAATAATAAAACTTGATTGTATTTAATAGCAAGAATGGTATGGTAAGTGCTCCCAAAGCAATATCAAATAATTTATAATTATCTAATTTTAATGAGGCAGCCTAGAGTTCAATATAGATAATCTGATATTTTTAAAAATAATGGATATAACATATAGATAATATAATGTGATTTAGCTTTATGACTGTACAATCCTTGTGGATTTTTCACAAGAAACTCTGATTTCTTAAAGGACTCTTATCATAGAAGTAAAACTACTCTTTTTACAGTTCATCATCCTTACTTTTGAAAATGAGCTTCACTCACTAACTGGGTGAATAATTCTATTCTTGATAAGAATATTCTATTCTTCCTTTTGACCCTTTCTTTTCATTGTACCTATAACATCTACTACATCCAACTTCATATATTTTATGCCTGCTTTTGCTACTTAGGGATATATCTTTTTATTATGGTAAATTATGGATGTGAACAGAATAGTTTCTATAGTGGTAATTCACAACAATGAAATTCTTTGGCCTTATTTCTGCCAAAAAGGAAGACTTTGCATCCACTGCTGGTAACACTAAATTTAAAAATAATAGGTAGAGTGGTTATGTACCATCCCCTGAGATTACCTCTCTTTTTACTTTTTGTATAAAAGCAAAGAATAGTTCTGTAGAGGTGGGAGTTGCGTTACCTTATGTGAATTTGTTCCCAGACTCTGTGAAGCATAGTTTTGGTACTTGTGTTTATCTGAGGAAACAATTTCCCAGATTTTTTTTTTTTTTTTTTTTTTTTTTTAGTTATCCCTGTACCTCAAGTAGCTGAACTCAGCTTTTCCACTTTAATGTCAACAAACACAATCTATTGACCTGAATATGCCCACATTCACCTCCAGGATAAAGCTTATGGTATTATATCCATTCTCAGTCTCTATTTGCTTAATAGAGAACTTAATAGTTCAAGGTGTTTAAGGTAATTTTTTGATCAATTATCGGTTGATCACAAGTAAAAGTATCATAGTCAAACTGTTGAAATCCAAACACAAAGAGAATAATTGGAAAACAGCAAGAGGATGGGAATTTGTGGTTAGGCAGCAAGTGGCATCTCTAAGTTGGATCTAATCGTATTCATGCTAATAATACTCAATATGCATAGAAAAAACAGATTCTGATTCAACTCTACAAAAGTTATGGCTTGTGAGAAAGGCAAATTACTGGCAAATATTATATTAAATTGTTCCTCTGTAAAACTGTGGAAAATATTTTAAATCAATGAATTCTGACAAACTTACAGTTAGTGTATTTAGGAAGCTTAGCAGGTACTTAACAGATTACAAATACTGAAAAACTGTCACAAAAAGATCTTGCTCCAAAAGTCATGCGTCATAGGAAAGTGCTGATTAATCAAACTTGCTTTGCTTCAAATTAGGTCATTAATCAAAATTATTTTTTCCAACTTTTATAAATGAGATTTGCAGGAGAGGGGATATTGAAGAAAGTACATCCTGGTGGGAGAAATGAAAACTCTCTGTCCTCCATTTTTGCCAGTAAATTGACCTCAGTTAAAAAAAAAACAAAAAAACCCCCACATGTCAGTGAGTGAGAGAGGTCTCTGTTAGCCTTTCTAGAAAGACTGTCTAGGAATTGAATATTCATGTACCCTCAGAATTGGTTAAAAAAAAATCTGTATTTAATCCTCTCAAAGCACTGATTTCACTGAGGGAAGACACATATAGATTATTTAAGACGTACTGAATTCTTGGTAACATCTAAAATCATAAAGAAAAATGTGTAGTTACCATTGTTTCCTCTCTACTACAAATAACGTATAATAACTAGAAATTTATACATCATGCAAATAAATTTAGCAAAACATTGGTTAAAATAAGTGAGTTTAATAAAGGAAGAGTTCTTTTTCCCTTTTTTTTTTCACTGCTTCTAGTATTTCTCACTTATCTCTTTATTCTTTCAGAATTAATGAAAAATATCAGGGTTGTAAGTCTAAATCACCAAGAGCAGGATTAGAACAATGAAAATTTGTTGTTTAAAAAACTTCTTTCAAAGTAAATCTAGGTATTAGTGGAAATTTATTGGCAGTTAGGTGATAATAGGGATCCATGGGTTTTCATTATTTGTTTGTTCATTTGTTTTTTTTTTTAATTTTGTGGGGAGGGGACAAAAATTGATGGAGTTTTAAGGACGTTGGGGTTACTCAAGTATAATCGCAGAGGCTATACTTTGAAATCTCTTACTGTTGTGGCATAATTCTGTCCCCTAAATTTCTGTTTATTATAATTTTAGAAAAATCAGAACCTAAACACTATTCTAGTGAAGGGCCTCTGGCTGAAGCTAACACTGAGAAATCTCTATTATGAGGAAATAGGCTATTAAATTCTGATATAACTAGTAGAGAGTATTTTGTCTTTAAAAACAAACTATTAAAAATAAAAGTGAGGGCTTCCCTGGTGGCGCAGTGGTTGAGAGTCCGCCTGCCGATTCAGGGAACACGGGTTCGTGCCCCGGTCCGGGAAGATCCCACATGCCGTGGAGCGGCTGGGCCCATGAGCCATGGCCACTGAGCCTGCACATCTGGAGCCTGTGCTCCGCAACGGGAGAGGCCACAACAGTGAGAGGCCCACATACCGCAAAAAAAAAAAAAAAAAAAAAAAAGTGAAAATTTGGCCTTTTTCATGAGGGGAAAAGAAAAGAAGCAACTCTTTTAGTATCTTCTGTGTGGCAGTTTTCATTCTAGTTGCTATGTCTATCTCATTTTAAAAGTATGAAGTTGTATGTAATGTTAATTACAGATGCATTTAAGAAAAAAGAAAGGAAATTACTGAAACTAATGAACTATCTTAGGTCACACTTTTGGCAAATATTTAAACTTAGGCTTTTCTGATTCTTCAGTCCATGTTCTTTCCTCTGTTGTCCAAAGTTCATAGATAATGCAATCACAATCATTGTAATGATCAAAATAGGTAACTATATGCCAGCTTTGCTGCATGTGTTATTTCATTTAATCTTCATAACAGCCATATGAGGTATGTGAATTTTGAAAAGTTAGATATCAGTTGTTCTTCTGTCTCACTCCAGTGCCTGAACTCTTACTGTATAACATCCAGTTTTCATAAAAACCCTAAACTATGTTGGAGTCTGGTATTCTACTTTATCCAAATATTCTTTCCAAAGTAGTTCTGTTAACTAGTAATATTAGAAATCTTTGTAAGCAACATGAAGAGAGCAGCTGCTGTGTGCATAGCACTGCAGTGGTGCTCAATGTTATTTTTTTTCTTTCTTTGTCATAGAAACCACGCAGTTAGATTGATTTTTTTTTTTTTTTTTGGTACCTAATGACCTGACACTATTCAAAGTGTGATAGTAAGATTAGGAAGAATCTCACAAGCAAAGAAACACATAGATTCATAAAAATAAATTGGATAAGTACTTTTAATTTCTTACTTCAGAAATTAGGGAATTTTAATCTTTCTGTAGGTTACAGGAAAGGTCACAATTAAAATCTCATAGCATTTATTGAACAGCTATGTGTCTGAAACTTGTGGACCAGCAGTCTGATAGTTTGATAAGCTGACAGTAGAACAATATGCAAGTATAGTGGTCACTCAATAAATTGCCAGTAGAGCTATACGTAAGTATAGCAGTCACTTAGAGGAGCTACTCATTACATCTGGGTGAGAGGTCAAAGGAGAAGATGCCTTCTGAACAATAGAAAATTTTCCAAGGGAACAGAATTGAAGGTTTTCAGATATAGACAGATGTTTGTAGTCATGGCTCCATATTGGAGAGGTATTTCCAGGTAATATTCTGGAAGTGGAAAGACACTAATGTTGTATGGTGTCTGGAAAGAAAATATGGAAAAGGGAGAATGGGGTCTTGGATGTTATGCTATAAAATTTGGAATATGTTCTAGGGCCAAAAAAAGACCTCACTAAAATTTTGTAGTAGTGAAGTGACTTAATCAAACATATGGTTTAAATATAGATTAAAGATGGGAAAAGTTGGAGGCAGAGAGGTTCAGTGAGAGGCTGCTATAAGGAACGTGGGGTGAGAAATAGACTTAAATTATTTGATAGCCTCAGAATAGAGGACATGGAGGTTTGCTGTAGAGGCTCTGGGTTTGGAGAAAATGTAGGAATTCTCTTTTTGATGTAGTGAATATTGGGGATGGTCTATGAAACATCTATTGACAACATTCAGCCAGAAGTTCAAAAACAGAAAAGTAAATATGAGGCCCACGTTTGTTTTATAGAAGTACACATGCTCAAAAGAGTTGAAGCCAGTGAATAAATAAGCAAAACCTGGGAGAGTTTGTAGAGAAACTAGGAAAATAAGAGGGTCAAGAAGCAACTCTAAGAGAGGAGCTTAAAGAGACATTTCTACAATAGTTGGAGAGAGGGTAGATTTATTCTACAATAAGATTTCCTTAATTATGGTAATCTTTGTCTTCACTTCTCTTTATTTATTAAGAGACTTACCTTTAATGGACTTTTTAAAATCTAATTTTATTTTCCTCTCTCGTGTCTTAAAATATTTTTCCATCAAATCACCTCCTTCCTATTATCTCATCTCTGTTTCTTAGTGGACCTATTTGTGTCTTTATTATTCATTAAATTACTGACATCACACATCATTGCTCATTGTCTTGCCTTTTTATATTAATCTCCAAGCCGGATCAAAATTCATGCATAGAACAATTATGTCCTTTACATGAGATTAAAGGATAATTTTCCCTATTTATTCAAGTTAATATTTGCTTCACTGTGCGAAATATTTCACATAGGCATTTTCTATCATTAACCTAAGACTAGGCCATTCCAATTAGGTAGTTTTTACATGTGTTGCTTCCTTTATTGAGAATGTGTTTTCCTTCTCTTTCTCTTATTATATAGACTCCTTCTTCAGGTTTCAGTTCAGTCCCATCTCTTCCATTAAAATCTTTCTTATTTCACATTGACCTGTCTCTTAATTCTGTCTAAACCACACAGTTTGTGTTTTTCTTATATTGATTTTTCAGTTGTTTGAATGTCTAAAATGTGCTTTTATTTCCATAATATATTTCAATCTTCTTGTAGGTAGAAACTACTCTTTTTTTTTTAACATGAAGCAATCACTTCTCAGTATTAAGCATATAGTAGAGACTCATTAAATGCTTGTATTGCAATGGTGTCATTGTGATTTATTCTTGAGTTCAATATTTGTTTAACTTCTATCAATCACTATTGCCGCTCTTTTTAAGGACTATCTATGCTGTGGCATGATATGTAGAAATTGTTCGGATCAGTCCCAACTGAGCTTGGAAATGCAAAGTAAAAAGCTCAGTTAAGGTCATATTGTCTTAGGAACAAGCGCATCTATTGAGAAAGTAAATAGTTGTGGAACATGTGGTAATATTTCTTTTTAAGTTTATTATAAGTAGTCTGTAACCAAATTTCTCCATTTCCAATGAGGTATGAACCAGAGGAAACAAGCTTATATTAAATAAAGCCTGGACTTTAGTTGGCTCTAGGAAAATAATATTTCTGTACCAAAAGATATTGAACTGGAAAGGGTTGAAGAAAGGGTGTTTTTGGAAAACTTTAAAATCAGTTCCCATCTGTCAGAGGTGGCCTGCCTTTCAGAGCTATTCTGGAGTTGCTGACCTCTGTAGGTCCTTTCAACTCTGGACTTGATCTCAGGACCCCTATGTTAAACTTTAGTTCCTTGCCAGGATTTGTTATAATTCATCATAATTAAACCATGGAAGATTAATGTCACAGCTGAGTTCAAATAAATGCTGGCAGACTTTACTCCAAATTAAGTTGGTAAAACGAATAAGCAGCTGACTTCCTTACTCTATTTGCCACCCAGAACGCCTTATAAGAATATCTTGTCTAACGGAAGTTTAGACTTTCCTGTTCAGTTCCTGGTGAGAAGTTTTACTGCTTACAACTTTTGGGAATGTTGTAAAGAAAAACTAAGCAGTGATTGTAAAACACTGGGGAATTTTAAAGTACTCTATAAATATCAAGTAATGGCCAAATTAATTGTAGAAATTCCAAGTAAGAAAAAAAATTACCCAAATAGTTGAGTGTCTAAAGGAAAGTTTGACTAAAGTTGCTTTTGCTCTAAAGCATCTCTTGCGTTTTCCTAATATTTCCTTTTATCCATCATTTGAGTATACAGCATATTTTAGGTTTCCAGTTAACATCAGGTAATTGATAAATTGCTAAAAAAACGATCTGTAGATGAGGGAAAACGTGAGTATTTGCATCAGAGTTATTCTTTGTGATGTATTAAATTTTTTCTCTGTATGGCTGATAAATAACAGTATTTGCCCAGGGATGTGCAGCCATGTTGTAAAGTAAAAAAATCTCATTCTAACAAAAATGGATGATATAACAAATACAGCAAACTACATTAGTTTGCATTATTGTAGTCCTTTCCCAGTTATTGTATCTTGTACTTTCTTCTAAATAAGCAGAGCAGGGGCAAGGCTGGTGTACTGCGTGACTTGTGATTTCATTCTCTGCCCTATCAAACTACCTCTAAGCCCTGGGCTACCTATCATTGGTTTTCTCTCGGTGATTCCTGGCCCTCTGGTAGACCGGAGACAACAATCCTCTGGAGTTTCTGGAATAACCTGGTGCCCTGATAGCTTTGGCAGTCCTCACACATACTCAACAAGCCCTCATTTCCTCTAGGAATCCTTGCTGTGAGAGTACCTAGTGTTTGACTTCAACAGCTCCAGGGTTTGCATCAATTTGAATGTACCTCTTTCCCAGCGTAGCCCTCTGACTGATGTATTTGCTCAGCTTGCTCTTTGTTAGCGCCTAATTGGGGCATTTGGGCTAGCGGTGGGGAGGATGCCACAGGCACCTGATTGGGAGTCCTGGCCAGAGCTTTCCAGGCAGCTTCTAGTTCACGTTTCTGTGACACATGCCCTGTCACCCCTACCTTAGGGACAACTGCCGGGAGGGCTCCTAGAGTCAAACCAGTGAAGTTTTCATCACCCTCTGGCAACTTCAGTGATGGAGTTGTTTTATGCTTGCATTCTTGAGTGGTCTCAGAAGTAAATGCAGGAGTTGCAGAATGCCAGCAGCTTGGAGTTGAAAACCCAAGCCGTTCTCTCCCTCTCTGGGTCTGCCCTTCAATTAGGCACAGACCTGGGATGGACAGGTTAGGTCTTGCTATGCAGAGCAGCAGGACATTATGTAGATCTAAGAAGGGGACATAGCCAGGTAGACCATTTATAATTTTAATTACCTCTGAGATTCAGGGCTCAGTTGTGTCAGAGGGCAGATACTGGGGAATGTTTATGCTAAATGAATTCTCAGAGTCCTGCTTTACTATCCAGGCTCTTGTCCTTTTTCCATCTACTTGCTTTTCAGTTCTCTAGATACATTTTACTCCTTGCCAAAGTCTTACACTTAGATAGAAAACTCTTAGTTGTTTCAGTCTTTTAGGGTTTAAAGCAACTCATATTTAACAAGTAAAAGAAATTACTAGAAGTTGGGTTGTAGTTAAGTACAGGTGTTAGGAGGGAACTTGATGCCCATCCCTACTTTGAGAAGAGTACACTATTTTGCTTGTTGGTTGATTAAGTGAGGTGTTTTTCTTCTTTTTTAAGTTTTGGAAAGACCATGGAACCTAGGTCCTTTTTCCTAGGTCCTACATCTCCACCTCACATGGGTGCATTCTGATAATGTCTTCAGCCAGTAGTTTTTGACCATACAGAAAACTCAACCTGGCTATTTCCCCATGTGAAATAAGTGAAAATTTATTTTCTACTTAAAGAATGTAATACATCAATAAGGATATGAGTTTGCATGACTCAAAATCTCAGTAACCTGCAGGGGCAGGTAGTAGAAATAAAAGGAAAACGTGACTCAGATGAGAAGTGTTGGGAAATAAAGAGAGCTGCTTTATTGAAAGCTGGCTGGAGCAACTCAGCTTCAGCTGATTAGGATTCCTAATCATTTTTTATTCCAAATAAAAAGATAAAGATTGAGATTTTTAACCCAATTTTAAAATGTTTATATAAAATTTATTATTTCTTTAAAATTTTGATGGCATATTGGATGGGCCAGACTTACTCATGAGCTGCCAGTTTATGACCTTTATCTTAAAGGCAGATGGGGAAAACTAGAGTTAGATTATGAAATTCCTATTTACAATCTAAATTTTAGAGTGAGAAATATTAGAGTGAGTTACTTCACTTAGTTCCTTTAGTATTTCCTCATTTGTTTTCATAATATTAAAAAATAAAAAGTGGTGTCAAAAATCCTTTTAGGGGAG
This sequence comes from Mesoplodon mirus, assembly GCF_964341445.2. Taxonomy (NCBI): domain Eukaryota; kingdom Metazoa; phylum Chordata; class Mammalia; order Artiodactyla; family Ziphiidae; genus Mesoplodon; species Mesoplodon mirus. The sequence continues at coordinate 87,879,091 of NC_138980.1, read as the reverse complement.
CTTAACTCTGGACCATAATTTCCTTTTGTCCTTATTAGAGAAAGGGCAATATATGTCTACTAAACCTTCTCAAGTGGCAATAAAAAAATTATTTCTTTTTCACCTTTCTTGGCAACATTCTCTTTGATACCATTCCCAGCAAGCTGCCCTGAATGGAGATAAATCTTTCCTTACTCTAGGTGGCCTGGCAACAAGAAGAGAAAAGGGTTTGGAGCTGTGCACCATGAATGTTCATGGGGTATAACTGTACTTCAACCAGAAAAGTTCATTCAACTGCACTGATGTCACTTTCTCTCTCCTCCTTCAAGATAAATTTCTTATTCTCTCTATGATTCATTATTAACAGACTTTTCCCTGGACTAAATCCTGGTGGTTTAAGCAACTATGATTTTTGGCCTCTTAAGCCAGTACAACTACACTTGAATGAAACTATTATTGTTACTGAACCAAACTTGTGTGTACTCACCCTCGTACAATAAAGCCAATCTACTGACACTGGGTTGTGGTGAAGGAAAGTGCAGCATTTATTGTTAAGCCACACTGTAAGTTGTCTGGGACAGCTAGTGCTCAGAAAGCCCAAACTCCCCGATGGGATTCAGGAAAGCATTTTTAAAGGCAAGGTGAGGGAGGGGAGTCGCAAGGTATGTGATCAGCTTGTGCACAATTCTCTGATTGGTTGGTAGTTAGGTAACAGGGCCATGTCACAGGGGTTAACATCATTAATCCTTAGGTGCAAGTAGGCCTAGGAGGTATGTGCTCATGGTCATCAAGAGAGTCTTTTATCTGGTAGGGGTTTTAGCATCTGTAAAACAACTCAGGAAATGTGCATTGGATACTGCTATCTAGGTACTTCAGAAAGGAGCTAAAGTGGAGGATATGGGGGAGGGGTCTGTCCCAGGAAGGATCTTGCTCAAGTTACGCTTCTGAATTTAGAAATACATTTGATTTGACCACATATGCAGAGACGATAAGGGCTGTCAATTTCACTCCTAGCTCTTCTTGACACATCTCAGTATTTATCCTGATAAACAGTACATGCCATTTTGGGGATGAGTTTTCTTTCCTATTCTTGTCTACACATGTTCTTTGCCTACTTAGTATGAACTTCACCCTCACTATAACAAAAGGAGACCATGACTGCATCTCCTGTAGTCTGCATATCACCTCTTCTTCCAAGGCATTCGTATTAAAGGAGGGGGGAATATCACCCGTGTGAACATCTTATAGCTACATTTGTAAGAGAAAACATTTGCAGGGAAAAATCAGCCAAATATTGACTTAAGTGTCTACAATTCTAGTCACTTCATTTACCTTGATTTGATCAGCATTTTTAGTTTATCTTCTGTCAGCCAAGCTTGCAGTTTCTGTGAGGTGATAGTGTTCATTTTCAAGCCAATTTGAGTGAAATATTCAGTAAGATGCCTTGAAGCCATGTATCCATTTTGTCTATTGCATTTTCTTCCTTAATTGAAACTCTTGGCAACAAAATCAGCGTTGAAGAAATAATTTCACCTCTTTCTCCATTTTCTTTTTCCATTTTGCTTGGATATCTTCAGTGTTCACAAATAAACCTCCCTATATCTTTCTGATAATATTAAAATTTTTCCATGGTTTATACTACAATAATGTTTGTGATTGTATCTTGGACTCCCAAATGTTTCCAGAAACTTCTCTGTTCCCTTAACCTTCACAGCTCAAAATGACCTATGCCCATTGCCAGAATTTGGGCCACATATTTATACATTTTTGGAGATGGAAAACTCATGCTGGAAACAATTTTGGTTATCAGGACTTGGTCTTAAATTTCTCCATACTCATAAATAATAGTACATAGCATGTAAATCTGTGTGGATACATGCTAACACAGAACAAAATATAACATATGTCAACCAAAAATTAATCAGTTGGTCTAAGAAAGAATTGGAAAAATTTATTCAAGCCAAATTTGAGGATTATAACCTGGGAAGAGCATCTCAGAAAGCTTGGAGAACTGTTCTGCCTGTTAGAAATCAAGACACAGTTATATAAGTTTTTTGAGACAGAGGGCTGTACATCAAATGACATATTATTGACAGTTTACATAATCCAGATCTGTGTCATCCTGGTGGGTCATGTGACCCCTTACAAGCTCAAGAAGGAATGTTAGTTTTTCAGTTGTCTTGTTGCAGCTGGGAGAATGTTGCTCTTTGTGGTTGAGCAGGTATTCCGCTGAAGGGGGGGAGGTTTGGTCAGTGCATGATGTAGGCACGCAATGCACAGTGAAGGGAGAGAGGAGGCCAGAAGGCAGAGAAGAATTTTTATGTTTAAATTTTTCTTGTCTTGCCATAAAATATGAATTTTATCTCATACATATGTCACATATGAATTCAAATTACAAACTATCCCCAAAAGTCTCAGTAGAGTAAATTATTGTAAGAGTTTCCCATTTCTTTTTCTGACATGGAGATGCCTCCTTTAAAAACCCTAACTCAGAGTCAGCTAGTGACTGTTCTGTCTCCCTTGAGTCCTTGTCACCAGCATATAGAGGCTTGTCCCCTTTGTTCAACATGGTTTACAATTTTACACATTTTCAACCATTACTAATCTTCACAAAGCTGAAAATTATAGAAGTGAGATGACATCTGTAGAGCCACAGATTTTCAGTTCAGTATTGATGCCCAAAACGGCCTCTGTGCACTGGTGCTGAGTGGAATCTCAGAGACAGAGCCTTGGGTGAAGTAGAAAAGAATAGCTTATCGCTTTGCCAAGCAAAGTGGGCTCATGACCACAAAAATTGTGTGCCCGAACCTGGGGGAGGAGGTGTTTGTGAGGAGTTTTTTGTTTTTGAACGTTAATTCAATTAATTTATTTATTTATTGGCCACACCATATGGCATGTGGGATCTTAGCTCCCCGACCAGGCATTGAACCTGTGCCCCCTGCATTGGGAATGCAGAGTCTTAACCACTGGACCACCAGGGAAGTCCCTGGTGAATTTTATAGCAATGGTTGAATGGTGGGGTTACTCATAAGGATCAGGGTGTGTGCAGGGCCTGCATCTTTTAATCTGGCCTCAGGTGGTCTCCTGATGAGCTTCTGAGCTTATCAAACTGTGGTCTTCTCTCTGCAATGAAGAATGCTTCATCAAGTAGTTAACATCTTCCCTTTGTTGGGGGTTTTAGTTCTCCAGAAGAGCTCAAAGGTACTGTTTTGTGCACCCCATGAGGGGGAACCAGGATCCTGTCCAAAGCCTGCACTATTGTTTCTTGGCTGCTCCTCCCTTTCTCTGCATCCTCTCCCTCCCCAATTAGCAACTGTTTGAACCTGACCTTTGGAACTCAGGGAAGGTCATGGAGGCTGGAGCCTATTCCCTACAAACAAGAAACGGGGGACACAGAAAAGCTTCCATCCCCAGGAGTGCTTAGTTTCAGTATCTTTCTATTTTCCCTTATGTTTCTTGCCTCACATTCCCACATTTCAGCACTAAAATGCTGTATTTTAAATCTTTTTTTTTCTCACATTTTTATTCTTTTCTTGAAGCAAAGAAACTATGAACTTAACTGCTGGGATGCCTAATTTGAAGTGACTTGAAGTGGTAGATATTAACGATGTGTACAAAGCATGAAGCCAGAAAAGTTTTAAACCTCTTTTATTATGCAACTTGAGTTTCAGTTACACTTGAGAGCCCTCTTTACTGTTTCATAAAGGGTCTATTTTTATTCTCCCAAATTTTCATTGCATTTATTTAAGTATAAGGTTTACATTTGATATGTCATCTTCTTGTTGATTTTTAAAGCAAAATAATGTATGTGTGTGTGTGTGTATGTGTGTGTGTATGGTGCATTCCTCTGTAGTTTCATAGATACCTTATAAGTATAAATATCTATCTTTAAAGACTGGCTTTGCTGGTTAGGAAAAGATATAAGATAAAATTTATTTTTAGTACTAATTTAGACTTTCATCTGTACTACCAGTTTTATTCTTAAAAAAAAAAAAAGGCAACCCATTACTAATTATTTACAATGCTTTTGAGGAGGCAGAGAGTCTGTACCTAACATCCTATGATTGGCCTCACTCACAGGTAACCCCTGTGCTGTCTTACTTGGCATTCCAGCTGTGCATCTCCCTGCTGCTTGCCATCTACTAGTTTAATTCATTATTAGCTCAGGGGCAGCATTTTTCTTTTCTATCTGCATGCATTGCTACTCTTTATCTTGGTAACTGTGCAGATAGGAATGAAAGGTATGGTGGCAAGGTCAGGACCCAGATGGTCTGTTAATGAAGGGTATTTTGTTGTTATTAAGGATAATGAAATTATTGTATTTAAAGAATCCAAGTTTATGTAATTTTGAATTGTTTTTGCTAAACTGCTCTTTATTAACTTTGAGAGAAATTTGGTTTGTTTTTAATTCTGTTTACTCTTAATCCCTCACTACCATAGTTAAGTTGTGTATATTTCCTTATGAGAGTTTTTTTTTCTTAAAATTTCATTAGGTAAATGTCTACCATATGCAAAGCAGACAGAAAAATACAGGGAGATCAATACACCCATAACCCACTGCAAGCAACCTTCAACTCCGGCAAGGTTGGCTCCATCCATAAATTTACCTACTTCCCCTAATCCACTCAATCCACAGCAAGTCCCTGACATTAAATTATCTCATCCATAGATATTTTAGTTTGTGTTGCTATATTGCAAAAGTATTCTTTTTTAAGAAAACAAAATATTATCCAAAAATTTATAGATAGTACTTAATAACATTAAATAGCCAATCAGTGTTGACAATTCTAATTACCTCATAAATGTCAGAGTTTTAAAATTATCAGAATCAAATTAAAATCCATACATTTTGATTGGCTGATACGTTTCTGAATTCTTTAAAAAAACTTTTAATTTTGTAATAGTTTTAGATTTATTGAAAATTACAAAGATATTACTGAGAGCTTCTGTGATGGTTAATTATATGTGTCAAGTTGACTGTCTAAAGGATGCCCAGATTAAACATTATTTCTGGGTATGTCTGTGAGGGCTCTGGAGGAGATTAACATTTAAATCAGTGGACTCAGTAGATTACCCTGCCCAATGTGTGTGAGCATATCATCCAATCCTCTGAAGGCCTCGAATAGAACAAAAGGCAGAGGGAGGTGCATTTCGCTTTTTTTTCCCCCCTTTTCTCACTGCTGGAGCTGGGATATTTCATCTTCTGCCCTCCCTTGGACTGGGATTGACATCATCATTTCCCCTGCCACCACCCCACCAAATTCTCAGGCCCTTAGACTCAGACTGAATTACACCACTGGCTTTCCTGGGTCTCTAGCTTATAGATGGCAAGATAGTGGCACTTCCATAATCAAGTGAGCCATTTCCTTGTGAGATAATTTTTATGGAGATAATTTTTATGTATTCTTTTCACTTTTCCCCCTTTTTGATAAATTACTATATCTACATTGTCAGAACATATAGTTTCTACATGCTGTAATCCATCACTTAAAACCATATGTTTTTACAGTCCTACAGGTAAATATATATTGAATGTTCACCACCAGGCCTTTTGTTGTTTCTCCATTCATTTTGTTTTCTAAAGTCCATTCTCTAGTAAATTTTTTATCAAGTGCTAACAAGAGCAGAATGACATAAGTAGTTGGTTGTCATCACAGTTAATCTGAAGAATTTATAGTTGAAAGTTAGTTTGGCTGGATTGACTCTTAGGCTCACCTTTCCTTTCCTTAGGTATCAGGTATATTATTCTCTTATCTTCTGAGCTAAAGTACTGTTATTGAGAAGTCCGACAACCTAATTTTCTTTCCCTTGTATGTGTTTTCATGTTTTTGCTGGATGTTCAGAGGACTTTTTGTTTTAATTCCAGTAGTTTTACCAGAATACATCTCACTATTGGCAGTTATGGGTCTATTTGTCTATATTTTCATTGTATTCCTTCAATTTGTAGTTTCAAGTCTTTTCTAAATTTTAATCTCAGAGTTTTCTTGCATTATAACTTTCAGTATTTTTGTTCTCTGATTTAGGTTTCTTTTTCAGGAATCACATAATATTGGTGTTTTGGATCATTTAGTCTATTTCCTACATCTGTTACCTTTTCTCATATTTTTTATATATTCTTTTCATTTCTCTTTGATTTAAAAAAAAATTCTTTTTACCTTCTGTTCTTTTTAGTCATTATCTGTCGTGCTTATATGCATATGTGTTTTTCATAGTTTAGTCTTAAAAATCTCCTGAGTAAAAGCGCTCAACCACTTCTTTTTTAGTAATGCGGAAATGCCATTTTCTTTTAGCTCTTTAATTCCATATTTTCATGATAGTTTAGTTGATTTCTGTTTCATTATATAGTCAGATGTGTTCCTGCTTTTCTAACTCACATTTATCTTCTCTGTTTTATTATTTGCTACAATTTTATTTCTATCACTTTTCTGATTTTTTTTGATCAGGCAAAATTCTTCACATGCTAAACTGTTGCTCCATTCTGAATTACTGTCCAAAATAGGGAATATGCTTAAAAATGCTCTTGAAAAACATCTATGCCATACATGTGGACAAAATCAAGAGAATGACAATGTGGGTGGTGATGGAAATTTCTACTTTTAGAGATCCTTTTTAAGATAACTCTTCACTTAATCTGAGTCTTCTCTCTACTCTTATAACATGTCTTCTTCCTTATATTTATTTGTTTTTATATTTATAACACATTCTGATTTCAATGTATTTTCATTTGTGCTCTTTTATTGCTTTAGTGGTTCTGCCTTGGAGACATAGGCATTTAAATGAATAAATGAGAGGTGAGAAATACAGATGTCTCAAAAGGGAGAAGAGGGGCTTCCCTGGTGGCGCAGTGGTTGAGAATCTGCCTGCTAATGCAGGGGACACGGGTTCGAGCCTTGGTCTGGGAGGATCCCACATGCCACGGAGCAACTAGGCCCGTGAGCCACAACTACTGAGCCTGCGCGTCTGGAGCCTGTGCTCTGCAACAAGAGGCCGCCATAGTGAGAGGCGCCTGCGCACCGTGATGAAGAGTGGCCCCCGCTTGCCACAACTAGAGAAAGCCCTCGCACAGAAACGGAGACGCAACACAGCAAAAATAAATAAAATTAAATTAATAATAGCCATCCTTACAGGAGTGAGGTGATATTTCCTTAAAAAAAAAAAAAAAAAAAAAAGGGAGAAGGGGCTGCTATCTAACTGTTCCCTAGAGTCCTGTCTACATCACACTGAGCTTGACTAGACATATATGTCTAAATTAACTGAAATATATAATTAGGTTCATTCTCAATGTTTAGAGAAATATTGATTTGAGTTCAGGGCCCAAATAATGAGGTGGACTTTTGGCTTGTTTCATTTTTGGTTTTTTAGATACAGTTATCTTGGTGATGATTCAACTTTCCAAGGCTTTTGCAAGTATGTCTTTGTACATTGTAGGAATAAGGTAGTGAATACTTGAGCTAGTTGTGCATCAGAATATCCTTAAAATTATGGGTCCCACATCCCAACAGTCTGACTCAGGAAATTGAATAACAAAGTTATAGTTATTAATATCTAGATTTATTCCTAGCTATGAAATTTGGTATTTGGGTAGACTTGGGCAAGTTATTTGATTTCCCTGAGACCTATTTGATATTTTTAAAAATAAAATGATGGTAATAAAATATATGTAATAGTTTTGGAGAACTACTTAGCACAGTGCCTGACTTGAAGAGAGCATGTATTAATGGAAAATATTAATATTCCTGAAAAATATTCAAACTGTGAAAGTTGACTGAGCCTATGTGGTGATTTGTGATATTAGAACTCAGACAATTTTAGAGCATGAACCTTTTATGTTCCATTTTTTTGGTCTCATTTTCAGGTTTCTAACTGAGACACAAAAATAGTTTTAACTATACTAGTGGCATTTAAAGATAATTTTTCCTCTCTATCTCTCCATAAATATTTAATAGTAGATCAAAGAAAGAAAAAAGTCATAGATCTGAAATTAAACCTTAGTACCTTCTCCAGAAGGGAGGTGCTACCAACACTTACTTTGACAGGCTATGCCACCTCAGCAAGTTTGCTCTCTCAGAACAGCTGAGCCTCTCCTGAAAGAGAGTGACCTTCTGGGTATCCTACCTTCAGAGTAGAAATGCTTATAGTTTACCTATTCAGGTTTCTGGACCGCATGGACTTCATGCACTTAACATCCATATATCTTTGTTAGCTGTTCTTACTGCACTTATAAACACTTTGTTTTTGAACTTTTTTTTTTTCCTATTTTCAAATCAGTTATGCCAGTGAAAGAAGAAGACACTATTACAGAGAATATAAAAGCATATAAAAGAGATGCATGTAAAGATTCATATTGTTTTTTATAATTTTACATACTAAATTATGTACAGAAAATTGAATTTGGGCAACTCAAAATAAGCCAATTTTAGAAATGTATTCAATTTTGTTTAACTGTATTAACAATTTAGTATTGTCAGGAAGTAATTCCTTCAGCAGATGTTTGGCTTATCAAAATCCTAGTTTCAATATATAAATAGTAGCCCTATTTTCCTATTTCATACCTTATATTAGGTCCACTTACAATATTTAACTTATTTTATTTAAAAAATTCTATACCCATATTCAGTCATTATTGTCATATATTCCTCTTTTTGATTATGTCTCAGGTAATGCCAACTATACTCATTGCATTTCGTTTTATATCTATTCGGAATTTCTCTAATGTCTGCCTACAAATGTTTCCCATTGCCACTTTTCTCTCCCCTTTCTCTTTGTCCTCCTCCTATTATTTATTTATGTATTTATTGATTTATAAAAAGTTTTATTGAGATATAGTTGATTTATAATATATTTATTTCAGGTATACAGCATAGTGATTCAAAACTTTTATTGCTTATCTCCATTTATAGTTATTATAAAGTATTTGTTATATTCCTTGTGATGTACAATATATCCTTGTAGCTTGTTTATTTTGTACATAGTTGTTTGTATCTCTTAATCCGCATCCCTATCTTGCCCCTCCCCACTTCCTCTCCCCACTGAAAACCACTAGTTTGTTCTCCATATCTGTGAGTTTAATTCTTTTTTGTTATATTCACTAGTTTGTTTTATTTTTTAGATTCCATATATAAGTGATAACATACAGTATTTGCCTTTCTATATATGACTTATTTCACTAAGTATGATACCCTCCAAGTCCACCAATGTTGTTGCAAATGGCAAAATACCTTATTTATTTATTATTGGAGTAGAGTTGCTTCACAATGTTGTGTTAGTTTCTGCTGTAGAGCAAAGTGAATCAGCTATACACATACAAATATCTCCTCCTTTTGGGATATCCTTCCCACTTAGATCAGAGCATTGAGTAGAGTTCCTTGTGCTATACTGTAGGTTCTCATTAGTTATCTTTTTTATACATAGTAGTATATATATGTCAATCCCAATCTCCCAATTCATCCCATTCTTCCTTTCCCCCCTTGGTGTCCATATGTTTGTTCTCTATGTTTGTATGTCTATTTCTGCTTTGCAGATAGGTTCATCTGTACCATTTTTCTATATTCCACATACATATGTTAATATACGATATTTGTTTTTCTCTTTCTGACTTACTTCACTCTGTGTGATAGTCTCTAAGTCCATCCACATCTCTGCAAATGGCATTATTTTGTTCCTTCTTATGGCTGAGTAATATTCCATTGTATGTGTGTGTATATATATGTGTGTGTATATATATATATATATATATATATATATATACACCACACCTTTTTATTCATTCTTCTGTTGATGGACATTTAGGTTGCTTCCATGTCCTGGCTATTGTAAATAGTGATGCAATGAATATTGGCATGTGCCAATAAAGGCATGTGCCTTTTTGAGTTATATTCTCTGGGTGTATGCCCAGGAGTGAGATTGCTGGATCATATGGTATTTCTATTTTTAGTTTTTTAAGGAACCTCCATACTGTTCTCCACAGCGGCTGTATCAATTTACCTTCCCACCAACAGTATAAGAGGTTTCCCTTTTCTCCACACTCTTTCCAGCATTTATTGTTTGTAGATTTTTTGATGATGGCCATTCTGACTGGTGTGAGGTGATACTTCATTGTAGTTTTGATTTGCCTTTCTCTAATAATTAGTGACGTTGAGCCTCTTTTCATGTGCCTCTTGGCCATCTGTATATCTTTGGAGAAATGTCTATTTAGGTCTTCCACCCATTTTTGGATGGGGTTGTTTGTTTTTTTGGTACTGAGCTGCATGTGCTGTTTGTGTATTTTGGAGATTAATCCCTTGTCAGTTGCTTCATTTGCAAATATTTTCTCCCATTCTGAGGGTTGTCTTTTCGTCTTGTTTATGGCTTTCTTTACTGTGCAAAAGCTTTTAAGTCTAATTAGGTCACATTTGTTTATTCTTGTTTTTATTTTTATTACTCTAGGAGGTGTGTCAACAAAGATCTTGCTGTGATTTATATCAAAGAGTGTTCTGCCTATGTTTTCTTCTGAGAGTTTTATAGTGTCTGGTCTTACATTTAGGTCTGTAATCCATTTTGTATTTATTTTTGTGTATGGTGAAATTTTCTTATTTTTAAATTTTACATATATCTCTTAGAACATAAAATCTTTTGGTTTGCCATTCTATTTTTTCCCCACCTTTACCATTTTCTCTTTTCATTTCAATAGACTTGAACTTTTATTTTGCTTCCTTGACTTTCAAGAAACATATTTAAGAGTTGATTTCCCTTTTTACTTCTCAATTATCTTTTTTGTCTGTTTCTATTTCTGCTTAGTCTCATCACGTTTCTCCACTCATCTTTATATATACTTTTTTCTCATGTACTCTTCTGTCTTCTTTCTCTCTCTTTGGCTTATCACTTCCTAATTTGAATTATACAGACTTTTACTTATGTCCTTACACATTTGTTGTTTGTTTGATTTTTTATTTATAATTTACAAATTTGAGGCAGAAACTAATTGGTAACAAGAGAAGAGTTGAGGCTAGACCTTGCTTGCCTGACTTTCGACCTAGAATTACTGAGAACATAGGTGTTGGCTTTAGACAGACCTGGGTCTGGATATGGATGATCTACTCACTAGGTGTTTGACCATGAACTATATAAGCTCTCTTAGTCTCACTTTTGTCATCCATAAAAATGGGGATAAAATATGTGAATCAAATGTTTGTAGTAAAGTCCTACATGTTAACTGGCACATAGTGGGTGCCCAATAAATTGTAACCATTATAATTTTTTTTTGACATTTCAAAGTTGCACTTCAAAATTCAGCATTGAGATAGATATTAACAAGATGAGTTAATTGCTACATTTAGGACTTTGATTCCCTTTATATTCTTAAGGAGTATGTTTAGTTTTTTAAGAAACCACCAAACTGTCTTCCAAAGTGGTAGTACCATTTTGCATTCCCACCAGCGATGAATGAGTGTTTCTGTTGTTCCACATCCTCTTTATGTTTGATGTTGTCAGTATTCCAGATTGTGGCCTTTCTAGTAAGTGTGTAGTGATATCTCATTGTTGTTTTAATTTCCATTTTTTTAATGACATCTGATGTGGACCATCTTTTCAAATGCTTATTTGCCATCAGTATATCTTCTCTGGTGAGATGTCTTTTAAGATCTTGGCCCTATTTTAATCAAATTGTTTCTTTTATTATTGTTGAACTTACAAAGTTCTTTGTATATTTTGGATAACACTTCTGTATTACATGTAACTTTTGCAAGTATTTTTTCCATGTGGCTTGTCCTCTCATTCTCTTGGCATTGTCTTTTGAAGAGAATTTATTTTTTAATTTTAATGAAGTCCAGCTTTTCAATCATTTCTTTCATGAATCATGCCTTTGGTGTGCTGTATTTAAAATGTCATCATCATCATACCCATGGTCATTTAGATTTCCTCCTATATTATCTTCTAGGAGTTTTATACTTTAGTGTTCTACATTTAGTTCTGTGACCCATTTGAGTTAATTTATGTGAAAGGTGTAATGTCTGTGTCTACTTCCATGGTTTTACATGTGGATGTCCAGTTGTTCCAGCACCATTTGTCAAAGAGACTGTCTTTGCTCCATTGTATTGCCTTTGCTCCTTTGTCAAAGATCAGATGTCTATAGTAATGTGGGTTCATTTCTGGATTCTGTATTTGCTTCTATTGATCATTTTATCTATTCTTTCACCAATATGACACCATCCTGATTACCCTAAGTTTATAGTAATTCTTGAAGTTGGGTAGCATCCGTCTTCCAAATGGTTCTTCTCCTTCAATATTGCATTGGCTATTTTGGATCATGTCATCTGTGAACAATAACAGTATTATTCTTTCCTTCCTAATCTGTATATTTTCTATTTCCTTTTCTTGTCTTACTGCATTAGCTAGTACTTCCAATAAGATGTTGAAAAGGAGAGATGAGAAAGGACATTCTTGCTTTGTACCTGATCTTAGGAATTTTCTTATTTCTCACCATTAATTATGATGTTACCTGTAAGTTTTTGTACAGATTCATTGTCAAGTTGAGGTTTAGTTTCTCTCTATTCCTAGTTTACTGAAAGTTTTTGTCATGAATAGGTGTTGGATTTTGTCAAAAGTTTTATCTGTATGTTTAAAATCATGTGATTTTTGTTTTTCAGCCTATTGATGTGATGGATTATATTAATCAATTTTCTAATGTCATGCCAGTCTTGATAAATTTCACTTGTTTAGGGTGTATAATTCTTTTTATTATCCCTAATTTTTAATCTCTTCTTAATGTCCACTTGGCCTGATATGTTATGGATGTTTGTTTGTTAGGTTTTTCTGATTTTTGTTTGCTTATTTATTTGATTTTCATTATACAAAAAGAGCAGTTTGGGCTTCATGATTCTCAAGATTCCATTTAACTGTGAAACTCATTGGAAATCGTTTTACTTTCATTTTCTATCTGTCTTTACAATTGTCTTATTTTAATGTAATGTACAGCATTTAACATCTTCACAGTTGGGAATAAACTCTCTGTACTTTACCATCATGGTAAATTTTGTATGATAATGCTGTATTTGAGTCATTGTAGGTATTTCAGTAACTCATAGTATTTCCCATAACTTCCCGTAAGTATTTCCCACATAACTCAATGAACTCAAAGTCAAAAACCAGTTAAATGTTTTTAACAGCAAAATTTTCTTGCTGCACCCCCAGGAATCCATGTAACTGTCTTAATTTTGTAATGGTTACTCACTTTTTCTGATAATCAAAATCAAATATGTGATATTTTATGCATTAATTATCTATTTGCATTTTATATGTCCCCTCTAGAATGTGTGCTTCATAAAACTAGGGATTTTTTCCCCTGTTTTTCTTACTTTTTATCCTCAGCATTTAGACCACTACTGGCACAGAGCAGATGTTCACTAAATATTTGTTGAGTAGAAAAAAAATCGTATTCAAATGTATAATCTTCAGAAAAGTATAATTTAAGGCTCTATATGTTGATTATGATATATCAATTGAAAATTGTCACCAAAATTATTCATACTGCTATGGCCTTCCCCCTGTCCTGCCCAACCTAATAACATATTATAAAATCAGAATTTATAATTTAGTTTTCAAAATAAAAACAATTCATTAAAATTTAATTTGATTCCTAGCAAAAGAGTAGGAAATGTTAACTTGTAAACGGCTTTCTTAGAGCTTTCTCCACAGATGAAATAATATAGCTTTAGTCTGAGAATGTGCTTTCTGAGAAAACAAGAACCAAAAAATTCAAACTTCCTCAGATGACTGTGGTTCAAATATCTTTTCATTTATAAAAGGATTGTCTCTTTGAGTGGGATAATTTATTTTTCTGAAAGCTACTCTTTCACCATTTATTCAACTTCTAAATTATTTCTATACTGTTAGTTGCATTCAGAAGAGGTAGAAGTTAGAGCTAAGTAAGGGAATAAACCAAAAATCCCTGGTATTCACTTGTCCAAAGTACACCCTGTTGTACTAACTCTTTGATTATAATTTTGTTGCATCCTGAGCCCCAGCCTTGCCTTTGTTCAAAATGTTCCATGGTTTTGAGTAAATCCCTCCATCTACTGGCATCACATCTCCTTACTGAAATCCCTGGAAACACCTTGGAGACAGGATCTGTACCTTTTTCTGCATATCACTAGTGCCTTGTACAAAGCTCAACATATAGGGCCGGAAACTGTTAAATTAAACAGTGAATAAATGAAAGAATGAAGCTAGATGCAAATGCAAATTCCTTTGCTCATCTTCCTGCCTTTGGACACAATTATACTTAGTCACCTCCAAAGAGTGGGTTGGATCCTCTTCATAAATATCTTTAATCCTTACATTTCTTTGCTGGCAACAGTCTGCAAGCCTCAGTGTTTACAGAAGGTTGGTGTACCTCAGCGTAGCAGTCACTTTAGGTTTATTTCCGTGTTTTGACTTGTGTTCCACAGGCAAATTACAGTGTTCCGGCAATTATTGAGATAACTCAGGTAATAAACCTGCTTTTTTTGAAAAAGTCATTACAGTGCAAGTGGAAAACAGTTGCTCACCATTAGATAACATTTTTATAGACATGAATGAACTCAGTACTTAACCATGGGGGGCAGTATGTAGCCCCAAATCTCTTTTCGGGCTTACCTGGTGGTGCAGTGGTTGAGAGTCCACCTGCCAATGCAGGGGACACGGGTTCGTGCCCCAGTCCAGGAAGATCCCACATGCCGCGGAGAGGCTGGACCCGTGAGCCATGGCCACTGAGCCTGCACATCCGGAGCCTGTGCTCCGCAACGGGAGAGGCCACAGCAGTGAGAGGCCCGCGTACTGCCAAAAAAAAAAAAAAAAAAAAAAAAAAATCTCTTTTCATTCTCTTTTATCATTTCAGCGTCCAATTTCCTTCTGCGATATTCACAAGTTCCTTGAACATACAGAGTCCCACATTAGAAACAGTGTTTTAAATTCTACCATCTCTATTATTGTTATCAAATGATATAGTTATGTTTGTAGAGAACTTTAGAAATAATGGCCTCATTCTAAGCAATCCCCCAAGTATAAAGAAACATGTAAAGGACCCCTTCAGCGGTGCCATCCTCCTTGAAGACTTGATGACCTTTTAGAGTTACATCCAGCTTTGCAAGTTGATTTTTGTAAATATTTTTAAATGGTATATATGGTAATATTTTCATAAGAAAAAAATCAGTAATAATCTGTTTTTATGTCACACACTGCACCTGCAAGTCTCATTCAATGACTGTCTGTGGTGTCAGCAGCTGTGAGAGGTCTCAGAGTTTGAGGAGGTGACAGACTATGCTGCATAGCAAAGTTTCTCATGGAAGACTCCTGAGTACTATTTATATGTCATAGTAGGTTTACACAGTGCTGACAGAGGCCCAGAAAAAATGTCTCAGCTTGAGACTGTCAGTCTTTAAGAAATCAGAAACCAGGGCAGTGCACTAAACCACTGCAAATGGAAACAGAAATAGTGGGACTAAGGAGAATTTTGCCTAAAGGCAGAAATCACTGTCTTTATCCTTTGATTAGACAGATAATAACAGTGAATTATAACAGGCTGTTCTAGAATCTGAGTCAGTAATCAGAGTTTTCACAGAGTTGTAATACTTTATAAACACAACTAGAAACATGGGATTTCAAATACATGATTTCCCCCACTCTGCATTTTAACATTTTATCAGCGTGAGAGGTGAAATATTGCAAATAAGAACTATCTTAATGATCCACAAAAATAAAATAACTATTATAGCTTTCTGTGAAAGACCAATAGCAAATATGCAGTTGATTAGTTGCTACTAGCACACAACAGAGAAATATTTCTTGATGTTTTTCTCTGATTACTATCACTATTTTAGAGCCAAATCCCTTTGTCAACTAACTTCCAATCTGTTTCTTTTTAAACCCGTGAAAAACAGGAAGAGAGCAAAAACCCAAACACTTATATAAAGTTTATATATACCATTTAGTGATTAATTAATCATTGGTAAGGAATGGCATACTTATGTCTCGGCTGTTAACTCATTACTTCTGTCTACTATTTTACTTTCTAAAATATTTTATTCTGGAATATTCCCTGGATGAAATCTTACCTATTTTGTTAGGATTATCAGTCAGAACATAATAGCTAAGTGTATAACATGTCTTGAGGATGTGCAACTTAAAAAGAAGTACATCAGGTTTATTTTATAAAAGCTTCTGATGACCTCAATGATAGTTAAGTGGCCTTGGAAAATGGGTGAGTGCTTTTTATAAGATTAAACATCATAATATAGTTCACAAAGTTTGACAACTGTTATTATGCACTTTGAATCACAATTAATTCCTTCCAATTACAATTAATTCCTTCCATTAAAAAGAATTCTATGAAAGGCACATTTGCATCTTGACTTGAGGGGCTCATGACAGTTTTTTATAGAACTTATAACCCAGAAATAATATAATGGGATGTCATCTACACTTGCAAGCCATGTTATTTGATTTAGCTACTGCTGTGGTAAAAAAAAATCTAAGTGCCTACTTTTCCTTGGTGAAGAATTTAACGTTAAAGTTCCTGTAGTCTTGGCCAGTCAGACATACTGTACTGTGATCATGGAATTGCAGTTACTCAATGTTCCACTGAAAGACAGCATTAAAAATCTTGTCAGAAAACTCACATGGCTGGGGAGAAGGGTCCTGCATAATGAATGGAGAGGAAATTTTTTTCTGACACAGTTTGGAAACCAAGTTAGAGATGACTGCAACCATAGTCTCACTAAAAGAGCTTTCCAGAAGCAGTGTATACTTGACTTATTTGCTCCTTGTTATCCTGAGAAGTAGATGGGAAATTTGACTAAAGCTCAAGTACTTTTGAAATTCTGAGCATCATTTTTTCTTTAAAACTTGTTGAATTTTTATGGAGATAATTTGTTGAGGAAATACAGTTCTTTTGCTTCTAGCCACTCACTAAAAAGCACAAATAAATCTCATAAAGCAAAAACAAAAACAAAACAGTGGATGAAAAGCAGAACAGTTAGAACTAAATAACTCCAAGAGAATCTCAAAATTTATGTTATGTGTCCTTCGAACACCTACAGGTAAGGTATTCTACCAGATACTGATGAGGATTTAGGACACTTCATTGGACCTTAGTCCAGAAAAAGTAGGACTTTCTCTGTTCTGAAGGAGAGAGTTAATGATCAAAGCCCAAGGAAGATGTTTCTCGTTTTGAATAATCTCTTCTTTTCATGAGATCTCCCCAAGGATTGGGTTATGGTAATTTAGGACTCAAGTAATCAGGTCCAAATGGTTGATGAGTTGGTAATTGATTGAAGGCTTACATTTTAAGAGATAAGAAAATAGAATTTCTTTAACAATTATAATTTAATTAAAATTGTAAAACATTATTGGATCCTGTATAGTATATTTCAGGTTTAAAAATGATTTGGGCATCAGTAGGATTAGCCCATAATGAATAAATCCAAAGAATTTAAAGTTTCATCTTTTGCTTATTAAATCATGTTTTAAAATAACAATTCTTTTGAGTAATACAGAAGTCATTAATGCTGTTGAGCAAATATTTTCAGCTCTTTGTCTACTAGGTACGTACTTCCTGGCCTTTTTATGAGAGGGGAGGACATATGACTAATTCTGTCCAATGAGTTGTGATCAAGGTTGATAGGTGTTACTTCTGGACCACAATATTTGATGGCTGATGCAGAGTTTTCTTTTGATTGTTGATCCAGTGTTTCTTTCTGACATCATACTTAATCATGGCTGCTTCATCTGCTTGGCTCTAGAATATGAGTGATACACAATAGAATCCTCAGTCACCCAAGATGTACATGTAGCAGAAATTGAAATTAAATCATATCATTTTGCACCACTGAGATTTTAGAGGTATTTTGACCAGTCAAAACCTAGGCTATCCTGAAATGGGTAAAAGAACAGTTTTTTGTTGTTGTTTTGTTTTTTTGTTTGTTTTGCGATACGAGGGCCTCTCACTGTTGTGGCCTCTCCCGTTGCAGAGCACAGGCTCCGGACACGCAGGCTCAATGGCCATGGCTCACGGGCCCAGCCGCTCCGCGGCATGTGGGATCCTCCCGGACCGGGGCACAAACCCGCGTCCCCTGCATCGGCAGGCGGACTCTTAACCACTGCGCCACCAGGGAAGCCCCTATTTGTTTTTAATTACAGGTGGAGGCAGTGTAGTCCCAAATCAGTAAACTATTTGAGAATTTTAAAGTTGGGAGGAACCTCAGTATTAAGCAGCCCATTTAGTAGCCTA
This sequence comes from Mesoplodon mirus, assembly GCF_964341445.2. Classification (NCBI taxonomy): domain Eukaryota; kingdom Metazoa; phylum Chordata; class Mammalia; order Artiodactyla; family Ziphiidae; genus Mesoplodon; species Mesoplodon mirus. The sequence goes on along the minus strand of NC_138980.1, from coordinate 87,860,871 downwards.
GCAACTTAATGTTAGTTCTCTTGAATCTTTTATAATTTTTATTGAGAGAGTTAAATCCCAAATATTAATTCCTTTTCTGAAAGCATCTCTGCCAACACTTCAGATTTACGATATCTATATCTGAATCTATAACTATAGATATATCTGTATATCAAGTGAAATTGTCAGGACTTGGTACTAGATTAAATGTAGGGAGTGAAGTAGAGGGAAGTGTCAACTTGACTTCCAGGTCCTGATTGAATGACTGGATTGATGGCAATGCCTTTCACGAAGAAAAGAAACATTGGCAGAGAACCAGTGTTTTAAATGAAGAATCTTAAGTTCACTTTTGGACATGTTGACTTTGAATCACCTCTGAGACATCAAAGATCTAATGTCAAGATATAATTAGATAGAAAAGTCTAGACCTCAAAGCAGAGGTCTGGACTTGGGTATACATTTGTGAATTATCTGTATGTGGGATAATTTAAGTCCTGGGCATGAATGAGATGGTAGAAGGAGAAAGAATGTCATAATAAGAGGAGAGGCTTAATGGTAAAATATTTTTAATTATCCTGTTTATTATACAAATCAAATGCTTACAAAGTAAATATTGAATGAGTGATAGAAGATATATAGAAGTAAAATCAGGGGAGTATTGCATAATAAAAACCAAGAGAAGAGTGTTTTAAGAATTGTTCTATAGTGTTTATGGTGCTAAAAATTCAAGTAAAATGAAGATTATGAGATCTCAGAAAATTGAGGTCACTATTGACGTCAGTAAGAGCTGTTTCAGTGGAGCATAGAACTAAGACATCATTTTAAAAATAGGATATTTAAGTAGATTTTTTTCCCTCTTCATTTCTACGTGGTTTATTGTGGTTTTTGTTTGTTTTATTTGCTAGAAAGAATGATGTAGAAAATACATTTGCTGAAATATGGACAGTGCTTAAAGTCATAAAAGCACTGTAATGTTAATATAGCATATGTGGATGAAGCACTTTCATGTACATAATTCATATGAACCCTGGGAGCCTACCTTCATGAACATTTTTCTAAAATCTATAAATGAAATCTTGTTCTGTTGCCTTAAGATAATCGTTTACAGAGTAACAAGGTCTCACTATTTTGCTCACAGAACAGAACAATTTTGAAAATAACAGTTGAAATTATTTGTTTACATGTTAATTTTTATTCAGAAAGTTTATCTGATAATGAAAGATTAAAATACACATACTTTTTGCTAATCAAAAACAACTTTGGTATTAAATTACTATCTAAACAGAGTGTATAGATTTTAAAACTCAAGAAGTCAACTGTTCAAGGGGTCTAGAAGAAGGACTAAGGCAAGCCCCTTCAGTGGCAGATATACCACGTACAGCTCCATTTATGAAGAGAATAGGCAGGCGATCTCGCTGAGCTTCATCTGTTTGGACAAGAATTTTCCTAGAAACTCATCAAGGGCAGTTGTGCATTTCTGGCTCTCCAAATAAGACATCTACAATTAAATTCAGCACATGTGCTATTTCTTCAAACATCTATAAAAATAGGTTTTAAACTATAAGATTAAATGAGTAATAGGCTTTGAAGCTACTTTCTCTTATTTTAATTAACACAAATGCCATGCATAAAGTCATTTCATAAAATACTTTAAATCAGTGTCTATGATACTGCTTTTATGGTAGATCATGAACGAAGAATGAATAACAAATATCATTGATTAGTGTATAATTTAATGGGCTTTAAGTTCCACTTTACTAATTTAGAAGCTCAAATGAAAGAGTAGTACATATTAGATTTAAAAATACTCAGGGTGGATCATCCATTTATTCCATAGTGTCCATTAAAAATTTTTTTTATTTGCCAGATATTTGCAGCCATGAAGTGATCTCATACTAGCCCCCTTTGTTAAATATCATTTTGATTTTCACAAGTATCTCTTTGAAGTATTTATTTGCTTATTGCTAATTATTATCATTGGAACAAAAAATTCTGTGCCTCAAATCAAAATTTAATTTTACTAAAACAAAACCTCTTCTCTATGTTGGTACATATGCTCATTTTAATTTTAGAGAGAAATTTTATCTGAACAGCAACTGGACATTAACCTTCACATCTTAAAATAAATGTCCTAGAATACAGTTCAATCAGTCTATATTATCTTTACATCAATACAACTGTCAGAGGATGTTTAATGGTAGCAATCCAACAAAAGGTTAGAAAACTAATAAATATTTAGGCTGGAATCACTGACTAATTAAAATCACCACAAACAGAGGATGAAATATCCAAACTTCCAAGTATACTGTGGTCTTTTAAAACTCAAAAATCCAATCAGCAGAGCCTTTAAAGAATAAAGAAGAATTCTCAGTATAGAGCTCAACCAGGGGAATGCATGTGTATAAGAGTTTTTTAAAGAAAAAAGACATGCCCATTAGCTTTTGGCATCTGGGCAAGCACATGGCATTCTCATGTGGTATATGACCTTGTGGATTTTCGGACACTATGAACTTAGTGTCTCTTCAAATCCCAGTGTATTCTGATTCTATTATTGCAAGCAGCTCCCCATTTCTACTCCAAACCCATCAACACTAAATAAGTAAACAATGTGCATCTTAATAATTTTAATTCAATTTTGATGTAAATAATTTCAAAATTATATAACCCATTCTTAAAATTGTCAAGAAAATATCTTTCTTGTCTAATTAATTTAAATTTATCCTTGGTTTCATAGGCTTCATTGATCACGAGCCTCAAATGATTAGTGAAATCATCAGTTTCCATAAACAAAGTCTATAACTTTACCGATAACTAAACCACAGGATTAAAAAAAAATAGCCCCTTGAGGCAAATATGTCACTGTGATTAATGTTGGGTGAAAATGACTGGTTGAAAGGAGTTTTGTTCATTTGTTTCACAGGCAAATATGAAGTTGATTCTAATTTGTTTGTTTGTTTCAGCAGATATAAAGCCATGCTAGATGATAGTGAGGAAAACCTGCATTGGATAATAGTATAATATTTTTCATCTTTTAATTCTCCTTTTTGTTCCCCAAATGAATGAAGTAACTTTGTTCTGTAGACACAACTGGGGTAGTTATCCTTTGTATTTCTGATATGTGTTTTGGGGGTCCTGAAAGGGCTTCTCTCTGGGCTTACATTTGCTATTTCCTACTATTTCCACTTACTTGGTAGGGCAGGAAGGAAGCCATGCAAGCTGTCCCTTCCACTGAGGAATAAAAGGACAATTTGGAGACCTCCTCATCACTCATGAAATGTAACAAAAATGGGTTTGATCTTGACTTCAATAATTTGATAAAACTAAAATATGAGATTTGAAGAAAAATTATTCACCACTGAAATTAAAAAGATAATTTTTTTCTTCAAGTGATTTAAGAAGAAAGGAACAAATGAAATTTAGCATGAATGGCAAAAGATAAAACAAAAAGACAGTGGCAAAGAATTATTTTTATAAGCATAAAGCAAGAAAAATACTTAATATAGCAATATGGCACTACATTTCAGTGAGCACAGTTCTCCGGCAATATCACAAAGAATTTCATTATGAATATTTTAATCTTAAAAAATGTCCTCATTTTGTGATATAGTTATGTCAGATAAATATGAAGACAAGAAAAGCAGATAGTGTTAGTATCACAAGTAAGAAAAAATGTTTTAATGATACAGAATTGTGTTACATTGAAAAAAGTATGGTCTATGGCACAGATATATTCACAAACGTCATTTAAAACTACAGCAGCAATAAGTCACAAAGCAAAAGGAATTAGGAATAAAGTGACCTACTAAGGAAGAACGATAATGAAAATTTCAATATGCCACTCTGATTCAATTACAGATCAAATAGAATAGTAATAGCATTTCTTTCTTCTTTTGTCACAGATACTCAGCTTGGTTTCTACTTCTTTAGGAGATGTCATCACCCACACCTGCCTTTCAGGGATTTTTCTGCTAGGTTTTACTGCAGTGATAGACAAAATCTACCAAGACACCCAACCTCCAGCCCACCCATATAGCTGCTTCTGAAGACAATTACTCCAGAATTTTTCATTTAAGCTTTTCACTGCTGGTCACTATCATGAAAGAAAGACAAGATGACAACCAGGGAAAGTTTAGAAAATCTTGAGGTTCTCACACTCCTTATCCTTGACTCAGAGTTCATAGCTGCTTTTCTAATGTAGCATATTTCCAATGGCATTTAGTAGAATTTACCCTGCTGCAAAAGCAACTACTACAAAAGGAACAGACAATTCCTCAAAGTTTCTCTATAATTTAACTATAAAATATTCAGTGACTAAATTATCACAGCAAAATAAGTGAGTCCTGATTAGGTCTAATATGGAGTTTCCTTATCCAAAGGAAAGAGAGATTACTTAACCATAATCAGATGCTTTACTTTATTAATAATCAAACAGCATTATTTTAATAAAAATATGAATGTAAATAAATGTTGAAAAGTAAGTGTAATGGAAGCAAGACCACACATGAACATTTAAAATCTTAATACAAGTTTTTTAACATCTGAAACTTTGAAAGCTATTGATTTATTTTTTTTAATGGCTGAGCCATTTATTTTTTCAAATAAATGCTGTAAATACTATAGTACTACATGATCCATGGTTGGTTGAATCCATGTATGGTACATTGCACAATTCATGAACCTACATTTACACACCATAATCAAATCACCCAAAGTCCATATTTATCTCGTGGTTCACGCTTGGTTTTGTACATTTTATGGGCTTGGATAAATACATAATGCCATATATCTGCTATTGTAATATTAAATAGGGCATTTTCACGACCCTAAAAATCCTCTGCACTCTGCCTATTCATCCCTTGTCACCCCACTGGCAACCACTGCTCTTTTTACTATCTCTGTAGTTTGACCTTTTCTAGAATGTTGTATAGTGGAAACACAAAATGTAGCCCTTTCACCTTGACTTCTTTCACTTAGCAATATGTGTTTAAGACTCCTTCTTGTTTTCCCATGGCATGATATCTTATTTCATTTTAGTGCTGAGTAATATTCTGTTCTCTGGCTGTACCACAGTTTATGTATCCATTCACCTACTGAAAGACATCTTGATTGTTTCAAAGTTATGGCAATTATTTATGAAAAAAGCTGCTAAGTAACTATGTGCAGGTTTTTGTGGGAATATGTTTTCAACTCCTTTGGATAAAGTCTCAAGGAGCACAATTATTGGATTGTATGTAAGAGTAAGTTTAGTTTTGTAGAAAATCACTGCTAAATTGTCTTCTAATGTGGCCGTAGCATTTTGCCTTCCCCCCAGCAATAAATGAGAGCTCCTGTTGCTCCACATCCTCCTCACATTTGGTGTTGTCAGTGTTCCACAGTTTGGCCATTCTAATAGGTGTGTAGTAGTATCTTATTGATGTTTCAGTTTCCATTTCACTGATGACATATGATGTGGAGCATCTTTTCATATCCTTACTTGCCATCAGTATATCTTCTTTGGAGAGATGTCTTTTAAGATTGTTTGCTTATGTTTTTTATCAGGTTGTTTCTTTTCTTGTTGAGTTTTAAGGGTTCTTTGTATATTTTGAATAATAGTCCTTTACCAGATGTGTCTGGTTTACTCACTCTCTTGACAAAGTCTTTCACAGAGCAAAGTTTTTAAGTTTAATGGAGTCTAGTTCATCAGTTATTTCTTTAATGTATCATAACTTTGATGTTGTATTTAAAGAGTCCTCACTATGCCCCTGGTCATCTAGGTTTTCTTCTATGTTATCTATTAGGAGTTTTGTTTTTTGGGTTTTTTTTGCCGTATGCGGGCCTCTCACTGCCATGGCCTCTCCCATTGTGGAGCACAGGCTCCGGACATGCAGGCTCAGCGGCCATGGCTCATGGGCCCAGCCGCTCTGCGCCATGTGGGATCCTCCCGGACCAGAGCATGAGCCCATGTCCCTTGCGTCGGCAGGCGGACTCTCAACCACTGCGCCACCAGGGAAGCCCGTATTAGGAGTTTTATACATTTTTGTTTTACATTGCAGTCTGTGATTCATTTTGAGTTAATTTATATGAAAGATGTATGGTCTGTGTCTACATTTGTGGTTTTGCATGTGGATGTCCAGTTGTTTCGACACTGTTTGCTGAACAGACTATCTTTACTCCATTGTCAAAAGTCAGTTGTTTACATTTATGAGGGTCTATTTCTGGGTTCTGTATTATTTTCTGTGGATCTGTTTGTCTGTTTTCTTGCCAATATCACACTCTTGATTACTATAGCTTTATGGTAAGTCTTGAAGTTGGGTAATATCAGCCCTACAATTTGTTCTTCTTCTTTGATACTGTGCTGGCAATTCTGAATTCTTTGGCTCTCTATTTAAACTTAAGAATCAATTTGCCAACATCCACAAAATAACTTCCTGGGATTTGATGAGATTATATAGAATCTCTAGATCAAGTTGGCAAGAAATGACACCTTGACAATATTGAAACTTCCTATCCATGAACGTGGAATGATGCTCCATTTATTTAGATTTTTTGATTCTGTTCATCACATTTTTGTAGTTTTCTTCATATAGATCTTATACATATTTTGTTATATTTAAACCTAAGTATTTCACTTTTAACAGTGCTAATGTAAATGATATTGCGTTGTTTTTTTTTTAATACAAGTTCCATTTGTTCACTGTTGCTATATCTTATAAATTTTAGTTCCTTCATTGCTCAACTCTCCGTCAACCATAGAGGTAGTAACTGCTATCTGCCTTTGCTACTTTTTCACCCTTTAGAATATTCTTTACTTTGGTACTTACCCACATTTTAAATGGTTAACAATTCTTTTTTTTTAACATTTTTATTGGAGTATAATTACTTAACAATTGTGTGTTAGTTTTTGCTGTATAACAAAGTGAATCAGCTCTACATCTACATATATCTCTCTATCTCCTGCCTCTTGCGTCTCACTCCGACTCTCCCTATCCCACCCATCTAGGTGGAAACAAAGCACCGAGCTGATCTCCCGGTGCCAGGCAGCTGCTTCCCACTAGCTACCTGTTTTACATTTGGTAGTGTATAGATGTCAGTGCTACTCTCTCACTTCTTCCCAGCTTACCCTTCCCCCTCCCCATGTCCTCAGGTCCATTCTCTACATCAGTGTTCTTTATTCCTGTCCTGCCCCTAGGTTCTTCAGAGTCGTTTTTTTTTTTTTTTTTTTTTTTTTTTTTAGATTCCACATATATGTTTAAGCATATGGTATTTGTTTTTCTCTTTCTGACTTACTTCACTCTGTATGACAGTCTCTAGGTCTGACCACCTCACTACAAATAACTCAATTTTGTTTCTTTGTATAGCTGAGTAATACTCCTTGTATATATGTGCCACATTTTCTTTATCCATTCAACTTTCGATGGAAACTTAGGTTGCTTCCATGTCCTGGCTATTGTAAATAAAGCTGCAATGAATATTGTGGTACATGACTGTTTGAATTATGGTTATCTCAGGGTATATGCCCAGTAGTGGGATTGCTGAGTTGTATGAGAGTTCTATTTTTAGGTTTTTGAGGAAGGTCCGTACTGTTCTCCATAGTGGCTGTATCAATTTACATTCCCACCAACAGCGCAAGAGTGTTCCCTTTTCACCACAGCCTCTCCAGCATTTATGGTTTGTAGATTTTTTTGACAATGGCCATTCTGACCGGTGTGAGATGATATCTCATTGTAGTTTTGCTTTGCATTTCTCTAATGATTAGTGATGTTGAGCATCCTTTCATGTGTTTGTTGGCAATCTGTATATCTTCTTTGGAGAAATGTCTATTTAAGTCTTCTGCTCATTCTTGGATTGGGTTGTTTCTTCTTTTGATATTGAGCTGCATGAGCTACTAGTAAATTTTGGAGATTAATCCATTGTTAGCTGCTTCATTTGCAAATCTGTTCTCCCATTCTGAGGGCTGTCTTTTCGTCTTGTTCATGGTTTCCTTTGCTGTTCAAAAGCTTTTAAGTTTCATTAGGTGCCATTTGTTTATTTTTGTTTTTATTTCCATTTTTCTAGGAGGGGGGTCAAAAAGGATCTTGCTGTGATTTATGTCATGGAATATTCTGTCTATGTTTTCCTCTAAGAGTTTTATAGTGTCAGGTCTTACATTTAGGTCTTTAATCCATTTTGAGTTTATTTTTTTATATGGTATTAGGGAGTGTTCTAATTTCATTCTTTTACATGTAGCTGTCCAGTTTTCCCAGCACCACTTAACTGAAGAGGCTGTGTTTTCTCCAGTGTATATTCTTGCCTCCTTTATCAAATATAAGGTGATCATATGTGCGTGGGTTTATCTCTGGGATTTCTATCCTATTCCATTGATCTATATTTCTGTTTTTGTGCTAGTACCTTACTGCGTTGATTACTGTAGCTTTGTAGTGTATAGTCTGAAGTCAGGGAGCCTGATTCCTCTAGCTCCATTTTTCTTCCTCAAGATTGCTTTGGCTATTCGGGGTCTTTTGTGTCTCCATACAAATTTGAAATTTTTTGTTCTGGTTCTGTGAAAAATACCATTGATACTTTGAGAGGGATTGCATTGAATCTGTAGATTGCTTTGGGTAGTATAGTCATTTTCAGAATGTTGATTCTTCCAATCCAAGAGCATGGTATATCTCTCCACCTGTTTGTATCATCTTTAATTTCTTTCATCAGTGTCTTAGAGTTTTCTGCATACAGGTTTTTTGTCTCCTTAGGTAGGTTTATTCCTAGGTATTTTATTCTTTTTGTTGCAATGGTAAATGGGAATGTTTCCTTATTTCTCTTTCATATATTTCATCATTAGTTTATAGGAATGCAAGAGATTTCTGTGCATTCATTTTGTACCCTGCTACTTTACCAAATTCATTGATTAGCTCTAGTAGTTTTCTGGTAGCATCTTTTGGATTCTCTATGTATAGTATCATGTCATCTGCAGTGATAGCTTTACTTCTTCTTTTCCGATTTGGATTCTTTAATTTCTTTTTCTTCTCTGATTGCTGTGGCTAAAACTTCCAAAGCTATTTTGAATAATAGTGGTGAGAGTGGGCAACTTTGTCTTGTTCCTGATCTTTGTGAAAATGGTTTCAGTTTTTCACCATTGAGAATGAGGTTGGCTGTGGTTTTGGCATACATGCCCTTTATTGTTGAGGTAGGATCCCTCTATGCCTACTTTCTGGAGGGTTTCTGTCATGAATGTGTGTTTGAATTTTGCCGAAAGTGTTTTGTGCATCTATTGAGATGATCATATAGTTCTTCTCCTTCAATTTGTTAATATTAGTGTATCACATTGATTTATTTGTGTATACTGAAGAATCCTTGCGTTCCTGAGAGAAACCCCACTTGTTCATGGTGTATGACCCTTTTAATGTCCTGTTGGATTCTGTTTGCTAGTATTTTGTTGAGGATTTTTGCATCTATGTTCATCAGTGATATTGCCCTGTAGTTTTCTTTTTTTGTGACATCTTTCTCTGGTTTTGGTATCAGGGTGATGGTGGCCTCGTAGAATGAGTTTGGGAGTGTTCCTCCCTCTGCTATATTTTGGAAGACTTTGAGAAGGATGGGTGTTAGCTCTTCTCTAAATGTTTGATAGAATTCACCTGTGAAGGCATCTTGTCCTGGGCTTTTGTTTGTTGGAAAATTTTTAATCACAGTCTCAATTTCAGTGCTTGTGATTGGTCTGTTTATATTTTCTATTTCTTCCTGGTTCAGTCTTGGAAGGTTGTGCTTTTCTAGGAATCTGTCCATTTCTTTCAGGTTGTCCATTTTATTGGCATAGAGTTGCTTGTAGTAATCTCTCATGATCGTTTGTATTTCTGCAGTGTCATTTGTTACTTCTCCTTTTTCATTTCTAATTCTATTGATTTGAGTCTTCTGCCTTTTTTTCTTGATGAGTCTGGCTAATGGTTTATCAATTTTGTTTATCTTCTCAAAGAACCAGCTTTTATTTTAATTGATCTTTGCTATTGTTTCCTTCAATTCTTTTTCATTTATTTCTTATCTGTTCTTTATGCTTTCTTTCTTTCTGCTAACTTTGGGGTTTTTTTGTTCTTCTTTCTCTATTTGCTTTAGGTGTAATGTTAGGTTGTTTATTTGAGACGTTTCTTTTTCTTGAGGTAGGATCGTATTGCTATAAACTTCCCTCTTAGAGCTGCTTTTGCTGCATCCCATACATTTTGGGTCATTGTGTTTTCATTGTCATTTGTTTCTAGGTATTTTTGGATTTCCTCTTTGATTTCTTCCCTGATCTCTTGGTTATTTAGTATTGTATTGTTTACACTCCATGTGTTGTATTTTTTACAGATTTTTTCCTGTAATTGATATCTAGTCTCATAGCCTTGGTCATAAAAGATACTTGATACGATTTCAATTTTCTTAAATTTACCAAGTCTTGATTTGTGACCCAAGATATGATCTATCCTGGAGAATGTTCCATTAGCATTTGAGAAGAAAGTGTATTCTGTTGTTTTTTGGATGGAATGTCCTATAAATATCAGTTAAATCCATCTTGTTTAATGTGTCATTTAAAGCTTTTGTTTCCTCATTTATTTTCATTTTGGATGACCTGTCCATTGGTGAAAGTGGGGTGTTAAAGTCCCCTACTATTATTGTATTCCTGTTGATTTCCCCTTTTAAGTCTGTTAGCATTTGCCTTATGTATTGAGGTGCTCCTATGTTGGGTGCATAAATATTTACAATTGTTATATCTTCTTCTTGGATTGATCCCTTGATCATTATGTAGTGTCCTTCCTTGTCTCTTGTAATAGTCTTTATTTTGAAGTCTGGTTTGTGTGATATGAGAATTGCTACTCCAGCTTTCTTTTGATTTCCATTTGCATGGAATATCATTTTCCATCCCCTCACTTCCAGTTTGTATGTGTCTCTAGGTCTGAAGTGGGTCTCTTGTAGACAGCATATATATGGGTCTTGTTTTTGTATCCATTCAGCCAGTCTATGTCTTTTGGTTGGAGCATTTAATCCATTTACATTTAAGGTAAGTATCGATATGTATGTTCCTATTTCCATTTTCTAAATTGTTTTTGGTTTGTTATTTTAAGTCTTTTCCTTCTCTTATGTCTCCTTCCTAGAGAAGTTCCTTTAGCATTTGTTGTAGTGCTGCTTTGGTGATGCTGAATGCTCTTAGCTTTTACTTGCCTGTAAAGGTTTTAATTTCTCCATCAAATCTGAATGAGATCCTTGCTGGGTAGAGTTATCTTGGTTGTAGTTTTTTCCCTTTCATCACTTTAAATGTGTCCTGCCACTCCCTTCTGGCTTGTAGAGTTTCTGCTGAAAGATCAGCTGTCAACCTTATGGGGATTCCCTTGTATGTTATTTGTTGTTTTTCCCTTGCTGCATTTTATATTTTTTCTTTCTATTTAATTTTTGATAGTTTGATTAATATCTGTCTTGGCATGTTTCTCCTTGGATTTATCTTGTATGGGACTCTCTGTGCTTCCTGGACTTGATTTATTATTTCTTTACCCATATTAGGGAAGTTTTCAACTATAATCTCTTCAAATATTTTCTCAGTCCCTTCCTTTTTCTCTTCTTCTTCTGGGACCCATTTAATTCCAATGGTGGTGCATTTAATGTTGTCCCAGACATCTCTGAGACTGTCCTCAGTTCTTTTCATTCTTTTTTCTTTATTCTGCTCTGCATTAGTTATTTCCACTATTTTATCTTCCAGGTCACTTATCAGTTCTTCTTTCTCAGTTATTCTGCTTTGATTCATTCTAGAGAATTTTTAATTTCATTTATTGTGTTGTTCATCATTGTTTGTTTGCTCTTAGTTCTTCTAGGTCCTTGTTAAACGTTTCTTGTATTTTCTCCATTCTATTTCCAAGGTTTTGGATCATCATTACTGTCATTACTCTGAATTCTTTTTCAGGTAGACTGCCTATTTCCTCTTCATTTGTTTGGTCTGGTGGGTTTTTACCTTGCTCCTTCATCTGCTGTGTATTTCTCTGTGTTCTCATTTTGCTTAACTTACTGTGTTTGGGGTCTCCTTTTTACAAGCCTCAGGTTCATAGTTCTCGTTGTCTGTCCCCAGTGGGTAGGGTTTGTTCAGTGGGTTGTGGAGGGGACTGGTGCCTGTGTTCTGGTGGTGAGGCTGGATCTTGTCTTTCTGGTGGGCAGGACGACATCCAGTGGTGTGCTTTGGGGTGTCTGTGAACTTAGTATGATTTTAGGCAGCCTCTCTTCTAATGGGTGGGGTTGTGTTCCTATCTTGCTAGTTGTTTGGCATAGGGTGTCCAGCACTGTAGCTTGTGGGTTGTTCAGTGGAGCTGGGTGTTAGTGTTGAAATATAGATCTCTAGGAGAGCTTTTGCCATTTGATATTACATGGGGCTGGGAGGTCTCTGGTGGACCTATGTCCTGAACTGAGCTCTCCCATCTCAGAGGCTCAGGCCTGACACCTGGCCAGAGCACCAAGACCCTGTCAGCCACACGACTAACTGGGCTTCAGGAACCAGAATCCCTGACTCACTCTGCGAGTGAGCAGCTGAGGGGGGCGCAGGCATGTGCTGGCATTTAACGATTCTTTACATCACATTTCTTTGTTCAAATTACTGATGAGGTTTCTGTCTCTCAACCAGACCCTAACTGATATAACATATAAAAATATCTAATTCTCAAAAAGTTGACTTACTCTAGGTCTCAAAATAGATAACTTTTTGTTGCGCTTAGACTCAGAACCAATTATACTATTGTGTACATTACCATCCATTTACCCTTTGCATCCTCTTTCCACCTCTCTCTATCTTTCTTCATGGCATGGAAGGTTTACTGTATCAATGGACTGTTTTGTCCTTTTTAGCCAATAGTGAATACTAGCAAGAGATCAGAAGGAGGGGTGATGGTGAATGGTTTATTCTCTCAGCTCTCTCCCTGAGGAGTTGCTATAGTTTGGCTATGCTACTTGATAAATGGTTTTAGCTCCTATTGAAGCACCATCTCTAGACAACCCACCACCTCTATTGGCTGATAACAATTTTTCCTCTTGCCCTTTTAATCTAAAGGAGGTAAGTTAACCTGCTATTTTTACCTATACAGTACTGCACTGTCCCTAAGTTTTACCAACACCTTGACAGTATCTTTACAAAACATCTCTTTACTAAAAACACTCCTTAAATTACTCTAAATTTATTGCTCTGTTTCTGCAGGGATCTTGACAAAAACAAAAATACTCAAAACTCTGTGCTCTTTACCTTAAATTATAATGCCTCATTGGAAGCCAGATATCATGCTAAGTGTAAAAGTTTTTCAACCAAATACTAAAAATTTCATGTATTGGTGTTGGAATTTAGTTTATTTTTTAAAGTCATCTAGAGAGCAAAATCCACTTTGATAGTTGGCAAAATGTATTTTTAAAATAGAATAAAGTTTAGGAGGAAATGAAACTCTATCTTCCAGCTATGTCTCTTTAAACATTTATTTTTTTTCCTCCCTGGTAAAAAAAATAATTTTTTTAACACCATTAAAACACCATTTTTAGCACCATTAACAGTTTCTTGGGTTCTCTACCCATTCTTTTACAAAGATGGATGGATGAATGGATGGACAGACAGTTGGATGGATGGATGGATGGATGATAGGTATATAGGGAATTTTTACACAAATAGGAGTACAGTATATACAAGAAAATTTTCTTTTGAAAACTGCTTAGAGCTTTTTATGTATGTCTCATTTTTGAAGGGGCTTTTTAGTATTCCACTCTGTAAATGTGCCATAATTTATTTAGTCATCTTATGATGGGTATTAGCTTGTTTCCATTGTCTTACTACTAAACAAGAAAATTTTGTTTTGTTACAAAATGCTACAGTAACATATTTTATGTGTGTATATGCGCACATCTGTATATATTCAAGTATAAAAATACACTTGTAGAATTAAACCTAAGAGTAAAATATGTACATTTAAAAGTTTGACATTGCCAAGTTTCTCTCCATTGATATTGTACTAAATTATATTCCCATCAATAATAAATAATGTTTCCATTTTCCTACATAATTTTCAACACAATCTACTAGGTAAAATATAATGTAATTGTAACTTTCATTTCTCTTCTGACTGGCACAATTAACATTATGTACCTTTTCATATATTTAAGGATTATTCATATTTTCTTTTAAGTGAAACTGTTCAATGTTCTTTATCCATTTTTTTCTACAGTATTTGTTATTTTTGTAGGTGTTAATTTCAATGAGCATTTTGTATATTAAGGAAATTACCCTTCATCTTTAATATGTGCAACAATATTGTTTTTCTAAGTTTGTTGTTTTTCTTTTCACATAGCTTAGGTTTTATTTTGCCATTAAGGTAGTTTTTAGTTTTAAATGGGCAAATTCATTAAACTTTTATGGTTTCTGGGGTTTATATCATATTTAGAAAATCATCCATTCTTCAATAAATTTTTAATTTAAAAACATTTTTAGTTCACAAATAATTTTGTATACATTTATAGGTTATTCATTTTGAATTTATTTCAGTGTTAGAAATTAAATAGTGGTTCAATATATTTATTTTCCAAAGTGACTGCTGTCCGTGCAGCTATCGTAAAACTATTTATTGAAAATTCAAGTTTCAGCATGTATTTGCAAAATTTTTAAAGATATATTAAATTCACACACATATATATTAGTATGTATACCTATACATATATAACCTCTTCTGTACTCTTTATTCTATTTTATTCTACCCATGCATTATTTAATAATGCTTTATAATGTTTTAAATCCAATACAGTACTTTCTTCTCTTTCTGACATTTTGTTTTCCATATGAATTTAGATCTTTTTTTTCTGTATCTAAGATCAAAGTCCTGTTGACATTTTAATTGTGAATTTATTAATTAAAATTTAGTTCAAGAATTGGCATATTTATGATATGGAATGTTCCATCAAGATTGGCATATAGAATGGCTTTGATATATTTCTTATTGTCCTTTAGGATATATCTGTTATTTTCTTATCTCATCATCATAAAGTCAGTTAAGCAATATGTTGTGAGACAACTGTACTCCTATCCTTGACCCTCGTGATTTACAGTGAACCTCATCTGCCCTTCATTCTCAGCAGATGACCTATCTCTCTATTTCAGAGAGTAGATAAAATCTAACACAATTCCTTCAGTTTTCTACCACCTTTCTTATTTACTTGATTCTGTACCAAACCTTTTCCCCTTTCTTTCAGAAAAATAAAAAACTTCTTTTTTTTCTGAAATATGCATTACTTCTTATCCATATCCATCTCTTCCTGCTCTTCAGAGTGATCTGTCCATTGCCTTGGATATCTAAATATTTCCTCTAAATATTTTCAGAGATATCCACTGTTTCCCACCTATACTAACATCATTATTATCCAGGATATTGGCATTCTTTGCCCAGGGATAATTGGATCAAATCTCTGTCTCTAGTTGTGCCAGTTTCCCCCACTCTCCCCAAATCCATTCACCAATTTTCATTTACAGTGTTCTTGTTCAACTATGCATTTGATTGTTACACTGTCTTGCTAAAAATTCTTCATTTGGTTTGCATTGCTTTCGGGATGAAAGTCAAACTCCTGACTGTGGATTACAGGAAGGAACCTTTGCTTTCTGGCTTGTCTACCTTCCCAGGCTAATCTTGCTCTAGAGCTTGTGATACTTTGTGGGCTCCCAAGGTAACCAGTACATACACTATGTGATCTTAGGCAATTTCTTAAGTAATCTGAATCTCAGTTTCTGATTTAAGGGAAAATAGTGATAGTATCTACTTCACAGAGTTGTGGTAATTCAGAGGTAAAAAAAAAAAAAATGAAACACTTCGGACACTGGCTGTGAATATGTACTTCCTATTAACTTGTCCTCTTATATTCAGTCTTGTCCTCTTTCTTCAGGCCATTTTCCATAAAACAGTGACCTCTTCAAAGCAAATATATGCTTAAATATCTTATTTAAGGGCTTATTCAATATCTGTATGTTAAAGGACAAACCCCTTTCTTTCTGCATTCAACACTTGTTTGTTGAGAGCATTTTATAAGCAAGTTACTGTGTGGAATAATACTAAAACAGTGGTGAACTAAACACATGCAATACACTGCCTTAAAGAGCTTACATCCTAACAGGGGACACATCTATCATTTATGTCTAACTCCCTTAAATTCTAAGGGAGGATCCTAGGGTGCTGTGAAACAGTGAAACCCAGTATCATGGGCCCTCATGGTTTCAAGGCCCAGAAATACTTTTATCAGGGAAGTTAAGTTTTAGCTGAACCTGATAATATGGACAGAAATTATCAAAGAGGACATTGGTAATTTCAGTGAAAGGAGATTTGGCTAACAGGTCTTTAATGTGGCTTATGAATCCTTTCATGATTTTGCCCCAGTTTGTTTCTCTAGCTCCTTCTATTGTTGTTGCTCTTTCAAAAGCTTCTGTTAGGCAATAAAAACTACTTGTATTTCCCCAAAGGTACCAGATCCTTTTGACTCAAGCCCTTTGCTTATGCTATTTTCTCCCCTTGGACTAATTTTCTCATCCTTTCTTAGACAACCCACCTGTTCTTCATATCTCAGCTTGCATATTTTTTCTTCTGGCAATGCTTCCTTCACCTCTTAAAGTTGCATTAGGTTTTATTTTTGTAGACCTAGGTTTTTAAAATTAGGGCTATTATTGTTGTTGCTGCTGTTTTGTAGATAGTACCTACTTTTTCATTAATACATTAAACTGTGGTTGCTGCCTTAGTTTGTAAAGCTCCATAAAGACAAGGGCCATGTTTTCTTTTATTTTGTTTCCCTAGTTCTGAGCATAGTGTCTGGTACACTGTAGGTGGTCAGTAAACATTTGTTGAATGGGTGAATGAATTTAAAATATAAAAATAAAATACAAGTTGCATGTATAAATCAGAATGCAATGTTTTCTAATACGTTGTTGAATTATATAGTGTGTGCCAAGGACTTAGGAAAAACAGTGTCACCTCTTCTCAATCTAAATAATAGAGCATCCTTCCTTGTAACAGAACAAAATTAGGAAAAATTATGGTATAGGAATGACTTTGGAGTGTGAACTGTCACTTTTAATAATTACCTTTTTTGTTTTTGTAAAAACTCTGCGACTCTTAGAAATATTGGAATTACTGGTTTTTCACATCACATAAATGTACATTTTCTCACATTTAAAACGAATGTATTAAAATGATTCTAACAAGATTGAGAGAACGAGCAAAAACCTATGTCCTATACAAAGACTTAAACAAAAATGTTCATAGGTATTTATTTATTTATAGTTGCGAGAAAAAAAAAAACAACTGCTAACAATCCAAACATCCGTCGCCTGGTGAAATGGTAAAGAAAACACATCTTGTTTATACAGGGGAATACTATTCAGCAATAATAATGAAAAGACTGTAGAGACATGGTATGACATAGATAAATCTCAAAAGTGTTACAAAATAGTGAAAGAAACCAGACACAAAAGAAATGTATTAGATGATTCCGTTTATATGAAATTTCTAAAAAGGCAAATCTCTAAGAGACAGAAAGCAGTGTTTGCCTGGAGTTAGGGGTGAGAGCAGGGATTGACTGCAAATGGTCAGGAATGAATCTTTTAGGGTGATGGAAATGCTCTACTCTTGTGGTGGTGGTTACACAACTGCATAAATCTAGTAAAAGTCATTGAAATATAAATGTCAATAAGTGACGTTTATAGTATATAAATTACACCTCAATAAAGCTCTTTACAACAAGATTGAAACAAACACATCCTAGTGAATTTTCAATTGGGGTATAAATTTATACATGGTTTTGGAGGAAATTTTGGTAATAAATATCAAATGCCTGATGATTACATTCTCATTGACACATCAATTGCATTTCTGAAATGTTGCCATAAGGAAATAATTAAGAAATTATTGATGTACACAAAATTTAGCAAAATAACTCTGTTTCAGTATGCATTTGTTGTTGTTAAAAACAAAAATGTTCTTGTAATCATTAAAAATTTCCATTTGTGTTTGCATATAATTAGTGCTTTAATCAAAGATATAATTTCTAGTTTTAGGCTGAATATAATAGTAAAAGAAATTAGAATTAACCTAAATGTTCTAAGGGAATAATAGAAGGGTTTGTATGTTATATATATGTGTGTATTGTGTGTGTGTGTGTATATATATACACATGGCAGTCAAGTAATATATAACCATTAATTTTATATGCTATATATCTAGATGAAGAAAATGGAATTATTCCACTGTTATATATTATGTCATATAATGTCATTTATACCATTGACATACCAAGTTACAACGGTACTAAAAATAGACAGTACATGGAAACTGTTTGCCTAGTGAAGATATCTGGGGTTTCTAAGGTAAAAATATATTATGTGCAGGATGATTAAATGATGCTAAGATATTTATTTATGCCCCACATAACATTCTACAGTATGGCAGTATCACATTTTCCATTCCTGTTTAATGCTTTATCTTCAGGAACTCATTCATTCATAGGATTTCCACTCCCAGTACTGTATATATTATTCCCAGATCTATTTCTCTAGGCCCAACAATTCCTCTTAGCCTAAAACATAAGGGACGTACAAAGTTGAGTCAAATGTTTTGTCTTTTCATGAGAAACTGGAGTAAATTTGGCTCCAAGGAATATATTCAGTGCCTATGACCAATAACCGTGTGCTCAAGCAGTAGATCTCAGATTGATGTTATATTGACCAGTGAAAGCTATCTCATTATGAAGTGAGCTGTCTTAGGAGATATTGCAGCTATCCTATTATAGGCTAGTCAAGTGCTGTATACAGTGAAGATGATGTAGAGGTAATAAAATGTATGTTTTGGCCTAAATGACCACTCAGACTCTTGATTCCTTCAGAGGTCACTGCTTTCTTTGTCACCATGCATGTCCAGACAATACCACATATTGAATGCTTGCTACAAAAAGACTTTTCATCTAAAATACTAATTTCCTTAATTCTTGAAAATAATATTGCATATTAAGCCTCAAGTCTCTGCTAGCTAGATTGAGGCTTGTCTTCATAATCAGAATTTTAGCTCTATTTACTGGAAACACACCACTGTGGGGTGTTATTATTGGAATTCATTTTGTTTCACTGTGTTAGGGCCTTAAAGACTGACTTTGTGGGAAGATTTGGCAAAACCACACACATTTCGTAAAGAAAAACAAATAAGATATTTTTCGCCATCTGGAAAATTGACAGTATATTTCTAGCTTTATAGAGTTGGTCACCATTCATAATTTTACTTACAATAGCAAGTGTGTTTTATATATCATTAAAATACAAATTTTACATGTGGGTGTAACATAAGACACAGAGAGTGTTGACTAGAAAAATACACAGAAAAATCTTTGTAAATTTTGAGATAGGAACAGTTGCTATATTATATATCTCTGCTAAAATGATAAAGATGCTTAAAGGATTTCATAAAGCACTTATGACTAATTTTTCCTTTTAAAATTAAAAATCAAGGTACTGATTTTCAACACTTACTCTTTTGATTTTCTGCAGATTAGTATTTGGCCATGAGAAAACAAACAGTGATTGATTTGTGCCTTTGAAGGGTTTAAGAAAGCCAAGCAGAACTACAGTTTTTGATTCAGGAATGCTACAGATGAGGAAGCCTAAAAGTCAGAAAGGGCATATTTATTGCCAAATGAAGACACCATATGGCCTAAGTTAGCCTAAGAGCATATTCAAATACAAAGTGAAGACGCTAAAAGCACATAGGTGACTTCAGTTACAGTTCATCTCCCTAAATGGAAAAGCTGCCTTGATGGAGAAAATTGTGGGCAGCAGAGGCAATGGCTTGGATGTGGCAGGCAGAAATGGTCTGATTACAACCCCATGTAGACCCTCTCTATAATAAATCATGTAATAAATGTGTGTAGGCCAGCGTGAAGTGGTTAGCCATATACTACAGAAAGATGTATTGACTTAACACAACAGCAAATTAAAGGCCGGCCTACCATTTTCATTGTGAGATGTCATTTTCATTTTGTTATATTTCCTCCAAGCTAGTCCTCCTTTCTCTTCTTTGGATCCTCTCCCCACACTTTGACGGAGCCAGTTAAACATTCACAGGTTCTGTTATCCCCCTGTTATATCCAAAGGTGCTTGCTGCTACATGAATAAGGACAGCAGGCACTTGCCTCAGCAAAACAACAGCAGGTGAAACATGTGAAATGCACATATTTATAGATGACCCTGCAGTATTTATAATGTGAAGCTGGAGTCTCCGGTGGAGATCTGGCTCTGGGTGACTGCGCCACTGAGGTCAGTTCAAGGAAGCTGACTGACTTTCTATATATGGGCTGGGGAACAGCTGTTAAGTTTTGAGACTAGAGCATTTAAAACAAGTCTTGGACCTGTTCAAGTCTAATAATTAGAATAAAAAATGGCAGGATGGGGAGTATAAAATGCCATAATCCTGACATTAGGGAACTGTTTCCCAAAGAAATGATTTTATGTCAAGTTGCAGTTATTAAAGTGAAAATATTTAATTATTTTTGTGGTCTGAGTAACAAGTAGAACAAAAAAAATCAATGCAACAAAGTTATAATTTTGATTATGTGACTCTCTCTTTGAGCAGTGCTTTAGCAGAAAAGCAGATGGGCTCTGATTAGGCTTATAAATATAGAAATGTATTGATCATCCAAACAAAACTCCTTGAAGTGTTCCCTGCATGAGGTCAGTGCATCTCTAAAAAGGGAGAAAGAAGCTGTATTCTGTCTTTCCAGGCTCCCAACTAAGTTTGTGGAGCTGACATCTCAATAAATTACAGAGCTGTATTGACTTCTTTATGGACTATGCACAAACAAAAAGGGATTATATTGAGCAGCATTTAGAGAAATGGACAGAACCCTGTTTTGATTCCAGTATATGGATGTAAATTTTGTCAATGTAAAGAGTCCAAAGTAGCAGAGAGAACTGTGGAATAGACATATTGGCATGAAGGAACCAGTGATTTCAGCAAAGCTGTGAATATTTTGGCTGCAACCAATTCTGGCCCATTAACCTCAGCTCCCCTCTCTGTTGTTTACACAGTGAATGAGATATGTTTTCACCTTCTAATATTCTTACTCACCCCTGCTTTTTATGCCTCTGAATTATCTCCACGCACATCCACTAAACCCAAGCAAGAGAATGTTCTTGCTGAAGGTTATCCTGTCACTCTAGCTTCCCCTAGAATTTTGGAATCTTGATGGAAACTCCCTAATAGACCTCTAGAAGCTTTCCCTTCTCAGACATACACCTTTGGCTCCAGTCCCTCTTTTCTCTGGGCAAATAAATAACTCTTATCCTTCCTCTTAGTAACCAAAAACATACTCATCATAAAATTATATTTATGTGATCCTTATAGAATATATAAAAGAAAGCTAAGCATTTCCACATAAAGCAGCTCCCTTGGTCTATAAGGACTTCTGTTAGAATATTAATTATATGAAATGTCTCATTTAGCTCTTCATGGCATGAAAATTCTAGAAACACTTTTAAGACCAAAATAGTCAAAATCCACTCAATAAACTTTAAAGCTAACACTGTCATTTGTGTCATTTATGTTCCTTAATTCTATTCCCAAGTCACTCAAGCATTTTTAGGAACAAGGCTCATCCTACCCATCTTATAGCAGACATTTTTTCCTGGCCATTAGAAAGGTAACTCAGCCCAAAATAAAGCAGGCTAGAGCTGAAGGATTTAGACAGAGACGTCTCTGTTTTAAAATATGAGTATTAAAATTTTATCAACTCCAGTATCCTGTTTCTAGAGTCACATGATACATTTTATACAATTTAGTATTTTATATCTATGTCTGTGTCTTAGAGAAACTATTATAAAAAGTAGGGGAAATTAAGACTAGAATAATCAAACTGAAACATCGGAGATTTAAAAAAATACAAGTTTCTTACTGTATGTTTTTATTCATGTCTCCTCAGTTAATAAAAGACAGATTTTTTGAGTACTTATCATGTCGTAGGTATATATCATGATAAAAGCTTTATAAATATCATTTCAACCATCTTAAGAATCCTTTAGATTTGAAGCTATTAGCATTATTCCAATTTTGAGAAAGAGAAAACTGAGACCTCAGTAAGTTAGGTAAATAACCCACAGCTTGTAAATGGCGAATGGGAGTCAAATCCTGTTACATATCTGCCTCTAAAATGCTATTATGCTACATTTCTACTTAGTGATGAAAAACAAAGTAACAAGTAGAAGGTCAAGGCCAAGCAAGCTAAGGCTGCTGATCTAACTAATGGCAAAGTAAGAAGTGAGACTAGAATTCCCTGATCAGCATCATTGGTATATTTTTACTACTTGAAAAAAATACTAAAGTTATTTGTATGAATATGGTGTATTATATACATCTTATAACTATTATATCTGTATCTCTTACATAGTTGACATAATTATATAAAAACAATAAAGCATTTAATATTTTATTATTTTAACCATAAACTTTGCAATTTTGCCCACGGTTGCAGAAAAAGGCATTCATAAACATTTCTCCCAAGTACTCTACCAAAAAGCTATGGAAAGCCCTTGAGAGAATTACTCAATAATAAATGAGTCATTTGCAATTTAGGATGGTTTATTTTAGTGGGATAATTCAATTATTCTCCTTTCAATATCTAGCTGGGCTTAATTGCATGGAAAGCATAGATATGTATTGGTCACTATTAATTGTTGAATTAATTTTCGGTTGGTGTAGTGAGGAAGAGAATTTAGGAAGAGAAAGATTTGATTTTGATACTCCAGGCAATTTGTATAGAATAAATCTGGAGGAGCTTCAGCTGTAAAAAATAGTGTAAGATGATACCCAAACTCCAGGAGATGGGTAAATGCAATGTCAGAAACCAGGAGTGTTGTCAAAAGGGATGTAAAAGTCACCGCAGAAATTTCAGCTACGTGTTCATTTTCCCAAGGGACCTGACACTGGATTCTGTGTGGTGCAAGAGACACAGAGGGGGAACATCCCAAATAAACAACAAACTGTTAGGAATGTGAGGAGTCAAGAATGAGGAACAGAAACTACAACTTTGCCTTTGCTCACACCGTTTTCTCTTTGGACATCCTTCCATCTCCCTACTTCTGCCTGTCAAATCTCACTCCCACAGTCAAGCCCTCTTTTGCTTGGCCACACCAGAAAAACAGGGTTATCAGCCTGGCACCAAACCTTACCAAGGGCTGCTAATTTGTGGTTCAAAAACTCAAATGCCTTCAGGAAGCAGGCAGGTAACCTGAAAACTGAAACAGTTTTTCTGCGTAGACTGAAGGGGGCATCACCACCAGACACTAAGTGTTCAACGTCTACTTTAACAACTTGAGTTGAAATTTATTCTGATGTGCTGCATCCTTTTTTGCCAATTTAACAGTGCCTCCTGAGCATGATGACTCTGGTTGCCAAAGGAGAGTAAATTATTGTACTCCACAGTAGTACTAAGAGTGAGAAGGTGCTGGCCAATATCTTTCCAATATTAAACAGCTCCAGTGTCAAATGGGAATAATTTTGAGGCCCCTGAACTTCTACTGTATAAATTATTTATTTTGTTATTCACTGTATAGGTGTTGGTCCAAACCAGCCTCTTTGGAACTTTTTCTTCTACCTTTCAATCTGTTCCTTCTGATTGGTTGTGGCCTAGGACTCTGGTTAAATAGCTTTTAGAAATTTTGCATAAAATTTTGCATAAAATCTAAAAATAGACTTGAACAAACTTAGAGCTATTTTTAAAGTACATTGTAAACTTAGAATTATTTTTAAAGTGCATTGTACACTTTATTTTAATGTAATATTTGATAGACAGTAATATATGTAACATAGGTAAATTTAAAAGTTTAATAATATTATCTATAAACTCACTAGCAAACTTATGAACTGTAAAATACCAATAATACTGATACTATTTGGCCTTCCCCAATTTTGTATCCTAATTCCCTTACCAAACTAACGACTGCTCTGAATTTTATGCATATTATTCCTTTGTTGCCTTTTTGAATACTACTACTACACATTTAAGTGGTAAACAATATGTTGCTTAGTTTTCTTGTTTTTGAGATTTACAAAAATATCAAACATTATGTTATCCACTATGAATTGAGTTTTTCCCTCAGTATATTTTTCAGACTCATCATGTTATTTTATGTAATTGTAATTTATTCTTCCCATTCTTCCATAATATTCCACTGTGACTATTGCAAAATGTTATCCATACTCTTGCCAATGCATCATTTCTAGTTGTTTTCGCTACCATGAACAGTACTGTTCTGAACATCTTTCCTGATGTACATAGGCAAGAATTTCTCTAAAATAGTGTTCAAACTTTTTACTGTGAGTCACATTAAAGGATAAATTTTAGATCACGGCCTGGTAGATATTTAAAACAAGGAGTCTTCTAGTCTCTGAGTATAGTATATTGCTCCATTTATTTAAGTCTTTTAAATATCTTTCAATAAAATTTCATACTTTTTTCCACAAGGACCATTAGGTTCATCCAGTCTGTGTAATCCCTCCTTCCAGAATTACAGTTAGAAGGCGGACCTTGTCATTCATCCCTTACTTTTCTGAATGTGTTTTCATATTTCTGTTAACTTGTATCTCTGAACGAGGATGTGGATACTCCCTTCAGCCATTTCCTCCAGTTCTCTAATAACCTTTTGACTATTTTGTTACCTATTCATTAATTATACATTTTTATTCTAGCATTTTGCTCTCTTCTTTTCCAAATCAGTCTCTCCATTGTAATAGTTTCTTATTGGTTATACACTCAAAAAACTTAATTTTTTTCCTCTTGAACATTTTACATTATTATATACATATTTTTCTAATTCCATTATCTGTTGACCTTGGGAATCTAAAGTTGTCTTTTAGTTTCTACTGTCTCTCATGTTACCCTATTTTATAGATGTGTTTTTTGTGATTAACAAAAAATAGTTGTATTAGGTTGAACTTAATTTGTGAGAATACTGTGGGTTTATAGGTCTGTAGGGATGTTTCCTCCAGAGAGGATTTAATTTCTTTCTGTTGTGGCCCAGAACCTGCTATTACCCTGGGGGCCAACTTTAACCTCCTCAGGGTTTCCATCTTCATTCAAACACTCAGATCCAATCATATACTATTCAGGGCAATCATATAAAATTCACAGCTGCCTTCTCTGGTTAAAAATTCATAGTTGTTGTTGTTGTTTTGGCTTAATTTTTAATCTTGAAGATTTTCCTTACTTGTCATGAACCCATCAATACCTTTCAAATCAAGTTCTATTCAGATTTTAGTAGTATTGTAATAGGAAGTCTTATAGATTAGCTAGTCTACTTTCTTCACTGTCAGAAACTGAAGTCCAGGTGCATGGTATTGACTTCACATCTCCTTCACATCTACTGACTGAATAGTACCCTTCATTAACTAAGTAGACAACATAATCAGCAGGATAGCATTACAGCTGTGTGTGTGTATGTTGGGGAGTGTGTTTGTGTACATGTGTTTGACTTAGATTACTGTATATGTTACTTTGGAGAACTAAAGTTGATGAACTTCTTTGTCTGGGGACTATTCAAGTATTTTAAAAAATAGAGCCTGAGATTTTTTATCTGTTGGAGATAATGTTGTGGGAATGTTAAGACTTAGAAGCTAATTTCCATTAATAAGATGTCTCTGATGCTATGATAAAGAGGTTTTTGTTTCGTTGGTGGCACAGTGAACTAACAATCATTATATAAATCCTTCTACTCATATGTGTCTACATTAACATGAGAAGCCAAGTTCTTGTTGGAAATATACTGACAACATTTTATTCTTCTAATTGGGTTTCCACTTTTTTTTTTTTTTTCTTCTGACAACCACTTGGGAAACACAAAATGTGGTAAATGCCAGTCTTTTAGACCATAAGGGATTTAATAGCGTCTGAGAAAAATTTCACCTATCTGCTCATTGTTTTATGCCAAGAAAATACAACAAATTATCCAATTAACCTTAAAATCCCGTGGGCTTTCAATGTATGTTGTGCATATCATATTTTGATAGGCTATTCCACCCTCATCAAGGTTTTGCTTTATCATGTTGGCAAGCACTGTCAAGTTTGTGCATGTGTTAGAATGCCTGAACAGACATTTAGGGTGTCCCATGAGGTGGTGGCAGAGAAACCCCAGGGTTGAGGATGAGATATGGGATGCCTCTGAACACAAGGCTGTCAGATTATTCCTGCACCCAGCTACAGTTGGGAAGGGAAAGACCACTACAATTTAACAATGACCTAAAACAATAGTTTCTGTTGAACAGACAAAAGAATTAGGTGGTAGTAGGGAGGTTTATACCCTCTAGCATACAAAAAAGAAACAAACAAAAAAACCCTAACAAAATTCATTATAGTATATTTTTGTTGTAATTAGTTTTGTGAAAATAAAATTAAAGGACATATTTAAAATTAGTTGTTAGAGTTAATGACTTTAAAGGGATTAAATGTTGAATTGGATTCTCAGGATTTTAGTTTGTTTTTTTTTCTCTTCTGTATTCAGTTTTGTAGTTTCTGCTCTCAGAAAATAAAACTCTCCAAATTATATAGCGTCATGTTTTACGTTTGAATAAACAATTCATTCCTGTTTGATCTCATATTTTCTGATCTAAGGTATGTATTGCTGCATAATAAACTGAGTGTCAGTGTCTTACAAGTTTAAAAAAAAACCATTGAGGTGAAGGAGCATCCAGAGGTTGTGAGGAGGAAGAGGTGTCTGAGTCACAGTTGTGCCTAAAATATAGATTTTGAACAATCCATCAGGAATCTCTACATGGTCAAAGTTTGTCTACTGGCTTGTTTTCTATTTGTTGAACATGCACTTAGTTACTATTCCTTGTATTGCTTTGCCTATGCTTTTTGCAGATTTGGGATTATTGGGAAAAGTTTTTAAAATGCAGGTTAGAGGACGCATGGGCTTTAACCAAATCTGGAAGAAACTGAAGTGCTTATGCTTTCTAGCCAAATAATTGATTGCTTCATATATTCTGAACACAGTCAACTCCAGGAAAATAGGACTATTGTATTATCCCAGGGTCAGAGGGAGGGAACTCTTCTTAAATTATTCTATGCTACTTGCTCAGAAATACACTAATGAAGTTAAAAACAACAACAAAAAAGTAAAATTTTATTAAACTTAGAGTACTTAGAAAGGATAATGTAAATTATAAGAAATACAAATTACTGAAGGTACCAATAATAATAAGACACTGCTAGGTACTGGGAAATAAAATATTTCTCTAAAGTGTCTGCAAGTAGCTATTGTGTTAAGTCCTTGTAGATCAGTGCTTCAGATATTGACTATTACTCTCATATTTATTTTTGGAAATAGAATCATCATAAATGAGTGTCTAATTCACACAAAACCACATAAAACAAATTTCATAAAATGAATTAAGCTACGTTGCTCTGTATTCACTTCATTAAAGAGGAATGTAGAATACTAGAACTCTCTTTTCCCTTAATCATGAAAATAGCTGTTATATAGCAACTATTCCATAAAAATTCCTAGATTTGCCTAGGATTGTATAGCATATATAAATACTAGAATTATTCTTGTGCTTAATTACAGAAAAGAAGAGTTTTATTCTATACTTGTGACATGCAGTGCAGCAAATTGAACTCAGAATATAGATCAAGCAGCTGGGGGAAAAATCCATTATTCGTTTGATAAATACTTTGAGAAAGGCACAAAAAATTGCCATAAATGTAAGGATTGTGACATATGTAGATATTCTAATTGCTTATGTAATTGTATATTTTAAAAATTTAATGTCTTTTGTTTTGCTCATATAACAACAATTTGAGCCTAAAACTCCAAACTGCATACTCAAATATACGTGCGGTGTAGATGTTACTCATTCAGTTAATCTTTCCAAATGTGACAAAGAAGAGGTTTAGGGTGGAAGTTGAGTGTAGGAGTTTTTCAGGATAACTGACTGTTGAAAATCCGAGTAACTAAGTTGGTTTTGTTTATTTTTCTCTGGGAATAAGAATCACGGGTCAGAGTACAAAGGAAAAATGTTGAAATGAAACTAGAATTTGAAAAGAGATAATCTCTCAGAGAGCCAGCAAAACTGAATGAGATAAGAGAGAAGTAATAATTTAAAGAAAAATGTAAAACTGCTGTGATACACAAATTTATTGGGGAAGGCCAATTTCAGAAGGCATAATGTAGCAATGGGAAGATGACAAAAAACAATGATTATGGACCAGATGGACAGGGAACAATCAGAAGTGAAAAAAGTCATCTCTGTGAAGACATTTCAGTAGCTGGTGAGGCTAAGGGTATGGAACATCACCTAGGACAGAGGCTGATAGTCTTCCATGAGTCATTTTTTAATGATGTATTGATTTATAATGTTTCAGGTATACAGCAAAGTGATTCAGTTATATATATACACATATATGTACATATATACACACACATATATATATTTTTTTCAGATTCTTTTCCATTATAGGTTATTACAAGATGCTGAATATGTTTCCCTGTGCTATACAGTAGGTCCTTGTTGTTTATTTTATATATAGTAGTGTGTATCTGTTAATCACAAATCCCTAATTTATCCCTACCCTACACCTTTCCCCTTTAGTAACCATAGTTTGTTTTCTATGTCTGTGAGTCTAATTAAGTTTGGTTAATAAGTTTCTTTGTATCAGGTTTTTTAGATTCCACATACAAGTGTTATCATACGATATTTGTCTATCTCTGTCTGACTTCATTTAGTATGATAATCTCTAGGTCCATCCATGTTGCTGCAAATGGCATTATTTCATTCTTTTTTACGGGTGAGTAATATTCCATTGTGTGTGTGTGTGTGTGTACACGTACACACACACACACATACACCACATCTTCTTTATCCATTCATCTGTCAATGGACATTTAGGTTGCTTCCCTGTCTTGGTTATTGTAAACAGTGCTGCTGTGAACATTGGGGTACATGTATATTTTTGAATTAAATTTTTCATCTTTTCTGGGTATATGCCCAGGAGTGGGATTGCAGGATCATATGCTAACTCTATTTTTATTTTTTTAAGGAACCTCCATATTGTTCTCCATTGTGGCTGCACCAATTTACATTCCCACCAACAGTGCAAGAGGGTTCCTTTTCTCCACACCCTCTCCAGCATTTATTATTTGTAGGCTTTTTGATGATGGCCATTGTGACTGGTGTGAGGTGATACCTCATTGTAGCTCTGATTTGCATTTCTCTAATAATTAGCAATGTTGAGCATCTTTTCAAGTGCCTGTTGGCTATCTGGATGTCTTCTCTGGAAAAATGTCTATTTAGATCTTCTGCCCATTTTTTGATTGGGTTATTTGTTTTATTGACATTGAGCTGTATAACCTGTTTGTATATTTGGGAAATTAATTTCTTGTCAGTTGGTTGCATCATTTGCAAATATTTTCTCCTATTCCGTAGATTGTTGTTTTGATTATGGTTTCCTTTGCTCTGCAAAAGCATTTAAGTTTAGTTAGGTTCCATGTGTTTATTTTTCCTTTTGTTTCCATTACTCTAGGAGACAGATCCAAAAAAATATTGCTGTGATTTATGTCAAAGTGTGTTCTGCCTATGTTTTCCTCTAGGAGTTGTATAGTATTTGGGCTTGCCTTTAGGTCTTTAATTCTTTTTGAGTTTCTTTTTTTATATGGTATTAGAGAATGTTTTAATTTCACTCTTTTACATGTAGCGGTCCAGTTTTCCCAGCACCACTTATTCAAGAGACTGTCTTTTATCCATTGTATATTCTTGCCTCCTTTGTCTTAGGTAAACTGCCCAAAAGTGCATGGATTTATTTCTGGGCTTTCTATCCTGTTCCATTGATCCATGTGTCTGTTTCTGTGCCAGTACCATAGCTTTGTAGTATAGTTTGAAGTCAGGGAGCTTGATTCCTCCAGCACATTTCTTCCTTCTCAATATTGTTTTGGCATTTGACTTTTTTGTGTTTCCATATAGATTAAAAAATT
This sequence comes from Mesoplodon mirus, assembly GCF_964341445.2. Lineage (NCBI taxonomy): Eukaryota > Metazoa > Chordata > Mammalia > Artiodactyla > Ziphiidae > Mesoplodon > Mesoplodon mirus. Next base: position 87,830,918 of record NC_138980.1, on the reverse strand, counting down.
TTTTGTTCCACTTCTATGATTAATGTCATTGGTAGTTTGATAGGGATTGCATTGAATCTGTAGAGTGCATTGGGTAGTATGGTCATGTTAACAATATTGATTCTTCCAATCCAAGAACACAGTATATCGTTCCATCTATTTGTATCATCTTCAGTTTTTTTCATCAGCATCTTATAGTTTATGGAGTGCAGGTCTTTTGCCTCCTTAGGTAGGTTTATCCCTAGGTATTTTATTATTTTTGATGCAGTGGTAAATGGGATTGTTTCCTTCATTTCTCCTTGGATCTTTTGTTGTTAGTGTATAGAAATGCAACAGATTTCTGCATATTAGTTTTGTATCCTACAACTTGACCAGATTCATTGATGAGCTCTAGTAGTTTTCTGGTGGTGTCTTTAGGATTTTCTATGTATAGTATCATGTCATCCACAGTGACAATTTTACTTCTTCCTTTCCAATTTGAGTTCCTTTTATTTCTTTTTCTTCTCTCATTGCTATGGCTAGGACTTTCAAAACTACGTTGACTAAAAGTGATGAGAGTGGGCATTCTTGTCTTGTTCCTGATCTTAGAGGGAATGCTTTCAGCTTTTCACTGTTAAGTATGATGTTAGCTATGGGTTTGTCATATATAGCGTTTATTACATTGAGATATGTTGCCTCTATGCCCACTTGCTGGAGAGTTTTGTGAACCATAAATGGATGTTGAATTTTATCAGAAGCTTCTTTCTGCATCTATTAAGATGATCATATGGTCTTTATTCTTCTATGTGTTAATGTGATGTGTCATATTAATTTCCCTGAGTCTTTTTAATATCCCACATAGGTAAAAGAACTAACGACACATAGGTATAGTCTTTTAAGTGGGCAAGTTGATGGTATTAAGGCATACTAATTGCATGCATCTTATGACTCAGCAGTTCTGTTCTCAGGCACTTATTACATATATATTCCATAGAAATTTTCATATGCCATGTGTGAAAATATTACATACAACAATGTTTGTGATGATCAGAAGTTGGAGACAATTTAAGTATCATCATTAGTAAAGTACATGTAAGTAAATGTATAACATAGTGAATCTGCCAGTGATTCAAAACAATGAGTTAGATGTACATATAGCAACATGGATAAATCTCTTTTTTAGTCAAGTTTATTAAGGAATAACTCACATACATTAAATTCTTTTTTTTTTTTTTTTTGCGGTACGTGGGCCTCTCACTGTTGTGGCCTCTCGCGTTGCGGAGCACAGGCTCCGGACGCACAGGCTCAGCAGCCATGGCTCACAGGCCCAGCCGCTCCGCGGCATGTGGGATTCTCCCAGACCAGGGCACGAACCCGCGTCCCCTGCATTGGCAGGCGGACTCTCAACCACTGCGCCACCAGGGAAGCCCTAAATTCTATTTTTTTAACTGTGCATTTTCATGAATTTTGATAAACCTCTACAGTCAGGTAAATACAACCATAATCAAGATATACAAATATCCATCAACCCCAAAATTCTCTTGTGCCCCTTTGCAAATAATTCCTTTTAACACACCCATTTCTAAGCAACCACTGATTAATTTTCTGTCCTTATAGTTTTGCCTATTCTAGAATATAATAAAAATTGAATTATACGGTATGTAGTCTTTTTACCTGAATTATTTCCATTAACATTATATTTTTGAGATTCTTCTGCTATAAACATAATAGTTCTTTGTATTGCTGAGTAATATTCTCTTATTGGGCTGTAACCAAAATGTGTTTATCCTTTCACCAACTGATGGATATTTGGGTTGTTTCCAGATCTGGGCTATTTTGAATAAGCTGCTGTGAACACTTGCATACAGATATTTGTGTGACTATATGCTTTTACTTTTCTTTTTTTTTCTAAGTGCTAATATATTTTTTATTAGTTTCTTCTTTATAACAAAGTGAATCAGTCATACATATACATCTGTTCCCACATCCCTTCCCTCTTGCGTCTCTCTCCCTCCCACCCTCCCTATCCCACCCCTCCAGGCGGTCACAAAGCACCGAGCTGATCTCCCTGTGCTCTGCGGCTGCTTCCCACTATCTATCTACCTTACGTTTGGTAGTGTATATATGTCCATGCATCTCTTTTGCTTTGTCACAGCTTACCCTTCCCCCTCCCCATATCCTCAAGTCCATTCTCAGTAGGTCTGTATCTTTATTCCTCTTTTACACCTAGGTTCTTCATGACATTTTTTTTCTTATATTCCATATATATGTGTTAGCATACGGTATTTGTCTTTCTCTTTCTGACTTACTTCACTCTGTGTGACAGACTTTAGGTCTATCCACCTCATTACAAATAGCTCAGTTTCGTTTCTTTTTATGGCTGAGTAATATTCCATTTTATATATGTGCCACATCTTCTTTATCCATTCATCTGATGATGGACACTTAGGTTGTTTCCATCTCCGGGCTATTGTGAATAGAGCTACAATGAACATTTTGGTACATGTCTCTTTTTGAATTATGGTTTTCTCAGGGTATATGCCTAGTAGTGGGATTGCTGGGTCATATGGTAGTTCTATTTTTAGTTTTTTAAGGAACCTCCATACTGTTCTCCATAGTGGCTGTACCAATTCACATTCCCACCAGCAGTGCAAGAGTGTTCCCTTTTCTCCACACCCTCTCCAGCATTTATTGTTTCTAGATTTCTTGATGATGGCCATTCTGACTGGTGTGAGATGATATCTCATTGTAGTTTTGATTTGCATTTCTCTAATGATTAATGATGTTGAGCATTCTTTCATGTGTTTGTTGGCAGTCTGTATATCTTCTTTGGAGAAATGCCTATTTAAGTCTTCTGCCCATTTTTGGATTGGGTTGTTTGTTTTTTTGCTATTGAGCTGCATGAGCTGTTTATAAATTTTGGAGATTAATCCTTTGTCAGTTGCTTCATTTGCAAATATTTTCTCCCATTCTGAGGGTTGTCTTTTGGTCTTGTTTATGGTTTCCTTTGCTGTGCAAAAGCTTTGAAGTTTCATTAGGTCCCATTTGTTTATCTTTGTTTTTATTTCCATTTCTCTAGGAGGTGGGTCCAAAAGGATCTTGCTGTGATTTATGTCCTAGAGTGTTCTGCCTATCTTTTCCTCTAAGAGTTTGATAGTTTCTGGCCTTACATTTAGGTCCTTAATCCGTTTTGAGCTTATTTTTGTGTATGGTGTTAGGGAATGATCTAATCTCATACTTTTACATGTCCCTGTCCAGTTTTCCCAGCACCACTTATTGAAGAGGCTGTCCTTTCTCCACTGTACATTCCTGCCTCCTTTATCAAAGATAAGTTGACCATATGTGCGTGGGTTTATCTCTGGACTTTCTATCCTGTTCCATTGATCTATCTTTCTGTTTTTGTGCCAGTACCACACTGTCTTGATTACTGCAGCTTTGTAGTATAGTCTGAAGTCAGGGAGCCTGATTCCTCCAGCTCCGTGTTTCATTCTCAAGATTGCTTTGGCTATTCGGGGTCTTTTGTTTTTCCAAACAAATTTTGAAATTATTTGTTCTAGTTCTGTGAAAAATGCCAGTGGTAGTTTGATAGGGATTGCATTGAATCTGTAGATTGCTTTGGGTAGTAGAGTCATTTTCACAATATTGATTCTTCCAATCCAGGAGCATGGTATATCTCTCCATCTGTTTGTATCATCTTTAATTTCTTTCATCAGTGTCTTGTAATTTTCTGCATACAGGTCTTTTGTCTCCTTAGGTAGGTTTATTCCTAGATATTTTATTCTTTTTGTTGTAATGGTAAATGGGAATGTTTCCTTATTTCTCTTTCATATATTTCATAATTAGTTTACAGGAATGCCAGAGATTTCTGTGCATTAATTTTGTATCCTGCTACTTTACCAAATTCATTGATTAGCTCTAGTAATTTTCTGGTAGCATCTTTAGGATTCTCTATGTATAGTATCTTGTCATCTGCAAACAGTGACAGCTTTACTTCTTCTTTTCCAATTTGGATTCCTTTTATTTCCTTTTCTTCTCTGATTGCTGTGGCTAAAACTTCCAAAACTAAGTTGAATAAGAGTGGTGAGAGTGGGCAGCCTAGTCTTGTTCCTGATCTTAGTGGAAATGGTTTCAGTTTTTCACCATTGAGGATGATGTTGGCTGTGGGTTTGTCATATATGGCCTTTGTTATGTTGAGGAAAGTTCCCTCTATGCTTACTTTCTGCAGGGTTTTTATCATAAATGGGTGTTGAATTTTGTCAAAAGCTTTCTCTGCATCTATTGAGATGATCATATGGTTTTTCTTCTTCAATTTGTTAATATGGTGTATCACATTGATTGATTTGCATATATTGAAGAATCCTTGCATTCCTGGAATAAACCCCACTTGATCATGGTGTATGATCCTTTTAATGTGCTGTTGGATTCTGTTTGCTAGTATTTTGTTGAGGATTTTTGCATCTATGTTCATTAGTGATGTTGGCCTGTAGTTTTCTTTCTTTGTGACATCCTTGCCTGGTTTTGGTATCAAGGTGATGGTGGCCTTGTAGAATGAGTTTGGGAGTGCTCCTCCCTCTGCTATATTTTGGAAGAGTTTGAGAAGAATAGGTGTTAGCTCTTCTCTAAATGTTTGATAGGATTCGCCTGTGAAGCCATCTGGTCCTGGGCTTTTGTTTGTTGGAAGATTTTAAATCACAGTTTCAATTTCAGTGCTTGTGATTGGTCTATTCATATTTTCTATTTCTTCCTGATTCAGTCTTGGCAGGTTGTGCATTTCTAAGAATTTGTCCATTTCTTACAGGTTGTCCATTTTATTGGCATAGAGTTGCTTGTAGTAATCTCTTATGATCTTTTGTATTTCTGCAGTGTCAGTTGTTACTTCTCCTTTTTCATTTCTAATTCTATTGATTTGAGTCTTCTCCCTTTTTTTCTTGATGAGTCTGGCTAATGGTTTATCAATTTTGTTTATCTTCTCAAAGAACCAGCTTTTAGTTTTATTGATCTTTGCTATCGTTTCCTTCATTTCTTTTTCATTTATTTCTGAGCTGATCTTTATGATTTCTTTCCTTCTGCTAACTTTGGGGTTTTTTTGTTCTTCTTTCTCTAATTGCTTTAGGTGCAGGGTCAGGTTGTTTACTCGAGATGTTTCCTGTTTCTTAAGGTGGGATTGTATTGTTATAAACTTCCCCCTTAGAACTGCTTTTGCTGCGTCCCATAGGTTTTGGGTCGTCGTGTCTCCATTGTCATTTGTTTCTAGGTATTTTTAAATTTCCTCTTTGATTTCTTCAGTGAACACTTCGTTATTGAGTAGTGTATTGTTTAGCCTCCATGTGTTTGTATTTTTTACATATCTTTTCCTGTAATTGATGTCTAGTCTCATAGCATTGTGGTCGGAAAAGATACTTGATACAATTTCAATTTTCTTAAATTTACCAAGGCTTGATTTGTGACCCAAGATAGGATCTATCCTGGAGAATGTTGCATGAGCACTTGAGAAAAATGTGTGTTCTGTTGTTTTTGGATGGAATGTCCTATAAATATCAATTAAGTCCATTTTGTTTAATGTATCATTTAAAGCTTGTGTTTCCTTATTTATTTTCATTTTGGATGATCTGTCCATTGGTGAAAGTGGGGTGTTAAAGTCCCCTACTATGAGTGTGTTACTGACGATTTCCCCTTTTATGGCTGTTAATATTTGCCTTATGTATTGAGGTGCTCCTATGTTGGGTGCATAAATATTTACAATTGTTATATCTTCTTCTTGGATCGATCCCTTGATCATTAGGTAGTGTCCTTCTTTGTCTCTTCTAATAGTCTTTATTTTAAAGTCTATTTTGTCTGATGTAAGAATTGCTACTCCAGCTTTGTTTTTTTGTTTTTGTTTTTGTTTTTTTTTGCTGTACGCGGGCCTCTCACTGCTGTGGCCTCTCCCGTTGTGGAGCACAGGCTCCGGACACACAGGCTCCGCGGCCCTGGCTCGCGGGCCCAGCCGCTCCGCGGCATGTGGGATCTTCCGGGATCGGGGCACGAACCCGTGTCCCCTGCATCGGCAGCCGGACTCTCAACCACTGCGCCACCAGGGAAGCCCTCCAGCTTTCTTTTGATTTCCATTTGCATGGAATATCTTTTTCCATCCCCTTACTTTCAATCTGTATGTGTCTCTAGGTCTGAAGTGGGTCTCTTGTAGACAGCATATATATGGGTCTTGTTTTTGTATCCATTCAGCCAATCTGTGTCTTTTGGTGGGAGCATTTAGTCCATTTACATTTAAGGTAATTATTGATATGTATGTTCCTATTCCCATTTCCTTAATTGTTTTGGTTTCGTTATTGTAGGTCTTTTCCTTCTATTGTGTTTCTTGCCTAGAGAAGTTCCTTTAGCATTTGTTGTAAAGCTGGTTTGGTGGTGCTGAACTCTCTCAGCTTTTGCTTCTCTGTAAAGGTTTTAATTTCTCCATCAAATCTGAATGAGATCCTTGCTGGGTAGAGTAATCTTGGTTGCAGGTTTTTCTCCTTCATCACTTTAATTATATTCTGCCACTCCCTTCTGGCTTGTAGAGTTTCTGCTGAGAGATCAGCTGTTAACCTGATGGGGATTCCCTTGTGTGTCATTTGTTGTTTTTCCCTTGCTGCTTTTAATATGATTTCTTTGTGTTTAATTTTTGACAGTTTGATTAATATGTGTCTTGGCGTATTTCTCCTTGGATTTATTCTGTATGGGACTCTCTGTGCCTCCTGGACTTGATTAACTATTTCCTTTCCCATATTAGGGAAGTTTTCAACTATAATCTCTTCAAATATTTTCTCAGTCCCTTTCTTTTTCTCTTCTTCTTCTGGAAGCCCTATAATCGAATGTTGGTGCATTTAATGTTGTCCCAGAGGTCTCTGAGACTCTCCTCTGTTCTTTTCATTCTTTCTTCTTTATTTTGCTCTGCATCAGTTATTTCCACTATTTTATATTCCACCTCACTCATCCGTTCTTCTGCCTCAGTTATTCTGCTATTGATCCCATCTAGAGTATTTTTCATTTCATTTATTGTGTTTTTAACCAATGCTTGATTCATCTTTAGTTCTTCTAGATCCTTGTTAACTGTTTCTTGCATTTTGTCTATTCTATTTCCAAGATTTTGGATCTTGGAAATAGAATCTTGGATCAGCTTTACTATCATTCTGAATTCTTTTTCAGGTAGACTGCCTATTTCCTCTTCATTTGTTAGGTCTGGTGGGTTTTTATCTTGCTCCTTCACCTGCTGTGTGTTTTTCTGTCTTCTCATTTTGCTTATCTTACTGTGTTTGGGGTCTCCTTTTTGCAGGCTGCAGATTCATAGTTCCTGTTGTTTTTGGTGTCTGTCCCCAGTGGCTAAGGTTGTTTCAGTAGGTTGTGTAGGCTTCCTGGTGGGGGGGACTAGTGCCTGTGTTCTGGTGGTTGAGGCTCGATCTTGTCTTTCTGGTGGACAGGTCCACGTCTGGTGGTGTGTTTTGGGGTGCCTGTGGCCTTATTATGTTTTTAGGCAGCCTCTCTGCTAATGGGTGGGGTTGTGTTCCTGCCTTGATAGTTGCTTGGCATAGGGTGACCAGCACTGTAGCTTGCTGGTCGTTGACTGAAGCTGGGTGTTGGTGTTGAGATGGAGATGTCTGGGAGATTTTCGCTGCTTGATATTATGTGGAGCTGGGAGGTCTCTTGTGGACCCGTGTCCTGAAGTTGGCTCTCCCACTTCAGAGGCACAGCACTGACTCCTGGCTGCAGCACCAAGAGCTTTTCACCTACCCAGCTTAGAATAAAAGGGAGAAAAAGTAGAAAGAAAGAATTAGTAGAAGAAAGAAAGAGAGAAAGAAAGGAAGGAGGAAAGAAAGGAAGGAAGGAAGGAAGGAAGGATGGAAGAAAGAAAGGAGGGAGGGAGGGAGGAAGGATGGAAAGCAAGAAAGAAAGGAGGGAGGGAGGGAGGAAGGAAAGAAAAAGAAAGAGTGAAAGGAAGAAGGGAGGGAGGGAAAGAGGAAGGAAAGAAAGAAAGACAGGAGGGAGGGAGGGAGGAAAGAAAGAAAGAAAGGGAGGGAGGGAGGAAGGGAAGGTAGGAAAAAAAGAAAGAGGGAAGATAAAGTAAAATAGAATAAAGTATAAAATATAGTAGCGTTATTAAAAATAAAAAAGTAATTATTGAAAAAAAAAAAAAACGGACAGATAGAACCCTGGGACCTATGGTGGAAGCAAAGGTATACAGAGAAAATCTCACACAGAAGCATACACATACACATTCACAAAAAGAGAATAGGGGGGAAAAATCGAAAATCTTGCTCTCCAAGTCCACCTCCTCAATTTGGGATAATTCGTTGTAAAAAGAGCAAAAGGATAAAAAATCTTAAATCTTGTCCTCAAAGTCCACCTCCTCAATTTGGGATGATTCGCTGTCCATTCATGCACTCCACAGATGCAGGGCACATCAAGCGGACCGTGGAGCTTTAATCCGCTGCCTCCGAGGCTGCACAGAGAGATTTCCCTGTCTCTTCTCTGCTCTCACAGCTCCCAGGTCTCAGCCTTGGACCTAGACCCGCCTCTGCGCGTAGGTCGCCGGAGGGCGTCCGTTCTTTGCTCAGACAGGACTGGTTTAAAGGAGCCGCTGATTCGGGGGCTCTGGCTCACTCAGGCCGAGGGGAGGGAGGGGCACGCAGTGCGGGGCGGGCCTGCGGTGGCAGAGGCCGGCGTGACGTTGCACCAGCCCGAGGCACTCCTTGCGCTTTCCCGGGAAAGCCGTCCCTGGGTCCCGGGGCCCCCCAGTGGCGGGCTGCAAGGCTCCCCAGAAGGGGGGGTGGACAGTGACCTGTGCTCGCACACAGGCCTTGTGGCGGCGGCGGCGGCAGCAGCAGCCCCAGCGTCCCACGCCCGTCTCCGGGGTCCGCGCCTTCAGCCGCGGCTCGCGCCCGTCTCTGGAGCTTCTTTAAGCAGCGCTCTTAATCCCCTCTCCTCACGCACCAGGAAACAAAAGGGAAGAAAAAGTCTCTTGCCTCTTCGGGAGCTCCAGACTTTTTCCCCGGACTCCCTCCGGGCTAGCCGCGGCGAACCAACCCCTTCAGGCTCTTCCTGCCGCCAGCCCCAGTCCTCTCCCTGCTCTCCGACCGAAACCCGATACCCGAGCCTCAGCTCCCAGCCCCGCCCACCCCCGGCGTCCGAGCAGACAAGCCTCTCGGGCTGGTGAGTGCCGGTCGGTCCCGATCCTCTGTGCGGGAATCTCTCCGCTTTGCCCTCCAGACCCCTGTTGCTGTGCTCTCCTCGGCTACTCCGAAGCTTTCCCTCTCCGCCACCCGCAGTTTCCGCCCGTGAAGGGGCTTCTAGTGTGTGGAAACCTTTCCTCCTTCACGGCTCCCTCCCACGGGTGCAGGTCCCGTCCCTATCCTTTTGTCTCTGTTTATTCTTTTTTCTTTTGCCCTACCCAGGTATGTGGGGAGTTTCTTGCCTTTTGGGAGGTCTGAGGTCTTCTGTCAGCGTTCAGTAGGTGTTCTGTAGGAGTTGTTCCATGTGTAGATGAATTTCTGATGTATCTGTGGGGAGGAAGGTGATCTCCGCGTCTTACTCTTCCGCCATCTTCCTCCGGACTCCTAAGTGCGGTGGATCAGCCCCCTTAGAACCAGTCAGCCCTCCTGTTAGGGATTCGATATCCTGCTGAGCCCTGAGCCCGAGTCCTTCCCGCCGCCTCAGGAGGTGCTGGGTCGGTCGCTCGAGGAGCCTCCGCGGCTTCTGCCTGAGGAGCTTTCAGACTCGCTTTTACTTTTCTTGAGTAAATATCCAGAAATTAAATAACAGGGTCATATGGAAAATGTATATTTAACTTTATAAGAAATTGCTAAACTGGTTTCCAATAGATCATACCATTTTGCATTCCCACTAGCAATGTGTGTTCCAGTTCTATGTTTACATTATCATTTGCTAATGCCAAGCTTTTCAGTTTCAGCCATCCTGTTAGATGTTTACTGGTATGTTATGGTTCAGTTTACATTTTCTTGATAGCTAATTTATTGGAGCATCAATTTCAGGTGCTTTATAATCCATTTGTTTACTGTCTGTGTTGAAATGTCCTAACCAATTTTTTGCCCTTTTTGTATTAGGTTGTTTGTATTCTTATATTCATTTGTAAGTGTTCTTTTTATATTGTGGCTATAAGTCCTTTTATAAGATAGGTATTTTGCAAACATTTTCTCCTAGCCTGGGGCTTGTATTTTCATTTTCTAGAAGTATATTTGAAAACATAGTTTTTTTATTTCAATATAGTCCAGTTTATCTATTTTTTTCTTTATGGTTGGTGCTTTTGGTATCATATCTAGGAGATATTTAGTTATCACAAATATTTTTCTGTTTTCTTCTATATATTTTATATATTGAATACTTAAATTTATGTCTATGGTCATTTTTGAGTTAACTTTTGTGTATGGTAAGGATCAAGGTAACTTTTCTGTATATGAAGGCCTAATTTTTCCAGTACCATGTTGCAAATATATTTTCTTCATTGAATTAATTTGGCACCATATATGCATATATTTGTGTGTGTATTTCTATTTTGTTCCACTGACAGATGTGTCTAGCTAATTTCATATCCTATATGTAAAACCTTTTAAATTTGTTGATTGCTCTAGCTTTATAGTAACTACTAGCATCAAGTAGCATGAGTCCTCCAATTTTATTTTTTTTCAAAATTGTTTTTGGTAGTTTATATTCTTTGCTTTGCAATACACATTTTAGACTCAGCTTCTTAATTAATACAAAAATACTTTCAGAATTATGCTTGAAATTGTATTGAAGTTGTAGATCAATAAGTATAAAATTTCTGATGAGAAAAATGTGTCATTTTCATTTATTTGATTTCTCTCAGCAATGTTTTGTAGCTTTTAGTGTATAAGTCTTGCAAATACTTGGTAAATTGACTCGTAATTATTTGCTTTTTGATGGAATGAACATTTTATATATATGTGTATATATACATTTATATATGTGTATATATATATATATATGCTTTAAATTTGAAGTTAAATATTTTGTTTGCTAGTATGCAGACATGCAATTGATTTTTGTATCTTGACTTGTATCGTGTGTCCTTGATAAACTCACTTATTAGTGCAAGTGGGTCTTTCCCAGATTTCTTGGGATTTTTGTATGTGGTAGATATTGTCAAATAAGAACAGAATTGTATTTCTTCTTTCTAATCTGTTTGCTCCACACTTACTTTTATTTTCTAATTTAATTTTCTTTCTTTCTTTCTTTCTTTCCTTCTTTCTTTTTTTTTTTTTTTTTTTTTTTTTTTTTTTTTTTTTTTTGCGGTACGCAGGCCTCTCACTGTTGTGGCCTCTCCCGTTGCGGAGCACAGGCTCCGGACGCACAGGCCCAGCGGCCATGGCTCACGGGCCCAGCCGCTCCGCGGCATATGGGATCCTCCCAGACCGGGGCACGAACCCGCATCCCCTGCATCAGCAGGCGGACTCTCAACCACTGCGCCACCAGGGAGGCCCCCTTCTTTCTTTTTTAATAATAGGAAATATTGCTCTAAATTGCTTTTCTTGAGAAATCCAGGCAATTTTAACAAACTAAAATTTAAATAAAATATATATCAATTTAAATCTGTGCTATTTATTGTGTGTCATTTATCTATCTAAAATCTGTTAACATATAAAATATATATTATGTTTAATATATAATAATGCCCTTATTAACTTCTGTCACTGCAGATTAGTTGACAATTTTTAGAGTTTTATATAAATGAAATCATGGCATATAGTGTTCCTTCCTTTTTTTTTTTCCTTCACTCATTCTAATTATTTTGAGATTAATCCCTGCTATTGCATGTATCCCCCCTTCCTTTTTACTGCTAACTGGTATTCCATTGTATGGATATACCATTTTATTCATTCATTTACCTGTTGATGAACATTTGGGTTGTTACTAGTTTTTAGGTGTTACAAATAAAGTTGCTGCAAACGTTTATGTAAAAGTCTTTGAATGGATATATATTTCTTTTCATTTTAGGTAAATACCTAGGAGTGGAATGGCATGGTCATCTGCTAGGTGAGTGCTTAACTTTTTAATAAACCACTAAACTTTTCCTAAGTGGTTATACTATTTAACATGCTGCATATGAGAGATTTAGTTGCTTCATATACACACCAGTACTTGATATTTTCTGCCTTTAGTTTGTATCCATCCTATTGAGTGTGTAGTGGCATTTCACTGTGTTACTTACTTGCATTTTGCATTTATCAGTGGTTGGAAATCTTTTCATGTGCTTATTTGCCACCTGTATATCCTTTTTGGTAAAATGTCTCTTCATTTCTTTTGACAGTTTTCTAACTGGATTGTTTGATTTTTTACTGTTGGGTTTCTAGAGTTTTTTTTTTTTTTAATTGAGATATAGTTGACATATAACAATACATTAGTTTCAGGTTACAACATAATGATTTGATATATGTATATATTGTGAAATGATTGACCACAATGTGTCTAGGTAAGATCCATCATCACATGTAGTTACAATATTTTTTTCTCATGATAAAAGTTTTAAGATCTACTCTGTTAGTTATTTTCAAATACACAGTACAGTAGTATTAGCTATAGTCACCATGCTGTACATTACTTCCCCAGGACATTTATTGTATAACTGGAAATTTGTACCTTTTGACCCCCTTCACCATTTCACCCACCCCCTCAAAATTTTGAATGTTTTAGAACTTCCAGTACAAGTTCAATGAGAAACAGTGAGATTGAATATCCTTTTCTCTCTCTCTGTCTCTCTTTTAATTATAGAGATAACGATTTCCATCTTTCACCAATAAGTAAAATATTCATTATTGGTTTTTCAAAGGTGATCTTAATTAGTTTGAGATAGCTCCCTGTTTGCTGAGAATTTTTATTATGAATAGAATTTTAATCTTAATTTTCTCAAATGCTGTTTTCTGCATCTATTAAAATTCTTGTGTGATTTTGGAGTTTATGTAATCTGTAGTTGTTGGTTAATCATATTGACTGATTTTCAAGTGTTGACACATACTTGCACTCCTGGGTGAAGCCACTAATATACTATTGTTTTATATATTGTTGGACTTGATTTGATAACATTTTGTTAAAGATTTTGAGCCTGCGTTTGTAAGAGATATTGGTCTGTAGTTTTCTTGTAATGTTGTTTTAGTATCAGGATAATGTGGTCATAAAATGTGAGGGAAAGCATTACTTAATCTTCTATTTTATAGAGGACTTAATATATAATTGGTATTATTTATTCCTCAAAGGTTTGATAGAATTTACCATAAAAGCATCTGAGCTTGGAGTTTTATTTTTGAGAAATATATATTTAAATTTTTTACTACTAGACTATTCAGGTTACAAATTTTTCCTTGAGTAAGTTTTGGTAATTTTTATATCTTTCAAGAAATTGTCCATTTCATCGTGTTATCAAATATATTATCATAAAGTTGTTTATATTTTTCCTTAATCTCTTAATGCCTGTATGTAGTGCTACATACACTTTCCTTCCTGGTATTGGTAAACTATATTTCTCTTGATCAGTCTGCCTAGAGTCTCATCAATTTCATTAATCTTTAAAGAATATTTTGGTTTTATTTACTTTTCTCTTCGGTCTTGCCTTTTCTGCTTAGTTAATTTTTGTTCTGACCTGTATTTTCTTCTGCTTGCTTTCAGATTAATTTGCTCTTCTCTTTTCAGTTGATTGTATTAGAAACCAATGTCATTTTTTGAGACCCTTCTTATTTTATAATTGTAAGCATTTACTTCTACAAATTTGATTTTAAACTTTGCTTTAGCTGTGTTCCACAAATTTTGATGTTATGTTTTCATTTCCACTCAGTGCAGAATATTGTCTCATTTGTGGTTTCTCTTTTTATTTTTTTAAACAGCTTTATTGGAGTATAATTGCTTTATAATGTTGTGTTAGTTTCTGCTATATAACAAAGTGAGTCAGCTGTACATATACATATATCCCCATATCCCCTCCCTCTTGCATCTCCCTCCCACCCTCCCTATCCCACCCCTCTAGGTGGTCACAAAGCATGAAGCTGATCTCCCTGTGCTATGTGGCTGCTTCCCACTAGCTATCTATTTTACATTTGGTAGTGTATATATGTCAATGCTACTCTTTCACCTTGTCCCAGCTTACCTTTTCCCCTCCCCATGTCCTCAAGTCCATTCTCTACATCTGTGTCTTTATTCCTGTCCTGCTCCTTGGTTCTTCAGAACATTTTTTTTTTTAGATTCCATATATATGTGCTAACATATGGTATTTGTTTTTCTCTTTCTGACTTACTTCACTCTGTATGACAGACTCTAGGTCCATCCACCTCACTACAAATAACTCAGTTTCATTTCTTTTTATGGCTGAGTAATATTCCATTGTATATATGTGCCACATCTTCTTTATTCATTCATCTGTCGATGGACACTTGTGGTTTCTTTTAACCATATTCCACGTAGAAATGTGTTGCTTACTTTGTGATTACCTTAGGATTTTCCATACATATTGTTATTTATACGTGTAGTTCATTTTTTAATAATCAGTTTATTTTGTATGATTTCAGTTATTTTAAGTTTGTGGAGGTTTGATCTGTGAGATTATGGTCTCTCTTACTGAATGCTTTGTGTCCTCTTGAAAATATTGTGCTCTCTGCTATTGTTCAGTTGGATGTTCTTTAAATGTGAATTAATTATTTGACTGTCTGGTAAAATTCCTTGTTTTGAAGTATATGTTTTCCCTGATATTTATATAGCCAATACAATTTTCATTATTCTTTTCATGATGTGTCATTTTCCATTGTTTTACTTTTACATAGCATAAAATTGGGTATGGCTTTGTTATCCAAATTGACAATCTCTACCTCTTATTAAGAGTGTTTAGACAAGTTACATTTAAAGAAATTATTAATATGTTAGGATTGATATGTCATGTTGATATGATAGCAAATATTGCTACATTTATATCTCTCTTCTTACTTTTTGTTTTCAATTTATCCCATCTGTTCTTTGTTCTAACTTTCTCTTTTCATGCCTCCTTAGAATTAAATGTTTTTATTTTTCCATTTTATCTCCACTAATAGCTTAATAATTATACCTCTTTTAACTTTTTTTTTAAATTCGTGTCTCTTGTAGTTATTTTTTTCATTAGATTTTGGACATTTGTGCAAAACAAGAGAAGAGACTAAGATAGATAATATGCACTCTTAGAAATCGGTGTGCCCTGTTTCTGGCAGGTTTTGTGGGGGATTAAGGCAATAATGTTGTTAGTTCCGTGGCCCTGAACCCTACCAAAGGGGCTCATTTTCAGCATTTTTCTTCCTTCTCACACAGCAGCCAAACTACCATTTTTAGATGAGGAGTCTTGCTCAGGGAGTCTTGAACACAAGCAAATTTCTTGCTTCTCTTCCAGTGGTGGTAGCACCCTGCTTTGTATTTGTGTAGGGTGCTTAAAACAAGAGACCTTCTATCCTTCCACCAACAGCAGCCAGCCTTTGCCTGAGATAGGAAAAAGGGCTGTTTTCCTCTTCTTCCCTAAGAAACAGACAGCTTCTGTTTTATCCCTTCTCTGGTGGACAGCTCACCTATTTCTAGGAAAGTTTCTTGCCCTGTACCTAGAAAAAGAGAGCTTTGGCTTAATATGAGAGAATAGTCCCAGTCACTTCTGGGTTTCATGTCTATTCCACAACAGCAGCTAGTAAATCATCCCCTGCAGGCTTTCATTGCTAAGGAAGGCTTTCTCAGCTATCCTTTATTGCCTCCACCCTTTCTCCTTGTGCCTGGTGAGGGTTTATGAGAAAAATTTGGCAGGTGGCTGGGGACTCCTTTTGTTTCTGGGACTTTCAGAGATTTTTAACCTGACATACTAGTTCATACTCTGCTTTTATGTTTTTGTTAACATTTCAGTAATTTATGTTTTCTTACCCATTTTAATGGGTGCTACTTCTCTATCTTGTACTTTGTCAAGACAAAACTGTTTGCATGTCCTATTTTTCCTTGTAGGAGTTTGTCACCCTTTGAAATTCAATTTACCTCACTGCCTTGAGACCACAGCTTACTGATGGGCTAAAAAAAAAAAAACCTTGTTTTGTGTATTTTTAGCTTTTATTATGTTTGGGCAGGAGCAATGGTCTCTTGTGGTTTTCTATATTCTCAGCAGGGGCAAAACTGGATGGGTCTTTAAGCATAATTTTTCAATGAAAAAATGGAAACTATAATGAGATAAATAACATGATGTCATTTAAGTAAATTAAAACATTTACAAATTATACAACTCATGTTTTGTGAAAGCATATTAAAATAAACAGAAACACATTGAATACATTACAGTTATTGCCTGGGGATGAAGGAAGGAGAAGTGAGATATAGTGATATAAGTGAATGAGTTAGAGAATGAATGAATAGAGCAAGAGAGGATAATTTCATTAAAAAAGGTTGTTTATGTGAAATAAACTGAGGAGTCTGCTAAACTCAGGCCCCTGTAGCTGAGACTCAGAAGGTATTAATAAACAAACAATCAAACACAAAACAAATCAGATAATCTAGCATTATCTTATTCTATTATATTGTAATAGGGTGCTACAGTATGTGCATATCATTTTTGTACATGTCAGACTTGTTATTTTCATTTTAACATTATTAAATATCTTGTTAAATATATAATTTGAATTATTGAAAATATTTGTGACTATATGTATCTCATTGGCAGATGAAGTACAATGTCTGATTAACATAATAGAACACAAGAATTACTATAATTGGGGGAAAAGAGTAAAACAGAATAATGAAAACATACATCATGGAGGAAATATTGTATTTACTGATTTAATGCTAAATTATTTTCTAGATATAATTGTAGTTCTATTTGTCCATTTGAGATAAAGGTGATAGTGATTTATATAGGCTATGAACCATTTGGAGTACCTTGGGTCAGCTATTTTGCCGATTTTGAGCCTTCGTTTTTTTCATTAGACTCATGAGTTTAGACTCTAAGGTCACTCCCAAATAATATGATAATGTAAGGAAGACCCAGAAGGAGAATGCCTGGCTGGACCTCAAGCAGTTTTGCTAAGATACCAGGAGAGTACGACCTAGGGCAGGATACTTTGATAAGGGAAAAAAAGTTTTTGTAAGCTAAGATTCAATTGAGGTAGTTTGTTTATCTACTTATTTATTAATTTAAAACTTTTTTATTGAAATATAGTTGATTTACAATGTTGTGCTAAATTCTGCTGCACAGCAAAGTGACTCAGTTTAAAGAATTCAAACCAAAGAATAATAAAAGAACAAGGAGACCTTTTCACTGATGGATTCTATAGATAAAGCCTTGATAGCATTGAATAAAATCTTAATTCCACTCTCTTGTGCCTGGACATATACCTCTGTATGAGTCTTGATGGTTCTGTAGACTTAGAAAACTGAGAGTTTTACCCCAAGATCATGATGAGTATTCTAAATGGATTTAGATTCCCTTCCAGCTTAGCTTGGTTTTCTACCAAAGACAGAGCCTGAACTAAGGATTTGCACATAGGTGGTTTATTTGGAAAGAGATGGGAGATCAATCTAGGGCACATCATTGAGGTGCCAGTGAGAGTAAATAGGGAAAGACAGAGTCTACACAAGGGGTTGCTCACTGGAAGTGGCCATTGAAATTTGATCTCATGGAGACCTTCTGAGGAGTAAACAGAATATTTCTCAAATTGTCCACAAGAGATTTCCAAGAAAAAGCAACTGGTCACCTCTTTTTTTTTTTTTTTTTTTTTTTTTTCTGAGAGCTTCCCTGAGTGGGTGAGTAAGTAATGTCTGGTATTTCTGAGCTGTGCATGTGTGCACGCCACTCTGTCTCTCACCACTGCCTCATATCATGGCATTGGAAAAGCCCTGAAAGAAAAGAAAAATTACATGGAGTATGTTTGAGCTAACGTAATGTCAACAAAACCTAAATCAAATCCTGCAGGAACCTAGTCAAAAAATCAGGCAGCCCTGAGAGGATGCAGGGTAGAGTCCAAGAGGGTCTGATACACTCTCTGGACTTCTGAAGCTTTGGCATAGCAAGTAGCTGGTTGAATTCCCTCCATCCAAGATTTGAGAAATAGACAGTTCTCCTGTATGATCCGTAGGGAGATTTACTTCTTATTTTCTTCTGGTTAAACTCAAGATTGAAGTTTAGTCTCGGAAGCATTGGCCTAATCTCTGTCTAATTTTTCAATAAGTTCAAGGTTCTGTACAGGGATGTTAGGATGGGACATTTTTCTAATATGCTGTATTTCTATTTCATGGAAAAACTAATACAGTTTTAAGTGTGGTGTTTAGATAGGGCACTAATAATTCTCGGAGGTAAGCATTCTTTGAAATAAGAAACACTAGTTTTATTCATGTACTCTTGAAAAATCACTTTCCCCTGCTATTTTCTTTGCTCTCCTCACTCTGTGCCTTTGAATAGCCTTCCAAGTGCTAGAGTTGCATCATTAAAGCTTCATTTCTCAAAATTCCAATAAACCCAAATCCGTATTATCCTCATAGTAGATACTCAGTGTGCTGGTTTTCGACTGATCATAATAAGGATTTTTAAATTTCAAGTTACATTGTTTCCACCTCACTCACCTCCCAACACAAAAGCAAAGTAAAGCAGTAGAAGCATTTATTTCCTCTGCAATAATGGTATCTCTTGTCAATAGTATTAGCTGTCAAAAATGCTTTCCACTTCCAGGTGAAATATAAATAAGGAAAGAAAAATACTGAAGTTTCCACCAAAGGACTTCTTTAAATTAGTGTTTTACTTATTTTGGTATGTTTAGAAAAGTGAAGCAAGAAAGGTCATTTAGGGCTTCCCTGGTGGCGCAGTGGTTGAGAGTCCGCCTGCTGATGCAGAGGACACGGGTTCATGCCCCTGTTCGGGAGGATCCCACATGCCGCGGAGTGGCTGGGCCCGTGAGCCATGGTCGCTGAGCCTGTGTATCCGGAGCCTGTGCTCCGCAACGTGAGAGGCCACAACAGTGAGAGGCCCATGTACCGCAAAAAAAAAAAAAAAGGTCATTTAGAAAGGATAATAGGATGTAATCTTCAACAAAAGAGGTTTAAGCAAAAACTTTTAAGAAAAATGTAATACATTTAGTATCAATAAAAGAGAAGTCAGTGGGTGATTATGAGGACATTGGAGGTAAAATAGTAGGAGAAAAAGGTGGAGGAAGCCAGCTGAGAGGTTAGACTTGGATCAAAGAACAGCAAAAAATGGACAAATCTTGGTGAAAACCTCAAGAACATTTTGAATAGTAAAAGAAAAACCATCACAATCCCAACTTCTAACTCAGGATTTAAAATACTTGAAACTTCTAATGCACAATATTAAAAATAGTAAATGCAATGTCCTTTTAGTATAGCTTTATGTTTCACATGGGCCTTTTATTGTTATAAACATCTTTTTCTTTCTTTCATAATTATTTACTCTACACAGTTTGCTCTCAGTATGAAGTCAAATATCATTTCATTACTTTATGTTAGACCTTTATAAAAAGATTATGCAATGAACTAATCAACAAAAGGTAAAGCTGACATTTAAATAGCAATGCACCTTTTGGCATTATCTACTGTGAAATTCAAAGAAATAAAAGATTCAACCAGTGCTTGCTTCCCACTGTCCTTACCCAGGCTCACTGGATACAAAAAATCCAACTCAGAAAGTTGACACTGCCAAGGTTGAATTTCAGATCCTTTGACATTTTACACATGTAAGTGTCCAACATACCAGTGAATTTTTTCTAATCCAAACTACTTCTAGGTTGCTCCTTTGAAAATCAAGTATGCATTTTTGTATTTAAACAATATCATAAACTAAAAAGAGTCCCAGATACACCCATCAGAGTGCTTTTGGTGTACATTTAGCATAGCTAGGCTATCAGTTAGGGACCATCTTACTGCTGAGTTTTGATTGGCTTTGGCAATAGCATGAGAAGAGACATGAAGTCAAACAGAAAACAGAGGAAGAGAGATTCTCCTTGTTAGGGGTTCATGGTTGATCATGGGGACAATGTTGAAATAAGGGACTGGAAATGAAGATGAAGCTTCTCTCCTGACTTTTCCGTTCCATGTCCATGGCCTGCTTTCACTCCCTGGCATCTCCCAAGGCCCCACAAGGCCCTCAAGTAGGTGTTTAAGAAGGAAACCATCTAATTCAGTCTAACTGGTTTTGCCTGTTGTATTACCTCTTTAATTTTCTCAAAGGGTTAAAAAGGAATACTTATTAATCAAAACATCTGTAATTGGCTGCATTGAAAGATGTGTAACAAAAGTGCAAGTGTTCTGTGGCATGAGGGCAGACCCTGTCAGGCAGCTATGCATGTTGCCAGGCATGACAGGCTATTAGCAGTCAAATCCAGTTACTTTTTTTTTTTTTTTGCGGTACACGGGCCTCTCACCGTTGTGTCCTCTCCCGTTGTGGAGCACAGGCTCCGGACACACAGGCTCAGCGGCCATGGCTCACGGGCCCAACCGCTCCGCGGCATGTGGGATCTTCCCAAACCAGGGCACGAACCCGTGTCCCCTGCATCAGCAGGCGGACTCTCAACCACTGCGCCACCAGGGAAGCCCTAAATCCAGTTACTTCTGACCTGCATGATTCTGCTCCTTGATAAACCTCTCCTTCTCCTTGAGAGTGAAGTTCAAATGTCACCTCATCTAGCACAATATCACAGCCTCTGAGCTCCTCAAGCACTTAGCTATAATTTGATTAAACCAGAACTCTTTATGTTTAATAAAGGAAGATGAGGAGAAAGGAAGGGGAGGGAGAAGACAAACAGGGGAAGGATGAAGAGAAAGAGAAGAAAAGGAAGAGAAGAAAGTTTTCTCCTCTTCTCTCTGTCTTTGCCCCCATGAACTATAATTCATATCTAATAATACTATTAATATTTAATCATTATAATAAATTTTGCCTTTTCAAAAACTAATTATATTTAATATTTAGAAAATACAAAGTTTTAAAATATTAACTTTAACCTGTACATATTTTTTATTAAATAAAGAAACAAAATAATTCCCTAAAACAAAGTCCCCTCTAGGATCCTATTCTGTTTATACTTTGCATCCTATTTACCTCTTTTCTTACAGTGTCATGTACTATCTGTGCCTTAATTTGTAGTTTATGGAAGAAGTGGCTAAAACATAGTTTGAGCAGAGGCCTTTCCAGAATTCCCACTCCTTAAATTACCCTGAACAGTCAGACAGTTGATGAGAACAAGTAATTGAAGTTACGTTTAACAGCATAGAATCACATTTTTGACTATTAAAAAATTCATGTCTTCCCTCCCCTCTTCCATTCTACCACATTTCCACCAATGTCACTATTATGTCATGAAGCAGGCTGAACCAAGGTCAGATTCAGGAAATGTGGACAGAGCGGGTACACTGATTGTAAATTGTGTCTCACGAATTATATTCTGTGTGCATGTATACATAATGCATTATCATAAATACATCTTATTGTTTGATTTGATTGAGCATTCACTTTACCATGTATATAGGCTTTACTTATGCCAGAAACGAACATTCTGGCTTACATAATACTGAAATAGCATTTCTGAAAGGAATTCTATCGTACTTGCCCCAAATTTAAAAAGTCCTTTGCACAAATTATTGGAATTATTTATTTAGCATCTCCCATAGTAGACCATGA
The DNA here is from genome assembly GCF_964341445.2 of Mesoplodon mirus. Taxonomy (NCBI): domain Eukaryota; kingdom Metazoa; phylum Chordata; class Mammalia; order Artiodactyla; family Ziphiidae; genus Mesoplodon; species Mesoplodon mirus. The sequence goes on along the minus strand of NC_138980.1, from coordinate 87,809,299 downwards.
ACTTCTAGGGGGCAGGAGTAATTCTTATCATCCTTGCACTTTGCAGTACTGAGCAAAGTTCTTAACGTAAGACAGGTGTTCAATAAATATTGAATGACTGAATGGAAATTGTCCAAATGTTCTGCTTTCTTTAGAATATTTTCATCCCTTACTTTTGACTTCACAGGTCCTCTTCAGGTTATGATTAAATTATTAACTCAATTAAACAGAAGCTCCCTTGGGGCTACTGGAAGGGACTGTAGTCTAGAGCTGTGAGGTCAGCAAGAGCAATGGCTTGTGAAATAATTGTGATGGGAAGTTTCTCTGTGCCTCTGAACCTCTTTTTTTTTTGTGTGTGTGTGGTACACGGGCCTCTCACTGTTGTGGCCTCTCCTGTTGCAGAGCACAGGCTCCTGACGCTCAGGCTCAGCTGCCATGGCTCACGGGCCCAGCCGCTCCGCGGCATGTGGGATCCTCCCAGACCGGGGCACGAACCCGTGTCCCCTGCATCGGCAGGCGGACCCCCAACCACTGCGCCACCAGGGAAGCCCTGAACCTCATTTTTTATTTAGCAGACTTGTTCCTAAATGGATGATATGTTGTGATTTTTGTGATACTTATCTTAATTGCTTCAAGGGAACTAAAAGAATTCCTAACAGATACTCTTTATAAAAAGCAAAGAATCACATCTCCATCCATAGTCTGCTTTTTACAATTTATCTATATTGTGGGGTTCTATTTTTATATCAAAGTGTCTTATCTCTAGATACATTTATTGCTCAATTAGAACTTTGATAAAATATTTCCCTACTATTCTTAAAACTCTAAATTACAAATACATAAGGATTTAAAATGGAGCTTGGTAAACTGAAAGTAAACTTTAAAAAAAAACAATCACTGTTGATTTACCTTACTCTTTGCATCTTCTCATAAAACATAGCACAATACATAGCTGAACAGAAAAGATAGGTAACCACAGAAAGGAATTTTTTGGTTTAGGATTCAAGAGAGAAATATGCTGGTGTTCTGGAGTCCATTGGATCCTCTGCACTGGCCACAAGCAACTCTCTCCCCTTGCCAGAGATGAACCTCATTGCTCCTGCAGTTTGTACAAAGACCTCAGCTGAGGCTAACTCAGAAAATGGCATTCATTTTCTGAATGAATGCCATTCAGATCCCTCCCCTACCATCTTCATTGCCTCTAGGTGGATAACCAGAGTCAACTTTCAGCACAACCAGGAATGTATAGTCTGTGGCCTGGTGGAAATAAATTATACACAGAAGGAACTGCAAGAGTCGGTTACTGCACGCTAACAGCGCCTAAGGGGACATGTGTGGGAGGGGTGCAATGGAATGCTGATTTATGCAGTACTTCTGTGTGTAGTCTGGGACCAGTAGCATCAGAATCACCTACAAAGCTGTTAGAAATGAGAAGTATTTGGCCCACCCCAGACCTATAGAATCAGAAACTCTAGGAGTGGCATCCAGCAATCTGTGTTCTAACAAGCCCTCCTGGTGCTTCTGATGCCTGAAACAATTTGAGAACCCAAACTGAGAGCCCAGATCCCACTTCACATCCTCTTAGCTTCACTATGGCTTCTTCCAGCCACTTCTTGTTGCCAGCTGCTCTGCATGGGCTGCAACAGTCTTGCCACAGCTATATCCTGACAGTGCCTTGCCTCATGCCTGTGTCCTGCAACTCTCGCCTCCTGTCCTAGGGTTAACTTTTGGATCCCAAAGGCACAAATAGTACAGGATTCATCTCAATGCCGGGGCATATGCAGTCTGAAAGCCTGGGGAATTCCCAACTTCCCTAAGGATACATTTTTGTTTGCGGTACACGGGCCTCTCACTGTCGTGGCCTCTCCCGTTACGGAGCACAGGCTCCGGATGCGCAGGCTCAGCAGCCATGGCTCACGGGCCCAGCCGCTCCGCGGCATGTGGAATCTTCCCGGACTGGGGCACAAACCTGTGTCCCCTGCATCGGCAGGCGGACTCTCAACCACTGTGCCACCAGGGAAGCCCCCCTAAGGATACATTTTTGACAAATGGGAGATAGAAACTGGGAATATATTCTTCACACTTCCTCCCTCTGGATAGACTCTTTTGAGATGAAGTTTATATGGTTTCTTAGAGAGCAGATCTATGAGGTGAAGAAATCAGTAGCAATCAACATGATAACGTGTTCTTGGAATTTACCCTACCTTGTTACTCTCCCTCACCCCCCTGTCCTTCAGGTCAGCTCTCTGGGATCGTATTTCCTCAAACAGTGGTCACACATAAGCCTTTGCCTCAGACTCTAATTTCTGGGAGAATTGGGCTAAGAAAAAAGACACCCAGGACCTGAGATTCACTGCAGTATCATTGCTGCAGGTCTGATGCATACTTGCTATATAGAAAATGATATGCAAAATTAATGTTTCTATAATAGAATATTATTGTGAAATTTTTGTTATGTTTAACGTAGTAAATCATAAAGCAAATGCCTGATAGCAAACTAAGATATCAGATGTATGCACTTAATTTCCTATTTGTTATTGTTGGACAATTCTAGCAAATACTCAGAGGTTAACATGCTGTTTTCTTCTTTTGCTCTGCATCCCCACAAAACTGAACAGAGCTATGAATTCTTCAGTAGAATCATAAGCTTCTGTACACCATTTGGGAATAAGGAGCGTATCCCTTCAGCATTGGACTTACGAAGCAGCCTGATTTTTATGCTTTTTGTTTGTTTGTTTTGGATTTCCTTTGTTAAGAATTATTCACTTTGCAAACAAGGTAATGAAAGAGAGTATGCATTTTCATTTCTTCTTGGGACTCAGCAAATCTTTACAGAAATTAAGTTCCAGTGTGACCCAATGCCCCAGAGGGCAAAGATGCATGTAGAGAGACATGCTAATAATTTAGGAAATCTACGTGGGGGACAGGAATGATCAACTACTTATCTGTTGTCTGAAAAAGTCATTGGACTTCCTTAAGTGCCTAAATCACTATAAGAGAATGGCCCCAGCTCTGAGAAAATATTTCTGAGACTAGGCCAACTTTTGGGTTAGGATTTGGAAGATGATTTGAAAAAATCCCTGAAGTGACATATCCCCTTAACGTGCTCATGAGGATATCTTAAAATTCCTGTTAGGGGGTCCTTTTTAAAAAGTTTTTCTTTGAGCTTTACTGAGCTATAATTGACATGTAACATTGTGTAAGTTTAAGGTGTACAGTGTGTTGATTTGATATACTTATGTATTGCAGAATGATTACCACCATAGGTAACACTTCCAGCAGGTCACATAATGACCATTTCCCTTTTGTAGGGAGAACATTTAAGATCTACTCCCTTAGCAACTTTCAAGTATATAATACAGTATTAACTATAATCACCATGCTGTACATCACATCTCCCAAGCTTACTCATCTTATAGCCAATAGTTTGTACTCTTTGACCAATACCTCCCCATTTCCCCCAACCCCTAGGCCCCTGGGAACCAACATTCTGGGCTCCATTTCCATGAGTTTGGCTTTTTTAGATCACACATGTAAGTGATATCATACAGCACTTGTCTTTCTCTTTCTGACTTACTTTACTTAGATGTTGTCCCAAATGGGAGGACTTTTTTCTTTCTCGTGGTTGTATGATATCCCGTTGTATATGTATACACTGTAACTTCTTTAGTCGTTTATCCATTGACAGACATTTATGTAGTTTACCCATCTTGGCTGTTGTGAATAATGCTGGAATGAACATGGGAGTACAGATACCTCTTTGAGATCCTGTTTTCATTTCCATTGCATATATACCGAGAAGTGTGATCGCAGGATCATATAGTAGTTCTAATTCTAATATCTGAGATGATGTTTTCCATTACTGGCTGTAACCAGTTTACATTTTCACCAATAGAGCACAAGAATAGTTATCCCTTTCTTGAACACAAGCTTTGGTTTCCAGGAATATTAATTTTCATTACACTCAGGAAAAATAATGCAACTATTACTACTATATTATGAATTTGCTTACAAATTAAGAGATACAAAAACCCTAAGGTGATAGGTTAGGTTAGATAAATCTGGAAGGAGAAGGAAGATACGAAAAAAGTTTTAAGTGACTTCCTTTGAGTATTCAAAGTGGCCCAAGTACTCAAGTAGAAAAAAGTACTGAAGTAGAAAAAAGAAATTCAGTTCTTTCCACCAAAACCATCCCCAAACTATTTAGCTTAATGCATCTTCTCTAAGGCCTCTATACTCAGCCAATATTGTGTATTAGGACATGCATTAAAATGTTCTTCTTGCTCTCTCAGAATATTTCATAATTCAGTATTCATGCCCTCAACCTAAACCTATCTCCTTTTCAGACTTCTGCCTAACTCTGCTATAAGCATTTCTCTGTTGTCAATTCCAACTCCACACTACAACTTATCTCCAGCTAACCCTCTATCTCTGATATATCAGATCTTCATGAGATCGCTATACACACTTATGAACAAGACTTATTCAAGTGAATATCCATCAGTAATGATGTCCTCACTAACTCACAGCCACATCCCTAAAGTTCATGAAAACAAAGTGGGTAATTGAGTAAATGATAGAGGTGTATACTAAGAAAGGGCAATGGGTCGGGAAATAAAAGATAAAAATTCATCAGTTGGTTATGAAATGCGACAGACTAAAAACAATACAAATGCCATTTATTTTGTTTTCTTAAAAAATCCTACTATATTATACACATTTCCCTGGGTTTTCATAGATCACTTTTAATGATAATTTTTACTAGTTTTTAAATATCCATCTAACTTACATATACTATACTGGTTTTAAACTGCTCCCTATATTTTCTCCAGTTTCTTAAAGTTAAAAGTTACTGCAATGAAAATCTGGCTCTGCATAAAGTAGTCTTCTTGTGTGGAATTATGGTATTAGGATACATAGTCCCGAAGGTAGAATTGCTGAGTCAGATTGGATTATCATGTTGTCTTGTGCCACATATTGTTTATTGCAAAGCAAACATCTGTGTTCAGTTATTAGTTTCACCACAATCTAACAAGGTTTGAATGTTTTTACTTAAGCAAAAATTGTTTTCTCCATAGATGGAGAATACAGTGGTGTCCTAGGAAATGTTTATTTTCTACTTCTTTAATAACTGACAAAAGTGTACATTTCCCATGATTATATAATTTTTGTTTATATAAATTATTTCTTCATAATATTTGCCTTATTTAAAATAAAGAGCAAGACCCCATTAAGTAATTTTTAATAAACACTTTGAAAATCTTGTTTGATGCAAATATTTTCCAAACATGTTACTTTTATATTAGTTGCTGTCATGTACACAGAATTATCGTTATCTTGTATGTATTGATCTATCAATTTTTTTGAATCTCTTCTCTTCCCCAGTTCCAAAAGTTGGCATGCCCATGGTATGAATTCTGTGTTTATTATCTCTTCTATATCTATTCTCATTCATAAGTGATTTCATTTGTCTCATACTCCTTTGGCTTTAATTAGCATTTATGTGTAGGCGATTCCTAAATCTTTTTGCCGGACTTCAGTTTTTCCCTTAAGTTTCACATACATGTCCACCCGTGTTTAATCCCGTCCCCCCTGGTTCAACTCTTGACCCCTAAAATATGCAGCCAGATAGCAGACTCAAGCCTTTTCTTTGCATAGGTCAGATCACATGATTCATCTATGAGAAAGCATCCACTGGCTTCTCATCTCACATAGAATGCAATCCAGACTTCTTGCCCTGACCATCAAGGCTCTGGACGGCTATGCATTAGAGGTCCACATTTACCTTTTAATTCATACCATTCTAGTCTTTGTTTACTTCTCTGTATTCACATTGCACATTTTTCTGTCCTCAAACAAGCTAAGCTCGTGCCTACCCCAAGCATGTTTTTTTCTCTTGATGGTCTCTGAGTGGAATGTTTGTTCATGTTCCTTTTTTCTTGAGGTATAGATGATTTATAATATTATATTAGTTTCAGATGTACAATATAGTGACTCAATATTTTTACAGATTATAATCCATTTAAATTTACTACAACACAATGGCTATATTTCCACATACTTTACAATATATCCGTGTTCCTTATCTGTTTTATACATAGTAGTTTGTATCTCATAATCCCATACTCTTATCTTGAACCTCACCCTTTCCCTTTCTTTACTGGTAACTGCTAGTTTGTTCTATCTGTGAGGCTGTTTCAGTTTTGCTATATTCATTCATTTTGAAAAGAATTTTAGATTCCACATATATGCAATAACATAGAGTGTTTGCCTTTTTCCCTCTGGCATTTCACTAAGCATAATACTCTCTAGGTCCATCTATGTTGTTCCAAATGGCAGAATTTCATTTTTTACGGCTGAGTAATATTCCTGTGTGTGTGTGTGTGTGTGTGTGTGTGTGTGTGTGTGTGTATATGGCACATATTCTTTATGCATTCATCTTTTGAGGAACACAGGTTCCTCCCATATCTGGGTTATTGTAAATAGTGCTACTGTGAACATTGGGGTGCATGTATCTTTTCAAATTAGTGTTTTCATTTTCTTTGGATATATACCCATGAGTGAAACTGTTGCATCATATGGTAATTCTATTTTCAGTTTATTGAGGAACCTCCATACTGTTTTCCAAAATGGCTGCACCAATTTATATTCCCACCACCAATGTATGAGGGTTCTCTTTTCTCCACATTCTCACCAACATTTGTTGTTTATAGACTTTTTGATGATAAAAAATTAAATACAAGTTTAAATGCAAGTTAAAACCACAATAAGCTACCACCTCCCAGCATTCTGACCAGTGGAAGGTGGTACCTTATTGTGGTTTTAACTTGCATTCCCCTGATTAGTGATGGTGAGCATCTTTTCATGTGCCTGTTGGCCATCTGTATGTTTTCTTTGTGAAAATGTATATTCAGAACTTCTGCCCATTTTTTAATCAGATAATTTTTTTTGATATTGCATTATATGAACTGTTTATAAATTTAGGATATTAACCCCTTATTGGTCATATAATTTGAAAATATCCTTTCTCATTCCATACGTTGCCTTTTCATTTTGTCAGTGGTTTCCTTTAATATGCAAAAGTTTTAAGTTTAATTAGACCCCATTTGTTTATTTTTTGCTTTTGTTTCTTTTGCTATAGGAGACAGATCCAAAAAAGATTGCCACAATTTATGTCAGAGTGTTCTGCCTATGTTCTCTTCTAGTTCAGGTCTTACATTTAGTTTTTTAATCTATTTTGAGTTTATTTTTGTATGTGGTATAAGGAAATGTTATGATCTCATCTTTTACATGAGGCTGCTGAATTTTCTGAGCACCAGTTTTTGAAGAGACTGTCTTTTCTCCATTACATATTCTTGCCTTCTTCGCCATGAGCTAATTAATTATAGTTGTGTGTGGGGGTTATTTCTTGACTCTCTGTTCTGTTAATCTATTTATCTGTTCTTGTGCCAGTATCAAGCTTTTTTGATGACAGTGGCTTTGTAGTATAGTCTGAAGTCAGGCAGTGTGATACCTCCAGCTTTGTTCTTTTTTTCTCAAGATTGCTTTGGCAGTTTGGAGTGTTTCTACACAAATTTCAGGATTGTTTGTTCTAGTTCTGTGAAAACTGTCATAGGTATTTTGATGGGGATTGCACTGAATCTGTAGATTGCTTTGGGAAGTATGAATATTTTAACAATATTAATTCTTCCAGTCTGTGAACATGGGATACATTTCTATTTTTTTCTCTCATATTCAAGTTCCTTCATCAATGTATTATTATAGTTTTCTGAGTATAGGTCTTTCACATTCTTGGTTAAATTTATTCCTGGGTATTTTATTATTTTTGATATGATTTTAAATATAATTGCTTTCTTGCTTTCTCTTTCTGTTAGTTCATTATTAGTGTGTAGAAACAGAATAGATTCTGTATATTAATTTTGTATCCTGCATCTTTTATAAATTAATTTCTTAGTTCTAATCATTTTTTGGTGGAGACTTTAGGGTTTTCTGTATACAGTAACCTATCATCTTCAAATAGTGACAGTTTTACATCATCCCTTCCAATTTGGTTGTCTTTTAGTTTTTGTCTGACTGCTGTGGCTAGGACTTCCAATACTATGTTGAAAAGAAGTGGTGAGAGTGGGTATCTTTGTCTTGTTCCTGAATTTAGCAGGAAGGCTTTCAGCTTTTCACCATTGAGTATTATGCTGGCTATGGGTTTGTCATAAATGGCCTTTATTATATTGAGATATGTTCCCTCTATACCAACTTGGATGGGAGTTTTTATCACTAATAGAATGTTGGATTTTGTCAAATGCTTCGTCTCCATCTCTTGAACTGATCTTGTGATTTTTATCATTCCTTTTGTTAATGTGGTCTGTCACATTTATTGATTTATGGATATTGAACCATCCTTGTATCCCTGGCATAAATTCCACTCCTTTATGGTGTATGATCCTTTTTATATATTGTTGCATTCAGTTTGCTAATACTTTGTTGAGATTTTTTTCATCTATAGTCATCAGAGATATTGGCCTGTAATGTCTTTTTATAGTGTCTTTGTGTGGCTTTAGTATCAAGGTAATGGTGGCCCAATAGAATGAATTTGGGTGTTTTCTGTCTTCTTCCAGTTTTTGGATTCATTTGAGAAGGATAGGCATTAGGTCTTTCTTATATGTTTTGTAGTGTTCCCCTGTGAAGCCATCCAGTCCTGGACTTTTATTTGCTGAGAGTTTTTATTATAATGCAATTTCACTACTAGTGATTGATATGTTAAGATTGTCTATTTCTTCCTGATTCAGTCCTGACAGGTTGTATATTTCTAGAGTTTTGTCCATTTCTTCTAGGTTGTCTGATTTGTTGGCATATAACTGTAGTATTCTCTTATGATTTTTTGTATCTCTGTGGTATATTACTTGTTACTTATTCTCTTTTATTTTGTTTGTTTGGGTCCTCTCTCATTTCTTCCTGATGAGCCTGGCTAACGGTTTGTAAATTTCATTTACCTTTTAAAAAAGATAGCTCTTGGGCCTCCCTGGTGGCGCAGTGGTTGAGAGTCCGCCTGCCGATGCAGGGGATACGGGTTCGTGCCCCGGTCTGGGAGGATCCCATATGCCGCGGAGCGGCTGGGCCCGTGAGCCATGGCCGCTGAGCCTGCGCGTCCGGAGCCTGTGCTCCGCAACGGGAGAGGCCACAACAGTGAGAGGCCCGCGTACGGGAAAAAAAAAAAAAAAAAAAAAAAAAAAAAGATAGCTCTTGGTCTCACTGATCTTTACTACTGCTTTTTGGTCTCTATGTTATTTATTTCCTCTCTGATCTTTATTATTTTCTTCCTTCTGATGACTTTGGGCTTGTTGTTCTTCTTTTTCTGATTCCTTTAGATGGTAGGTTAGGTTGTCTATTTGATATTTTTCTTGTTTCTCAATGTAGGTCTGTATTCCTATAAACATCCCTCTTAGTACTAGCTTCGTTGAATCCCATAGATAATGGAAAGTTCTATTTCTATTTTCATTTTTCTCAAGGTATTTTCTTATTTCCTTTTTGATTTCTTCATTGACCCACTGGTTTTTAGTAGCATGTTATTTAGTCTCCACTGTTTGTGCTTGTCCTTTTTTTCTTTTTGTAATTGATTTCTAGTTTCATACTATTGAGGTCATGTAAAATGCTTGATACAATTTCTCTCCTCTTAAAATTTGTTGAGGGTTGTTTTGTGGCCTAGCATGTGACCTGTCTTGGAGAATGTTCCATGTGCCCTTGAAAAGAATGGGTATTCTGCTGTTTTTGGATGGAAAGTCCTGTAGATATTTATTAATTCCAACAGGTCTCATTTAAGACCACTGTTTCCTTACTGATTTCCTGTCTGAATGATCTGTTCATTATGTAAGTGGGGTGCCAAAGTCTCCTACTATTCATGTATTATTGTCAATTCATCCTTTTATGCCTGTTACTATTTGCTTTATGTATTTTGGTGTTCTGTATTTGGTGTATACACATTAACAAGTGCTTTATGTATTTAGGTGTTCTGTATTTGGTGTATACCCATTAACAAGTGTAGTATTAATTTCTTTTTTTTTTTTTTTTTCTTTTGTGGTACACGGGCCTCTCACTGCTGTGGCCTCTCCCATTGCGGAGCACAGGCTCTGGACGCTCAGGCTTAGCAGCCATGGCTCACAGGCCCAGCCGCTCCACGGCATGTGGGATCATCCCAGACCAGGGCACGAACCCGTGTCCCCTGCATCAGCAGGCGGACTCTCAATCACTGCGCCACCAAGGAAGCCCATTTTCTTTATTGTTATATAATGACCTATGTTTTCTTTTGTTATGGACTTTGTTTTAAAATCTATTCTGACTCATATTGTTATTGCTACCTCCACTTTCATGTCATTTCTTTTTGCATGAAATATCTTTTTCCATTCCCTCACTTTCAGTCTGTATGTTTTTAGCTTTGAGTTAAGTCTCTTGTAAGCAGCATATAGATTTGTCTTGTGTTTTATCCAGTCAGCCACCCTATGTCATTGATTGGAGCATTTAGTCCATTGACATTTAAAGTAATTATTGTTAGGTATGTACTTATTGCCATTTTCTTACTTGTTTTCTGGTTTTTACTGTAGTTCTTTTCTGTTTATTTTTTCTTCTTTTGTTTCTTCCCTTATGGTTTGATGATTTATTTTAGTGGTATGCTTGGGTTTCTTTCTATCATGTGTATTGCAGATTTTTGATGTGGAGCTACTATGAATTTTGTATATATTAACATAACTATGTCTACTGGTTTTAAACTGGTAGTCATTTAAGTTCAAACACATTGTAAAAGATTTAAATTTTTTACTCCCCATCCCCACATTTTGTTTTTTGATGTCATATTTATATCTTCCTGTTTATCCCATCACTGTTTATTGTAGTTATAGTTAACTTTATAATTTTTTGTCTTTTAATATTTGTTCTAGCTTACTTAAGTGTTTGATCTTCAGCCTTTACTATATGTTTTCCTTTACTAGGATGATTTTTCCTTTCCTATGGATTCTTACTTCTTGTTGTAACCTTTTCTTTTCCACTTAGAGAAAACCCTTTAACATTTCTCTTAGGGTAGATTTAGTATTGAAGAACTCTTAGTTTTTGCTTCTCTGAAAAGTTCTTCATATCTTTTTCAGTTCTGAATAATAGTCTTGCTTGATAGAGTATCCTAGTTTGCAGGGGTTTCCCTTTCATCACTTTGAATATATCATGATTCTCCCTTCTGTCCTTCAAAGTTTCTGCAGGGAAATCAGCTGATACCCTTATGGGGATTCCCCTATTTATGACTTGTTTTCTCTTGCTGCCTTTAGAATTCTCTCTTTATCATTAACTTTTGTCATTTGCATTATGATGTGTCTTGGTGTAAGCCTATTTGGGTTAATCTTGTTTGGTACCTTCTATACTTGCTGAATCTGAATATCTGTTTTGTTCTTCTGGTTTGGGAAATTTTCATCCATAATTTCATCCAATATATTTTTGATCCTCCTCTCTCTCTTCTCCTTCTAGAACCCCTATAATGACCTGTTGGTAGACTTGATGTTATTCCAGAGATCTCTTAAACTACTCTCAGTATTTTTTTTCCTTTTTTCTGTTCTGATTGGGTAATTTCCATTATTCTGTCTTCCAAATCACTTATGTGTTCTTTTGTATTTTGTATCACTTTGTGTGCTATTAATTCCTTCTAGTGTGTTTTTCATTTCAGTTTTTGTATTCTTCAGTTCTGACTGGTTCTTTTTTGTATTTCTTAGTTCCTTTTTAAAATTCTCACTGTGTTATCTTTTTTCCCCCTGGTTCAGTTAGCATTCTTAATACTAATGCTTTGAATTCTTTATCTGATATGTTGTTTATTTCTGTTTCATTTTTTAGTTTTTCAGGAGCTTTGCTATTTCCATTGAGATCAATTCCTCTGTTTTCTTTTAACTTTCTCTGTCTCTATGAAATTAGATGAAACAGTTACTTATGGTGGTCTTGAAAAGGTTTCCTCATTTGGGGTTATCCCTCTACATTCTGCATGTGCCCACTGCTTTTGGCCGGAGGGCTGGATTTGACTTGAACATAAGTCATGTCTTTCCTCAGAGCGTTCAGGCAGCTATCGCCTTGCTGGCATGTGGAGCTGGAGAAGGAGGGGCTAGGGCTGATGCCAGGTTTTAGCCTGGGCTGCTCTGCCCAGTGGCTGTCACCACCCTATCAGGGTCAGGGCAGGTCCCAAGTTGCTGGAGCAGAAGCCCTGAGGTCAAGTCCAAGGTGGTTCTTTTCCCTTCAAGTGTGTGCTCTCCTTCCTCCCAGCACCATCACCTTTGCTCTAGAGGGTAGCAGTGCTGGAACAAGAGGGGCCCCTGTGGCTTTTGGCATGTGTTGAGGCAAAGGTTGTGGAGGTTCCAGGTAGGGGTCAGGGCTGCTTCTGATGTGCTGCCTATGCAAAGCACCAGTAACAGCTACCCCACCCTGCTCTCGTACCCCTTAGGGTCTGAGTCTCCTTCTTCATTCATATTGACCTCTTAGCTTGGCCTCTGCCACCACTACCCTGGTATGGGGCTGCCACACAGGGCAGGTGGAGTCTGTGTGGGCTGTAGGCATGTGTAGGGATGGGGCTGTGTTGGTCTAGATACAGACAGAGTTTGGGGATGCTTCTGGTGCGCTGCCTGTGCAAGCACCAGTAATGGCTGCCCCTGCTTTGCTCAGATGCTGCATTGGGTCTGAGCTACCTCTGTGTCTCACAGCCAAGTTCTTTCTTTGTTTTTAGCGGCCCTTGCTCCAGTGTGAGCTGCAATGTGAAGTAAGTGGGGCTGGGGTGTTAGCTCAACTTAGGCTGGGTCGCATGCTGGGATGGACAATGGAAACCTAGATGATTCGATGTGGATCTTTCTTACAGTCTTGGTTGTACAGGGATCTTTCTGACAATTTCCACTAGTTTTCATTGAGAATTGTTCCACGTGTAAATGTATTTTTGATGTATTCCTGGGGGGAGGTGAGTTCCATGTCCTCCTGTTCTGCTGTCTTGATCTTCTCCTGGACGTTTGTTCTTCTCTCTCCTCTGTCTCTCTCTTTCTTTCAAGACATTGGTGGGAGAGAGCCTTTGGTGGACAAGGCTGCAGCTGGGATGGGGAGGAGCCCTACTTCCCAGGGTAGGTAGACTCCCCCCTCCAACAAGAAAAGTGACAGACCATGGGAATGTGCAATCATAGCAACCCCTGTGAGGGCACTCAGAACCCCAGTGCAGCTTTTTTTTTGGTCATTCATGTCGTAGTTCAAATGTAAGTACCTCAATGTCAGTTTTCAAAGAGGCTTTCCCAACCACTCTACCAGAAAATAAAGCTCTCAAGTCACTCTCTATGGAATTTCATGCTATTTTATCTCCATAATAACACTTAATAACATCTAATATCACCCTGGTTTTATTATTTTTAAAATTTTAATTTATCTGTTGTCTTCCTGTCTTACTGAAATAGAAGTTTTAGGGGAATAGCCATTTTGCCTATTCCTGTTTAGCTCAGTATGGTATCTCTGTCATCTTGAATAGAGGGAGTAACTCAATAAACATTTGTTGAATGAATAATTGACTTAATGAGTTTCTACTGTTATAAATCTGAGTGTTGTTTTGTGAGGAATCAGGACATCAGTATATTATTTTACCTGCTAGCTTTTTTCCCCATAATTTATTTCTTAATTTAAATTTAAATTTTTCATAGGTAATTCCTTTACACAGTTCCAAGATTTTAAAATATAAAATCTGCATATCTATCTATATCTATATCTATACATACATATATATATCTTTCCCACATCTCTTTTTTGACTCTTTCTTTAGTTCTCATTTCTATCACTCAGGGAACAACTATTTTTAGCTTCTTGTGAGTGCTTCCAGAGTTCTGTGTGTGTATACAAATAACTACAAATAAATATTCTTATTTTCTACATACAAACTATATAAATTTTGCACTACTGAATAAGTACCTCACCTTCAGGAAATATTTTCTGTTGCCTTCAAAGAACTGCCACTGCAGGGCCTCTTTTCACTTTCTCCTCTGTTCTTCTTCTTGTGCACCTTCTGCCAGATCTCACCTACTTACACAGTCAATACACATGTATTTGTTACATGCATAGTATATCTCTCTCCTAGTTTCATTGAAATGTTCCTGATAATTTAATTCATTGAAAGAGCTTTTTTTAGGAACTTAGTCTATCCTACTATTTACAGACTGTATAGACCTGAATGCCAAAGGGATCTCTGTTATCTGAGGTCCAGAAATCCTAAATTCAGTAAATACAAGCTAGGTATTTCTTGATGATTCATTAGAAAAACCTTTAGTAGAAAACAGCCTAACTAGAATGCTACAGGACATAGATTTAAGTTTATTTATTTATCTGGAACTTACTCTCATCCTTAAATCTAACAATGAATAATGTCTTTTCAGTTGCATATTCTTTTTCTTAATATTACAGACATTTTACCAAAGGGTGGCATCTTCTGTTCTTCACAGAAGACTTCTAACAGAATTTACTAATGACCCAAATTCTTGATCTGTACAGCCAAATCAGTGTTTTTGAAAATAAATTTAGATCAATGGGACACTGACATGCAGATAATGAAATAATATAAAGCATCTTTATAATTCAAATGGGCAAAATTTGATTTTCTGCTGTGCCCTGTGTCTTGCAAACATAGGCCGTAGCGTTTTCAATGGTATTGCACTCTCAAGAAGTAGATTGTCATGTACTGAAGAATGATCAGAGAAGGAAATAAATTTTATTTTGTATGATATTATGGAAAATGTTTTTTTCTACACCTGAGAAATATGTATTTGTTGTACGCCTAACTTAGAAAATTAACGAATTAAGATAATTACTCAGAACATTCAGAACAACAAACACCCTCACTGAATAAGAATGATAATTTGAAGACAGAACACTTTGTGGCTAGAATAATAGGTGAGTCATCCATACTTTGAAATCAGAAAAGAGTTAGAAAATAAGTGAAAATAGTGTGTACATGTATTTTAATTGAATGTCCCACATTTATTGTGCCAATGATTACACTAAAAATTAAATGTAAACTATTATTTGTACATATATAAATCTGTAATATTAACTTTATAATCAAATATTTTCTTACTTATATCATTAAAGAAGTATCTTATTTTTCTATTGTTTCCATATTTTTTCTCATAATAAATACTAGAATATTTTCTATTATATAATACTTAGAATCAGATAATTCATCAGTGGCTTTGTATTTACACTTAAGTATGAATTTATGATATTCTAGGAATTTCTGATTCTTTAAGAAACAATAAAACTGCAATGCAAAGATGGAAAAGTTGAAAGCACCCACTCTAAAATTCGGTTCAGGCATCCTGGACTTTCAAGGTGTGTTTCCTTTTAGACTAATACAAAGGACCTGCCTAAACTTGTCTCTGCTCCCTCTTTAAGTTTAATGATTTATAAGAGTCAGGTTTGTTTTTTTCAATCCCAGCAAAGGTTTACAAAGTTTTTTTTTTAAATTGCACTACTTATATCAATTAGGTATGGCTCCCCAAAAAAGTCATTACATTTACTTTATAAGACATATGATTAAATTTTATCCTAGAGGCAAATGTTTTATATTTCTACCCTCAAACATATTCCTATAATTATCTGTTCTTAGTCTTTTATTACTTCATGTTCTGCATACAAGTATAGCAAGTTAGTCATCTCCACTCCTGAGGTTCATTGTTTCCCAAATCCATAAAATTGGATTAACTCCTAAAATGTGCAATGTTTAGTTTCTTTTATCACATAAACACTAGAAGATCATTCATATTATCATATTATCTCTAACAATTTTCAAATCATTTTTTAAAAGTTAAAACAAGGCACTTAGTGATTTTTTGAAAATCAAGAAAAAATATCTTTGACTTGTTGAAAGCCTCATATATTTCCTCTGAAAAGCTTTGTCACCCAAAACTAGCTTTAGGCGTGGGGGTATTTATCCAGTGGCAACATGACTCTAAACATCTCTCACTGCCCTCCTTGCCAACTCCCTATCCCGTTTATTGGTAAGAGTCACGGTTTTGCTATGAAATATTCATGTGTGGAATGTCAGGCTGCTTCATCCTGTCAAGTGGATGACAGTTAGCTTGGAAGGCAGCTGTGTATGTAAATTAATCAAACTTACTTTATCTGCCCAAGTACATCTTCTGTTTCTTTGGGACTGAAAAAATCCAGCTATTTCCCAATGCACTGTGCAGTGAATTTAGAGCTAGGAGATTTTTGTAGATCTGTCTGTTTTCTTCTCCAGTCTAGCAGGACAGTTGACATTATTGTCCTGTTGAACACTTTGTGAAACCATTTACAGATCAAGAAAAGTGATGTAATTGGCTTTTCTTACAAAAATTCTAGAAGGGTTTGTTAGGTTCTCAGGAACACAAAAACACACAGTGAATCTCATTGGCTCCCCATTGCCTTGTGCTCTAGATTGTCAAACCCTGATCCTTGAAAAGCTGCAGCAGAATCATCTTCCCAATTAGAAGATTGAGGTTGAGGCCAAGCAAGCTATTTTGCACATGAATTTTTATTGAACATTTTAAGTCCAAACACCTTACCTGACCTCTTTACAGTCTGGTTCTAACTGATATTCTGCTGTTCCTGTTTGAATACTTTACCTTCCAGGCATCGTAAACGTTTCACATTCTTTGGCATGCCATCCTCTCTTTCTCCTCCATGCTTCTGTGGTTTTCTCTGCCTAGCCTACCCACTGCCTTATGTGTTTGAAAAACTCTTACTCATTCTCTAAAACCCATTTCGAATATTGTGATCCCAAGTAGAGTCTGCAACTCCATCTTCTGTGCACGTACAGCTCTTTGTATTTCTAGCATTACATTTTAGTACATTAGGCTAAAATTAAGTATTTCCTAATCCAATTCACTCTTGGATTTTGAATTCTCAAGGACACGGATCATTTCTCTTTTTTTAAAATCCTTCTATTGTATTTCTTTTCTAACATCATTCATTCAGTTTGCAACAGTCTGCCATACTTAAACTTTGAAAGTACTTTATATATTATACAGAAATGTGAATGCTTTCCATAATATGTAATGTGACATTTGCACACTTCCTTAAATATATCATTTAATTTAGAGTACATTTTTAGAGCTTTTGAAAACTACACATGTAGCAAATCATGAGTTCATAAATTTCAACTTTATTCATTAAAGTATGTTGGACAAAAAATATCCTTTGTAACTTTGAGATACCTGCCAGTCACTTGTTATCACTCAGACTCAGTTTGCAAGTTATTTTGAAGAGATACATGATCTCTTCAAAAGTTCATTTAAGCTGTTGTTTTCTATTCATGAACCTTGACAGGAGCCATCAGAGATCAAATTTCATTACCTTTTCTCCAGGTTGAACCAAAACCATTTAGTTTTTTATAAGCCTGCAGAGAAGGAGAGTCTATAGCCTGAATCATTTCAGTGATTAACGATGCTCACTACCAAGACAGTTTTATTTATTTTTAATATGGCTCATTCAGTGTAAGTCTATTTTCTTTGGCCTTGTTTTCAGAAAAGATGGAAAACAGAAAATCACCATCCTCTGCTTAACAATCTCCAGACTTAACAGTCTCAGTTTCTTTAGCTTCTGAAATGGCTCCTATATTCCAACTGTTAACCATCTTTGTAGCTCTCCTCTCAACACTGCCCTGACTCCCTTAAATTGTGGACTTCATAATGCTTTTATAGGTGAAGGTTCAGTACGTTTTTTTTGGAATTTCTTGTAAACAAAACTGCATTTTTCTATAGCAGAGTTTTAGAATCACATATTTTCCAGAACATTCTTCACTGGAAACTCTCCTATATGCCCCAAAGATGATTAATATAAATAATTAAAGGTACAAGAGGTTGTTTTCTTCATTTCTTTTTTAGATAGTTTCTTGATAGTGTATAGAAGTGCAACTGATATTTGCATGTTGATTTTGTATCCTGCAATTTTGCTGAGTTTCTTTATTTGTTCTACCAGATTTTTTTTTGATATGTGGAATCTTTAGGGTTTTGTACATGTAATATCATGTCATCTGCAAACAGATAATTTTATTTCTTCCTCTCTGATTTAGATGACTTTATTTCTTTTCCCATTTACAATACAATAAAAAAAACAATAAAATATTTAGGAATAACTTAACTAAGAAGATAAAATACCTATAGACATAAAACTATAAAACATTGATCAAAAAATTAAGACAAAAATAATTGGAAAGACATCCCATGTTTATGGATTGGAAGACAATATTATTAAATATCCTTATTATCCAATCTACAGATTCATGGCAATCCTCATTAGAATCCCATTGGCCTTTTTTACAGAAAGAGTAAAAACAATCTAAAATTCATATGAATCAAAAAGGACCTCAAGAACAGTGATATTATGTGTAAAGGTCAAGGATACGTAGCTAGGGGTGATAATTTAGATTTATAAGGAGGTTTGAATTTGTTTGTATCTGTTGGCTTTTACTTAGTGTCTGTTCTTTGGTCTTTTTTATTAGTATATTTTCTCTTATCAACTCAGTTAGAATTTTTTCAGGTGGGCTGATACAACAAACTAAGCCTGGGCCTTTGCATTGTTACAAAGGAAGTGCTTGCCATGAACTGAGGAGTTAGGAAACTGGGTGGAGAAGAGAGAAAGAAGCATTTTCTGGACCTCTTAGAAATGCCTTGTCTAATCAAAAAAGTAGTCAATGTATCTCTATCTATCTGTCGATGGAGAAAGAGGGAGAGAGAGATTACAAGGAATACACGGTTGGGGGACTAGTGAAGGAAGTCTGCAATCCAGAGGGCAGATGGTCAGGAAGGCAAGATCATGAGCAGACAGAAACCCCCATGGGCACTTGATGAAGCTGTTATCACCAGCAATCAGGAAAGGAAGATCTTGTAAAGGAAAAATAACTTGTAAACCAACAATTGTTGGGGTATGGCTCAGGGGGGTGCCTAAGTCTTCTTTTAAAGGGCTTCCACTGATTAAGTCAGGCCCACCAGTATAGTCTCTCTTACTTAAAGCCAACTGATTAGAACTTTAATCCCTTCCTTATAAGCCCCTCAGAGCAGTACCCATATTGGCATTTGATTGAAAAATCAGAAGACGGCTTCCCTGGTGGCGCAGTGGTTAAGAATCCACCTGCCAATGCAGGGGACATGGGTTTGAGCCCTGGTCCAGGTAGATCCCACATGCCATGGAGCAACTAAGCCCGCGAGCCACAACTACTGAAGCCCGTGTGCCTAGAGCCCGTGCTCTGCAACCAGAGAAGCCACCGCAATGAGAAGCCTGCACACCACAACAAAGAGTGGCCCCTGCTCGCCACAACTAGAGAAAGCCTGCATGCAGCAATGAAGACTCCAACGCAGCCAAAAATAATAAATAAATTCAATAAATAAATTTAAAAAAAAGAAAAACCAGAAGAAAATATGTGTATGCTACAAAATAGCTGCTATACTCCTTTCCATTGTTGTAGTAATCAGTGTGACACATCATAAAAATATGTGTGAATACATATTTCTTCAAAGAAACAGTTTTGCAGTTTCTCAAAATGTTAACCACAGAATTAGATGACCAATAATTCTATTCCTAGATATCCACAGTAAATAAAATGAAAAGATACATCCACACAAAAACATATACATGAATATTCATAGTACCATTATTCATAGTGGCCCTGAAGTGGAAACACACTACATGGCTATCAATTGATGAATGGATAAACAATACATGGTATATCCATATAATGGAAAAAGGAATGAAGTACTGAGATACACTAGAACATGGATAAACCTCAAAAGCACTACACTAAATGTAAGAGGCCACTACCATATTGTCTTGATTACTGTAGCTTTGTAGTATAGTCTGAAGTCAGGGAGCCTGCTTCCTCCAGCTCCATTTTTCGTTCTCAAGATTGCTTTGGCTATTCGGGGTCTTTTGTGTTTCCATACAAATTGTGAAATTTTTTGTTCTAGTTATGTGAAAAATGCCTGTGGTAGTTTGATAGGGATTGCACTGAACCTGTATATTGCTTTGGGTAGTAGAGTCATTTTCACAATGTTGATTCTTCCAATCCAAGAACAGGGTATACATCTCCGTCTGTTTGTATCATCTTTAATTTCTTTCATCAGTTTCCTATAGTTTTCTGCGTACACGTCTTTTGTCTCCTTAGGTAGGTTTATTCCTAGGTATTTTATTCTTTTCGTTGCAATGGTAAATGGGAGTGTTTTCTTAATTTCACTTTCAGATTTTTCATCATTAGTGTATAGGAATGTAAGAGATTTCTGTGCATTAATTTTGTATCCTGCTACTCCACGAAATTCATTGATTAGCTCTAGTAGTTTTCTGGAAGCATCTTTAGGATTCTTTATGTATAGTATCATGTCATCTGCAAACAGTGACTGCTTTACTTCTTCTTTTCCAGTTTGGATTTCTTTAATTTCTTTTTCATCTCTGATTGCTGTGGCTAAAACTTCCAAAACTGTGTTGAATAATAGTGCTGAGAGTGGGCAACCTTGTCTTGTTCCTGATCCTAGTGAAAATGGTTTCAGTTTTTCACCATTGAGGATGATATTGGCTGTGGGTTTGTCACATATGGCCTTTATTATGTTGAGGTAAGTTCCCTCTATGCCTACTTATGGAGGGTTTTTTTAATCATAAATGGGTGTTGAATTTTGTCGAAAGCTTTTTCTGCATCTATTGAGATGATCATATGTTTTTTATTCTTCAGTTTGTTAATATGGTGTATCACATTGATTGATTTGCATATATTGAAGAATCCTTGCATTCCTGGGATAAACTCCACATGATTATGGTATATGATCCTTTTAATGTGCTGTTGGATTCTGTTTGTGAGTATTTTGTTGAGGATTTTTGCATCTATGTTTATCACTGATATTGGCCTGTAGTTTTCTTTCTTTGTGACATCTTTGTCTGGTTTTGGTATCAGGGTGATGGTGGCCTCGTAGAATGAGTTTGGGAGTGTTCCTCCTTCTGCTATATTTTGGAAGAGTTTGAGAAGTGTAGGTTTTAACTCTTCTCTAAATGTTTGATGGAATTCGCCTGTGAAGCCATCTGGTCCTGGGCTTTTGTTTGTTGGAAGATTTTTTCATCACAGTTTCAATTTCAGTGCTTGTGTTTGGTCTGTTCATATTTTCTGTTTCTTCCTGGTTCAGTCTCGGAAGGTTGTGCTATTCTAAGAGTTTGTCCATTTCTTCCAGGTTGTCCATTTTATTGGAATATAGTTGCTTGTAGTAGTCTCTCATGATCCTTTGTATTTCTGCAGGGTCAGTTTTTACTTCTCCTTTTTCATTTCTAAATCTATATGTGTAGTCTTTTTACTTTTTTGATGATGTTGTTCAAAGCACAAAGGATGTATTTCTGATAAAAATAATTCACTAATTTCTTTACATACAGACATGACTCAAAATTAATTGCTCAGTTGAAGAAAGAAGTATACTGACACCAATTCTAGGATTATTTAATATAAATAAGAGACAGGTAGAGAACATAGTATTTGAATGATCCTTGACTGAGCTATACTTGAGCTATGACTGGCTTGGAATTCTAAAGTATTCTGATTGATTGTTTGTATCTGCTTTTATACATCACAATTATTTTTTTCCTTTTCAGTTAATATTCTCAGATAATGTATATAAGGTTAAGGTAAGACATTTGAATATTATGCCATCTTAGTTTATAGATGTAATAAGATTCTGCCTACTGAATTTGTGTTTTCCTAATGAGATTTGGTTAGTTAGCCCATTCACTAGCAAACTAAGACAAATTTCTGTAATTAGTATCATAAATATTTATAAAAGACTATAGTCAACACAATTTAGGTTTTTTGAATTTTTTATAAATGCTACCTTATTCACTGTGTCAGGTATTTCCCTTGCAAATGAACTTTTTCCTACTAGTGCCTTCAGAATCAATAAGTCTCAGGAGATTTCTTACATCTATTAAACTAGAGATGACAAATGCTGTCAAAATAAAATACAAGTAGATTCCCAATGTCAACATTTGTCTACATTCTATATAGGTTACCAGAAAAAAAGGGAGTCTCATCACAAAGCTATCATAAATAATAGTGGTGCAATATACTACATTATTTTATCCAGCTCCAGTTGACTTATTCAATTATCTAAAAATACCCCCAACTTTAAACTTATATATCTGAAGTCAGTCATCTTAATCTATAATTACTTAAAGGTCATCACTTCATCTGTGCTCTTTGTGTCAAGATAATTAAGGATTGCAACTTTATAAGAAGCCCTTAACAGTCAGTCAATAAGCATTTATTTGAGGACATAGTCAAAATAAATGGACAAAAATTATGGGCTGCCATTCTTCTTTACTTCATGGAAATTGTGTATGTGTTCTCTTATAATTTTAATAGCTGAGATAATGGGCTTCAACTATTAAAATTAAGTATTAAGAAAGAATCGGGCCATTTTTCTACTTGGAAAAACCAAGGCAACATAAATAATATTTAAGTGATTCAGTTGCACACAATTACTAATTGGCCCCTTGAATTATTTTATCCTTCTCTGTTTAACTAGGCTGTCTCCCACATTATTCATTGTAAAATGGGATATAAATTGTGGTTTTAAAAATATTGTGATATACTCATCATGATTTGTTATCCTTGCAACAGCATTAAAGTGATTGATGCCTTCTAAAGAGCTACAAAATAATAAAATAAACTGTGGAAAGTGTAAGTTGTCACAGGTCATAGCAGATACACCCTAGATGAAGTTAGGGATGTCATTGACAAAAGGCTTTGAAACAAAGAGTGATAAAGAAATAGACAACGTCATATAAAGATCATGTCCTTCTCAAGAGAAAGGATGCTTATTTACATGAAGCCTCTAATTTAACATAATGTGATTTGAATTGTGACCCACGGAGTGCTTTGTGCCTTTCTCTTTTATCGTCCTGGACCCGGCCCCTGCTGGGACAAGTCTGCTGTGGGAGATTGAAATTGCCTCCTTCCCTTCAGATGCAGCTGCCAAGACTCTGCCTCTCAGGCCTGTGTTCACCAAAACAATGATTATCTTGGACACTTGTAAAATCATGGAAACCTCATTTGCACCTAAATACTGTCTATGTACATGAATAATAATTGCTCATCTTTCAGGTAAAATTATATAAACATACAGAGAAGGCACAGTCTTGGACATATTTATGGCAGGTTGACTAAGACTTTTCAAAAATTATTACATCAGGCTAATTAATCTCTCAAATTTTGTACAAGGAGGTCTGTCCACATTAACCAATGCCAACATTTTATTCTCATCTCCTGCTGTTCCACACCTCAAACCAAAATGCCTTGTGCAGCCAAGATCATTGAACATAGTTTTAATGGACAATATTTACTCACCACTTGACATGCTTGTGACCCTAGATGGAGGGCTTTACATGCATGAAAAATATGCTGTATAATCGTGGAGAGGTGGTCAAGTCATAATAATGAAAAAGAGCAGGAATATTGTACTAAGATGTACCTAGGTTCAAGTCTTGTTTATGTCTCATGCAAGACTGGACTTATAATTTCTACACTTCTGCTTCTTCATCTTTGAGGTAAAAATGGTAATCATAACTTAGAGATTTTTTTTGTGTGTGTGTGGTACGCGGGACTCTCACTGTTGTGGCCTCTCCCGTTGTGGGGCACAGGCTCTGGACGCGCAGGCTCAGCGGCCATGGCTCACGGGCCCAGCCACTCTGCGGCATGTGGGATCCTCCCGGACCGGGGCACGAACCCGCGTCCCCTGCCTCAGCAGGCAAACTCTCAACCACTGCGCCACCAGGGAAGCCCTAACTTAGAGATTTTAAGTGACTTGTCCATGGAAACAGCCAGCAACATGTGAGTTCGTATTCAAACCCAGGGCTAAAGTCTATGTTCTTTTTTTTTTTTTTTTCCGGTACACGGGCCTCTCACTGTTGTGGCCTCTCCCGTTGTGGAGCACAGGCTCCAGACGCGCAGGCTCAGCGGCCATGGCTCACAGGCCCAGCCGCTCCGCAGCATGTGGGATCTTCCCGTACCGGGGCACAAACCCGTGTCCCCTGCATCGGCAGGCGGAGTCTCAACCACTGTGCCACCAGGGAAGCCCAAAGTCCATGTTCTTAATCAGTAAGTTTTACTGTTGCCATTATTCCTTGTAGCTTTTCTACTTCTCACAAGAGTATTGAAACTCTTCAGTTTATTGAAAAACAATGTTCTATTCATACGGTATCAGGGACAGGGATGAACTGATATTATTTTGTATTTCTAGACAATTTATATCCTATCATACATTTTAAGTTTTGAAAACTATTGTACAGTGTTTCCCACAGCTTGTCCACTCCTAGCTCTCCCACTTTTGTCTCTTACCTCAGGTGTCATAAAGAATTGTGTGCATTGTGCATTGTCATGCATGGGTGGCAGAGTGGGGGATGGTAGCATATGTATAGGGAAAGAAGGGGGGAACTGAATGTAAGTAGTGTGTTTGAAGAAATGAAAAACTTGGCTCCTTCTTTCTAACTTCAAGTCTTGTTGTGGGTGCTCTTTGAATATGAGGACAAAGTGTTTGTCAATATTGATGACTGCTTCTAATGAACTGGAACCTTTTGGTTCTAATTGTGTTTTTTAATACTAGTACAGAATACGGTTAAGCCGAGGTGAATGAGAGGAGTAAAGGAGAGAAAGTAGAGTGATTTTTTTGGTGTTACTGAAATCTAAGTAATAACTGAAGGGTTATACAAATGAATATAAATCCAGAGGCCTTCAGAATGAACTTGCCTTTTGTTCTGTTTTATGAAGAACTTAACTTTTGTTCTGTTTTATGAAGAACTTGGAGTGAACTCTTGAGCTCTTGTCGTTATAGGTGCTTCATCCAAAAACATCTGACAGACTAGATTAGAGGAAACACAATAGATTTTAAAAATGTTATTTTAACTCTCTTTCTCGGCCCTTTGTGCACACATAGAAAATGAAAATTTACAGAGCCCTGCATTGTCCATGAAAACCTAAAGATGCTAAAGAAACAGATCTTTGGGTTTCACTGGATTGACACTTATTTTTATCCAGTGGAGTGCAGGTCAAAGGCACCCCATAAGCTGAATTTGTAGCTCTAGGAAGCAGTGTTCTGAACCAGAAAACAGGAAAGAGTATTAATCAAAAGTGAAAAGGTTCTGCTGAAAGCAAACCAGCCTTGGAAAATGATTTTAAAGATCATCTGCCATGCACACAATTATTTTGTAGTTGCAGTTCATGCCAAGACTTTAAAGAGAACCGATGGAAAATTTCATTATTCAAATATGCACTATATATACATTGTAATCCCCGTCACTCACCAGGGCAAGGCAAAAGTGACATAAAGACAGAATATTTAAAAAATCTAATTGTCCCATACTGTACAAAGTGAGGTATCATTGCAAATATTTATTTCCATTATGAGATATACAGAGGCATGAGAATAGTTTCTGAACTGTATAGACTTTTACAGATATTTTAAAATATGTCTCAAAACTGATGGATGACTGACACTATTATTCCTTATTTTCATTTTCTCATGTATTTTACCAGCTCAGGAAGGATCTAATTTAATATAAATTCCCATCACAGTCTGTAACTTCCTCTCCATTTTCATAGTAGTAACCTGAGACCCTGCTTCAAACATGGTTAAGCTAGTTAAAGGTGTTGAAGACACAGTTTTGTCATTTTAAAAGACACAGTCCTTAAAGATGGGGTAAGGTTGATAGATTGAAGATGAAGTCTAAGATACTCTGTCTCATGGAAAAATAAAATCAACTGAAAGAGATTATTTCTCAAATGCCAAATCAGTGAACCAGTTGTTTGCCCCAGAGGTTTCTATATAAATTCATGAATATACATCCTGAAATATGTATCAATTCAAAGAAACAACTACCCTTTTATTTAAAAAATAGTATAATTAAGTGAAAACACTTACTACATTAAATGCATTGTTGTTTTGTTGAGAAAACTAGTTAAAGTAAAATATTTCATCAATAGACTTTTTTTCATTCTAACTCCAATCATAGATTTGCTTTAGCTTACCTGGCAAAAGATAGGGCTATTGTGGAGAATTAGGAAACAAAATAGGTGTAAATCTTCAAAATATTATAAAATACACTTTCAAAAATAATTCTGTGGAAGAAAGAGGCAGTGTCTTTTGAAACTCAACAGCAGTTCCAGTATTTTAACTTCGAACTTCATGTGTTCTAGTTTCATATAACTCTGTGCTTCTGAAGCTTGTTCTCTGAAGTGAAAGTAATTACATTAGTTCTGCAAGGTTTCTTCTTACTCAACCACACTATCTTTCCTTCACAGGAATCTTAGCACACTATGCACTAAATGTGTAATACACTGTACAATAAAGTCAGTACATACCTCAGATGTATTTTTATCTAAGTGGTATCCATGTTACTTTATTATTCTTCTGAAAAATCATCTTCATTTCTGGAGATCATATGTATAAAGTGCCTTTGTATTAAATGCATAGGACATTAATGTGTATCTAATTCACAAAAGTTAGTTGGTTTTAAATCCTCTTGCCCTGAGTAATTGACTTGCTTAGTACTTCTGTTTTCTACAATGTATTCTTTTCTTTTACATTGAAATATGGTTGATTACAATATTATATTAGTTCCAGGTATACAATATAGTGATTCAGTAATTTTATAGATTTTACTCCATTTAAGGTTGTTACAAAACACTGGCTATATCTCCCTGTGCTGTGCAATATGTTCTTATTGCTTTTTCTATTTTATATATAGCAGTTTGTATCTCTTAATCCCATAACCCTATTTTACCCCTCTTCCCACTGGTTACCAATAGTTTGTTCTCTATATCTGTGAGTCAGTTTTCTTCTCTTCTAGGAGATTTATGATTTCAGGTCTTATATTTAGGTCTTTAATCCATTTTGAGTTTATTTTTGTATAAGGTGTAAAGAAATGTTCTAATCTCATTCTTTGACATGTAGCTACCCAGTTTTCTCAACACCACTTATTCAAGAGACTTTCTTTTCTCCATTCTATATTCTTGTCTCCCTTGTCATAGGCTAATTGACTAGAGGTGTGTGGGGTTATTTCTGGGCTCTCTATTCTGTTCTGTTAATCTAAGTGTCTGTTTTGGGGCCAGTACCATGCTGTTTTGATGACGGTAGCTTTGTAGTATAGTATAAAGTCATGAGTGTGATACCTCCAGCTCTGTTCTTTTTTCTCAAGATTGCTTTAGCAATTTGGAGTCTTTTGTAGTTCCATACAAATTTTAGAATTATTTGTTCTAATTCCATGAAAAAGTAATAAATGAATTCAGTAAAGTTGCAGAATACAACTTAATACACTGATTAGTTTACAGAAATGTGTTGTTTTTCTCTAATAAAGAACTATCAAAAAAAGGCAAAAGAAGTCCCATTTAAAACTACATCAAAAATAATAAAATACCTAGGAATAAAATTACCAAGGAGGTGAAAGCCTATACTCTGAAAATTCTAAAACACTGATGAAGGAATTTGAAAATAATATAAAGAAATAGAAAGATACACTGTGTTCCTTGATTGTAATAATTAATATTATTACAATATTATATATTCTTTATTTTAATATGCTTTTTAAATTTGGTGATCAAATATTTATTAATTATCAACTCTAGGTATGTATATAACTATATGTTTTGTTCAACAAGTGCTTCTTGAATGCCTATTGTGTTAAAGGAATTATATGGTGGGATTTGGGTGTAAAAATACATAGTCTTGATGGTCTTATCCTCCAAAAACGTGTACAGTGCAAAATAATGAGCCAAGTACTGTTCCAAATTAAAAGTCCCTGGGTAATTTTAAGTCCTTCAACACAGTCACTAAGGATGTATTACCAGAGAAACTCCACTGTCTCATTTTAAGCACATTATTTATTTCAGTAATTTGACTGATAGTGTTTAAAATATAGTTGTTACACCTTTAAATTGGATAACTTAAAAATTTTTTAATGCAAATGTGCTTGATCTTGTTAAATATTTTAGTTTCTAATAACATTACTAATTATTATTTTTAACATCAAGACAGTTAAAAATACATTAAAGGAGTTTTTATCTAAATGGACCTCTATGATGAATTCTTTGGTAACTGAAGGAATAACTGAAGGATTATTCAGCAAAGGGAAATTCTAAGTTATTGAGGTCTTGCATAACTTTTGAAATTCCTATGTTGAGGAAATACCTATTAAAAACTACCATGGATTTAATTAGAACTTTTTTCTTCCGTAAATGAATCAAAGTTTTAGCTGAATTTTTGTCTTATGCATCTTCAGGGTCAAAGTCTTCTTATCACTAGTACTTGAGATCAGGAGCACTAACCCTTTTTTCTAGGATTATGTCATAAAATGCTGTCCAACTACATTTGTATGAGTATCTCAGACAGGTGCAAAGATGTGACTAAAGGTGAGGATGGAAGCTACAATTATGTACAATGCCAGGAGAATGCTCTGATCATATATGCAATATCTCTGCCACAGATCATGAGAGCTGAGTGTGTTAATGTCCTATGGGTAGTTCTGGGTGAAAAACATGCTACAAATAGTATATGATATGTGCTGTTTTAAAAATAATTTATTATATTTAATTCAAACTAAAATCATAAAGCTCTTAGAAGACAACAGAGGTAAATCTTTGACCTTGGCAACAAAAGAAAAATAGATAAATTGAACTTTATCAAAATTAAAAGCTTTGGTTCATCAAAGAACATCATCAAAAAAGAGCAACCTACAGAGTGGGAGAATAATTTTGCAAATCTTTGCATATATTCAAATCATATGTCTAATAAGGGTTTAATATCCAGGTTATACAAAGAACTCATACAATTCAACAACAAAAGGACAAACAACCCAATTAACAAATGGACAGAGGACTTGAATAGACAGTCCTCCAAAAAAAGAGCTATTCAAATGACCAATAAGCACATGAATTGCTCAACGTCATATGTCACTATGTAAATATAAATCCAAACTATCATGAGATACAACTTCAAACCTTCCGGCATGCAAATCATCATCAGAAAACAACAAATTCTGGTGAGGTAGTGGAGAAACTGGAACCCTTATACATTTGTTGGTGGGAAGGAAAATGGTAGACCCACTGGGGAAAACAACATGGCAGTTCCTCAAAAAATTAAATCGAATTATCATATAACCCAGAAATTCTACTAATAGATATATACTTACTAGAACTGAAAAGAGTCTCAAATAGATACTTGTACACCAGTGTTTACTGTATCATTATTCACAATAGTCAAAAGGTAGAAATAACCAAGTGTCCATCAGCAGATGAACAAAATGCAATATATCCATACAATGAATAATATTCAACCATGAAAAGAAAGGAAGTTCTGAAACATATTACAATATGGATAAATCTTAACGAAATTATGCTAAGTGAAATAAGACATAAAAAAACAAATTTCATTAATATACGATATTTGTTTTTCTCTTTCTGGCTTATTTCACTCTGTATGACAGACTCTAGGTCCATCTACCTATTGGTAGGGCAGGAATAGAGATGTACACCTAGAGAACAGACGTGGACATAGTGAGGGAAGGGGAGGGTGGGACGAATTGGGAGATTAGGTTTGACATAAATACACTACCATGTGTAAAATAGATTACTAGTGGGAACCTGCTGTATAGTGCAGGGAGCTCAGCTTGGTGCTCTGTGATGACCCAGATGGGGGCAGGGGAGAAGGGGAGGAGGGAAGTCCAAGAGGCAGGGGATATAGGTATACATATAGCTGATTCACATATTGTAAAGCAATTTTACTCCAATAAAAATAAAATAAGATAAATAAATGTTTAAAAAAGACAAATTTCCTATGAGCCCACCTATATGAAATACCTAGGATAGGCAAATTGATGGAAACAGAAAGTACATTTAAGGTTAACAGGGACTGGAAGTGGGAATAGGGAATTATTGCTTAATGGTTACAGAGTTTCTATTTGGGTTGATGAAAACAGTTTGGAAATAACGGTGATGGTTGACAACATTGTGAATGTAATTAATGCCACTCAATTGTACACTAAATGGTTAACAAAAACCCCACAACTTTTAATGTCATATACATTTTACCACAATAATATATTTTTAAAATTTACTACTTTTAGTTCATTTTAATTTATTTTATCTACTTGTATAAATATGACTCTATAAGAAAAATGAATATATTATTATTCATATTTTCCAGGCAGTAATAATTATGTCAAGACATTTTATTGAGTGCTTCAATGTTCCAGGCCCTGATTTAAGAACTTTTCAATTATTAACTCATTTGTACTCATAAAAACCCTATGAAGTAGAAATTATTATGTTAGCTATTTTACAGGTGAGGAAACTGAGCAACAGAATGTTAAGTAAGTCATTCAAGGTGCAGTAGAGTGGCGAGGCCGAACAACAGCCCCAGGCAGTCTGGTTCCAGAGCTTCTGATCCTAACCACTAGGCTTGACCATTTTGACATTTTGAGCTTTATTTTGCTTTGACATTTGAAACTTAAATTATTCATCTTAAAATGAAGTTCAGTGCTCAGACCCAGGCCAGTGAATGCCTGTGTGCAAGTAAAGTGGATTCTTTTCACTTCTTTCATTTCAAGACAATTTTATTATGCCATCTTCCAGTTCTCCCTGGAACTGATTTAATTGCTTCTACTACTAGTTATTATTAAAATGTGGCAAGTGGTTATCAGCACTTTTGCATTCAGACTACACATGCCATGTCTCATTTTCAATATGCCACTTGAAAATTGCTCTTTAGTCCGTAAGAGCTGTGATGCTGAAAGGACAGTTAGAATATGGGATATGTTACTGAAATAGCCTTTTCTACTTTTTTATGAACTTTCTGTCACAGTGGTCTGTCAGCTTCACAGTGACAGGAGGATAGATTAAATTACTTTCTTGAAAAGAGACCCATACTGCATCTACATCATCTTTGTGTTCCCAGCACCAGACATCATGGTTGGCATATAGTTGATGTTCGAGACACTTTTATTACATCAATGAAGGAAGGGATGGTACAAACACACCTGAGTAATTTTCTAAAGACTCTTTGTAATATCCTCATCTACTGTGTGACATCACAGGAAGACAAGGAACTGAGTCTTGTCCATTACATATGTGTATGTACCCTGATCGAATGTGAGCTCTGCCGTATTTCTGCAGTGCCCATGGTGCCATGGTTGTATTTTACGTTGTTCTGTCTTTGGAGTTTATGCACTTTGGATTTGAATGATTTGATGATACAAAATACTTCACTGGATGTGAAAAGGAGTGAGGAGAAAGATAACTGTTTCTGGCCAGTGTGGAGAAAGTCCTCCTTTTTCGCACTACTTCTTGAATGAGTCTACATAGGGCTAGACTCTGTTTAGGGTGAGGGATGTGAGGCAGCTGGATGCACAGTTTAGGGAGACACTCACTCTCGGGTTTGTGCAAGAGAAGTGCTGGCACTGACATGAATGAGAAAATGAATGCCTCGCAGTGTTTGTACCTCTCTTGCCTTGAGCCTAAGGTATAAAAATGGTAGTGCTAGCGTTAATAATCAATGAGTCTAGAACGATCTGTAAATGGAAGTAAAAGACTGATTTTGAGCTGTAAGGAGAGTATGGCTGTGTTTAAAACAGAGGAGAGATGATATCCTTCAACATATTTTTGTCAGGGCTCTGCTAGGCATTGGTGCAAAGGGGCTCCCAATAAATATAATTGCTTGGTTGGCAGCTGGTTTGTCTACAGTGCATTCAGGGATCCCATGGTTGCAGCCCAGGGAAGAACTTTACTCCTGAGGCCGAGGAGATGGGGGCAGACCAATAAAATTAGAGGGGACTAAGCTAATGTTAGCTTTTAAGGAGACCTGGATTCTGAAGATAAAGGTTCTATGGTCATCTAAACTTTTCAGCTTGGGTCAACTACTGACCATTCCTGCTGTGAGTGTGCCAGACATGTTCTGTGGAATGGAGGACTTACATTAATTTTTAAATAATGTAAAAATGTTGGTAATGCTAGATAACATCTTTTATAACTCATTGCAAAATAACTTTTGCTTGTTAATGTGTATAGCTGTAATGACTAATACACCTTTGTGCTTGTGAGTACTGGCACACTGACTAATGGAAGCATTTCATCCCGATACCCTCAGATCCCTTTTTACTGTGATGGTGTAACAATTCCCCACTCCCCAGCCTACTTCCCAGCATCAATACGCTTTCTGTGTGCTTTTGTTTCCAGCAGCCAGCCCCTGCCTCTCTTTGAAAAGGGCTGACATTGGCTGTTGGGTTCTGCCATGCCCTCCCACAGAGAAAGCTGAGAGAGCCTGGGGGGTTTTTGCCCCCTCTGTCCTCAAAACCAGAGGGAGTGAAGACCATGCTCCTTCACATGCCTTACGTGGTCTGCCTGACCTGCTTCTTGCCTCTCTAGTGAGCAGCCCTCATCATACTTCCCCCCACAATCCAAACATTCCAATGCTCTCTTATAGCCCCTAGCTCTTGCACCTTTGGGTTCTTGTACTAGAAGTAAGCCTTTCCTATTTCTACTCCTCAGCTAATTCTGTTTGTCCTTAAGATCTCAGCTGAAAATTCACTTCCTTATGGGAACTTTCCCTCATCTCCTAAATCTGGGGTTAAGGGTACCTCTGATGTAATTCCAGAATGCTATATATTTCTCTGACAAATTTACTTATTTATTAATTTTCTATTTGTACATGTTTAATTCATTTTTCCACAAACTAGCCTATGAGCTTTATGAAGGCAGGGATAAAGCTTTGGCTTCACTGTGGTAACCCAGGGTGTAGCACAGTGCCTGACATATACAAAGTACATAATAAACATACACTGAACATATGAATAATTGGATGAATTGATTTGATCAATCAATGTATGGATTATAAATATAAATCACTTGACACTGTGTCTTATTTTGTTTAATCACATGCTTATTTGCTAGGCTTTACACACTAACACTGTTATTGTGAAGGATGTTAATATGTATTATACATTCCCTTACCTAAAAGAGTGCAAAAACCACTTTAGGAATCAGCATTTAAACACATAAAAAAATTAAATCTTTCAAGATAAAATTTCCTACTGATTTCCTAAGAGATGGGGGCTCAAAAGGTAACCAAACATTCATGCTTATTCATTACAGAATATATTTCCTGACAAGATAAAATTTCCTACTGATTTCCTAAGGGATGGGGGCTCAAAAGGTAACCTAACATTCATGCTTATTCATTACAGAATATATTTCCTGACTTGGGTCAATACCTGGCCACAAATATGCAAGTTGTCTTTCTACCCTCTCTCTCAGCTTAAACACATATATTTAAACACTTAGGGTTGGGTGGGATCCTCTGTCACAAATATTTAATATTTATTCTGTGAATGTTAAGTGTCTTTCAGACAAAGTCAGAAAAACCTTCTTAGATTTTTCTCAAGCAGAATTTGTGAAATGATAGTGTCTTAGAAGCAGTCTCTCCAGAAAGCAAAGCCTAAGAAGGAGGTTGTGCACAGGTGGTTTATTTTGGTATTCTATCCCGAGGTACAGGAGCAAGAGACTTGGGAAAATTAAGCACGGGAGAGGCGAAGCCAGCATAAGGATGCATTCTCATCCTTTGTCTACCGTTGTGGGTTATTGCAGTTGAACTCTCTGAGGAGCCATGCACATGGGTCTTGGAATTGCCCAGCCAAGGGCATGAAACAGGGAGTGATTATCAACTAGCTTGGGTACCACATTGGTCATCTATACCTTCTTCAATTTCTAATTAGTCAGACGCAAGTACCGAGTACTAGGTGGTTCCTCCAACTGTAACATTGTGGCACTGTTGGGGGTGGTCAGAAAAGCCCTGGGGCAGAAAAGTGAAATCTATTCAGTGCTGCTGTAAAAACGTATATCATGTTCCCCATAGTGAAACTTTTTACCTCATCAGTGTCTGGAGTAAAAAAGAGCCTAGAAGATATGAGTGGGGGAAGAAGAGTAATCCAACATAGGTGGCCTGTGGGATGGATACCTACACAGATGTCCTTTATTTGGTCATCAGAAGATTTTTCTTCAATGAATTGCCAGTGTTTAAAAAATTAGTAGAATTCACAACATAATCTGCTTCATTTCCAAAAAGTGGGATTAATACCTCTCACAGGTGTGTTTTATTTGGTCATCAGGAACTCTACTTTTTTCCCCAATGAACTGCCAATACTTAAAATTAAGGAGATTTCACACAATAATCTGGACTTTCTGCTTCACTTCTATAAACAGATCTTCTAGCAGTGCTGGATCTACATTACCCTGAGACTGAAAGGCAGTGACATGGGTTGTGTCCATGCACCCTTAGATGAGCACATACTCACTAGTCTATTATTGACCCATGTTGTTCCCTCTTTGTGTTTGTGTACCTGTGTGTCCCCTGAAGATATTTGCATTTGATGCCACTGTTCTAAAGACTGAACCACTTATCAAGGTTGATGATTAGATGATTCATGTGTTTGCCCACTCAAAAACATTGTATGCCCATCTCTGAGCAGCTGATCTGCACAGATTGCATCAGCTGGGCTCCCTTTCCAATGTGGCTTTTGGGTTGGTTCAGTCAATGGGAGGAAAAACAAGTTAGGGAATCTTCTTCTCACTCCCTCCCACCTTCAAAATCACAGTCCTGAAGGTGGCTGCATCCTGCATAATCACAGCTACCCTGAGCTATCACTGATCCGTCACAGCACAGTGTTTTCCCCTTGCACCTTTCAGGCTTACTAAACTCAGCATCTCAACATTACTTTGGGGGTCTCTTAAACCTACCCTCATCATTGTAAGTTGTCCTGTCCTTAAATTCTTTTCAGTGAACCCATCTAATCTGAGTTCTGTTTAATGCCAGGGTCCTGACTAATACAGTAAAGCGCTTATTGTATTATTATTATTATTGTCATTATTATTACAGTTATTAATAATGGAGCCACCCCCTCTCAAAGGTACTTTGTCAAACCCTGTCTCTACTTCAGAGAAACTGATGATCATTCTATGCTGAGCTGCTTCTGCCATCACTGCTGATCACGATCCAGCCCTGTTTTCCCACTTAGCTGACCATGTGCACTACTGGGGCCTAATCTGCTGCCTCGCTCTGGTCTGTGCTGTCTGCTTTGGCACAATCTGGCCAGCAGATTGATTGACTACTGGACCAGGAGGCTCCATGCTGTGGCTCTCAGGTTACCTGCTGTATTTGCCAAGGCTTCAAGTGGCCATAATGAGTTTCCCATGCACCAGCTGTAGCCCAAATTGTCTTGTTTGCAATAAGCAAGGGCAGTCAAGCCTCTTGTCTTTCCTGCCTCCTTCAGAGCAGAATTTTTGATTTTAGATTGTTTACTTTCTTGGTAACAATCTGTGTGAGGAGGCCTGTGGAGACCAAGTTTTGATCCTGGCCCTGCAGGGCAAAGCTTACTGCAGAAGAAAAGACTCTGGCTGGTTGATGGAGGCTGTGGCTCTGAATCTTGCACAGCTTAGCATCACGAGGAAGCTTTGGATCACTACTTGGTCTGGCTTGCAAGAGACCAGGGTGCCTAGCTCCCCAGGTGTGTGCAGAGCCTGAAGACCTCTCAGCCTGCCCTGCAGCTCTAAGCAAGCCCCAGCAGCCCAATTTCAGATTCAGTATTTCACCAGCTCTCGAGTTCCTGCTCCTTTCACTGCATCACCAAGAGGAATGGCACAGACTTGGGCTTGAATGCCTGCTTTGCCAATTTGAACAAGTTACTTAGCTCCTCTGAACCTATTTTTTTCTCTCGTTAAAATGGGGATAATAATCTCTTGTAGGAGGATGGAAATTTTAAGTCAATTGCCAGTCCAGTATCTATCATATAATGAATATTCCAAAAATGTTAGTTTCTTTCATAAAATGGAATCCAAACACACTTCCTCTCTACTGTGGAGTGCTCGCCAAGTGTTGGCTTCTTTTATTCAGCTCTCAACCACAGGATAGGATAGTTCTAAAGAGTATAATCTGTAACATCAAACAGATCTGGGTTGAACTGTGGCTCTGCACCTTCCTGACTGTGTGACGATGGAAACGTCACCTGATCTTCTGCATCTTCTGGGATCGTATTGCCTCCGTTCAGTTTCCATCTTTACACCCTTATAAGCTGTGCAGGCTTCTACGGTGTACTTTACTTCTCTGTGCCTCAGCTTTCTCATCTGTAGTTAAATCTTAATACTGGATATAATCTGTTGTACCTCATTAGGTCATTGCAATAATTAAATGGGTTCATTCTTATCAGGTACCTAAAACAGTACCTTCTCAACAAAAGTTGGGAAAGACTGACTAGTTTCTTTATCTATAAGGTTGCTGTGATGATATCTATTCATAGCTATTGTGAATATCAATTGAAATAATAAATTATGCAGAACTAGATGAAATTGCCCAAATCTGTCTATATGGCAATTTTATATATTTTAATAACACAGAAAACTGTTGGCATATTGGCTGATACATAGTAAATGCTCAATAAATGTTGCTTGTCGTTATTTCATCATCAGGTTAAGGTAAAAAGCCTCAAATCACACTGACTTGTTTGGATGTAAATGATCCAGTTGAGACCCCACATCCTTTTCCCAATAAAGTCCCCCAATGCTGCCCAGCCTCAGGTGTTTTGGTAGGTGTAGAATATCGGGTCTATTTAGTCTAAGCTTCTGTAGACAGAAGGAGTATGAGCTTTCTTTTCTTATCCATTGCATTTCTTGAATCTAACTGCTAACTCTAAAAAAAAATAAAAGTCTTCCTTAATATATCTTGACAGAGGCCCAGCCAAGATCTTGTCTAAAAGACATAGTGGTATTCTCCCCCGACCCCCAGGATTCTATGAAGCTGTGTACTGACTGAAATTTCTTCTGGTTTGGGCCACTTCCAGCTTGTGGTAAGTCAGGATTCCATAGCTAGCTTCAAGGTTGCATTTAAAAAACCTCCTCCATTCACTGTCCGTAGTTGGCTCCTGACCAATTGCCCCCTTGAAGTGATGGTTATTTCAATAAAGAATTTATGGCTTTTGGTGTGCAGCAAGAGAACAGCTGGCAAAAACAAAAAACAAAAAAACCCTCTACAGGCTCTTTCATTGAGCTCGACTACGCATGTACCACTTCAGTCTAACATCAGAAAAATGGGATAATACCCTCCCTAGGAAACAAAGCAGCCTCTACCAGAGCCGAAGAGAAGAAGGTGGTGGAGGGCAGAGAGGAGCTTTGGCAACCAGCTCCTCTTGTGGTAGTTCCGAGACCACTGAGAAATGTGCTGAAAGGGCTTTTGATTAGATATTTTATTCAAGAGTATTTATATCGATTCACACAAATGGTTATGTTACAGAACCAATGTTCTGAAGAGAACCCTCTATTTAGGTCTCTTTCCCTGATTCTAAGCAGAACTGAACAAAAAATCCCTGCAGAGACTTTGTGAAAACTCATTTGAACAAAAGCAGCTAAATGAGGTAATGGCTAGTTCAGTAAAAATGTGCTGGGAGAAAACAAGGAAAATATCCTTGCCATAAAAATATTTGTATTTAATAATTGGAAAAATGAAATGAAACACGTGCAGTTTATAAATCAAAGTTACCATATGGCATATAACATTTGCTAATAAATTCTTATAAGCACAACCCTAGAAGTGAAGCCTTTTAAAAAGTTTTGCTATAGTGCAATATTGTTTTATACTAGTTTACTTCATCTATGGGGTTTTTTTCTCCAAACTTTAAGTTCATAGATTGTAAAATTGTCTTTTAAAGTTTATTTCAAACTCTTACTAGTAATAAAAATACACAGCAGAGCAAATTACTAGGCATGAATGGCAGTGATAAATTAAGAGTTGGGGCCTTAGAATAATCTTTGGAAATCTTTTCCTTAACTTCCTCTTGATGCTCACGTTTTTAATCAAATTATTATTACTTTAAAAAAAATTTTATTGGAGTACAGTTGATTTATAGTGTGTTAGTTACAGGTGCACAGCAAAGTGATTCAGTTATACGTATACATATATTCATTCTTTTTCAGATTCTTTACCCATATAGATTATTACAGATTATTGAATAGAGTTCCCTGTGTTATATAATAGGTCTTTGTTGATTATCTATTTTATATATAGTAGTGTGTGTATGTTAATCCCAAGCTCCTAATTTATTCCTTCCCCCTACCTCACATTTCTCCTTTGGTAACCATAGGTTTGTTTTCGAAATCTGTGAATCTGTTTCCATTTTGTAAATAAGTTCATTAGTATCTTTTTTTTTTTTTTTTTTTTTTTTTTTTCCGTACGCGGGCCTCTCACTGTTGTGGCCTCTCCCGTTGCGGAGCACAGGCTCCGGATGCGCAGGCTCAGCGGCCATGGCTCACGGGCCCAGCCGCTCCGCGGCATATGGGATCCTCCCAGACCGGGGCACGAACCCGTATCCCCTGCATCGGCAGGCGGACTCTCAACCACTGCGCCACCAGGGAGGCCCCATTAGTATCTTTTTAAAAAATTAGATTCCATATATAAGTGATATCATATGATATTTGTCTATTTGACTTTACTTAGTATGGTAATCTCTATGTTCATCCATGTTGTTGCAAATGGCATTATTTTGTTCTTTTTTATGGCTGAGTAATATTCCATTGTATATATGTACCACATCTTCTTTATCCATTCATCTGTTGGTGGTCATTTAGGTTATTTCCACGTCTTGACTATTGTAAATAGTGCTGCTATGAACATTGGGTGGATGCTAAGTTTTAAGTTGATTCTTTGGGGTTGATGGAAGCAATAGTTTGTCAATAGCAAGTTAGCCACAGCATGTATCTTTTTATTTTCAGACACTACCTCGTAGACAGGTTAAGTATCAAATATTCATCTGGTCAAAAAAAATTTTTCCCAGCCCTTCTTTTTTCTCTTGGGAAAGGAAAGGCAGTAACAAAAATGGCATCATGATCACCTCCTAAGCCCCTATTTAATACTCTTATTTTTGGTTAAAGACCAAACTGGTTAAAGACCAGTTTCTTTTTAAAGACAAATAGGACATCACTGATTCTACATCATAAACACCTTCCTGGACACAGACTGTCATAGACCCAGGTGTCAAATGTCCCAATCCCCATTTACACCCTGAGTATTTCCTGCTGACTAAACTCTGCAGTGTAGAAATGGAGTCATTAAAAAGGTGTTACATGCATACATCTAAGAGAACTGCTTCCAGTAGAGCCTAAATAAAGGCAATTTCTAAGCCTTCTAAATTTGTTTTGAATTGCCATTGGTGTCTTGGCATATGCTTTTGAGTATCCTTAATGATACCAGCTCTTTGCACTTTGATGCTGAATTTAATACTTCCAATTGTCCAAAAGGCTCTGGAAGCCAAGTCCAGTGCAAAAAAGCTTTATTAGGAGTAATTGCACTTATAAACTATTAAGTCCACTTTTTCTTTGTCAGTAAGCTCATGGGTCATTTACTGTTAAACAACTGAGTGTAATGCCACTGTTTTAGGTTAAAAGAAAACTTCTGCAGAGCTATTTGTGAAGGTTGGTGTGTAAACTGGGCTTGGTAAAAAATGAGAAATTTAAGTTTAGTGAAATACATGTTTCCAATCTGCTGGATATCTGGCAGCAATTTTATTTTCTGTAAAAGTCGTATTATAGAGAAAATATTTATAAAAATCCTTGGTAAAAAGTGAAAACTTAATACATAAACTGTGATTTATATTAAAATAAAAAGATTACCCCTGACAATATTTCAGACAAAACCAGTCACTATGCTACAAAATCTCTCTCATGTCTAAAATCACAATTTGACATCACTTTATTTTCTTTTATTTTTTTATTTTTAAATTTATTTATTTATTTATTGGCTGTGCGCGGGCTTTCTCTAGTTGCGGCAAGCAGGGGCTTGCGGAGCATGGGCTCTAGGCGCACGGGCTTCAGTAGTTGCAGCACGTGGGCTCAGTAGTCATGGCTCATGGGCTCTAGAGCACAGGCTCAGTAGTTGGGGCACACGGGCTTAGTTGCTCCGCGGCATGTAGGATCTTTCCAGGCCAGGGCTCAAACCCATGTCCCCTGCATTGGCAGGCGGATTCTCAACCATTGCGCCACCAGGGAAGTCCCGACATCACTTTAAATAAAGCCACGTGTCAGCCTTGTAGTGAGCTATTACTTTACACGCATGCAATTTGAATATGTTACAGATAACTTACTGTGTACAAATTTTTGATGGAATTAAATTTATGTCTTTTACAGAAAACATTTTCAAAATTAAAAATAAGGTTTTACATTTATTTTTATGTAGCTTTTCTGTATCTTTTTCTCTGCCTATTCTTTAGCCAGATTGCACAAAGGGTAAATATTGATTCATAATATATCTACTCTTTTAATGCAAATAAATTAGAATCCTTCCTGTACTATTTGATGCAATATATTATGAAGTATCCAATAAAATTAGAATTTTCAAAAACATTCTTTGACCTTTTACATACTTACATTGAAGTATTTTCTTTTTACTCCAAACCAATAACTATTATTTTATGTAACTTAATTTTCCCCTTATTTTCTATTTCTCTTCTGAATCTTTTGCTGTGAAGTAGATTAAGTAGAAATTCACAAATTTGCCCTTTTTTAAATGGATACTTATTTTGCATTCAGATAATAGTAATGGAAAAAAATTATTTAATAGTTTCTTTTTTCATATGAAACCTCACAATACTAGAGGCAGTTATTTTCTAACCACCTTAAAAATATGAATAAACCCCAAATTTAAAGTTAAAATGTAACTAGAGCTCTGAATGGTCATAGGAAATCACGGAAATTATGTTTGGCTTATCCAACTCCAATGAAGTCAATTTCAATAGATCTCAGTCTAATGACACCCTGATTCCAGCAGTGGTAGTTGTCACTTTCAAAGCACCATACAATTTTCTATTTCAAGAAAATGATGTAAAGACTTCAATAAATTCACTTTAAAACAAACACAAATACTCTAATATCTTTCACCCCTCCTCCTTAAGAAGTGGAAGAACTCTCTATAAATTTAAACCTCAAAAAGGACAAAGTAATAAAATATTTCTAAACTACCCTGGGCTACTATTTGATTTCTAACATATTTTAACTTCTTTTATAAAGTTATCATAGAAAGAAATACAAGATTTGCTTTATTTTATTTTTAATGAGAAAAAAGTTTACATAAATCATGTAAATGAGCTTAGCAAAGGGAAAGATAAATTTCAAACTAATTGGGTGAATATTTCTTGCGGTTAAACCAAATATATAACCACAGTAATGACTTTAAATTCTTAAACAAATAAGCAAAAAGAACTAGGTCAACTTTTTTATCTCAGTAGTGAATATTATCATTTGTGTAGAAGTACTTGTCAAATTGAAGAAACAGAGCAAATCCATTATTAGACTGACTGCCCATTGATGAATTTGATAGGAATGGTCTTGGGGGGAGAATAATACTGATCCACTTCTGTCACGGTGAAGTAAAGAGGTTGAAAAATTCTCTAGGCAGAGAGTCACTGTAAAGCTGCACAGAACTGTCAAAAACAGCTATTTAAATGCTAGAGAAATAACTATGTACAGCAAACCAGAGAGTTTTTATTCATGAAAACTACTAAACATTGAGTAGCAACAGTGGGACTATATGGCTTTCTTGGTTGGCAGTACTAAACACACCTCATCTCTTGTGGCAAATAGTTCAGCCAGGATGGGGCAGACCATGAAAATTAGCAGTCTGGCTGTTACTGTTAGAGGTGGCTCCCTTGAGGTGAAGCACCATCAGTTAAAGTAGTGAAGTCAGTATCAAGCAAACAAGGAGAGGCCAGCAGATCTGCTAATCTGAGGTTTCAGTCCTTTTAGGGCAAGCAAATAACTGATAGCCAGACAGTTTTCCAGGGAGTGCCAGAAGGTAAACCAGCTGATAAGCTCTCTACATATCCTGGGTTGACCTAAGGCTGGACTCATGCACAGCAGAGACAGGGGGAAGGGGCAAGCCACCCATGCATCACT
Organism: Mesoplodon mirus; assembly: GCF_964341445.2. Classification (NCBI taxonomy): domain Eukaryota; kingdom Metazoa; phylum Chordata; class Mammalia; order Artiodactyla; family Ziphiidae; genus Mesoplodon; species Mesoplodon mirus. Next base: position 87,767,316 of record NC_138980.1, on the reverse strand, counting down.
GGCCAAGGAAACCTGTGCATACATGCAGAGGAGATGTGAAAGGGCATGGCACAAAATAAGAGCCAGACAAGACTTGAAAATGGTTTAAACTTTTAATGTATTCCTTGAACCACACAGAGATCCATCAAAAGGGAGTGGAAGACTCACTGGCTGGGTATGTTTGAGCATAACTACTGATCAATCTTTCACTGAATAACAAGTTGTGTAGACAAAGGAGAAACCCCTAGGGATCCAGGCTTAAAAATTAAAAATACAACAATGAAAAAACAAAAAAAAAATCACATTGATGGAAAAACAGATTTTAGAGATTTAATCCAAAGAAGTTCTTAAGCAAACAAACAAATCAAAACAACTACAACCTTTAGTAAGAAAATACCCAGATATAGAATTGCTAAAGTATATTATGTAAAATGACCAATATTCTACAAAAGTTTTAGAAGACAAGCAAAGAAATTTTTAAATGTGATTCATACTCAGAAAAAGTAATATCAACTGCTATTCATTATCTCCAGTTACTGGATGAATACTGCAAATTAGAAATTATTCATATTTTCAGAGAACAGAAGGCAACTCTATTTAAAGATTTATATAGAAACGTGACGACCATGACTTAAATAATAATAAATACCAACAAAGTGACAGGAATTATAAAAAAAGCCAAATGAAAATGCTAATGAAGTGGTTAACAAGCTTAGAATAACCAATGAAATGTTTTGTGTGAGAACTGAGCCATTTTCAAATGCCCTGGATGCTACAGCCTAAGCCCACTGTGAAGACTTGTTTTCTCATTATGTGTATTGCTGAGTATATTTAAAATACTTTGGGAGGGATAAAATGGGAGATTGGGATTGACATATACACATTACTATATATAAAATAGATAACTAATGAGAACCTACTGTATAGCACATGGAACTCTACTCAATACTCCATAATGACCTATATGGGAATAGAATCTAGAAAAGAGTGATATATGTATAACTGATTCACTTTGCAGCACAGTGGAAACTAACACAACATTTTATGTCAACTACAATCAAAATTAATTATAAAATAAAATGCTTAATGTTTATCATGGCTGTAATTGGTAATTTTTTCCTTGAAAAATGGATTCTGGGCTTTTCTGGTCTCATTGTTCTCTCTTCTTCCATTCCACAAATACTTACTCAAAAGCAGTAAATAATCCACCTTGAACATTCTACAAGAGAAAAAAAAAAGTAATAAACCTAACTGTAACAACTATTCATACAATCTATGTAAAAATAAAAAGCTAAAATTAGTATCTTATGTATTTTTTCAAGGAGAACAAGACTGAAAATCTGTTGATAGATGAAGATGTATATCAGTCTGCTACTAAAAGAACAGAATCCAACTGAAAATGGCTATTTGAATTCATCAGTTTCACACACTGATGTTACCAGCTCTATCTTCTACAAACTTTTGATTTAGTCAATAAACCAGAAACACAGCAAATTGGATTTATTTCTGTTAAGAAATTTTATAACAAAAAGCAATGTGAGATCAAGTTAAAGTAAATGTAGTAATATTAAGTGTTAGGAGAGTTCAGTGTTGAACAAGGATATCTATAGACTTTGTCATCAAAAAAGCATCAAAGAAAAAAGTGGCATATGAGGCTATGTTGACCAATGTCTGTGTTCCAGATTGTGACTTAGTCACAGCATCTTACAAGGTCAATATAACTGATTTATGTAAGTTTATTTTTGCAGGGAAATGGTGGACCAAATGCTTGAAAAGTAGGTTGGCGTTAAAGAGTTGAAGGCTAGACTGAGAAATCAGGGCCTTGGATTCTTTTATTCAACTTCTCAAAGACCACACTGGTTTCTCATTGCTAAATGCAAAAAGACAGGCCTTGAAAAGTCGATGTGGTGGTCATGTAAAGGTGGATTGAAGAGACAGGATATTGGAGGTAGAAAGAAGATTTCATAGAAAGGTATTTTCAGAACAGACAGTTGGCCTCTTGATCACTTCCAGGCCCCCCAAATCAAACCAAATGTTAAGCTTCATCTTTATGAACATGAACATCCCAAACTCTAACAAGTTTACATGCATAATTGAAAAGCCTGTGACACCTGACTCAACTCAAACATTCTTCAGTGACTGCCTTTTTTCTCATATCTTACCAGCTTTATGAAATATGTATTTTCAAGAAATTTACTTTCATATGTCTTCTAACAATGTAATTAAATTGCAGCTCAGCTGTAATTTATATTTTTAAGTACTATACACACACAAAAATTTTATACATAGCACCGTCTGTTGGCTAAGGTATCTTTCACAGCTGAAAAATATTTTATGCTAATTAGATTAGAATATCATTAAGAAGTTTGAACAGAGAAAGGGAAAACAGCTTTAATTTAGATTAGACAAAGATGAACTCTGTATGTGGTCACTGACTAGGAAGGAAGCCTGATCATTCAGATTATTTTGGTCTCTGCAAATAGTAATAGCATCAATGACAAATTGGCCTAGTAATAATTTACCTTAATCAGAGATGATTTAAATGACAAAAAAGAGCCATACTCCATTTAAGCACACAGATCTCACCTAAAACAAACATAAACAGTGAATGTAGTCAGTTTGAAGGTGAAGCATAATGTGCAAAAAATCTTATGAAATAGTAACACCTTTTAAGATGCAGTTATAAGATGAAATTAACCAAATAGTGTGTATCTTACATATTTCTCCTTCCTTCAGTTTATGAATATTCAATTATGTAATATGTATAGACATGTGAGTTAGGGGGACATTTTAGTAATAATTACTTGCATATCCTTTGGGATTCAGAAATGGAATGAATTTCTGCTCTTTTCTCAATATTTTTCTCTTTATAGGTATTTATAACAAGGATATAAGCAGATTCTACTTCGGACTTTTTTTTTTTTTTGCCTTTTCTTGAAAGGCAAATTCTGAAAATTAACAAAGAAATTCAAGTGTACTATTTTCAAGTGTTGGATTTTTACCATCTACTCTATCATTAAATCAACAAGTATCAGTTGGGTTTGGGATTGCTAGGCAATCCCTGTCTTTAAGGAGCCTGCACTTTAAAATAAATTAGAAAACATTCACAATAAAGAACAACATAGAAAGAAAGGTATTATGATTTTAATATGTAATGAATTTTCAAGGCAATAAATGATAATGTTTTTCAAAGGAAAGAGTTATTTTAGATCTAAAGTGGTAGGTAAGACTTAATGCTTTTATCTCTTATCCCTTCCATACGTATTCAGTAACCACTTAACTCCATCCCACTGGCTTAATTGCTTTTAGCTAAATAAGACTTTCACAGTTCTATGTGTTTGTACAATGTAGCCTCCCTTTCTGGGAATGCTCATTCTTCCTTTCTTTGGTAAACTCAGACTCACCCTTCAATAGTCGTCTCAACATGACTTTCCAAGTGCTATGTTAAATAGCCTCTGCTTACTTCTCAACTTCATTTCTCATCTATTTCTCAAATTTATGATAAGCTCCATTTATGCTGAACTTCCTTAGGTTCCTAGAATGTCTTAAATTCTCTCTTATACATATTTGAACATGCTTTTGTCTGCAGTGCTTTCTTTTTTCAGCACGTCTCACTATTACTTTATAATTCCAGTTCATCCTTCAGCTCTCAGATTAGAAATTTTGTCATTTTTTAAGCTTTCCCTGACTTTCCAATATGAGTTGAGTTCCTCTCAAGTGCTTTATGTACTTCTGTGTTTTAGTATTTATTATGACCATATTGTAAATTTTCTCTTCCTTTCTAGACTGTAATTTCTGTATCGTCTTCAAGTCTATATATATTCAACTATGCTTCAATAAAAAATAAATTTTAAAAAGACTATATATAGATCTTACCAGCTAGTACAGTTTCTAATATACAGTGTAGGCACAATAGTTACTTATAAGTAAATGAATATGTGAATGAGTGATCTCTCTTTCATAAAAAGCAGAGTTAATTCTTTCTCTTTATGTTTCCAAAGAATATTTAACTTTCCTTGTAACAGTTACTATATTTATCTTAAAGAGCTGTTTATTCCTCTTTAGGTGCAAGGGACTGTCTCTGCAGTTCCAAACCTTGGCATAGTGGAATATAGTGTATGTTTTAAGAAAATGTCTATTAATATAGTAATTATGATTTTAAAAGGGAATCGGAGTTGGTAGAAGATCTAGAAAACTGAAATACTACAGTTTACTCTGCTACAAATCAATTGTGAACATAATAAATATTTCTTATCAGACAACCAAAATACAAAACTTTACTTCTCCACATAATGTTTCACAGTGCCTTCTCTTGTTCAGATATCAGTGCATATACTTCATATATATGAAAAAAAAATAAAATCTCTTTATTGTGAGATTTGCTGCTATTCCATTTTTTTCTATGGTTTTAAATTTACTATGGCTATGAACATGAATGTAAAGGACATGAGCCCTTTGAACTGGTTTTATGCACTGGAATAAAAATTTGTAGAAGTTTTACCAAAACCTTAAACATATAAATTTTTTCTTTCAAAATCTTGAGTCAGTCTGTATATCATAGCAAAAAGAGCAAGTACTCCTGGGAAACACATATTTATAGCTATGTCTATAACTATATCTATATCTGAAGGTGTCTCTTTGAGAAGGAAGTATTATAATGGGAAGAAATAGCTTTATTATGAATAAGAACTATCCTTTTACGGAAACAGCCTGTTTTTTCTCATGGGATATCATTCGGGTCTTTGAGAAGAAATGTAAGACTGTTGGCATATATATATGCCATACATAATCTCTGGTAGGTTAACGAATAATTATTCGTCATCTCCTAGACATTTTTCTAGATGCTGAGATAGAGCAGTGAAAAACACATATAATGCCCCTGCTCTTATGGGGCTGATGGAGTTTAAAAGACTGTAATGAAAGAAAATAAAATAAAGAAAATTAAAGTAAATAAAATAATTGAACAAGATAATTTTATATAATTATAACTTCCACTTAGAAAAATTAAATTAGATAGCAACAAGATTAAAAGGAGGTAGAACTTTAAATACACTGGTCAGGAGAAGACCTGAGACCTGAAATATATCATAGAATTGGTGAATGAGCCAAAGAAGGGTGAAAATGCTATAAAAGAAAAACAGATTAAAAATTGAGCAACCAAATGATCTGTTTCCTTTAATACAAGTTTACTTTTTATCAGAGGTGTAGCAAAATCATGTCCCTTGGAGGTTACACCAGACTGGGCAGCCTGGTGGTCTGAAAGGAGTTACAGGAGTACAGTTTCTTTCCACTAGAGATAATAACTCTTGGTAGAGCACCATGCATTTAATAACTACTTAGAAGTACCTGTTTATCTGATCTGAGAAGTTTTACTGGCATGTGTTGCCTTCTCTCTTATATGACAAGAATAGTTTTAAAATAAAACACATTGCCTAAAATCAGTACACGAAAACCACAGGGACCATTATTTAAGGCAAGTCCATTTCTTAGCCTAACAAACTTGAAGGTGTCCCTTTGAGCAGGAGGTATTATAATAGGAAGAAGTAGCTTCATTACTGTGTCTTTTCTCTAGAAATAAGAGCTATCTTTTAATGAAGCAGCTTGCTCTGTTTCATGGGATATTATTTGGGCCTTTGAGAAGGAATGTAAGACTGATGGTCTGGTTTGAAATGGTTGTATGCGGTTGTCCAGATCCCTGAAGAAACTTTTAAGTTTCTAGCTAAAGCTGCTGCTATTGAAAACAATAAATATATTTTCAGAAACTTAGAGCAATGGAGAGTGAACTAATTCACCTGTCACCTTTTCAAAACTTTAGTTTCCTATTGGGAGCGTGAATTTGGTCTTTTGCCTCCTTTGACTATCAATTTTGAGTTGCTTCATTAAATTTTTCACTGGGTTAAGGCCAGGTTCCGAGGGAAGGGATGAAGTACAGAGAACTTAAAGGGTATAGGCTGCTTTTAAGGCATGTTTTCCTCTATACATTTGGAGTTAATGCATTTAAGGGTTTTGGAAAAGGAGTTGTACTACTTGCAATGGACACATTCTGCCATCAAAAACATAAAATAATTGATTTATAAATTAATAGGAAAACATCCAGAGAAAATTTTATTTATATATAAAGGGCCGATTGGTATAAACATTGTTTCACAATCTCAACTTTGCAAGTTGAGTTGCAACTTTTCAACTTAGCTTAGTACAATTCTGTTCATTCTCTGAAAGAGATCCAATTATGCAAATTTATTGGCAAACATGATCATACATTACATGTGAGAATTAAGCCAATTTCAGCCTGCACACTTTACTTCAGGTATTGGCATAAAATCATCATCATCACTATCATCATCACTATCATCATCACTGAGATTCGTATGAGAGTATGTGTATTCTAGGAACTATTCTAAGTACTTTATACACTTTATCTCATTTGCTATTCATAGTAATGTTATGAAGTGAGTATTTTGTATGGATATATTTTATGGATGAGAAACGAGAAGGCTTAGAAAGTTTCAGTAACAAGCCCAAGGTAATTCCAAAAATTCCCAAGTTGTACACAAGGTAATTTTCAGTATCCATTAAATAGCCAATAGACAGATTCAAAGCAAAATGCAAACTAGTAGAATTTGATTTTCTTTTATGAATGTCCCCATTGCCCCTTGATAATCTCAATTTATTTGTGTGAGGAAGAAACCAATTTGATGGTCAAATTAGACATATTCTCTAAAAGTACTAACTATTTATGCTTTACAATTGTTTTTTATTAGAAAAGTTCATTAAGAGAAACTCAGTTGGCAGGGTGTGCCCTATGGTTGTTTTTCCTTGTCAAGAGGTAACTGGAAGTGACAAGTTGTTCCTCTTCCTTTTTATGCTCACAGAAGAATATTAGAGGCACAAAGTGTCAGCACTGTCACTTCTGAAAACTTGTACACTACAGTTCCAAAGTTAACAGATGGGATCCTTATCAAGTCTGAAAGGAACAGAAGAGTGAGCCCAGGGGAGTGAAAAGTCCCACTGGTATTTCTGTTTTCCATTCTAAGAAGCACTGGGTCTGCACAGATGAACTCTGTAGTCATAAAATTGCTGGATGAAGTGAGCAAAGAGGTCCTTGGTCCCCTCAGGGAGCCCAAGTAAAGACTGAATCCCACATAGCTCCTCATACAATGCCAAGAGAGGGAGTTACTGTGGTTCAGAGAACAAGACTGGAGACCTCTGCTTTGACTACATGACTGACAGACAAAACCTTAAATCTATCACTTAAAAATGAGTGCATGGAAGCAGTTGCTATCTAAGGTCTTCCCCAGATATTTAAAAAGATGTATGTGCATATGTCCTTCACGACGTTCTCAGTGGAACTTTCCAACGCAAAGCATTATATTTTAGTCACAAGAGCCATACTCTTGTGACGTTCTGAATACAGTACCCTTGTTCACTATTGACCTGTATCTTCATCATTTAATACTTCAGATTAATTTGTTATTATGAAAATAAAATTCACAAGTAGTATTATGTCCAGTATGTATATCATAGCTAGATACCCTCATTATAGAATTTATTGTACTTTTTGGCAAAGGACATTGGCTCATGAGGCAACAAGAATCTTAAAGGCAGGTAAAAGAAATACCATAATAATGTAGTGTCTTGTGGTGAGGTGGGTTAAAGCAAGGAATACTGGCGTATTGTGAGGAAAAATATACAAACGTTTATAAAGAGAGGAGAGGTCGTGACACAAGCTCATTCACATTTAAACAGGCCAGAAATAAAAGAATCAGGGTATTTCTGAAAGTCGTTGTAAGTGAGATGGATACTTCTCATCTTAGGAAATCAGTACTATGTCATTGCTACAGTACATCTTGATTTGTAATTCATATAGTGTTATGAAATATTATATATCTCAAGGAAGAAAAGGGGCTCAGAGCTTAAGGAGTTCATGCAAGAGAACCTAAAGTTAGAGAAAATGATGACTATCCCAGATATTACACTTGTTTCCTCTCTTTTACCTATTGAGTCTAACTTTATGCTAAAAAGCCTTGATACCTGTCAAAAGATATCACTGGAGGTCAAGCCATATTTGTTTCTCAGTTATTGAAAGCCTAACTTCCAAGTTTGTCAGTATACGCAACTGAGAAAAGTTTGTATTTTCTAAGACTTAGTTTAATAATAAGTTTAATAATGTAAGTAGATATATCATTTTAAAAATTATCGGAATTTTCTAATTCGTGAATATTGTATTTCAGTTCATGACCTATGTGTTTGTTGAGCATATAGGTATAATGAAGAAGACAGGAATAAGATATGGTAGTTTCATTTAATAGATTGAACCTTATATAATATTTTAAACTTAAATGAAAACTGCTTGACAAAACTCCTAGGGATGTGGTTGGTCTCTGTGCTCTAATATATAAAAGTATTATCTACTTATACTTTAGGATACAAAATAGTCATTTATTCTTTTTTTGGAGTCTCATTCCAAATTCTTGGTCTGTACCTGATTTGTTTCTTGCTACTATACATTATATAATAATTTAGATTCTAAGTTTTTAGAGGAACAGGAGAGTATCCTATGTTTATTTTCATTCCCACACTGGTTAGAAGAATTTAGGCACATATTAGGGTCATGATAAATACATATAAAGTAGCATAGCACAGCATAGTATAAAATAGAGTAGAACAGAATGTTTTATATCTCACTCAGTGAAATCTGTCTACATATAATAGTAGAAAAATAGACCACCTTACATTATTTTTTGTAACAAAAAAAATAAATAAAAAGAAAGGAAGAGAAACTGTGGAAATGTAGGTTCAAAACATGGATGGTAGGTCCTGATCAATTTAGCGCAAACCTTATAACAGACAACTAAATTCAATCCACTGGTCAGATGACAGACATTTTCCATTATTGAGGCCTGTCTTTATTCACCCTTTCATTTTTCTTTAGCATACCATAACACATTTCCTCATCACAATAGCAGGAACACTACACTCTACAACATTCCCTGTTGTAGAATCAACCAAACCACAGTGTATTATATGAATATGTCCCAGCCACCTACCCACCCTGCTGTCTGCCAACCTGGCTTAGAAGAAATCTTGGCCATTAACAAGAGATTGTTAGCTCCACTCCATGAGCAAATAGGATGGTTCTTCAGTAGTATGTCAGAGCTAGAGCTCATGGGAGCACATCTTCTTTCCCCCACTCTGTGTTCATTGACATCATGTTAGCAGCATGAAATTGACCATGGTGGGAGTATTTACACCATGGTGATTGGCACATACTGTGAATCAGGCCTCTTTTTTTCTGGTGGCTGTTTGTTAAAAATTTCCTAGCCTACCACTGGATTTCCTTTCTCTTTTCTTTAAGAGTATTTTATCCTATCTTTCCCATTTCTATTTTTTTTTAATGTTGGCTTTTTAACTGCAGTTTATCCTTGAACAACACAGGTTTGAACTGTGTGGGTCCACTTATACTTGGATTTTTTGTTTCAGTAATAAATACTACACTAATACATGATCCAGGCTGGTTGAATTCATGGATGAGGAACCGCATATAAGGAGGAATCTGGAATATGGTGGGCTGACTGCAAGTTATATGTGGATTTTCAACTGTGCAGATGGGCAGTGCCCTTAACCCCCAAGTTGTTCATAGGTCAACTCTCTGTTTGTTATAACCTAATAACTATAAAAGATCATAGCATCAGACAAGTCTATCAAAGTAGAGATTGATAGATTTATTTTGAAAAGGACACATCTTAGTTTCTGATCATTAGCAGTAACTAAGCAAAAGGAAAAAATGCTACTTTTTAATATTACAAGTATGTCTTTTGATGCACTGTGTTTCTATACTCAATGTCTGATGATCCTTAAAACCTCTGGTAATTCGAAATTTGGAAAACATTCCTTCATATCTGGATGCGCAAGTTTGTTTCACTGGGGACTGAATTTTTCCTCATATTATTACCAATCTGCTACTTTACACTTTCGGAGTTGTCTTCAAACAGTGGTGGGTTGCAAAATATCGTTGATCATCTTTTAGAATGACAGTATTAACAAAAACCAAAAATATTATTGTTAAATTATAACAGGTATGTTTAATCATTTATGCTCATTGACTATATTTAAATGGTATTTTTTTCTCCTTTATTTTTATGTTGGCCTAGGAATTATGTAGGATTTTCTTTCTCATCTTTAAATAGAATGATGAAATAAGTATGGAACTCACATGGGATGCTTTCCATTTGTTCCATTACGTATGTCAGAGGACATATGATTTATTCTTTTCTCCTTAAGTCAAACAACATTAGTTTTCTCTGAACATCTGGCTGGCATCTGGGAGATCTACTCCATGCACTATTAATCAGAATATCATTGTGAAGTCTGGGTAATGACCTATGTGAATAGAATATACTTTACATGTAGTAAAGTTCACTTTATTGATTTAATACTACTCGGCATCCTGAAGTGCTTTGGTTTTCAACACAATTTAAGTACATTGCCAGGGAGACCTTCAAGATGGCAGAGGAGTAAGAGGTGGAGATCACCTTCCTCCCCACAAATACATCAGAAATACATCTACATGTGGAACAACTCCTACAGAACACCTACTGAACACTGGCTGGAGACCTCAGACTTCCTAAAAGGCAAGAAACTCCCCATGCACAGGGGTAGTGCAAAAGAAAAAACAGAGACAAAAGAATAGGGACAGAACCTGCCCCTCTGGGAGGGAGCTGTGAGGGGGAAAAGCTTCCACACACTAGGAAGCCCATTCACTGGTGGAGAAGAGGGGTGGCGGCGGGGGTGGGTAGTTTCGAAGCGACGAAGGAGAGCACAGCAACAGGGGTGTGGAGGGCAAAGCGGAGAGATTCCCGCACAGAGGATCGCTGCCAACCAGAACTCACTAGCTGAGAGGCTTGTCTGCTCACTCCTCGGGCATGGGTGGGGGCTGGGAGCTGAGGCTTGGACTTCGGAGGTCAGATCCCAGGGAGAGGACTGGGATTGACTGTATGAACACAGCATGAAGGGGGCGACTGTGCCACAGCTAGCTGGGAGGGAGTCCAGGAAAAAGTCTGGAACTGCCTAAAAGGCAAGAGACCATTGTTTTGGGGTGTGCAAGGAGAAGGGATTCAGAGCACCACCTAAACAAGCTCCAGAGACAGGCGCAAGCCTTGGCTATTAGTGCAGACCCCAGAGACGGGCATGAAATGCTAAGCCTGCTGCTGAAGCCACTAAGAAGCCTGTGTGCAAGCACAGGTCACTATCCACACCTCCCCTCCCGGGAGCCTGTGCAACCTGTCAAGGCCAGGGTCCCGTGATCCAGGGACAGCTTTTCCAGGAAAACACACGGTGCACCTCAGGCTGTTGCAATGTCACGCTGGCCTCTGCCACTGCAGGTTCACCCCACATTCCATACCCCTCCCTCCCCCCGAAATGAGTCAGCCAGAGCCCCCTAGTCAGCCCCCTAATCAGAAACACAAGAGAAGGAAAAGACCTACAATAACAAACGCAAAACAATTAAGAAAATGGTAATAGGAACATACAAATCAATAACTACCTTAAATGTAAATGGACTAAATGCTCCAACCAAAAGACATAGACTGGCTGAATGGATACAAAAAGAAGACCTGTATATATGCTGACTACAAGAGACCCACTTCAGACCTAGGGCCACATACAGACTGAAAGTGAGGGGATGGAAACAGATATTCCATGCAAATAGAAATCAAAAGAAAGATGGAGTAGAAATTCTAACATCAGACAAAATAGACTCTAAAATAAACACTATTACAAGAGACAAAGAAGGAAACTACATAATGATCAAGGGATCATTCCAAGAAGAAGATATAACAATTGTAAATATTTATGCACCAACATAGGAGCACCTTAATACATAAGGCAAATGCCAACAGCTATAAAAGGGGAAATCGACAGTAACACAGTCATAGTAGGGGACTTTAATACCCCAGTTTCACCAGTGGACAGATCATCCAAAATGCAAATAAATAAGGAAAACAAGCTTTAAATAATACATTAAACAAGGTGGACTTAATTGATATTTATAGGACATTCCATCCAAAAACAACAGAATACACATTTTTCTCAAGTGCTCATGGAACATTCTCCAGGATAGATCGTATCTTGGGTCACAAATCAAGCCTTGGTAAATTTAAGAAAATTGAAATCGTATCAAGTATCTTTTCTAACCACAACGCTCTGAGACTACATATCAATTACAGGAAAAAAATCTGTAAAAAAATAGAAACACATGGGGGCTACACAGTACACTATGAAATAACCAAGAGATCACTGAAGAAATCAAAGAGGGAATCAAAAAATACCTAGAAACAAATGACAATGAAAATATGACGACCCAGGGCTTCCCTGGTGGCACAGTGGTTGAGAGTCCACCTGCCGATGCAGGGGACATGGGTTCGTGCCCCGGGCCGGGAGGATCCTACATGACGCGGAGCAGCTGGGCCCGTGGGCCATGGCTGCTGGGCCTGTGTGTCCGGAGCCTGTGCTTCGCAATGGGAGAGACCACAACAGTGAGAGCCCTGCGTACCGAAAAAGAAAAAAAAAATGACGACCCAAGTTCTATGGGATGCAGCCAAAGCAGTTTTAAGAGAGAAGTTTATAGCAAAACAATCCTACCTCAAGAAACAAGAAATATCTGAAGTAAACAACCTAACATTACACCTAAAGCAATTAGAGAAAGAAGAACAAAAAACCCCCAAAGTTAGTAGAAGGAATGAAATCATAAAGATCAGATCAGAAAAAAATGAAAAAGAAATGAAGGAACCAATAGCAAAGATCAATAAAACTAAAAGCTGGTTCTTTGAGAAGATAAACAAAATTGATAAGCCATTAGCCAGACTCATCATGAAAAAAAGGGAGAAGACTCAAAACAATAGAATTAGAAATGAAAAAGAAGTAACAACTGACACTGCAGAAATACAAAGGATCATGAAAGATTACTACAAGCAACTCTATGCCAATAAAATGGACAACCTGGAAGAAATGGACAAATTCTGAGAAAAGCACAACCTTCCAAGACTGAACCACGAAGAAACAAAGTATAAACAGACCAGTCACAAGCACTGAAATAGAGACTGTGATTAAAAATCTTCCAACACACAAAAGCCCCAGACCAGATGGCTTCCGAGGCGAATTCTATCAAACATTTAGAGAGGAGCTAACACCTATCCTTCTCAAACTCTTCGAAACTATAGCAGAGGGAGGAACACTCCCAAACTCATTCTACGAGGCCACCATCACCCTGTTACCAAAACCAGACAAAGGTGTCAGTAAGAAAGAAATCTACAGGCCAATATCACTGATGAACATAGATGCAAAAATCCTCAACAAAATCCTCACAAACAGAATCGAACAGCACATTAAAGGCATCATACACCATGATCAAGTGGAGTTTATCCCAGAAATGCAAGGATTCTTCAATATACACAAATCCATTAATGTGATGCACCATATTAACAAATTGAAGGAGAAGAACAATATGATCATCTCAGTAGATGCAGAAAAAGCTTTTGACAAAATTCAACAGTCATTTATGATTAAAAAACCCTCCAGAAAGTAGGCATAGAAGGAACTTACCTCAACGTAATAAAGGCCATATATGACAAACCCACAGCCAACATCGTTCTCAATGTTGAAAATCTGAAACCATTTCCTCTTAGATAAGGAACAAGACACGGTTGTCCACACTCACCACTATTATTCAACTTAGTTTTGTAAGTTTTAGCCACAGCAATCAGAGAAGAAAAAGAAATAAAAGGAATCCAAATTGGAAAGGAAGAAGTAAAACTGTCATTGTTTGCAGATGACATGATACTATACATAGAGAATCCTAAACATGCTACCAGAAAACTACTAGAGCTAATCAATGAATTTGGTGAAGTAGCAGGATACAGTATTAATGCACAGAAAGCTCTTGCATTCCTATGCGCAAATGATGAAAAAGCTGAAAGAGAAATTAAGGAAACACTCCCATTTACCTTTGCAACAAAAAGAATAAAATACCTAGGAGTAAACCTACCTGAGGAGACAAAAAGACCTGTATGCAGAAAGCTGTAAGACACTGATAAAAGAAATTAAAGATGAGACAAACAGATGGAGATATATACCATGTTCTTGGATTGGAAGAATCAACATTGTGAAAATGACTCTACTACCCAAAGCAATATACAGATTCAGTGCAGTCCCTGTGAAACTACCACTGGCATTTTGCACAGAACTAGAAAAAAAATTTCACACTTTGTATGGAAACACAAAAGAATAGCTAAAGCAATCTTGAGAAAGAAAAATCGAGCTGGAGGAATCAGGCTCCCTGAATTCAGACTATACTGCAAATCTACAGTAATCAAGAGAGTATGGTACTGGCACAAAAACAGAAATATAGATCAATGGAACAGGATAGAAAGCCCAGAGATAAAACCACGCCTATATGCTCACCTTATTTTTGATAAGGAGGCAAGAATATACTGTGGAGAAAAGACAGCCTCTTCAATAAGGGGTGCTTGGAAAACTGGACAGCTATATGTAAAATAACTAAATTAGAACACTCCCTGACACCATACACAAAAATAAACTCAAAATGGAATAAAGACCTAAATGTAAGGCCAGACACTATAAAACCTTAGAGGAAACATAGGCAGAACACTCTGTGACATAAATCACAGCAAGATCCTTTTTGACCCACCTCCTAGAGAAATGGAAATAAAAACAAAAATAAACAAATGGGACCTAATGAAACTTAAAAGCTTTTGCACAGCAAAGGAAACCATAAACAAGATGAAAAGACATCCCTCAGAATGGGAGAAAATATTTGCAAATGGAAGAGCTGACAAAGGATTAATCTCCAAAATTTATAAGCAGCTCATGCTGCTCAGTATCAAAGAAACAAATAACCCAATCCAAAAATAGGGAGAAGACCTAAATAGACATTTTTCCAAAAAAGTTATACAGATTGCCATCAAACGCATGAAAGGTTTCTCAACGTCACTAATCATTAGAGAAATGCAAATCAAAACTACAAGGAGGTATCATCTCACACCCGTCAGAATGGCCAACGTCAAAAAATCTACAAACAAAAAATGCTGGAGAGGGTGTGGAGAAAAGGGTACCCTCTTGCACTGTTGGTGGGGATATAAATTGATACAGTCACTATGGAGGACAGTATAGAGTTTCCTTAAAAAACTAAAAATGGAACTACCATATGACACAGCAATCCCACTACTGGGCATATACCCTATGAAAACCACAATTCAAAAAGAGTCATGTACCACAATGTTCATTGCAGCTCTATTTAAAATAGTGAGGACATGGAGGCAACCTAAGTGTCCATCAACAGATGAATGGATAAAGATGATGTGGCACATATATGCAATGGAATATTACTCATCCATAAAAAGAAATGAAATTGAGTTATTTGTGGTGAGGTGGATGGACCGAGCATCTGTCATACGAGTAAAGTAAGTCAGGAAGAGAAAAAGAAATACCGTATGCTAACACATACATATGGAATCTAAAAAAAAAAAAAAAGTTCTGAAAAACCTAGTGGGAGGTCAAAAATAAAGATGCAGATATAGAGAATGGACTTGAGGACGAGGACACAGGGAGTGGGAAGAGGAGGCTGGGACGAAGTGAGAGAGTGGCATGGAAATATATACACTATCAAATGTAAAATAGACAGCTAGTGGGAAGCAGCCACATAGCACAGGAAAATCAGCTCGGTGCTTTATGACTACCTAGAGGGGTGGGATAGGAAGGGTGGGAGGGAACTTCAAGAGGGAGGAGATATGTGGATATATGTATATGTATAACTAATTCACTTTGTTATAAAGCAGAAACTAACACACCATTGTAAAGCAATTACACTCCAATAAAGGTGTTAAAAAAAAATCTCTTAGAGGAAAATAGGCAGAACACTTTCTGACATAAATTGCAGCAAATCTTTTTTGATCCACCTAGAGTAATGAAAATAAAAACAAAAATAAACAAATGGGACCTAATTAAACTTAAAAGCTTTTTCACAGCAAAGGAAACCATAAACAAAACAAAAAGACAACCCTCACAATGGGAGAAATATTTGCAAACGAAGGGACCAACAAGGGATTAATCTCCAAAGTATACAAACAGCTCATTTAGCACAATATCAAAAAAATAAACAACCCAATCAAAAAATGGGCAGAAGACGTGAGCCATGGCCGCTGAGCCTGCACGTCTGGAGCCTGTGCTCTGCAATGGGAGAGGCCAAAACAGTGAGAGGCCCGCGTACCGCAAAAAAAAAAAAAAAAAAAAAAAAAGGGCAAAAGATCTAAGCAGACATTTCTCCAAAGAAGATATACAGATGGCCAAAAAGCACATATAAAGATGCTCAACATTATTACAGAAATGCAAATCAAAACTGCAATGAGGTATCAAATCACACAGGTCAGAATGGCCATCATGAAAAATCTACACACAATAAATGCTGGAGAGGGTATGGAGAAAGGGAACCCTCCTACACTATTGGTGGGAATGTAAATTGATACAACCATTATGAAGAACAAAATGGAGTTTCCTTCAAAAACTAAATATAGAATTACTGTATGATCCAGCAATCCCACTCCTGGGCTTATATCTGGAAAAACCATAATTCAAAAAGATACATGCACCCCAATGTTCATTGCAACACTTTATACAATAGCCAAGACATGGAAGCAACCTAAATGTCCATTGACAAAGAGTGGATAAAGAAGATGTGGTATATATATACAATGGAACATTATTCAGCCATAAAAAGAGAATGAAATAATGCCTTTTGCAGCAACATGGATTGACCTAGTGGTTGTCATACAGAGTGAAGTAAGTCAGACAAAGACAGATATCATATGATATTGCTTATATGTGGAATCTAAAAAATGACACAAATGAACTTATTTACAAAACAAATAGAGTCACAGATGTAGGAAACAAACTTATGGTTACCAGGCAGGAAAGAGGTGGGTGGGATAAATTGGGAGATTGGGATTGACATTTACATACTACTATATATAAAATGGATAATTAATAAGGACCTACTGTATAGCACAGGGAACGCTA
Organism: Mesoplodon mirus; assembly: GCF_964341445.2. Taxonomy (NCBI): domain Eukaryota; kingdom Metazoa; phylum Chordata; class Mammalia; order Artiodactyla; family Ziphiidae; genus Mesoplodon; species Mesoplodon mirus. Next base: position 87,750,249 of record NC_138980.1, on the reverse strand, counting down.
CTCAATACTATGTAATGACCTATATGGGAAAAGAATCTAAAAAAGAGTGGACATATGTATATGTATATGTATAACTGATTCACTTTACTGTACACCTGAAACTAACACAACATTGGAAATCAGCTGTAATCCAAGAAAAAATGTTTTTAAAAAGGAAAAAATCAGTAAATAAATACATTGCCAAAGCTTTATTTATTTAGTAAATTTACACAATATTTTTCTTCCAAAGTGCTACACAGTAACAGCAGCTAGGCAAGATCCAAAAGGCACTTTGTCTTCTGGCTTCAGTTATTTTCCCTGAGCTCTTTTCTAAGAGCTAGCTCCAGTATCCAGCAGCTGTCTGGTTTAAGATGCAATGCACTCTCCTTTTTTTCCCTTCCCGACTCTCCTGTCTAAATCTTGACATTTTAACTTGTTTGTTTTGCCAACATTCTCTCCACCCCACCCTCTTTCTCTTCCTCTGTCTCTGTATCTCTCCCATCATTAGGACTCATTCCAACCTCCAAAGAAGAAAAAGTAAAAACATAAGCATTAAATCACTTTTTAATGTCTTGATAGGTCTTCTCATTTCTTATGTAACTTTGCTTTCTCACCTATGTGAAATGTTTGCTTTTTCTGTTGCTCTTCTCTAAGTTTCTCCTATTCTTATCCGAGTTTAACTCGGATAAGAATAGTTTGGACTATTTATTTTTGTTTAGATGTCAATCTTACTACCTCAGTTTAAGAAGGAAGAATAAAATAAGATAAAAGAAAAATATTTAAAATGTGAATTAAAATTAACACACAGCTAATAGCATTTGGTGTTTAAATTTTTTTTTTTAAGTTTCCTTTAAACCCAAACTCCCAATTTAAAAATGAGTTCCATATTTAACCCTTCCACTCTTGGTTTCTACTGCTGTTATATTTTTTTGGATGTCCCTCTGTTCCTTAGTTGTTAATCCTCTAAGGGTAGGGACTATGGTTAAATCAATGTTTAAAGAACATTGTACCAAATAGACATGATGATATGTAATCAAAATAATAATCAAATGTGCTACCTAGCTTTATTATTTTTTTCTTTTACTTTCGGTAATGAATGCTCAGCCCAGTGAGAGGCAGAAAGAGAGAATGCTCTCTGAAGTTTCATTTTCTTTTGACGTATCTCCAACAGTGGGACATTAATATGTCTGTAACTTTGAAATACTGATTCTGAAGCCAGAATTACAACTATGAAGGCATCAGGAGTGCCTCTTGAACATATGTCTCTGGACAAATTACCTCTAATAGCCTGGAATCACTAGCGATCACTGCTTTCTTTTCATCCGATCTTCTTTGAGATACCAGAGATCGATTATTGATTCTTGATTGCCTGGGAAATATGATGGAGACTAGCCCTGGTTTTAAACAGCAGTGCATCCATTTAATTTCTATGAAAATATGAAATTTTATCCTTCTCTCTAGTTCCTATCCCAATTATCTAATGACTTTGCCCTGTGATGATTATGTGCTCTGAAAGTCTGACTGAGGTCTTCCCCAGATGTGGCTGTATGAGTCCCTGGTTAAGGAATTCCTTTACAGAGGTTTGGAAGGTGTGCTGGGAGTTGTTGTAATGGAAGGTGTTTACTTATATGCTGCCTCAGTAAATCAGAGACTGCTGTTTCCCATACAGGAAGCCTAATGAGCCAATGGTGACTGCAAAATAAAAGCAAATTTGGTGTTGATCGTCCCACATATAGCTATTAGGAAGAAGCACCAGCTGTAGATCATGCTGAGTTGGGGCAACAGGACAACCAATTTTACTGTTTCCTACTGTTGCTTTAACAATAGAGTTTAGTGCTTAAGAGGTCACAAAGCATTTCTGTATCTAACAGCTGTCATGTATTAAAACAATTTAGACGGCTCTCTTCTTTATAAGCAGAAATAAGACATTTCATGTAAAGGATGTATCTAGCAGATAACAACCTGGAAAGGCATCTGAACAGAGGAGGGTGGAGCTAAGGCACAAAGAAGGAAACCTCTGATTTCCTGTGTATTCTCAGCGAAACCTTCGGAGTCCCTTAGTAGCTACTTTCTGCTGCTTATGTGGGTCACTATAATGGCAAGGGTGCTGTGAGGGCTGGTGGTTTTAATTTTGTATTCTGAGATGCATTTTCCTTGTACATATGCCCTTAGGGACACAGACAAATACCCTTCTCTATTATATGGTTATTCTGGAAATTCCACTTCTGATATGAGAATACTAAGAGGAAACGCTGAAATAGGAAAAGCAATGGGAAATCTCAAAATTTAGGGGGAGTTTCTTCTTGCTATACTCCAGTGGCCTGAAACTCCAGTACTCCTGGGGAGGAAGGGTTTATGCTGGTTGAACTGACTGAATTTATAAGCAAATTGCCAACTGGGAGATGAGAACAGACCCAAACAGGAAAGGAATAGGAGAGACAAAAGCTTAGCTTTGGTGAAAATGTACTGTGTGATTTTTAGAACAGAAAGTGAGATGGAAGAGTGGGAGAAATACAAATATTTGAGGGGAAATGAAACCATTCCATTAAACAAAGCTGGGTTGAGCCCACACATCTGTCATACACACACACACACACACACACACACACACACACACAGGAACACATACCCAGTAAGGGACTGTTAGTCATTTTCTTATGCTTTTATCTCACTATCAAGAATCAAAACCATTGCTCTCAATGGGACCTCAATGTCAAGATACTAGAAAAAAGAAATAACTCTTTTGCCAAATTGTGCAGTCTTATTCCAGGGTCACTAGTCCACTTAGAAATTCCCCATGAGAGCCATGGATTTGAAACTCAGTGGGTGTGAACAAAGAGGTGGACCTTTCCTGATCCTTGCTGTTCTGAGCTTGTGGACAGTCATGAACTTTTCATTTTATGTGATCTCATGGGTGAGAGAACTGCACACCTGCTTGGCTCACACTAAACTACATTAAAAAAAAAAAGTCTACATACATAACAGATGCACCAGAGGATTTCATTCTGGGAGGAATTATACGTTCAGACAGTTCACACATCCCCCCCCCAGTCCCAATCCTATCCCTATGCCAGCATTACGGTGCAGATTGGGCAAGCTGACGTGTGTGTTTCTCGTGGAAATGAATCCAGTATATTTTCCACATACTTGTTAGATATGCTCAATAAAGCATACTGCACATACATTCTTTTTAACCATCTTTATTGGAGTATAATTGCTTTACAATGGTGTGTTAGTTTCTGCTTTATAACGAAGTGAATCAGTTATACATATACATATATCCCCATATCTCTTCCCTCTTGCATCTCCCTCCCTCCCACCCTCCCTATCCCACCCTTCTAGGTGGTCACAAAGCACCGAGCTGATCTCCCTGTGCTATGCGACTGCTTCCCACTAGCTACTGGTTTTATATTTGGTAGTGTATCTATGTCCATGCCACTCTCTCACTTTGTCCCAGCTTACCCTTCCCCCTCCCCATGTCCTCAAGTCCATTCTCTAGTAGGTCTGCATCTTTATTCCCATCCTTCCTATAGGTTCTTCATGACCATTTCTTTTTTTTTTTTTTTAGATTCCATATATATGTGTTAGCATACGGTATTTGTTTTTCTCTTTCTGACTTATTTCACTCTGTATGATAGACTCTAGGTCCATCCACCTCACTACAAACAACTCAGTTTCATTTAAAATATGAGACAGTTTTGTACATTTTATTGGAAATATAACCTAGTCAAATATTTCAAATGACAGCAACAGTGGACAGGTAACATTCCATTTGCAAATCTTTCTAGAACATATCGGGGCCACCAAATCTGTCAGAACACTTTCGAAACCTACTTCCTCAAGGAAACTTCCCTCAACTAATTAGTGATGGTGAAGACCCTGACATGGAAATTCCACCAATTCTCTGTCCTCACAGCCTCTCTGAATGCATTTTTCTCTACAGAGTCAAAACACCCTGATGACACTTACTGGCTTTCCTCAGTGTAGGTATTCTGTGCCCTCGCCCTTATATGAAACAGTAGATTTCAAAATCAGAGTTTCTCAAATTTTTTTTTTTTTTTTTGCAGTACGTGGGCCTCTCACTGTTGTGGCCTCTCCCGTTGCGGAGCACAGGCTCCAAATGCGCAGGCTCAGTGGCCATGGCTCACGGGCCCAGCCGCTCCACGGCATGTGGGATTTTCCCGGACCGGGGCATGAACCCGTGTCCCCTGCATCGGCAGGCGGACTCTCAACCACTGTGCCACCAGGGAAGCCCTCAACTTTTTAATAGTGTACTTCCAATAAACTGTTTAACATATACAAGTATAAATCCTACTCCTAGATAAGAAATTTTATGAAATAGACTCACTTTTATACTTCAGGTCATTTATTTGAAAGGGAAATTTTATATTAGTACTAGAGATGTGAAATTAGTATTTCATGAATTGAAGATAAATAAAAACGTAAATCAACGAATACAAAACAATGTAATTGAATTCCAGCTTGAGACAGTTGCCAGCCAAATCCCCTTTAAAGCCTGATTCCCCGAAGTCAAAAGAGGGAGAACAATGGTTTGGGAGGTGCTAAGGACTTAATAGTACCTTGCTGAGACTTGTCTTTGATGGAAGCCTAGAGAATAACAAAGAATTAGATACTCTTAAAAAAAATGAGAATTAAAAAGGAGTAACTTTCTTGCCACTATTGAATGGTGCATCAGTAACACTGGCTAAAATCACCACCACTGTGTGTGTCACATACTTGGGAACACCCTGCCTTGTTGTTGTGCAGTATTAGTTATGTATATAACTATGTAACGTGATGTAAAGTTTTGACAGTAACTTTTTTCTACATTAAAAAAGTATAATTCCATATGTAAAGTTCAAAACCCCTCTAATCAATGATGCTGAATCAAAGTCATGTTTACTTTTGTGGGTTAATGCACGAGAGAGGATATGTGAGAGACTTCCAGGGCTGATAATGATCTATATCTCAGTCAAGGTGGTAGTTAGTTACCTGAATGTGTTTACTTTGCGATAGTACATTCAGCTGTACCTGTAATATATGTGCATGTTTCTGTTGTGTGGCATGCTTCAATAAAACATTATTTAATACAATAATAATTAAAAGATGTACTTGCTTACTTAAGAGATTTCATAGGAAGGGTGCTTCAGGGTAACTAGATTCCAGTGTTGTACTGGATCTGGCTTGTACTAACTTGTGAGAGCCAACAGCTAATTTTCAGGAATTCTGTGAGCTGGCTGTTAAACACAGCCTTTTTGTGTTGTTGGTTTTTTATGGCCTCACTGCGTGGCCTGTGGGACCTTAGTTTCCTGACCAGGGATGGAATCCGGTCCCCAGCATTGGAAGCGCAGAGTCCTAACCACTGGACCACCAGGAAATTCCCCTTTTTGTTGTTGCTTTTTTGGTTTGTTTTTGGTTTTTTTTGTAAACACAGCCATTATTAAAAATCAAATTATAGAAACTAAAACCTAAATAAATTATATTAAAATAAAGATGATAATTACTCAAAACATATCACTTGGTAATTATTTTACTATTACCTGTTCTCAAGGTTACTTCCATCTTTTGTATTTCTATAGTGGAAATACTATATAATGTTGTGTTCCTAAAACTTTTGTTCAGTGACCTCAGATTATTACCTTGAATTGGCAATGTCAGGAGTGCTTACACCACAGAAATCAGTAAACACTATAAATCAAGGCTTTCTTTACCCCTGAAGGGCCAGTTGTTAAACATTTATAGCACAGAACTCCTAAATCCAGTGTTTCAACAATGACATCAGTGATCAGATACTCGTAATACATGTAGTTGACAAAGGACTAATATCAAGAATATAAAAAAGCCCTACAAATGAATAAGAAAAAAATAGAAAATTAAATAATTAGAAAAATAGGCAGATGATTTGAACATTATAAAAGGGGATATGTATGAACACATGGAATGTGTTCTCCTTCATTAGTCATTAGAAATGTAAATTAAAATAATGAGAGCTTCCCTGGTGGTGCAGTGGTTGAGAGTCCATCTGCCGATGCAACGACATGGGTTCGTGTCCTGGTCTGGGAAGATCCCACATGCCGCGGAGCGGCTGGGCCCATGGGCCGTGGCCACTGAGCCTGCGCGTCCGGAGCCTGTGCTCCACAACGGGAGAGGCCACAACAGTGAGAGGCCCGCGTACCAGAAAAAAAAAAAAAATTAAAATAATGAGTCACAAATATAAATCCATCAGAAGGACTAGAATATAAAGACTGACAAATCCAAGTGTTGATGAGGAGTAGAACAATTAGAATTTTCATAATCTGCTAGTAGAAGCATAAGTTAGTACAAACATTTTGAAAAACTATGTGGCAGTATTTAATAAAGCTGAGCATATGAATACCCTATGTACTACCTTTCTAGGTATATATTCAAAAAGAATGCTTACATATGTTCATCACAGGATGTTCACAGTAGAACTAGTCATAATAATCCCAAACTGAAAAATAAAGCAAATGTCCATCAACAGTAGCATGGATTAATAAATATAATGTCATGTTACATAGCAATGAACAAGATTGAACCATAGCTATACACCAATCATGGATGCATGCTACAAAAATAAACTTGAGAAAAAGCAGCCTGACACATAAGTGTACATGGAGTAACGTTACAATTACAGTTAAATTAGTGTAAGAAGTTAGAGGACATGATAGTGGTACCTTTGTGAGAGTAGTAAGGGAGAAGCCACACAGGAGACTTCTGGTTGCTGGAAAGATTTTATTTCTTTATCTGGATTCTGGTTACATGGGCATCTTTGTGAAATACTGTTGTCAGCTTAAGGCTCTTAGCTTGGGGGCTATTTTCTCTTTGTTAACAATGGAGATAAGCAAGTGTTGAAAAGTTGTTAAGAATATATGAGATTTTCTCTTTGAGACAATGAGAAGGAATGAGAGAAAACTGAAAATAGCTATACATTAAGATGTGTATATATTCCTATACATATACTATACTTCAATAAGAAGTTAACTTTGAAAGGTAAAGAAAAATGCTTGCTTACCTGAGAAAAAGCATATAGGTTGTATATACATCAGGATTGGTAGAAGCTTTAATGTCAACAATGTCATGAAGGAATCTGTCTATTCTCTCTGATGACCAAAGAGTTAGCTTTATCCTGGGTCTAATTCCCCTAGGAGTTGTCTGCATCAACAGGAATGTTTTCTCTTTGTTTAACTCTGGCATAGCAGAGAGGTTTCTCAATTCTCTATTTGAAAATAGGAAAGGACTTTCCCAGTAGTCTACAGCAATATTACCCTTAAATATTATTGGTCAGAAATTGTCTACATGCTTATTCTTGAATCTGTTGCCATTAAAGAAGTGATATTCCCTTAATTTCAGTTCAAGGAATAGGCCTGACTGGTGAAATTCTTCAAACCTTGAGCTATTTAACAATGCACAGAAGATAGAATAGATCTTGAATAATCACTCCTAACACCCAAGCCATTCTGGTGCTTACTGGTGGATACGTTTTAACTTGTGTTCCATACTTAAGCCAATTTTTTAATCCTGGAAAATTTTCAGCACAGACGACATCAAAATTTACATTATGATGTAAACATTAAATCTCACCCCCTTAAGACCCATGATCCCTTTAATGTCTTGAATGAAATTCACAATGCTTTACCCAGCCTTCCCATATCAGCTTAAAATACCAATACAATTGTCTAATAACAATATAAAAAAAACACTTAAAATAATGTTCATTATTAAAATATAGAGGATTAACTACATGAGTTGGCATAATGATGTAGCTGGATGCTTGCAAACATTTCATAATAAACAAGGTTGTATTTAGTAAAAGGAAAATAAACAGAGTATTTTGACTTTTTCTAAATATTTAACATTTCAATATGAGAACCAAATAAACACATGACTATGTCAGCGACTATTGCAGACTGCTAATGAGTGACTTAAGTGATTCTGGTAACTTAACTACCATGAGCAGCAATGTCATGAGTGAAGAGATTTTTGAAATGGCATATAGATCTTGGGAAATCTCCAAACAAAACAAATTTTAATCTTCTTCCTGAATTATCCAGAAGTTGCATTTCTGGAAAATTCAATATATATTAAAACAAAATATTTCTATTTATATGCAAAGCAGAGTTAGGTTTCAGTCTTGTAAAATCATAAACAGGATGTTTTTCTCTATGGTAATCTCTAGGAAAGCTTTCGAGTCACAGAACACACAAGTCATTTCTTTATTGTGTAAGATTGTCTTAATATTGCAGGCTGTCTAGACACTATCCTAGCACATCAACCATTAAATGCCAGCAATGACTTGTGATTCCTAAACATTTTGACAGCTTACACACATCCCCAAATTTCTAAAACACCTCTATAGTCTTTAGCAATAGGGTTATTAAAATTCTCTTAAAACGGAATGAACACGGATACTTGAGTTAGAGAGATCTGGTTTTAATTCTTTACCTTACTCCTCATTGTTTGCCTGGACTTGAGAATGTTAATTCAGGGTCTTAGTTTTCTCTTTTGCAAAAGAGGAATAACACTGCAACCTTCTTTTTAGGATTGATGCAGTTACTAGGCACAAAATAGCTGCTCTACAAAACTTACTTTCTTTATCTTTCCCTCCCTTCATTTCTCTCCTGTTTCTTTCTTTCTCTATTGCTCTAGATTACCCTTTCCAGCCTCTTTATTTGCTAAGAGGCTTTACCAAGAAAGAAAAGCATAAATCAAAGCTAGAGTCCAATCCAGTGTGGAGGACATTGGCAACCATATGGAAAAATACGAAAGGAGGGACTGATGATATTTAATTTCTTAAAAAGGGATAATTGAAGGAGTCAATTTATTAGCTATATAGCTATATATTAACTCTTTCTTCAGTTCTTAAAAATTTTTAAATAAACTAAAACTTCATCTATGCTAGTTTGAGTTTCACACTGTACTTGAATCGAAGGTCTAGACCATGTAAATACAATACCACCTCTTCACAAGACATAGTGATATCATTAGAGCAAAAATTTTCAAAATAACAATGCCAAAAAAAAAACTGGCTGAGATAAACAGCCACACATACCTGCAGTGATTACATTCAGTTGTTTTAATGTATGTATGTGATGAGTGAATTAGGAAAGGGGCTCTTAAGCTGATTTTCTTTTGCTAACAATTCATGGATTTCGAGGGGAACAACCACAAGTATACTAATGACAGATTTTTCTCCAGTAGTTGATTAGGAAATTCTGATTGATTGCCTAAAGTTTGCTTAAGATTGTTCTTTGGAAAAGTTTTTTGCATGTTCTCAAGTGGTAAAAAAGGTCTTTTATTTCCTGTAGTTGGGGGAAGTCTTTGACATGGATGTCTGCATATATTAGGAGGTTAGAGGAATGTGAGTATAATGCTCTTACTCAAAGGTCACCAACAAGCTCCACATCTGTTGCCGTAAATGTCTTCAGTATCCACATCAGAAATTTTACCTCAGTTGTTTCCTCCATTATGTCAATTTAGGCAAGATGCTCTGTCAATAAGTAAATTCCTGGAAATGAAATATAACAAATATATGTAATAATAATACATATATACATTATGCAGCCGCATTTTAGAAGGGGTTACATTACTAAGGATAATAGCATTAGTACAACTGAAATAATGCTTAAACATTTCTTGATCCTAATGAAGGCACTATATTGAATACATTGGCATACTGTTTCTCAGTAATTCAGATGCTTTCAATTTTTCCTTCAGTGTTGGAATAAAATCCTACTTTATTGATTGAGCAGTGTGGGCAAACTAGTTTTCTTGCACTTAGGATTTGTTTTGTGTGACATACGAAAATCTTAGCAAAGTTAAATCATGTTCAATATATGAGAGGTGCTCATATAATAAAAGGTATTACAAACTGAGGCTCACTGGAGACACAATAGATTTATGGCTTCTAGAAATAAATGTTAAAAAGAAGTGTAAAAGCTTTATAGAAAAAAATAAAGATCTTCTTGAAAGGCATAAAGTATGTCCTAAATTAAAGAGAAGCTATAGTACTTTCACTGATGGGAAAATCCACTGTCTTGAAGTTATCACTATTCCAATCAAAGTTCCAATAAGTGTTTATAAAAGTTAAATTGCTTATAGAATTTATATAGACATATAAATGTCAAAAATGGCCTAGGATATATTAACAACAAGCAAGGGAGAATTGATTTCCAGATATCAAATATTTTTATAAAGCTAGATAATTAAAGTTTTGACATAGTGAAGGAGAAAAAGATGAATGGATCAATGGTACAGAGAATTCAAAAACTTACTGTTGTGTATCATGAAATCACGGACTAAAACAGTGGTGGTTGACAGTTCTTTTCTTTTGGAACTTGAAGAATGTTGTGCTACGTCCTCCTGGCCTCCATGGTTTCAGATGAAAAATCTTCTGTCACCCAAATTGTCATCCCCTATAAGCAATGCAAAGGGCTTTTTTTTTTTTTTAAGCGTTATAACAGTTTAAAGGAATGAACTAATTAGATGAATTTATCAGTTTGAATAGTTTTCAAAAGCCTAGCATTGACATGAAAAGAAAATCCAATGGTGGAATAAGATACACATTCTAATAGAATTTACACGATACTTTTTAAACAGTCTGATAATATTGAACATATTTGTGTGTCTAAAAATTGTTAAAACAGTCTAGAAGTTTTCATGCACAGTTTTTATTGTGGATGCCTCTCAAAAGGGTGAGAGAGAATGGGACAGAAGAAAGGAGGAAAAACATTGACCTTATCTATCACGTTGTATTTCTTCTCTAAAATCAGATTTTGTGAAACTCTGATAAAAGATATTCTTTTATTCTGAGCAGAACACACAGGAGTATTTATTATTTTTTAGGTAACTTTTTTTTTTAATATCTAAAAAGTAGAAGCTTCCATTTGTAAGAACTCTCATTTCAAACTGTTCTACTGATGGTAATTTTGATTATATAATAAAAATATTAAATTTAATACCACTTATAAAATATGCTATAGAGAAATTGGAGAGGTTCACTGGATATATCTGGGAAAGTCACAGTGCCAACGATGCAGGAGCAGGGACATGGACCCAATTACAGTTCATTCTATTGGTTAAAATATGGACATTCTGACCGAGAGCTGTAATTAGGCATAGCTCCCTCTGAACTATAATTCTGTCTTAGGTGTCTCGAGAAGGTATGCCTAGAATTAAATGGGGAAATCTTATACAGTAAGTTATTTCTTCTCTTACTATAAATTACATAATTGACCTTCAAATCCATTATTTCTCCACATAAACTATAGTAGGTGGTATTCTCTACAAATTATACTCTGCGAAGCAGTAAATTATAGGGCTCCTAAACTACTTACCACCCATCATAATTTTTTAAAACATAAAACTCTCTTCACTAATGCAACTGTACTTAGCCAAAGTTAAAATGTATATTTATCTAAATTTATCTAAATGTTTCTATGCCAGACCTATGTGAAAGTGTTGACATTTTGATTTAGGTATATAAGAGTTTCTCTTCATTAGGTATTTCTAATAAAGTAAAGTAAAAAAAAAAAAAAAAAAAAGACCTTCCTGAAGGAGAAAGTTGCACTTTTGAGGCTTCTAGTTGTTGTAAATCTCAACAACCTTTACCTTGTAACTCTTCGATGCATATGAAATTTCATTTGTCAAGTATAGAAGGCTTTAATACTCTCACAGCAAATGTATGATGCTCTGTACACATCAGATAGGAAGTTTGCTTTGTAAAGGGATCCTACCTCTTGACCTGTCATATTAACTTAATACCAGTGACTCCTGAGTTCCTAATTAAGCTTTTGCATGTTTTATCGGGAAGATTAGAGAAAGATATAGCAGGAGGAAGGAGGAAGAGGATTAAGGAAATCTTCCTTCTGAGGATGATAAACAACTAATAAACATACAAAGAAACTACCTTACATGCCTGCAGTGATTGGAATGAGGAGACACTGTTTTAAGCACTTTAAAAGTATTAACTTATTTAATTTTCACAACCATTTTCTGAGATAACACTATTATTATTCCCATTTTACAGAATGAGGAAATAGAGTCACAGAGAAGTGTAGTAACATTCCCAAGATCACACAGTTAGGAAACAATGGAGCTGGAGTTTGAATCTAGGCATCCTGACTCCAGAGTCTGTATTCTTGGTTGTTGTAACACATTGCTGCACAAAAATCAATTCAAGGCTCTACAAGGGTGGTGATAAAGAAAAACCACAAAGGTTAGATCTGTTTTTCGTATCAGTATTGTTTTAGTTAGAGGACTTTGAAATATATTTGATAACACTATTTTTTCCTTGCCAAAATTGTTTCTTTTTTCTCATTGCCTATCTAAATAAATGTGACCAGCTGTCATCTAGTAACACAAGCTAGAAAACTTAGACTTGTCCAATATCTCTACTTCCTTTATACTTCCTACATCTAATCATTGGCCAAATCTTGTGATTTATGACTATGAATGATTCAAACAGCTTTCATTTACTATGCACAGAAGGTTACCAACTGTGCAAGTTCCCTTATTTCTGATGTATCTTAATTCCACAGACAAAATATGTATTAATATTTTTATCCCTACCTACCTGAGATTCATAAAGTTTCATTAGCTTGCTTAAATCACTTTTCTAATAAGTAGCTGAGTTGGGGTTAAATCTATGTCCATATTCAAAGCCCATGTTCTTTCCAGCTATAACAGACTATATTAATTCTTAAATATCACTTCAGTATAACGTATCTGTTCGATCCCAGTGCCATACCCCTACATTGCAATCTTATCTCATCTCAACTTCTGTAAAATCTTAACAAATTTTCTTTTTCAGTGTTGCAAAAATTCTCCTACTTCCATCCACTCAAATCCTACTGACAAATTATTATCTAAATTTTTTCATACCACACCTCTGTGAAAAATAATCTTCATTTTCTACAAAATACAGTTTTCTAAATTGCTAAGGCCCTTCCAAATGTCTACCTACTTCAACAGCTTCTTATTTATCCAGACCACTCCATCTCCCCCCTATACACACACTCTGTCCATAATCCAGCAAAATTAAACTGTAGGCAGGTCTCTGAAATGCATTTAAGTACTTCATGTTTATAAACATTTATTTATTCAAATCGTTTTTGTTGTAATTGCCCTTGCATTTTTTTCTTAAACTATAAACTCAATTCAAGTATTACTGCTTCATGAACTATTTTATACACCCCCCACCCTTTTCTCAGTCTGGGTTATATATCTCTCTCCTCTGTACATAATTTTACGATAAGACTTTGTTATAATTGTCAGTTTTATTCTTTTTACATATTGTATACAACATAAGAAATTTCAGCACAGAGTTTTAAAGAAAACCATGACTTTATCAAATTTTAATGAAGAACAAACAGCTACATTTCTGGAAGGCTTTAATTAAAGTCAGTATGTAAGCAGTAAGATGGGTCGTATTCTCACAATTCCCAACGGATAGCATGTAATTAAACTAATAAATATTTCCTAAGTAGGCCTGCAAATGAACACTGCTATAAAAAATCGTATATTATCATTAGTTTCATTTTAAAAATAAACTCTTCTTAACCAACTGAAAATATGCATTTGAATGCTGAGTAACGGACAGTGTGGGCAAACAATGATTTAACCTCGGGTAAAGAAATATTATATGTGGTTCAAAAAGAAAGCAAATGTACTTATGTACTTTGGTCTGAATACCAAACTCATCAGGTTAAATTAATTTGCTGTTCATGTTGATAGGGAAATTATATTCAGTGATTTTTCTCAATAGATACTTACTGAATGTCCCAGACAGAGGAGGAGAGAGAAGGACAGTACATTTGTGGGCACATTAGGAGGTGTGTAATATACATGGGGTGCAGTACAGATAGATGAGGAGCAGAGTACTAGGAGTACATAGTGGACCAATGGTAACAGACAAGAGGAAGCAGTGTGAAACTGAAGGCCCTGTGTGCTAACCGCAAGATCGAAAGTTATCTTGAAAGTATTATAATGCACTGGAGAGTTTTAAACAAAGAATGTCATAAATGGATTATAATTTTAGAAATGTTACTCAAGCAGCATCATGAAGTTTAGATAGGAGACTAACAGTGGGGTTGGGTTGCTGCTGGGTAAACTGATGGTGGAAAGATAAGATTTGAGGCTAGTCAAGTAGGCCTGGAGGTGAAGCCTGCATAATCAGTGACACTGGATAAGGAAAGATAAGGAATGAACAGAATGAGAGAGTTTCCACAGGAGTTGGAGATTGCTGATTATATTAATTTCCTATTGCTGCTGTAACAGATTACCACAAACTTAGTCAATTAAAATAACATAAAGTTATTATCTTACAGTTCTGGAGATCAAAGCCTGAAACAGTTTTGTTGGGCTAAACTCAAAGTGACAGAGGGCTCTGCTTTTTTCTGGAGGCTCTGAGGGAGCATCTGTTTCCTGGTCTTTTCCAGTTTCTAAAAGGCCTCCTGCATTCATTGGCCCGTGGCTCCTTCTTCCATCATCAAAGCCAGCAGCATAGCATCTTCAAAACCTTCCCTCTCTGACCTCCACTTTATGACCCTGCCTCCCCTTTATAAAGACCATTTCAGTACGTTGCACCCACCAAGATAATCTTCTTACCTCATAAATTCTTAACTAAATCACATCTTCAAGATCTCTTTTGCTATATACGGTAACAATTTCACAGGTTCCAGGGATCAGGATGTGGACATTGCGGTGGGTGGGTGCCTTATTCTGTCTACACACAATGATGAATGAAAGGTTGAGTTTTAGACTGATGTTCACATGTTTGTCTTGGGAAGTATGGATAATTGGTGATACTCTTCTCTGGTACAAAGAATAAAGGAGAAAGAAGAAGGTAGAAGGGAGAGCAAATTAGCTTATTTGTGGACTCAGATTTTGAATTTGAGCTAACTCAATGTAGTACACCGTATAGTATAGTTAACCTGTAGAAAATTGACCATATGTATTAAAAGCTTAAAAGAGGGGATTTGGCCAAATATATGGATTTCAGAGCCATTAACATTTAAATGCATGGTCGGAATGGTACTTCAGGCCATTAAGGAGTAACTGATTCTGAATCACCGCTCCTCCTATAAAGAGCTATAAAACATGAACATGATGAGTAAAGAAGGCAGTGGTTTGGGGGCATTGGGCAAATGTTGAAAAAGTATTTCAATTTCCCAGTTTAATAAAATGCATTAATTTTGATATCCAAGAAAGTCAGTGAACACTAAGCAAGGTGAACAGAAAGAAAAACACATCTAGATACAACTCAAAATATTTTGAAGAAATATTGTTAAAGTTTTCATATCTGTATTTATTAATTTTATCCTGACAGAACATAGGGATTCTGAATCAGAGAAAACACCTATTATTTACTTTGAAAGCATCTTAATATAGGTTCCCCACATCCCAACCCCACATGAAGTGGTGAGGCGAGGGCAGATATCACCTGTATATATGGAGGTGTCTGTAACACAAGATAAGAGCTTAAAAAATCCGAATTTAGAGCTTATATGATTGGTGCCACAGCTAACTCTCCTCCTTCTGGAAAGGCAGAATGACTTTGTTCTAAGTGTTAAAGGAATCCTGTTTGCCGGGAGGTGAGGAAAGTCCCTAGGCTCAGAACACTTTGGAATGCAAACAAATAGCTCAAGTGGAGATAAACCTGTGAATGTTTCCGGAGGTCTCTATCATTTGTAAATAGCTACCAAGGAATGTTTGCCTTTCATGCATACTTTAACCCGGGTTGCCAGTAGGTTTTGCTCAGAAAGCCCTGATCATGCCAAAACATAAAAAGATTATTTGTTTCCCAACAACTTTATGCCAATACACTTAATAATTTAATTGAAATTGGCAAATTTAAAATTTACACATACACAAATAAAAATTCGAATAGGCCTATACTTAAAATTAAATTTATAGTCATAATCATGTCTACAAATAAATGGTTTAAGTGGTGTATTCTACCAACATTTAAAAAAATATTATGGCCAACTTACATAAAGGAGGAGAAACATTTTCTGACTTATTTACCGAGACTGGCATAGCCTAACACCAAAACCAGATAAAGACGTGATAAAAACAAAAAATTGTAGGTCAATATCTTTTGTGAATATAGATGTAAAAATCTTTCTGAAAATATCAGCAAATTTAAACCAGCACCGTAAAAAACAAAAAACAAAAGCAAAAACTATTACAATATAAGTGAGCATTTATCCCAAATACAATTCTAAAATCAATCAATGAAATTTACATTAAAAAAAGAAAAGATACAAATCATGTTATCTCAATAGGTGCAGAAAAAAACAGCTTGAGAAAATTCATATCCATTGATGATGAAAAGACTCAGTGTTAGAAGAGAACTTTCTAAACTTGATAAAAGATATATATGAAAAACCTACATCTAGCATCATGCTTAATGGTGAAATATCAAGAACTTTCTCCTTAAAACTAGGAATAAGATAATACTCACTTTTACCATTTGGGTTTAATATTATTCTTGCAAGAACATTCTATTTTTAAATCTGCATTAGTTCCTTATTGCACCTGAAACAAATTACCACAAATTTATTGGCTTGAAACAGTAAAAATTTATTCTTTTACAGTTTTGAAAGTCTAAAGTCTAAAATCAAGGTGTCAGTGGGGCTGCATTTTTTCTGGACGCTTCAGAGGATGTTCTGTCTTTTCCAGCTTCTAATGGCTGCCTGCGTTTCTTGGCTTATGGTTGTTTCCTCCATTTTAAAAGTGCATAATCACTTCAACCTCTGCTTCTGTCCCCATATATTCATTTTCTGACTATGCTCCTTCCGCTTCCCTCTTATTAAGACCCTTGTTTATTACATTGGGCACCTGGATAATCCAGGATGATCTACACATCTCAAAATCTTTAATCACATTTGCAGTCTCATTTACCATACAGGTAATGTATTTACAGGTCACAGGAGTTAGGATTTGGACATCTTGCGGGGGCAGCTATTATCCATTCAAGCACGATAAACAACATATATGACAAACCTATATCTAGTATTATACTATGGTGAAATATTGAATATTTCAATATTAGGGTGAAATATTTTCTCCCTAAGGTTAGGAATAAGATAAGGATGTCCAGCTGACTCTCCCAAAGTAGTCAGACACCTAAGGTGGAAACTCAGGCTTCAGATAGAATTCACGCGGCTTCTGTGACCCAACTACAGAAGTCACACAGTGTCACTTTTTCCACATTCTATTGGTTATGTCAGCCTAGATTAAAGGGGAGAATCTCTCTCTCAGCAGGAGGCGTAGTAGAAATTTTTGTGGCTGTCTTGAATCTATCACACTGTTATTTCTCCTCAAATTGAGAGTGTTACCATAGTTTCAACCAAAATCACAGAAAGCTTTCTTTTCTTTTTGTGGAAATCAGAAGACTGACTCTAAAACTTAAGTTAGAAGTGCAAAAACTTGGAATAGCCCAGATAATTTTGAAAAATAAAAACACATTTGGAGGCCATGCAGTAACTTATTTCAATACTTAAATGAAAACTACAGTTCAAGGCAATATGATATTGGTATAAAGACAGAGAACCAAAATATAAGCTCACATATATATGGCCAATTGATTTTCAAAAAGGATATTACCGTCATGGAGGAAAATGGTGTTACTAACAAATACTGCTAACAACTTCATTTTTTTTTTTTTGAGTTTCTGACAATTTACTTAGCAGAGCTGATTTCAGGAGGTTTTTTTAAACTAATTTTTATTGGAGTAGAGTCGATTTACAATGTTGTGTTAATTTCTGCTGTACAGCAAAGTGAATCTGTTATACAGATACATATATCCACTCTTTTTTAGATTCTTTTCCCCTATAGGTCATTACAGAGTGTTGAGTAGAGTTTACTGTGCTATACAGTAGGTTATTATCAGTTATCTGGTCTGTATATATTAGTGAGTATATGTCAATACCAATCTCGCAACTTATCCCTCCCTCCCTTCCCCCTTGGTAACCATAAGTTTGTTATCTACATCTGTGACTCTGTTTCTGTTTTGTAATTATATTCATTTGTGAAACTAGATATTTGTATGAAAAAAATTGAACCATGAACTCACTTGAAACCAAACACAAAGCATATCAAAATTTATCATGAACCTAAATGTAAATTCACCAAGTATTAAACTTCTAGAAGGAAATGTAGAAGATATCTTTGTGACCTTGAGATGGACAGGGATTATTGATAGGACACAGAAAGCATTAAACATAAAAGAAAAAATGTTAGGTGTGACTCATCAACACTTAAAATTTCTACTCTTAAAAGACCTTCTTGAGAAAATGAAATGTAAGCCACATACAAGGAGACGATATTTGTAAGGCACGTTTTTGACAAATTATCTATTTCTAGAGTACAATTCAATAATAATAAGAAAAAGGACACAATCAAAATTAACTGGTAAAATATTTGATTTGACATTTCATAATAAATGACTTATGAATGGCCAATAAGTACATGAAGTTATTCTAAGAACGATGTTCAATTGTGATATGCAAATTAAAACTACAATGAGAGGGCTTCCCTGGTGGTGCAGTGGTTGGGAGTCCGCCTGCCGATGCAGGGGACACGGGTTCGTGCCCCAGTCCGGGAAGATCCCACATGCCGCGGAGCAGCTAGGCCCGTGAGCCGTGGCCAATGAGCCTGTGCGTACGGAGCCTATGCTCCACAACGTGAGAGGCCACAACACTGAGAGGCCCGCGTACCGCAAAAACAAACAAACAAAAAACTACAATGAGAAACTACTTCACAGACATTAAAATAGTAAAAATTTAAAAGTTTCAGTGAAGCTGTTGATGAGTAACTGCAAATTTCTGACATTGCTAGAGGAGATATAAAATGTAAACACTTTGGGAAACATTTTGTTTGTTTCTTATAAACATATAGTTACCATTTGACCCAATAATTCCCCTCATAGGAATTTACCCCCCCAAAATATCAACTTATAGCCACCAAAAGACTTGTATATAAATGTTCATAGCAGCTTCATTAATAATTATAAATAGTGAAATAGATAAGGTGTCCATCAACTTGAGAATGGATAAACAAATTGTGAAATATTCATACAGTTAACCTATAGATACAATATGCATGAATCTCAAAAAAAATCCTGAATGAAAAAAATGCCTTACACAAAAGATACTTATTCTATTATTTCATTTATGCAAAGTGCTAGAATAGGTAAAATGAATTAGATTAGTGTTTGTTTCTGGAAATGGGTGGAGGCAGAAAATGACTGTGATAGGGCTTGAGGGAAATTCCTGGGGCTATAGAAATGTTCTATAATGTGAAAGGGGTTCGGGATGCACAGATTTATGCATCTATCAGAATCTAGCAAATGAATATTTATCTTTGAATACCTCATTGTATATAAATTTTATTTGAAAAACTCTGTATGAATACTAAACTCTCATTAATGATGTGCATGCTGAAATATTTAGGGAAAAGTGAACTGATGTCTGCAATATATTTTGATGTCTGCAATTTACTTGGAAAAAATGGATGATACATGAATAAATATGTAACAAAATGAGTATATAGTAAAATGTTTGTAGTAGAATGTAGGTGGTGTGTAAATGAGAATTCACTGCCCAGTTCTTTCAACATGGGTGTGTATTTGAAATTTTTCACAGTAAAATTAGACAAAAAATATACAAAGGATGTTATAAATGCACATTACTCACACATCAAAATATTATATGTGTGGTTAAATGCATTACTTTTTACCAAATATTCTGTTGCCATTCCTTACAGTGACCCTCTCTGAGAAAAGAGGATACATTCCTGACCTGTTATATTCATGTGTGGCTCTTTGACTTAGAAGTGTGAGTGTCATTTCTAAACTGATAGGTTGAAAACCAGAGCATGATTTGCCTTTTTTTTTTTTTTTTTTGCGTTACACGGGCCTCTCACTGTTGTGGCCTCTCCCATTGCGGAACACAGGGTCCGGATGCACAGGCTCAGCGGCCATGGCTCACGGGCCCAGCCGCTCCGCGGCATGTGGGATCTTCCCGGACCGGGGCACGAACCTGTGTCCTCTGCATCAGCAGGCAGACTCTCAACCACTGCGCCACCAGGGAAGCCCTGATTTGCCTTTTTTGTTGTTGTTCTCCCTCTGCTATAAACCTGGGGATCCTCCAGATAGACTCTTCTCTTTGAGTCTGGCACTCGTGTGAAAATGATGTGGGGCAGAGATGTCACTGATTCAAAATGAACATGCATAAGGGAAGACAAAAAAACACTTTTCCTGAAAGTATTTATTGTCATAGCATAGTCTAATATAGTATATTTTGGGGTTTGATGAGGAAGAGAGGTTAGGAAATAGAGGATTAATTGATAAGTACGTAGGTAAGTAGATAGGTAGTTAGATATAATTTGCTTTCATATTAAGTAGCTAGCAGATTTTAGGAAAATGTTTGAGTATCTAGGAAACATTAGCTTTGAAGTTGTCATGTTCCAGCAGATAACCCATATTAATAACATGAGATAGCATCTTAGAGTTTAAATCTGCTCCTCCTGATTTAGCTAAGAGTAGTCAAAATATCTTCAGTAGTACAATGTAGTTTGACTGGAGAATATGCCTTTTCTTTACCTCTTCATGTCAGTTACAACATACAGCTGCCCATGTGTGGCAGATGTTCTTTCAGAAAATTAAGGGCCTGGGGCTGGAGGTGCTAAAATTTCTTTGATGCAGAATCAAACCAGAGACAAAATGGAAACCAATTAGAATAAGCAGGACAACTTGTCACATAAGAATTTATTACCCTATGCCAAAAAGTCCTTCCTTAAATCTGTATTGCCTCAACTTTGAAACTGATTGCTTGCCATTGAATTCTTTAGTAAATTTCATATTTCCACCATAAATAGCATACATCTTTGTCTGACCCAACAACATTTGCGTTTATCAGGTCTTTTAGTGCCACACGTTTGTATCCTCAAATATGATGACCTTCAGAAAGAGAGAGAGAGGGAGGGAAGGAGGGAGGAAGAAGGAGAGAAGCAAAGAGGGAAGGGAAGAGAAGGAGAAGTAAATTTCTAAATCATATTGCACTCCAAATTCTAAAATCCTAGTTTCAGGGAGCATCTAACATACTAAAAAGTTCAAACCAATAATACTGCATTACTGGGATTTTCTTCAACAATGATATTGATCCTTTTCACTTTAACAGCATAACAGATTCTATGTCAGGCCCTGGGACTTGTGAAAAGATAAAAATCCAGAATGACAAGATTGAAAAAAGGAGGATAAGCTGGTCAGAGGGAAAAGAAGAATCACAGGGTGGAAAGAAACAATATATATGCAGATGTGGGGTGATGGGAAGCCTTAAAAATGAAGAAAATACTGACACAAGATAAAGTGCAGGGACAAATTTCTTTGAAAGCTGAATTTTATATGATTTGGGTGACAGTCACAATTGTGGTAATACACAAAATAGCAATTAGGTTATTTTATTAACCTTTTCTCAGGTCCAATATTTGGGAGATGCCAATTTCATGGTATTCAAGCAGGCTCAAAATATTGATTCAGCTTCAAAGGTAATAGATTCCTATATTGGAAAAAAGAAAGAGTTATTCTAGTAAATATTTATGATAGGTAAGAGGTAATATGATGAAAAATGGCTTGAGCTATTAAAATACATTAAAATATGAGGGGGAAATGTATTTTCTAGTTCTTTTTCCTAGGTTGCTACCTTTAAAAAAAGTTTAGGGCAGACACACGATCAGTCTTTGAAAACAGTCTAGGTGTAAGAGTAGGAAACTTCTGTGTCAGGTCAGCTGGCTCACAGAGCAGGACCAAGCAGTGTGGTTCTTATAGAACTTTAGTTTTTATTATTTGAATTGTTATAAGACAAGCAGCCAATTTTTCTCTGTTGGGTCGTTGTCAAATTTCTCTTTATTTTGTTCCTCTTGAACTCATTCCCAGTTCCAGAAGGTTGTGTTTCTGTCATTATCCCTGTCCACTTTTGCCCCTTCCATCACTCTTTCTCATTATTATGGATTGGCACTAAAACAGAAAACAAACAATACATATCACTTATTGTTTACTGACTTGCACATGTATGTGCTTGGGTCTGAGTGTATTTGTGTGTGGAGGAAACATGGGAGAGGGTATCAAGAAAGGATGAGGTTAAAAAACAAAATATCATGAAGACACTGAAAATTTTTACTTGGAGAGATAGAGTAGTTATTGACAATGAAACAAGAAAAAGAACAAAGAATCATAAGAGAAAAAACTTAATGATTCCACTTCTTCATGGAGATTTTGGGTCAATATTCATATTAAAATAATACTTGGAGATATTGGATTATACTTTAGAGGAAAAGTAACACTTATGCAACACATGTAGAAAAGAGACTCTAAGAAAATCTACTGAAATAAACAGAGCCAATTCTCCCTATAGCTTTGTAGTAGAGGTGAGAATAATATGATGATAGCAGTTGCTAAAGGATGAAGAAAGATAGGTGAATGTAGAAATAGGATCCATATAAAGTAATGGGAGATTTGGGAAAGTATGTTCTAATATTTGCTTCTGTTTAAAAAAAGGAAGTAGTTCAAATAAGTGGGAAGTTTAATCAAACCAAGTGTCCCCTTAGAGAAGGAAATGAAAAATATCTAGGGAAAATAGGAGACTGATTGAGAAAGTTTACTGGATGAGTCTACGGAACATTTATAAGTTATCATTCTGATGGGATTTGAAGAGGAGAACATCAGTGAAAGCGTTAGAGGACGTAGTTGATTATAGGTCCACTCTGTGTAATCATGTAGTAGTCTGGCCTTAGGATGACCTTCCAAAGCTTGGAGAATCCTGAGAGCAAAATTGTACCAAGAGAGCTGTAATAGTTAGGAGTAAAAATTAGGCTTCACTAGTCTAAGGTTCAGCATGAGAGTCAATTCTAGCAATTTTCCAAAACTATCATTCATAGAAAACCACAGCCTTGGTGATAGAGTTCTATTCAAGGTCAGCAAAAGAGAAGCAGACATAGTATCTAGAAATAAAGTAGAATCTGAGATGAGATGAGATGACTGATATTTCAGAGAAATACAATAAAGAGAGTTTGTTGTTGTTGTTTTCTTTTTTAAACAAGGAAGGAAGATGTTATTTTCAAAGCCTTCAAAGAGAGGAAGTCAGTTAAAGCAGGACCTGACAGTTCAGTCAGGGAGGGCAGGAGGCAGTTGCTGATATAAATGAATGGGCATTGGACTGCTGCAAAGAATGAGATAATCATTTTAGATTCAAGCAGTATACACCCCACTTTTAGTGACTTTTGTGACCTATGTATGATCTAGTAAAAAAGATCTATTCTGAATTGTTCACTTCCTTTGCATAAACAACACTTTTCCAAGAGTATCTGCTTTACTGAGAGTTACTAGTCACTATAGGGGAAAGGAAACTGCTGGTGTGGCTGGGAGTTGAAAACAGTGGTGGCCCTATTTTCAGATAAAGAGGAAGGGAAGAAAACCCCAGCATCTAATACTGAAGATGGTCATCCAGTGAAGCCCATGCACATTGAAATAGTCCCTTGTGGACAAAGAGGGAACATCTGAGTCTCATTCTCTTATTGTACATATTTTTTGATGATTGTGATATATATATATATTTTTTTAAACTGCCATCATGACCAGACATGGAGAAGATCATTCAACTGTCGAACCTTCCCTTAGGGCTCTATTTATGCACATATGATCTTTTAACAAAAGTGCATGACTCAATCTTGCTTTGTTCATCTGAGCAGCAATTTATTGGGAGGCTACCAAATATTCTATTTTAAACTAACATTATAACATAACACTCCATCCCATATTTATTTTCTCATTGTTGAAAAACAACACATTTCCATTTATTCTTTACAAATTTCTAGAATCAGAAACAAAAAAGTGAAATCACATCACTGGGTATGTATATTTCCCAGGGTCAGAGATTGGCCACACCAAGGAGCTTGAGGAAAAGAGATATGAATTACAATGTAATAGAAGGGAACAAGATCACCCCTCTATTCCAGCTGACAAAAAAGTGAGGAGGGAAACGCCAAAATTCCAGGGTGATAAATTATTCCTATTATTTAAATTTTGTAAGTAAACATTTTTAAATAATGCCTTTCTTCCAATAAAATAGATTTTAAATGACTGTGTTCAAACTATGGATTAGGATGTCTAAGTACTCAGATTCCCATACAGCGAGGCTAATGAAATTGCCAAAAATGCGCTGAGTCTTGAGCAGAGTATCTGGCCGCACTATTCCCAGTTGTATAACTTATATTCTCTATTCTGTTGTAGAACATTAGGATCTGAAGTTTATATGACCACCATAATTCTAAAAATTATGTAATTAGAGTTTTGTAATTATTCAAAGCAGGTAAATATATATATGTATATATCAATACACATATATATATATATCCAATATTTTAGAAGTTGATAAAATGAGCATATAGAACACGTATATGGTGTTCATAAATTCTTTAGATCTTCAAGTAAACTTATTAAAATCCTCACTTTTAAAGATAGATTTTTTTTATGTATTCAGTGTTAGGAGATGTGTGATATATGGATTGGCTGAACTTTGATCACTGTTCCTTCTGCTTTTTAACTTGTGGGTCATGTTAATAATTAAACAAGGTCACTCTATATAAAAAGTGGGAGTAGGGGATGAAGAGAAATAAGGGTTGAGAGAGAGGAGAGCAGAGGAAGAAAGGAGGCAGAAGGTGTACATAGTTAAGAGTAAAAAACTAAACTAGAAAACAAGCAAGAAATGAAAAGTAAGGAATTTTAAATTAACCTTTGGCTCAGAGTATTGTATCTACATAACATAATGCAGAGAAATCAATTTTTGTTCTGTTCTGAAACCAGGATGTGATATGTGGCTGAACTCCACCCTCTACTAAATCCCAAGCTTCAATTTTGGATTGAATTCCCGTCATTCTTTATATTTTTTGTTTACTTTTCACAAGAACTAAAATAAATCAATGGTGAGGTCAGAAGAAGGAATGAGGTAGAGAATAGAGAAGAGGAAATATTATGTTGACTACAGACTATTTCATACAGATTTCTTATTCTTTTAAAAGTCCTTGCCCTGCAACCTGAGTTCATATCTTCTTCTTTTTTTTTCTTTTCATATCTTCTTGATGAAGTTTCTTTGAGATAGTGAGCTATGACCCCCACAAGAAGGAAGATTGTTATTCTAAGCTCATCCCTGTCATGTAGTGACTTGTGTACGTTAAGCCCATTTTGAGGCACACTCTAGGTTTCAAACATCTTTGAGGTCATGTAGCAGATTTCAAAAATAGGGTGTGGTGCATTGTTTTGATATTAACTTCTGACCTAGGTAGAATTATTTCTGGTCCTCAGAACAACTGTCAAGAGGTTAGAGCTTTCTAATAAGCTGGTTACTAGCACAGTAAATAAATGCAGTCCCGAGGTAAATATGTCTGTCTCTTTCCAAGTGTATAAGATATTGCTGAAAAATTTAGGTGTGCCTTCATCTACATTGGCTCTTGAAATACAGAGGTCGCTCAGTTCACCTTTGCCAAGATAGGCTAACGATTGATAATCCAGCTATATATTTTATTTTCCTTGGGCGACCCATTGAAAACTGGTGTGAAATGTTGGCAGAACGGTTTTGGAGTTGTTTGTCTCTGACTTTACTCAAAAGGTATGCAGGCCTGGCTGAAAGGCAGACATCCCAGTCCATAGAAGCAAATCATCCAAATAGGTTTTAAAATTATATATATATGTATGTGTGTATATATATATATATTTTAAGCTGAAAACCTCTTAGAACCACAATTCACATTCAAAAAAAGGTACAGCTCAGTTTTCAGATAAGAAGGCAGTGGAAACAAAAAATTAAGGCCTTGTAAAAATTCCTTTGTGTTCTTTGCATTACCAAACAATATAATTTTTGCATTCAAACCTTGTAGGTGGGTGATCAAGCAAATGTAGAGCAGGAAGTGATTTCTTCAAGTTAGAGAAAAGCTGAGGTGGTTTGTGGGCAGTTTGGTGTGGAATTTTATATGCTCTGGTGACCACTTTCAACTTGACTTTCTATTAGAGCCCTTAGAGAAATTGTTAACAGTAATTCTCTTATCTCTTCAGTGTATGAACAAACTTCCCTGCCATTTTGACTCAAAATGGAAGATCTGAATTGTTGAGTCATATTTACATTGATAGACGATTCTTCATTTGTCAAGATAGACTTCATTTGACAAGATAGGCAATTGAAGCCTTCTTCAGTTTTGGCATCCTTGTCATTCCTCACAATTTCAACAGCACTGAGGTTCACCAGGTCAATACATTTGAAGAGAGAAGTAAAAAATTGTTTCCCCTATAGTTCATTTTATAAAGCTCCTCCTGACTCCTATCTGGGCTGGGTCAAGAGAAGGTTGTAGATACAATTGGCTGCTGGCATTCGAGGTTCCAGATGTGTAAAGACCTCTGTGTACCTTGAGGTGAGACTATTACACTGTTCCGTTCTAATTCTTAGTAACAATAGTAATAATAACATAGGTACAACATCACACAATATGTGTAAGTACCATACAGTTATACCTGACAATAGCATTTATAAATTTGTTATAAAATTTTACACTCAGTAAATAATTATTGAACAAATGAATAAATCTTAAAATGCATTACTGAGTGATTTTTCAATTTTTTTGGAATCCATTTAACAAATGTTAAGATTTCTGTTTTACAGATGAGACAAGTGATATCCACATAACTTATATGATTGACTTAATTCCACATAGCTTAGTAAATGATAGAGGCAGAATGAAAATCAGTTCTGATTCCTTCTCCTGTACTGATTTCTTTGGCCCATGCTGTGTGGAAAATTAATTTCCAGTTGCCAGTTATCACAAATCAAGTCTTCCCCCTGTAGAATTAAGGCTATAACCCTTATTTAGGCTGAGGATGTTACATCATTTTTCCTATACCCTTTATCTGATTGTCCTTCTTCCCTATTTAAGCTTACCCGGTCCTCCAGGAATGTCTGACCTTTATCAGCCAAAGATTCTTATGGGCTGGAAGACAAGGCCACAATTACCCAGGTCACAGTTCAAGGTGGTGAGCATGTTCACTTTATCTGCCCATATTTTAAGAAAGAGACTTCAAGGTGAAAGGTCAGATAGATTTTCACATTCTAACTAATGAGATTAACTTCCATTTTTATGTCAGAGACAATGCTAATAATCTACTCAAAAAGAAATGGAGAGTCTCCACCTCCCTTTTTGAGAAATTCATTTGTTTATTTACTCAACCAAGTTTATTGAGCATCTAGTGTGTGATAAGAACATGTGAAGTGCTATGTGTATCAGGGTGAGCAGATACACCATTGCATATTCTCTACAAATGGATTATGTGTTTGGATGGGCAGGAGAGCTTTGCATGCTTGAAATGATGATGCTGTCAGAGCCAGTCATGCATCATAGTACATGCCTTGTAGTTTTATCAAAATCACAGTGCCTTAGGCTTTGATTTCTGCTCCATCTTCTTGGATGGAATAAGTTGCATCCTCTTATAGGGAAATGGAAGGGAAAAAGACAGTGCTTAAGAATCACTGGGAAAGGGGAGAAGTGCAAAAGCAAGATCCAGCTTCTGTGCTACTGTGGAGCTGGGCACCTTTCTGAATAGGTCCTGAGGCCCACTGATTAGCTCCCTAATCATTTGGGCTGATATGCTGGGTTACAGTTGCAACTGTGGTAAGAGACTAGTCTGGAGGCCATGAGCTGGATGACATAGCACATTTCGGTCCCTTACACAGGAGGTTAGGAATTAATGTTCAGAGACTATAGCAGTCTTTACTTGCAAATGGGATTCATAAGGCTCCAGTTTGAGGAAGAGGAGAAATACTGGGAATGGCAAGCCAGCTGGCCTTGGTTATTTATACAGTCTATCAATACCGAAATGACTCTTCTGAAACTCATAGCTGTCTCCCCAGGAAGAGGTAGGAAATTCCAGCTCTTCCTGTTGCTGTCCTGTACCATGACAATCCCCTAACACCAGTATTGCCAGTGCATACTGACACTGAAAGAACAAAGAAAATTTCCTAACTGGGTGAACCAAAAGCTTAGATTTTTGAAATCCCAAGAGGCTGATTATCATGGAAGATTAACAGATTATTGTTCATCCTATTACTTTGAGCTCTAAGACTTGATGGCTTAAGTCATGTACCTTCTGACCTTAGATGACTATTGCTCTGCTCGTCTTTCATGTCAAAACAGGGTATGCAGAGCAGCAATGTCAGTCCTGTATGATTAACACAAAAGTGGATCTTTACTATAGATCCTCCTATACCTCATCAGTATGAGAATGTTTAGGTGTTTTTAAGAGTGAGTCATGTGGGTATTCTGAACTTTGTATGGATGACAGATCACAGTTTAGGATGATCTTCAGACATGTCTTCAACAAACAGAAGTCTCATTACATACTTCATAAGGAAAAGAGTAGATTTGCCCTCACACCAGTGCAAAAATCACCTGAAGATAGTCATAAAAACAATAATATATTTGGTGATAGGCTGATAAACTGTATCTCTGAGGAGAAAAAGGCTCTAATATGTCCAAGTTGCCAACTTTTGTAGTGTAAATACTTCTACCATGTGAGTTTAACAAATGGCTCTCAAAATTCCTGAATATTTAACAACTGGCTCTTGCAAGCCATTATAGGCTGGCTCCAGCAGAGGCTTTATAACTGCATATTTTCCACATGGGAAAAAAACTGACCTTGGTATAACCCAGTGTAATCTTTTGGATTAATTAAAAATAATTACAAAGAGATCAATTCTTCCTCTCCATTGGTATGGAGACTGTGGAAGAATTGGACACTTCTCTTTAGGTTGCCAGGGCACTAAGGCATATCCCAAGGATTCGCTTACCCTTAACTGGGATACATTGTGCTGAGGTTATGGACTAGGCAGGTGTCAAAGTCAAATGCACAGATTGCAAGCCTAAATCGGGTTGCCAAAAAAGGAACTTGAAGAACTGATGATAATAGTAAATTCAAGAGGAAATGAAAAATTTTTTAAAAACCTAGAATGAGAGAAAGAATTCATTTTTGTATTCATTCATCTATTCAACACTAACCAATTATTGACCTTATGAACCATATATTCTTTTAGGGAATGGAGAAATCAATACACAAGTAAACAAAAAAATGCATAAGACAATTGGAGCTAGCAGTATATGCAATAAAGAAAATTAAATGAACTAATAAAATAGAGTGACACAGTTGGGGTTTAAATAAGGAATTCAGAAAAGATCATTCTGAAAAAGCAACATTTAAACAAAGATCTGCGTGATCAGGAGCCAGCAAAGATTTGGAGTCAGCCATCAGTAGAGGGAACAAAAAATACAAGACACTCTAATCCAGTAAAATGCTCAGCACATTCAAGTGACAGTTACTGTGGCTGGGGTTTGCTTCATGAACACGGAGAAAATTAGTAGGAGACAAGGCCAAAGAAATAAGGAGGAGTAGGTCACGTCGGGTCTTGTACAGCACAAAAAGACTTAGAATTTTATTCTAATTTTAATGAGAAGTCTTCGGAGGGTTTAAAGCAATGAGTGGTACCTGATTTGTGTTTTTTAAAAGATGTGTGGGTGAGGGGGATCAGAGAAATAAAGAGTAGATGAATGTGAGCTAGGCTGGAAGAATCCAGAGACAGACACCTCTGGTTGCTTATCACACAATCCTAGCACAGATTTGAAGATGGACAGAGCTTGTAGAGGCCAAATTAAGATACAGAGACTTGGCTTTAAAAGGTACTAACAACTTCGGTATTGAAGGAACATAGGATCACAAGTTACTGTTACCTTAACTGAATGACACACCCAATGGTACAATGTTTCCTGCATAAGACAGTCCAATCCAACCTTTGAAATCAAATGCCTAAATGGAATGGAGCCAACCTCAACTTTTATATTGATGGTTGCTATTGCAAATGGTTGGTTTAGTCAGCAAAATGCTAGCAGAAAATGAAGCATGGAAAGTTTCTGACAAATAATGGCTTGTGGTACAAACAATAAAATTCAGTGAATATCCCTTCACCAAAGAAATAAATTAAGGAGAGCCAATTTATTTTCCATTCAACTGGATAAAAAAGCCCTTCGTGTGATGACTTGAATTGTGCATCCCCTATGTGCAGACAAGACATTTCATGAATTCACCATGGATTTAGAAGGTCATAGACAACAAATGTATTTCTTCCATTATGTCTCTTTATGGACTCTAAGTTTCAGTAATTAGCCCAGAAATGGAACAAACCATTTTTAATTAACCTAAAGATAAAAGCTTTAAGAGGTTCATTTTCTATAAAAATTTAAAATGATTCTTTATGAATTAATTCATTTTAATTACACAAAATAAAATTCCAGATTGAGTCACATACTAATGTGCCTAAAAATTAATTAACATTATTTACCATTAAGAAATATACTTGCAAGTCTTGTTTGTAGTGATGTTCAGCCCTGTCACTGTAATGGTAATATAATGGTGACAAAATACATAGATACAGTAGTAATCTATGACTTTGCCGTATTTTTCTTTACAAACTTCTTATATCTAAAAATCAGATACATGGTAATTCCCTTTGCAAGTAAGTTTATTGCATTAAACTGTTTCAGACCTACCATCAAAGACCAAAGGTACACTTACAAACAATAATTATTCATTTCATTACCTTTATAATTAACACCCACTAATTAGTTATTGACAGTATGTATAAGGACATACATGAAACACACACATATCCATTATATGCAGTCAATTTTCTGAATATTAAATGTCCTACAACAAATCTAGCATGTAACTTTTTGTTTACATCATCATTTTCTAGGTTAAATATTGGTGCAATAGTAGCCAAAGATTCAAAACACAGTAATAGTGATCACTTATACTTTTGACTGGAAAAATAGTAACAGCACTCTGATAAGGTAGAATCAGAAAGAGGGAGCTAGAGAGAGAGGAGGGGAGAAGGAGGAAAAAAAGAAGATCAAAAACAAATATCAGAAGAATAGGAAGAAGAGGGAGAGGAGGGGAAAGGAATAAAAAAAACAGCAGAAGAGGAAGTAGAGGGACATTGGAAACTGCTGTCTTTGGTTCATTGGCTGAATATGGGAAGTGACATTTCACCTTCCTGCTTCCCCAATTTGAAGTCTGGATTGGGTAGTACCTTTCCAGC
Organism: Mesoplodon mirus; assembly: GCF_964341445.2. Lineage (NCBI taxonomy): Eukaryota > Metazoa > Chordata > Mammalia > Artiodactyla > Ziphiidae > Mesoplodon > Mesoplodon mirus. The sequence goes on along the minus strand of NC_138980.1, from coordinate 87,719,062 downwards.
CATCCTGATATCAAAACTTTATTTAGAATGTTGTGATTTCCCATAATGTCTAACAGGTCATTTTTTTCTCATGCAAGCTACAGAAATAATTTTAATTCAAATATAATTTGGGTAGGAGATTTTATATTATATGGGATTATACAGTGCTCATCTCTTTATGAGAAACAAACTCATTCAGGTTATTCCAACAATAGAACGTTTATGGTAAGAACACATCAGAACCACATGGGTCAAGCCTTTGAGAAACCTAGTGAAAGACAAACACCTGGGCCTCTGAGAAAGAACAGGAGCTGCAGGAAAACCATGCTTCAAGATAGGTTCTAAGTACCCTTGGAAGTTTTGCTGAAGGGATTATTTTGTTAACTTCTCAGCAGCAGAAAGTCATTGCTTTTCATATGTTCCTATCATTATCACTTGGCTTGTCCTGTTTACTCTCTGTTTAAACCAAGTCAACCATTTCTTCTGAGTTTTCCATTTAATCCACCTTCCCTATTTGGTATTTCACTATTACATGACAGTGAAGGCCACTGGCAAACCTATATGTGAATTTCTTTTTGAGCTGTGTGATATTCCTCTCCAGTCAACTGTGGTCAGGAGCCTGGGTCAACAGTAGCAGCAGATTCCCTTCCAAGTGAATCATGGGAATGGCTGCCATCCTTATGTCTGGCTTCTACAGTCACTGAATATTTGAGAGGTAGCCCTGATTACATCTCTGAAAGCCCCATCTTTCAGAATTTTATTGTCTGAATAATATATTTAATGGAACTAAAAGGAGAAGGACAGAATCAAAGGGGAATAATACCTGTATAAAGTTCTTATGGTACTCCCATCACATTGGAAAGTGAAATATCTCTTCAAATAAGCAAGTCCCTGTACTTCTGAAAGGAGCACATTCATTTAGTCATCCAATCACTTAGTTGCTTATTTCACACATATTGATTTCCTACTAAATTTCATGAACTAAACAAATAAGTCCCCAGCCTCTACTCCCCATTCCCTGGCTTCAGTGAGTCTTAAACTATTTTAGGAAATGATATACAATTAAACTAAATCAATGATAATGGAACTCGAAGAATTTTATATTTAAAATTAAATAGTGATGTAAGTTTTCTGAGATTAAATGGGAGAAAACCATGTCAGAGAGTTTGCTTAAGGAAAGTATCTCTGATGAGATGCTACTTGAGTGGAGACCTGAAAACTGAGAAGGAACCAGCCAAAAGTCATGGCATTCAACTTCAGTGTCCAATTTTTGCATTGCTTCATAGTGGTAAGGATTAATAGGACAAAACATGTTTTTTAACATCAACTTTTGACCCAGCTCATTTAGTTCTTAGGGTAGAAACGGGTCCAATGGTAAATGTATGGAGGGACGTTTTCTTCACTTAGTTTTTTTAGTATCACAATGGTACTTTTATAATAAACTATTTATTGGCTTGCTTAACATGTTATGTAATTTGGGAATGAGGAAAGAAATTGCCACCTGGAAGAGAGTATTTCTCAAGAATGATAGGACAGAGCACACACCATGAAATTATAGTAAGAGCAGCTGAACACTGATCCATCTGGAAACTTTAAACAATGCATCTGGCAATTTACAGGTAATAACGTGCCACATTTGACAGAAAAAGTCATAAATATTTCTTATTATTACCAAACAAGACATCTGTGAGCTCAGAGCCAACACTTATAAATCTAGGGGCCATATTGGCTGGCTCTCCTGAAGTAAACATAAAGTCAGCTAATCTTTCAAATTGGAAACTGCCATAAACATACAAAAAAGTCATAAGATTCGTGAATAAAAGTAAACTGACAGTTGGATGCAGTTGGATTTTAAATGTGTCTTTGACAGGGTGACCATAGATCCCTATTTTCCTGGGACTCTCCTGGTTTATGCCATTTGCCCAGTTGTGTAATTAAAGGTGTCTCCTTTCACTCTCAAATGTGTCCTTGTCCCAAGTTGAAAGATAAATGACATCATCTCCTTAGTTTTAACACATCTATGTCCCAGAGGACAAAAAGGCATAAGTGAGAAAGAACAGAAGAACTGAGACCTCCAGTTGTTAAAAGAAACAGGTAGTGAAAAAGACGTTAGCTTTACTGAGTCCATTACTGCTTTAGTGTCCCCTACCATGTTATGATCCACTCTGAAGAGATAGGGATGGCTCTCAGGAAAAGCAGGCTAATATCCTAATAAATGATTGATTGGCCGATCGATTGATGGGTAGATAGATAGATGCACATACACATACACACACACAACGTATGTATGGTTGGCTAAACTCTGTACTCAGCTAATTGCATCTCCTCTAATATTCTTTCTGAGAAGTAATGCTGAGCTACTAGTATTTTCTAACTCCCCAGTGATGCGACTCTTTTTTGTCAATCAGTAGATATATTTTATCCATATGCTAAAAACCCACCCAGGCAAAGAAAGAAGTCATTCATAGAAAATTTCAACTCAAGCCTACTTTTTTAAAGATCAAGAATAACTATATTGAGCATAGAAATTCAAATTTCTAATAAAATAAATTAATATGATGAATTCAGGTAGATATGATCCTTATCACATTATCAATAATTTGAAACATAAAGCATTTAATAAAAAAGAATGTTGAACCAATTCAACTTCATTAATATCTCCTTTGCACAAACAATTAAATTTTATTGCAACAAGCACATTTCTTCCCATCACAAACTAGTTTCTCCTTTCCTTTTTAATGGGCCATCTTTCTGAAGTTTTGAACTTCATCTTTTGCTTTAAATAACTCATTCAATAAGAGTGACTAGCATTTTCTACACAATGAAAAATCAAGTCATTTCAGTCTTAGGATTTGATGAGCAGAATTAAACCAACAAAGAAAAACAAAGTAGAAATTTGAATTCAATCAACAAAGAAAAGCAAGGTAGATATACACAAATCACACTTTCTCTGAAGGAACCTATACAATTGTCCATGAAATCAGATCAAGGTTTAGACTGTGAAGGAAGTTGGCGAAGTTTAAAAACAATCTATTAAGAGGCTAAACTAGAATGTTTGCAGTTATATAGTGTTTTTTATTTTTATTTTTTATTTTTTATTTTTTTTGGTGTATGTGGGCCTCTCACTGTTGTGGCCTCTCCTGTTGCGGAGCACAGGCTCCGGACGCGCAGGCCCAGCGGCCATGGCTCACGGGCCCAGCCGCTCCGCGGCATGTGGGGTCCTCCCGGACTGGGGCACGAACCCGTGTCCCCTGCATCGGCAGGCGGACTCTCAACCACTGCGCCACCAGGGAAGCCCTATATAGTGTTTTTTAAACAATAGCTCAAAGCCATGTTACCTGTATGTATATGCATCTTGGCTAAAATTTAACCAGGTTGTACAAAAAGGGAAGATGAATACTAATGATTAATTATCCTCTTGTCCCAGTTAAAAATACTTGCTAATTAAGATGTCCTGTTTCATTATTACCCCCGAGGCATTCATGTAATACCTGAATTTCACATTTTTTTAAAAATTTTGCCTTATTGATATAAAACTGAGCAACATATTAAGATACTAATAATTAAAATTAAGGTATAGGGTATTTGCAAGATTTAAATGTCTATATCCTCCAAAGGAGAAACATAAATAAGGACTTGATTAGTGGAATTAAAACATTATTTTACTTTTAGCCACTAATTCCATTTATATATTTTTATCTTTTAAAAAAGTTTTTATTGCAGTATAGTTGATTTACAACATTGTGTTAGTTTCAGGTGTACAGCAAATTGATTCATATATATATATGTGTATATATATACACACACATATATATCTATTCTTTTTCAGGTTATTTTCCCATATAGGTTATTACAGAACATTGAGTAGAGTTCCCTGTGCTATACAGTAGGTCCTTATAAGTTATCTATTTTATATATAGTAGTGTGTATATGTAAATCCCAGTCTCCCAATTTATCACCCCCTTCTCCCCACTGGTAACCATAAGTTTGTTTTTTACATCTGTGACACTATTTCTGTTTTGTAAATAAGTTCATTTGTACCATTTTTTAGATTCCACATATAAGCGATATCATATGATATTTGTCTTTGTCTGCCTTACTTCAGTCAGTATGACAATCTCTAGGTCCATCCATGTTGCTGCAAATGGCATTATTTCATTCTTTTTTATGGTGGAGTAATATCCTTTTGTATATATGTACCGCATCTTCTTTATCCGTTCCTCTGTCATTGAACATTTAGGTTGCTTCCATGTCCTGGCTATTGTAAATAGTGCTGCAGTGAACATTGGGGTGCATATGTCTTTTCAAATTATGGTTTTCTCCGGGTATATGCCCAGGAGTGGGATTGCTGAATCATATGTTAGCTCTACTTTTAGTTTTTTAAGGAACTTCCATACTGTTCTCCATAATAGTTGTACCAATTTACATTCCCACCAACAGTGTAGGTGGGTTCCCTTTTCTCCACAGCCTCTCCAGCATTTATTGTTTGTAGATTTTTCGATGAGGGCCATTCTAACTGGTGTGAGGTGATACCTCATTGTAGTTTTGATTTATATTTCTCTAATAGTGATGTTGAGCATCTTTTCATGTGCCTCTTGGCCATCTCTATATCTTCTTCAGAGAAATGTCTATTTAGACCTTCCACCCATTTTTTGATTGGGTTATTTTTTTTTTTTTTGATATTGAGCTGCATGTGCTGTTTGTATATTTTGGAGATTAATCCCTTGTCAGTTGATTTGTTTGCAAATATTTTCTTCCGTTCTGTGGGTTGTCTTTTTGTTTTGTTTATGGTTTCCTTTGCTGTGGGAAAGATTTTTAAGGTTAATTAGGTCCCATCTGTTTATTTTTGTTTTTATTTTCATTACTCTAGGAGGTGGATCAAACAAGATCTTGCTGTGATTTATGTCAGAGATTGTTCTGCCTGTGTTTTCCATTTATATTTATATCTTCGTTTATATTTATATCTTTTTAAGACCATGTTTATCTCTGTATGTATACCCATGTAACTCTGCTGCTTTTATTGCTTTTATTGGTGATGTAATTAGATACATTTTCATTCATCCAACCTTACTCCATAGTGCTGCTTGAAGGGCACCGTGCAGAAACAGTGAGATAAGGAAACACTCAAAAGCCTCTGAGGGGGTTGATGGAGCTCTAAAGTCTTGCCTTGATTTGTGGCAAGATTAAAGCCATACCTGTTTACTATAACTAGACAAATCCATCCCTAGGTACCAGGATCCCTTCACTTCCATGTCTCCAGAAAATGCCAGATCTGGAGATCGCACCAGCCTGGTGAACAGATGTCTCAGACATGACCAGTGTAGGCAGATGACCCCTGGATGGTCTGACTCACATACGTGTCTCATCACATCAACTACCTATCCTCTCTCACCAGGGAGCCTTTGGGCTCATATTGATGACTCTCAGTGTTGCAACCCTTTTCACTTATTTCCATTTTTCTCCTTCTCTCTTTCTTATACTCAGGGAAAGTGAAGGTTCCCATTTCCAGGGAGCTCAGGAAAGGGGATTTAATGGTGCCAGTATAACTAAGAGTTTTCAATGAGGAGAATTTTTAATGGGTTTATTCTAAATCTCTGGAAATGTTTTATAATTGTATAATGTGGAGTCCTAAATATCTGCAAACCCTCACTTTTAAAGACTATATTCCTGCCTCATACAACTTCATTTTGTCCCTTTTTTGATTTCCTACACTCTCTTTTATTGCCAAGTAATCAGTCCTAAAAAGCAGCAGGTGTTAGGTCAAGAAGGTACTCTTTGGGGCACCAGCTAGTATAGTTAATTTGAACTTCATGCACTTTTCTTCCCAGGAGAGAAGAGTGGTCCCAGATGAATCAAGCTACTTGTGAATTAAAATATATACTTTGATTTTGTATAATATTGGGTATTTTATCTCATAGTGTCAACAGATGAAAGATGTGAAATCCTGGTTAGAAATATGATTCTGAGTTAGTAAAAATGTACCTTCGGCATCACCTCTTTCCACCATCTCTTCCCCTTCCAAGATATGGTGGTGCCATGTCTCATCTTGCTCTTCAGTGGATCATCTGGCCAGAATTCTTCTGCAGATCCCAACTAAAATTACACTTCATAGGCATTCCCAAATATCTGGAAGGAGAAAATGTGGACGGTGTGGAAAATACATGAGTCAGGCTTTAATTTGAATCTCTATTCTGCCAGTTCTGGGACATTAAACAAGTTGTTTTGGGTCTTTTATTGTTAACTTTCTTATATATAAGGGAGAAGACCAGCAACTATCTTTTAAGCTTGTTGTGAAAGTTAAATGAGATATAAGTTTAAATCACTTTTGTGTCTGGCACACAGTAGGTGCTCAATATATAATTAGCTTTTCTATTTTTTCTACTCTGCAGTCAAACACATCTATCTTAAATAATAAAAATTTATTTACCCCAGTGTACTAATGGGTTAAATAGGTCCTTAATGCCTTAATTTTCTTTCCTGTGAAATGCACGCATTAAAACTAAAACATCACAGAAGCTGAAATTTATTCATAGTTTTACACATTTCTAAACAGAATCTAATTTTACTTTTTCATTTTTCTTACAATGTTTGAATGTATATAATTATAGATTTTAAAAGTATGTGTATACAGTTACATATTATTTCCAGTTTTTTAAACTATTACTTTCAATAGTTCATGTCTCATAGTTGTTGAATTTATAGTTGCATAATATCCTCATTAGCTATTATTGAACCCTTAAGAATATTTCCTGAATTTACCATGATAAATAATCTTGCTATAAACAGCTTGTTACATAAAATATTTTTGCAAAAATTCTAAGAAGTAAAATCACTGGATCAGTCTGGGTAATCACTTTTTTAGGTGCCCCTTAATAACAGTATGTGAAAGAACAGTGGGTTTTTGAGGCAATACCTCTGTCTTTACTCAAAGGAATGGTTTTAAAATTGGAGTTCAATTAAAAGTGTCTTCCTAATGGTGAGCCTTAAGGAAATACTTTGAGCAGCCAACATTTTTGACTTCTTGGATCTGTCACCAAAATTTGGGATTGATTGTCTTACTCAGGACCTTCCAAGCACTTCACAATAGAAACCTGGGATCACTCTACAAATACGGATCTGTGTGCCCCATGAAATATATTTGCCAAAAATGTGCTTCTGGTATAATGTTTTTACACATATAATCAACAATGCTTATCTAGGAAACACTAAATTATGAAGAATTTCACAAATAATTTTCCTCATAATTTTACTCATTTATTTTTTTATCATTTTTCTATTTTTCAGCTTCATTTTGATTATTGTAACATCTTCACTTTTATGTAAGAGGTATGACATCTTCCTAATGCCAGTTTTTTATACTTAGTTTCAACTCATTTGGAATGCAGAAGATTCCTTCCTGAAGTAATAAATTGCCAATTTGGTGCATATTTCATTTCCTTTGTATGAGTTTCCATGTTCACCCCTGTTAGGATATGTTTGACTTCTCTCTCTTGATTTATGTCACTTTATTTTTCCTTCTCTGCATAGCCCTCTCGCCTTCCAGCCTTTTCCATTCATTGAGGATATGAAGGTTTGATGTAGGTGAATTGGCCTCCTTGAAGACAAGGAGTTTGACACAGATTGCAGAAACTTTCCTATAAAGTTGTATATCAGATGAAGAGTTTTTAAAAGAAATAGCTGCCTAAAGCATCTCATTCATTTCCCATTACCTGGGGAGGGAGGTTTTGTCAGAAGCCATCATACAGAATAGGTGAAAATATGTTGCCCAGCATATCCACCAGCAACACATTATAGATGTTATTCCCATGAATAATTGAAATTGTTTCCCACAGAGTTTACATTATTAGCATTCATTTGAGCAGCATGATAATAAATTCAGAGAGAAAAACTCACTCTGAATATTTAACAGTAATATTTTGCATTTTTATTGTGTGCTATATTTTGGAGGTGAGGTTTAATGTATTGTAATGAATTAGTGAGTTCCACAGGATGTACCTTGAAGGGAAGTCAAGCTCCCTATGCCCATTTCACAGTTTAGAAAACAGAGGACCTGAGAGATGAAAGGATATGTTCAACGTATGTCCATGAGTTGAAATTAGAAGGAAATAACATAAAATTGCTGAATCTTTTATTGAGGTCTGCGGTCAGAAGACATTCTAATCATTCTGTTAGGAAAGGGAAAATTAAGATAAAAATGTAATATTTGGTGTTTCTTAATGAAATTTAAGTATCCGAATAACGCTGACAATAACTTCTCAATCAAGAGGGTAAGCGAAGCAAAGGACGCTGGTTTCTTGATTCTCTAAAACTCTTCAGTGATAAAGATGCCTATAAGTAGGTATTAGGCATATAAGAGAACTGTAGAGTAATGACAATTTTTAGGTGAATTGCCCTTAAGATTCAGGTCATGAGTACTCTTCTAAGTCAAGAAGCAGTTCTACAAACTGATGTGTGGGCTTGCTGAAATACATGAAATTAAGTATCTTCCTAAGGGCCCTTTTGTCTACATACTAATTTCCAAGAATTCTGTAACTTGACATGAGAAATTCAGTACCAAATGGTACAAAGTAACCAGACATTCAGGACAATTAAAAACAACGCCTAATTTCTAGAAAGTAACCAAGTGAGTGAAACCATTGCCTAAATATTTCCAGTTTATCACTCTAATCAAGAAAAAGCATTCTCAAGAAAAAGGTTTCTGATACTGTTAAACATAATACAGTTGACCCTTAAACAAGGGGTGGGTGGCTAGGGGCATGGACTCCCATACAGTCAAAAATCTGCTTATAACTTTTGACTCCCCCCAAACTTGACTACTAATAGCCTACTGTTGACTGGAAGCCTTACTGATAACATAAATAGTCAATTAACACATATTTTATATGATATATATATATATATTATACACTATACTCTTACAATAAAGTAAGCCAGGGAAAATGTTATTAAGAAAATCATAAGGAAGAGAAATACATTTATAGTTCTGTACTGTATTTAGCGATATTGTAATTATATTTTGTCTCTTTACAAGATGAACTCTCTGTCAGTACCTACATCAATATGATCTTATTTGATACAAAACACTGGATGTTATATGTGTTACTAACACTAGGCATCAAAAAAAGAAAAGGTGAAAAAGAAATTTATATTTATTTGCAGGTATAAAAATTCATGCATCAATAACAGAGAAGCAGCAGTATGGTTGCTTTATGGTAGCCTACTGTAATCGGTAAGATTGCTTCCTGATAGCTTAGCCTATACATGTATGAATTGTTATAAAGTTTTTATGGCATACAGTATTACAGTCATATTCATAATACAGTATTGGAGATATTATTACATTTTTTTCACCTCTTACCTGTGGTGATAGGCTAATAGGCAGTTTCTCCAATTACAAGAGAGAGACATACTGTATGGTAATATAATTATTTGAAAACAAAGTTATAAAACAGTAAGAAAAATAACACATTATTAATTTTATATTGAACATCACTCACCTTATACCTGCATAAGGATAGATTAGTATCTACATATATATTTTTTATGCATTCATGACATACCTTTTTCTTAATTTTCTCATTTCTAGACTATGCAGTTTGTCTGAGTTTTTTCAACTTTTTGCAAAAATTTTTTCCAATATACTTATCAAAAACAAATCCATGGATAGATAGACCCACACTATTCAAACTCGTGCTGTTGAAGGGTCAACTATTTATGTGTGTGTGTGTGTATTTATTTATTTTTAGTTTAGTTTTATTTTTTGTAAAAAAAAGGTCTACAGAGAAAAACAGTCCATTGTAAAATTCTTACAATACCATAAACAAAACTATATGTGCATAAATGAATCCATGTGAAGACTTAAAATGTATATATGTATATATAGTTGTATAAATTTTTATTTAAACAGCATTATAGAATGGCAACACATTCAGTGCTAAGGGTATTGTTCAAAATCATTTGATTGTAAGTAGAGATATAAGATATAGTGTTTAAAACTCCATCAATACGAACTGAATAGAATGCAGAAATAAGGAGCCTAAAGTTTCCCAGTTAACCTTGGCATATTTCAGGATTTGTCTCAGAATTTCTACAGCCACTTTTGACAAATGTCAGAGTCAAAGCAAGAAGGTGTTTTCAGACAACAGGCTAAGAATAATGATAGGATTTTGAAAATTGAGTATATTAGTATTGAAAGAATCTAAGTGATCATGTGCTTAACGCCCTAATTTATAAAGGTTTATATTGGGGTCCAGAGTGATTTTATTCAATGTCCCAGAACTGAGATTAAATCAGAGGCCTGCTCACTTGACTTTAAGGTTTTTTTCTCTTTTATTCTTTCATCTTGCCTCTCGATGGGAAATGGCAGCAAACTGAGAGTTGCCTTAAAAGAAATATTTTTCATATTCCACAATTTACTTAAAATATAAACCTTGTAGCAGTAGAAGCTTATTCTGTCATTCTCCATCTGTCCCCCACCCCCCAAATTTTGGTGGTTCTCTGTTGATTACACAACAAAATTCTACCCCTTCAGTTTAATGTGTAAGACATAATCTTATTTATCTGTAGAGAAATATTTACCTTTATTTTATTATTCTTGATTCTCATGGCCAACCTGTGTTCTGGCCAAACAATCATTTATTTGGAGTTTCTTTCCCATTCGTCCTGACTTCCCTGGTTTTGCTTGTGGTCTTCTCATTGCACAAGATTCTATTTATTCTCTCTCCACACAGCCTGAATCTTGTCAACAGCAAAGCTAATCTTAAATTCCATATCTTCCATGAAGTCTTCTTTGGACCCCAGAGCTAGAAGTGACCTCTCTCTTCTGTGAACTTCCTGAGGTTTCTATCTAGAGCAAATCCATTTTTATCACATCCAATCTGCCAGACTGTAAACTCTTGCAGGTTAGATTTCTAGCTAATTGACCTTTGTCTTGCCAATAGCACTCCCAAAGTAAAAAAGCTTTCTCTTTGTTCATTCATTTGTTTATTCATTCACTGTTCAACTAATGTTGCTTCAGGACCCTTTAGGTGCTACACACTGCTCTACTACTGAGTAGGTACTCAATAGCTATTTTTTTGAGTAAATAAGAATGAGCTAAAAAGGGTCAGTTTGAAAGGACCTAGAAGCTGAATAAGAAGGCTACCTGACAAGAGAGATAAAATGGACTCTTACTATTAAAATTCCATGGAGGTTAGTACTATTGTTGAATAAATCCTATATATGGTGCTATAATGGCAATCTCTAGCAGATGTAGCACTTGTAGCTAGGAAGAAAAAATATATATGTAATGCAGGTTTTTTTCTTCTCTATATTTGATATACCATGACTGGCTGAACTAGCTTTTGTGGTTCAGAATTAACTTTGAAAGTTAACATTTATCTGAGTTCTGGGGGGCTGATTTCCACTCCCTCTATATATTTACTTATCTCTTCCATATGTAAAATGGCTTCCTTTTGAAGTTAGTAAGAATTTGCATGTGGCAGAGATAAAAATATTAATACTAGTTTCTTAAAACTCATATCAGACACATACAAGAATACTTAAGGACTTCAGGAAATCTTTCTGTAAGACTGAAACAAACAAAAGAATAATAGTTTCCAAGAATATGTCAGTAAAAATCACATATCAAGATTTTTAAGGCAGAATGTAAATAAATATATTTATATATTTGTTTAAACTCCAGTAATTAATTTCAAGTACATTGAATATAACACATGGATGTCTATATGCTAAATGTCCCTATGTATCCAAATTTTGGCTCATGTAAAGTATAAAAGAGATATTTGTTGAGATTTTCTAAGAAACATCATTTCTAACATTAATTTTTTGCTTTGGAAAAATGGAAGTATACCTGAAATATAGTACTTGATACCTTTCAAAGTCTCTTTACAGGTTGATAAGAATTCTTCATGGTACATATCTTATTTAGCGAACAGGAGCCCAAAATATGGATTGTTAGGAAAAAAGATAATCTCTCACTAGTCAATTTATTCTTTTCTAGAGGGGAGAAGAACCTAGGGAATTGTACGTCAGTGATGGAAATTAAAAAGGAATTAAAAATATTATTTTAGTTACACACTTGCTGGCAGCTTAATGTAAACAAAACCTACGCTGTTGATTGAAGTGTGTTTGCTCTTATCCACTCCACTCCTTTCTGTGAACCACATCACGTTAACAGAAGTTACAGTTTGGCAGGTAGAAGCTGGGCTATTGATTTTTTCTCCCCAGAGGACTGATTGCAAGCCTTGACGATTTGGCTTAAATTGTTTAGCCCACTGGGGAATCGATATTATCAAACCCTTTTACAAAGTTTATGTATATGTATATATATATATGTATATATATACACACACACACATACATATATGTATATATATACACACACACACATACATATATGTATATATATATATATATATACACACATATATGAAATAAGGTCATCATGAATTTTCCTATCCTTTAAAATTTTTCTGTAACAGTAAATTTAACTCATATTCTTTCCTGAAAACACAAGACTGTACTTCTTTAAACTGAGTAAACTTGGTTATATCTTTACTTGGAAATTTATTTTCTTCTGCATATTATTCTAGTATTAATATTTTGGTCCTTTATTTCAATATAGGTGAGACCAAAGGATCACAGTATATGATTTTTTACTTTTTCTTTTCCATTTATTTCTGTATCAGTTTCTTAGCCTGCTCCCTTTTTTACCTACTAGATTGTGATATTTACTCCAGCATTTCCAAGTTTACTTGTAATCACTGTGAACTATCTATACCCTGAAACCAGGTATCTAAATGATTCCACTTATTTTAATTCAGATTATATTTTCCATTAATTCTTATTAGTTAATTACTTTCTGTTTGAATTTCGCATCATCCAAAAATTTGCAAGCCTCATTTGTAACATTAGCTAATCACATTCTTTATTTTCTTGATCAATTTCTCTATTATTAAAACTTATGAATGCAAATTATATTGACTACTTTAGTGTGAGACTGTTGCATTTTCTAAAATATACCCCAGGATAAAATGAGAAAATTGAGGAAGAAAAATTCTTATTTATCTTTTCTTTACCTTACATTCTATACATACTTTTTAATAATGTCAAGATCCAAGCATAGAAAGTAACTCTCAACTACTCATTACCAATATAGCTCTAAGGGTTCAGTTGCCATTTTGGTGCAGTGGAATTATGAAAAGAAAGAGAATATAGGTAGTCCTCCACAAAATTCAAAAGTAAAAACAAGAAAGGTAGTGATGGAGTTCTACTGAAAGGAGAAAGAGAAATACAACTCTTTTTGAAATTAAATCATTCAAAAATCTCATATAAGTCTAATGAAATATAAAGATAAAAATACAAAATATTTATGTTAACCAGATTATAATATGCCTATAAAAGTACATAATTTGTAAGTGTATATATTGGTAAATATTCACGAAGTGAATTCAATGATTAAGGCATCACTCAGGTAAAGAAATAGAGCACTGACAGTCCCCAGAACACTCCTTTGTGTTACCAGAATATGGGAATCCCCCCTAAAGTTTACCATATTGTGATATTTATCATCATTTGATTAGTTTGGTTATTTTGAAACATATATGGCTTTTTTCACTAAGTATCATGTTTCTGATTCATCCATATTGATGCCTGTAAAAATAGTTAATTTTCATTGACATATATACATATACTCATATATACTTACATATGTATATATTTTAATAGACTTTATGTTTTAGAATAGTTTTTGGTACACAGCAAAATTGAGAGGAAGTTATAGAGATTTTTCATATACCCTCTGCCTCTACACATGCACAGCCTCCCCATTATCAACATCTTCCTCCAGAGTGGTATAATTATTACAATTGATGAACCTACACTGACAAATCATGATCATAGTATACATTAGGGTTCCCTCTTGGTGTTGTAAATTTGTGGGTTTGGAGAAATGTATAATGGCATGTATTCACAATTATAGCATCATATAGAGTAGTTTCACTGTCCTAAAAAATCCCCAGTGTTCTACTTATCTTCATACCTCTGTTAACCAAAATTTCAGAAATGGAGATCTGATTGAAATAAAAAGATGTTTATTTGGAGTTTGTTAGGACTGCAACCTGGGAGAACCAGATTCAAGAAGCACTTGAATTGTGTTCTGTTGAACTACAAAATGAGGGAGGCTTGTAAAGGCAAAAACCAAAAGGTTACTGTTAGTTACATGAGTTGTTTATCAAGAATTATAACTGGAACATGCAAGAAGCAAGGGTGTTTGTTAAGTAAGGATTGACTGGGATCTGAAATGCTTACAGAGTTACAGGGGTAGGTCTTGTAACCATAATGTTGGAGCTGGCAGGTGTTTTTCTGAATAGGGCTGGTGGTGTTCTTGGGTCTGGTACAGTTCAAAGAAGCTTCAAGTTTTCAGTGGTGCAGACAAGTCTGAGACCAGATCCTAAATGGCCATCCAACTGCATTTTTGTATGCCTGAACTATGATTGCTTCATTATAATTTCAATTTGTCATCACCTCCCTCCTCCCTAACCACTGGCAATCACTCAGGTTTTCACTGATTGCATATATTTGCCTTTCCAGAATGTCATACAGGTGTCATCATACAGTATGTAGCCTTCTCGGATTGTCTTCTTTCACTTAATCATATGCATTTAAGTTTCCTCCACGTCTTTTCAGGGCTTGATAGCTCATTTCTAATTATTGCTGAAAAGTATTTACCTTTCTAGATGAACTGCAGTTTATTTATCCATTTACCTACTGAATGACACCTTGGTTACTCTCAAGTTTGGGCAATTATGAAAAAAGCTGCTGTAAACATCCATATTTAAACATGCAAACTTTTGTGTGGACATCAGTTGCATCTCCTCTGGGTAAATCCAAAGAGCATGATTGCTGGATTGTATGGTATATGTCATATGATGTGGAGTGTCTTTTCATATGCCTGTTTGCCATATTTATTTCATCTCTGGGGGAGATGTCTGTTAAGGTCTTTGACTCATTTTTTAATCAAGTGGTTTGTTTTCTTACCATTGAGCTTTAAGAATTTTTTGTGTATTTTGGGTAACAGTCCTTTATCATATGTGTATTTTTCAAATATTTTCTCCCAGTCAATGTCTTGTCTTTTAATTCTCTTAACAGTACCTTTCAAAGAGCAGAAATGTTTAATGAAGTCCAGTTTATTAATTATTTCTTTAATGGATTGTGCTTTTGGTGTTTTATCAAAAAAGTAATCACCAAAACCAAAGTCATCTCCTTTTCTTCTAAGTTATCTTCTAGAAGTTTTACAGTTTTGTGTATTATTTTTAGGTCTGTGATCTATTTTGAGTTAATTTTTATAAAGGGTGTAAGGACTACGTTTAGATTTTTTTTGCATGTGGGTGTCTAGTTGGTCCAGCATCATTTGTTGAAAAGACTCTCTTTGCTCCGTTGTATTGCATTTGCTCCTTTGTCAAAGATCAGTTGTCTGTATTTATGTAGGTCTATTTCTGGGTTCTTTATTTTATGCCGTCGATGTGTCCATTCTCTTGCAAGTACCACACTGTCTTGATTACTGTCGCTGTATAATGTCTCAGAGTTGGATTGCATTATTCTCCAATGTGTTCTTTTTCAGTATTGTGCTGGCTATTCGGGGGTTTTGGGACTCTTATGTAAACTTTTGAATCAGTTTGTCAATATCTACAAAATAATTTGCTAGGGTTTTGATTGAGATTGCATTGAATCTGTAGATCAACTTGGGAAGAACTGACATCTTGTCAATATTGAGTCTTCTTATCCATGAATGTAGAATTCCATTTATCTAGTTCTTCTTTGATATCTTTTACCAGAGTTTTGTAGTTTTTCCTCATAGATCTTGTTCGCGTTTTTTTAGACTTATATCTAAATATTTCATTTTGGAGGGTGCTGTTGTAAATGATATTGTTTAAAACTTCCAATTTCACTTGTTCATTGCTGGTATATAGGAAAGTAATTGCTCTTTGTGTAAGTTAACTTTGTTTCCGGCAATATTATGGATTGTTTTTTAGTTCCAAGAGTTTTGTCAATTCTTTCAGATTTTTCAACAGAGAAAATCATGTCATCTCTGAAAAAAGACAGTTTTATTTCTTCCTTCTCCATCATTATACCTTTTATTTCCCTTTCTTGCCTTATTGGTTAACTAGGATTTTGAGTATGATGTTGAAAAGAAATGTTGAGAGGGAGCATCTTTGCTTTGCTCTTCATCTTATAGGGAAAACTTGTAGTTTCTCGCCATTAATTATTATCTTAGCTGTAGGTTTTTCATATATATTCTATGTCAAGTTGAGCAAGTTCCCCTCTAGTACTAATTTGCTGAGAATTTTTATCATGAATGTGTGTTTGATTTTGTCAGATACTTTTTCTGCATCTCTTGATATGATCATATGGTATTTCTTCTTTAGACTGTTGATGTGATGGATAGATTAATTTTTGAATGTTGAACCAGCCTCGCATTCATAGAATAGATTGCACTTGGTCATGGTGTATAATTGGTTTTATATATTTTATTTTGTTGAGGAGTTTTGCATCTGTGTTCATGAGAGATATTGGTCTGCGGTTTTCTTTTCTTGTAATGTGTTTGGTTTTGGTATTAGGATGATGCTGGCCTCATAGAATGAGATAGAAAGTATGCCCTCTTCTATGTTCCAAAAGAGACTATAGATAACTGGTATAAATTCTTCCTTAAATGTTTGGTAGAATTCACCAGTGAACTCATCTGGGTCTGGTGCTTTCTGTTTTGAAAAATTATTAGTTATTTATTAAATTTATTTCATGGATATAGATGTATTTAGCTTGTGTATTTCATCTCTTGTGAGTTTGGGCAGATTGCGTCTTTCACAGAATTGGACCATTTCATCGAAATTATAATGTTTGTGGACATAGAGCTGTTCATAGTATTCCTTAATGGTCCTTTTAATGTTCTTGGAATCTGTAGTGATAGCCCTTCTTTAAGTTCTGATATTAGCAATTTTCATCCTTTCTTGTTTTTCCCCTAGTTAGCCTGGTTAGAGGCTTTGAATTTTATTGATTTTTTTTGAAGAACCCATTTTCGGTTTCACTGATTTCCTTTATTAATTTCCTGTTTTCAGTTCATTGATTTCTAGTCTAATTTTTATTATTTCTTTTCTTCTACTCACTTTGGATTTAATTTGCTTTTCTTTTTCTAGTTTCCTAAGGTAGAACTTACATTATTGACTTTAGATCTTTGTGCATTCTAGTATATGTTTTCAATGCTATAAAGTTCCATCTAAGCACTGCTTTCCTGCATCTGAGAAAGTTTGATCTGTTTTTTTAAATTTAGTTCAAAGTATTTTTAAATTTTTCTTGAGATTTCTTCTTTAACTCATGAATTACTTAGAAATACATTGTTTAATCTCTATGCATTTTGGAATTTTCCATCTATCATTCTGTTATTGATGTCTAGTTTAATGCACAATCTCAGACCAGATTGTGGTCTGAGATCAGACATTGTATGATTTCTAGTCTTTTAAGTTTGTTGTGTTTTATAGCCAGAATGTGTGGTCTGCCTTGGTGAATGTTCCATGTGAGTTTGGGATAAATGTGTCGTTGGTGTTGCTGGGTGAAGTAGTTTATAGATATCCACTATGTCCAGTTGATTGGTGGTGTTGTTGAGTTCACCTATGTCTTTATTAATTTTCTGCCTGCTGTATATGTCCATTTCTGGTACAGTGGTATTGAGCTGATTCATCAATTTCTCCTTACAGTTCTATTAGTTTTTGCCTTACAAAGTATGACTCTCTTTTGTTATGTGCACACATGTTAAAGATTGTTAGGTATTCTTGGAGAATTGGCCCTTTTATCATTATGTAACGTCATTCCTTATCTGTGATAACTTTCTTTGATCTAAAATCTACCCTTTCTAAAATTATTAGAGCTTACCTTTTTCTTGCTTTTGATTAATGTTGGCATGGTGTATTTTTCTTTACTTTTAATATATATGTATCTTTATATTTAAAATGGGTTTCTTACAGATAGTATATAGTTGGGTATTGTTTTTTGAACTACTCTGACATTCTCTGTCTTTTAGTTTGTGTATTTAGACCATTGATGTTCAAAGTGATTATTTTATTTAGTTGGATTAATGTCTACTGTATTTGTTATTGTTTTCTATTTGTTGCCCTTGCTCTTTGTTACTATTTTTGTCTTCTACTCTTTTTCAACATTTGTGATTTTAATGGAGCATTTTATATGATTTCATTTTCTCTCCTCTCTTAGCATGTAGGTCATAGTTTTTTAAAAAATTATTTTTTAGTGGTTTGCAATATATATTTACAACTAATCCAAATCTACTTTCATTTTACTCTAAATCACTTCACAGGTAATTTTAGTGAATTATAATAATAAAATAATTCTAACTCTTCCATCTCATCCCTTGTATCACTGCTGTCATTCATTTTACTTATATATAAACATATAAAAGCTTATATAAAGGCTTACATAATATATATGAGCTTACGTAATCAAATATATTGTTGCTATTATTACTTTGATTAAACTGTTATCTGGTAGATCATTGAAGAATAAGAAATTTTTTTTTTTTTTTTTTTTTTGCGGTACGCGTGCCTCTCACTGTTGTGGCCTCTCCTGTTGCGGAGCACAGGCTCCAGGTGCACAGGCTTAGTGGCCATGGCTCACAGGCCCAGCCGCTCCACGGCATGTGGGATCTTCCCCGACCGGGGCACGAACCCATGTCCCCTGCATCGGCAGGTGGACTCTCAACCACTGCGCCACCTGGGAAGCCCAAAAACAATTTTTTAATTCTATTTTACTTTTACATATTCCTTCTTTGATGTTCTTCCTTTCTTTATGAAGATCCTAGTTTTTTCCTATTTTATTCTCCTTCTCTCTGAATAACTTTTCAAAACACTTTTTGCAATGCAGTTGTACTGGCAACAAATTCCCTCAATTTTTGTTTATCTGAGAAAGTCTTTATTTCTCCTTTGCTTTTAAAAAAGAATTTTGCAGAGTACAGAATTCTAGTTTGGTGGCTTTTTTTCTCTCTCTCTCTCAACATTTGGAATGTTTGATTTCACTCTCTTCATGCCTGCATGGTTTTGGAGAAGAACTTAGATGTAATTCTTATCTTTCCTCCTCTAAATGCAAGTACTTCATCCCACCACCCCCCTGCCACCAGCTTCTTTCAGAATTATTTTCTTTATCTTTGATTTTCTTGTCGTTTGAATACATGCCTAGGTGTAATTTTTTTTTTTTTTTTGCGGTACACGGGCCTCTCACTATTGTGGCCTCTCCCATTGCGGAGCACAGGCTCCGGAGGCACAGGCTCAGCGGCCATGGCTCACGGGCCCAGCCGCTCCGCGGCATGTGGTATCTTCCCGGACTGGGGCACGAACCCGTGTCCCCTGCATCGGCAGGTGGACTCTCAACCACTGCGCCACCAGGGAAGCCCTAGGTGTAATATTTTTGACATTTGCTTGGTGTTCACTCAGATTCTCAGATCTTTGTTTTGGTGTTTGACATTAACTGGGGAGAAATTCCCAGTCATTATTATTTTTCAATAGTTTTTCTGTTCCTTCCTCTTATTCTTCTCTTTCTAGAATTGCCATTACATATATGATATGCCTTTTATAGTTTCCCCACAGTTCTTGGATATTCTGTTATGGTTTTATTTTTTTCAGTCTGTTTTGTCCTTGCTTTTTAGTTTGGAAGGTTTCTTTTGAGATACCCTTAAACTCAGAGATGCCTCAGCTGTGTCTAGTCTACTGATAAGCCCATCAAAGACATTCTTCATTTCTATTACAGTGTTTTTTAGCTGTATCATATTTTTGGTTCTTTTTTAGAATTTCTTTCTGCCTACATTGACTGTTTTTTTTATGCTATCTACTTTATTCATGAAAGTCTTTAGCATGCATATCATAGTTGTTTTAAATTTTGTGTCTGATTATTTCAACATCCCTGCCACATCTGAGTCTGGTTCTAATGCTTGATCTGTTTCTTCAAATTGTGTTTTTTTCCTTCTGTTGTGTTTCTTGCCTAGAGAAGTTCCTTTAGCATTTGTTGTAAAGCTGGTTTGGTGGTGCTGAACTCTCTCAGCTTTTGCTTGTCTGTAAACGTTTTAATTTCTCCATCAAATCTGAATGAGATCCTTGCTGGGTAGAGTAATCTTGGTTGCAGGTTTTTCTCCTTCATCACTTTAAATATATCCTGCCAGTCCCTTCTGGCTTGCAGAGTTTCTGCTGAAAGATCAGCTGTTAACCTTATGGGGAGTCCCTTGTGTGTTATTTGTTGTTTTTCCCTTGCTGCTTTTAATATGTTTTCTTTGTATTTAATTTTTGACAGTTTGATTAATATGTGTCTTGGCATATTTCTCCTTGGATTTATCCTGTATGGGACTCTCTGTGCCTCCTGGACTTAACTGACTATTTCCTTTCCCATATTAGGGAAGTTTTCAACTATCATCTCTTCAAATATTTTCTCAGTCCCTTTCTTTCTCTCTTCTTCTTCTGGCACCCTTATAATTCGAATGTTGGTGCATTTAATGTTGTCCCAGAGGTCTCTGAGACTGTCCTCATTTCTTTTCATTCTTTTTTCTTTCTTCTGCTCTGCAGTAGTTATTTCCACTATTTTTTCTTTCATGTCACTTATCCGTTCTTCTGCCTCAGTTATTCTGCTATTGATCCCATCTAGAGTATTTTTCATTTCGTTTATTGTGCTTTTAATCATTGCTTGATTCATCTTTAGTTCTTCTAGGTCCTTGTTAACTGTTTCTTGCATTTTGTCTATTCTGTTTCCAAGATTTTGGATCATCTTTACTATCATTATTCTGAATTCTTTTTCAGGTAGACTGCCTATTTCCTCTCCATTTGTTAGGTCTGGTGGGTTTTTATCTTGCTCCTTCTCCTGCTGTGTGTTTTTCTGTCTTCTCATTTTGCTTATCTTACTGTGTTTGGGGTCTCCTTTTTGCAGGCTGCAAGTTTGTAGTTCCCGTTGTTTTTGGTGTCTGTCCCCAGTGGCTAAGGTTGGTTCAGTGGGTTGTGTAGGCTTCCTGGTGGAGGGGACTAGTGCCTGTGTTCTGGTGGATGAGGCTGGATCTTGTCTTTCTGGTGGGCAGGTCCACGTCTGGTGGTGTGTTTTGGGGTGTCTGTGGACTTTTTATGATCTTAGGCAGCCTCTCTGCTAATGGGTGGCGTTGTGTTCCTGTCTTGCTAGTTCTTTGGCATAGGGTGTCCAGCACTGTAGCTTGCTGGTCGTTGAGTGAAGCTGGGTGCTGGTGTTGAGATGGAGATCTCTGGAAGATTTTCGCCGTTTGATATTATGTGGAGCTGGGAGGTCTCTTGTGAACCAGTGTCCTGAAGTTGGCTCTCCCACCTCAGAGGCACAGCACTGACTCCTGGCTCCTCAATTTGGGATGATTCGTTGTCTATTCATGTATTCCACAGATGCAGGGTACATCAAGTTGATTGTGGAGCTTTAATCTGCTGCTTCTGAGGCTGCTGGGAGAGATTTCCCTTTCTCTTCTTTGTTCTCACAGATCCCGGGTCTCAGCTTTGGATCTGGCGCCGCCTCTCCGTGTAGGTCGCTGGAGGGCGTCTGTTCTTCACTCAGACAGGACAGGGTTAAAGGAGCAGCCGCTTCGGGGACTCTGGCCCACTCAGGCCGGGAGGGAGGGAGGGGCACGGAGTGCGGGGCGAGCCTGCAGCGGCAGAGGTCGGCGTGACGTTGCACCAGCCCGAGGCGCGCCGTGCGTTCTCCCAGGGAAGCCGTCCCTGGATCCCGGGACCCCCCAGCAGTGACGGGCTGCACAGGCCCCCAGAAGGGGGGCGTGGACAATGACTTGCGCTCACACACAGGCTTCGTGGCGGCGGCAGCAGCCCCAGGGTCCCACGCCCGTCTCTGGGGTCCACGCTTTCAGCCGCGGCTCGCGCCCGTCTCCGGAGCGCCTTTAAGCAGCGCTCTTAATCCCCTCTCCTCGCGCACCAGGAAACCAAGAGGGAAGAAAAAGTCTCTTGCCTCTTTGGCAGCTCCAGACTTTTTCCCGGACTCCCTCCCGGCTAGCTGTGGTGCATTAGCCCCTTCAGGCTGTGTTCACGCCGCCAGCCCCAGTCCTCTCCCTGCACTCCGACTGAAGCCCGAGCCTCAGCTCCCAGCGCCGCCTGACCCGGCGGGCGAGCAGACAAGCCTCTCGGGCTGGTGAGTGCCGGTTTGCATCGATCCTCTGTGCGGGAATCTCTCCACTTTGCCCCACCCAGGTACGTGGGGAGTTTATTGCCTTTTGGGAGGTCTGAGGTCTTCTGCCAGCGTTCAGTAGGTGTTCTGTAGGAGTTGTTCCACATGTAGATGTATTTCTGGTGTATCTGTAGGGAAGAAGGTGATCTCCGCGTCTTACTCTTCCGCCATCTTCCCTGGAAGTCTTCAAATTGTGTTTTTTGCCTTTTAATATGGCTTGCAATTTTTTTTTGGTTGCTGGACATACTGTACTGAGCAAAATGAACTGCTGCAAATAGTCCTTTAGTAATGTGGTGGCAAGGTGTGTGGGGAGAGAAAGCATTCTATGGTCCTATGATTAAGTCTCAGTCCTTTAGTGAGTCTATGTCTCTTGACTTTGAATTTCAAGAGTGCTTCTAATTTACATCCTTCCCCTCCTAATTGAGGCAGGTTGGCTAGAACTGGCTAGAGTCGGGTATTTTCCTTCCCCCAGTTCAGTTAGGCTTTGGTCAAACCCTAGTAGGTTTAGGCTCTGGTTTAATAGTTTTTCTTCAAGTGGGATCTTGTTAAGAACACAATGCTCTGGTGTATTTCATAATGGTTCCTTTTTTCTTTCCCTTCTGGAAGCATGAGGACTTTTTCTTTGATATTTATTTTGACAGCCCAGTCAAGCTACTGGAGGTAAAACTCACAAAAAGTCTGGGTGTCACCTATGACTTGGTCCCTCTGGGGTTTTTATCTCTGAGACTTATCCATACTGATCCTCCAACAATTCCTTAATTATACTTCAGGTTTTCCTATCCTGCATTTATTCCTGTGGGTTTCTGCAGTGAGTTGTGATTCTCCGTATTTGCCTATCTGTTTCTTTAATTTTAGGGGCAGTGGTTTGCCAGGTGACCTCATTTCTCTTACAGATATAAGAAGCGTTGTTAAGGTTTACGGGTTTTTTTTAGTTTTTACCTGTTGTTAAGATTAAGTGGCAACATCCAAGCTCCTTAAATGCCAGATTGGAAACCAGAAATAATATATTTTTTCAGTGTACAAGTATATCAGAATTATCCATTCTACTGCTAATAAACATTTTTGTCATTTTCAGTTTCTGACAGCTTAAGTTTTTCTCCAGATATTTTATATATTTTTTAATTAAACATATGTGTGCATTTCTGTTTTATATATATGTATATATATATGTATACATATATAATGTAATATATATATATAATATCTAAGACAGGAACTGCTAAAATCATTAAGTATGCCTATGTTCAATTTATTTAATTTTCAGTTGAAAAGATGATTCTTTCTGTATTTATCTTGGTCACTTATCCAAAAAACAATTGATTATATAAATGTTGGCTCATTTGTAGACTCTTTATTCTGTTCCATTGATATATATGTCTTTCCTTATACCTTATAGCCTGGTATCTTAATTACTGTAGTTCCATAATAAATCTTTAAGTAGTGTAAATCCTCCAACACTGTTCTTCTGTTTCCAAATTTTCACAATTCTAAATCTTTTGATTATTTATATAGATTTTAGAACCAGATTATCAACTGGTAAAGGGAAAAAACATGCTGAGGTTATAAGTGGAACTACATTAATTCTGTAAAGCAGTTTGGAGAGAAATGACATCTTAAGAATATTGAACTACCCGGTTTGTAAGCATGGCATACCTCTCCACGTTTTATGTCTTCAATTTTTACCAACATGTACACCTCATGAAAATCAGAATCAAATAGCCCTGCCAGACTAGTTACTTATTTACTAATTTATTTATTTATTTTTTGCTTGCTGGTCTCTGAGCATAAAAAGTCCAAAGTGCCATGACAGCTGCTATAACTTATAGTTCACCGGGATTCTTGCTATGATTCTGGCAACAGTGTTCTCATTTGGGTACCTGGACCTCTAGCCATGCAAAAGCCACACTTTTGAGAAAGGGAAGCACAGATTTTCCTAGTGGGTCACTGAATGATGGTAAGTAGAACCACTCATGCCTCCTCCCTCTAGATTCTCAGACATTAGTATTCTTTCTGTTGGGATATAATACCATTTAAGGGCTTTGATTAATGCATATTCTTCATTCTGTAAAATTGTAGCCCATCCTCATAGAATATTTTCTCCAAGCTAGTGCTTTGACTGTGAAGAGTAGGATTATCTAATGCCATATCAGGCTGGCAGCTTTTGGGTGCTATGGTATGTGATATTACTAGTGGATTCCTTGATTGTGGGCCCACTCCCATACATTTAAAGTAAAACCCCATTCTTAAGTGACTTTATGTGATACCACATACTGATGGATCGAGTACTCCATACTTCCTCAGATAGTGAAGCTAACTGAAGCTCTACAGGCAGGAAAGGCAATTCCTTATCAACAATGTATATTTTTTGCTGCTTACAAAATATTTCCAGAATGGAAAGAACCCCATGTAATCGACTTGCCATCAAGTGGCCAGTTGGTATCCTCAAGGAATGGTGTCATACTGGGGCTTCAGTATCAGTCTATACTGCTGGCAATTTGCATATTCCATGGTAGCAGTAGCTACACCAGTCTTGGCAAGTGGGAACCTATGCTGTTGCATTCATACATGGCCTTCATCTTTACTTATGGTCATTCTCTTCAGGTGCCCATCATGACAGCAACAGTGTAGCTGTTTACTGAGGTCAGTTGATGCAAACTGGCTGAGTCCTTCTGTCTACTTGGTTGAACAGTGCCTCTTCTGTGATAGATACTCTCTGGTATTTATAGGAGATACAAAGATCTTCAAATATTTTTCTATATATCCATCCACATTGCCTCCACCACAGAACCCTTTCTGCTATCTTAATATTTCTTTCATGCCCCTGATAAATCTAGCATGGCAGCTAAAATTGAACCTACTAATTGAGTTTTTGGTATTGTCATCTCCACTTGGATATACACAGCTCAGACTGATGAGTTAAATATGATGGGCGCTGCCAGTAATACATCTCTCTGATCCTCAGGGTGAGTGCACTAACTTTTTCCTTCCACCTCTGACTACAATAATGTTTTTACTGTAATAACCTGGATGACAGTTTCAGAGGCTTCCAATTCAACTTTGCTAGTAGCATAGCCCTTAACTCTCAGGATATGTAACCAACACAGGTTACATCCACTAGTTCTCTTTCAAAGTTTCTCTAAGGAACAAAGGACAAACAATCAAAATCTTGGTGGGTCTCCCTGGTGGCGCAGTGGTTGAGAGTCTGCCTGCTGATGCAGGGGACACGGGTTCGTGCCCCGGCCTGGGAGCGGCTGGGCCCGTGAGCTATGGCCGCTAAGCCTGCGTGTCCGGAGCCTGTGCTCTGCAATGGGAGAGGCCACAACAGTGAGAGGCCCCCGTACCACAAAAAAAAAAAAAAAAAAAAAAAAATCTTGGAGTTGTTTCCATTATATATATATATATATATATATATATATATATATATATATATATATATATATATATGAACTTGGATTTGAGCAGAGAAAGTGGTTTACTGTTAAGGAAAGAGGTCTTGATGCCATGTAGAACCTCAAGGGAGGATTTGTTGCCTCAGCTGCCAGCAGACAGCCTCTAGCTGTCTGAAACATCAGAGTTTATCTCAGCTACAGAGGTCTGCTTCACCAAGGGCATGCCCTTTTTATAGCAGCCCACATCCCACGAATGATTGCATTTGGAGGTGGGGGTGGCTTAGAAAGTTCCAGATATTACGGCAGGACAATTCTGATGGACCGTGTACTCCCCCAAGGTCCCAGTGGGCTTGGCTGAAGCATTGTCAGAATGACATCACAGTTTAATTTCTCCCTCTCCCCATTCTTTCTTCCTTCCTTTCCTTCCACAGGTGTTTATCCTTAATAAATATCCTGTACACCAAAATCCCTCAAACTTGGATACTGTAATCTGGCTTTCATTATTTATGATGAGAACTCTCTTATCAGTATATTATATTATATATATATATCAGGATAATATATATAATATGTATATATATGTAAAAAATGTTTTCCTCTGAAGACTATCTTTTCTTTTGTTCTAATTGCTTTTAAGCTTTCCTCTTGAAAATTTTTAAAGATTTTTGAGAAAATTTTTATAAAGATATTTATTTTAAAAGTGTGATCATGTTTGGTGTTGACCAGTTTTACTGTAATTTACTGGGATATGGTTTTCTTTGTAGTTTCCCTCTTATGTTTTCCTTCTTAATATGATTTTTGACTGCTTTCACCATTTTTTAAAACTCCTAGGCATCATCTTTTTAAATATTGCTTCTTCTCCAGTCTTTCTCCTCTCACTGAGATTCCAATCATATGCTATCAAACTTTACCATTTTCCCTGTCCTTCTCTTCCATATTTATTTTAGACCTGTTTGCATCTTCATCCTTCATTTGGGTGTTTCCTTTTGAACTCTCACTCATTTTTAAATAGATGTATTTAAAATTTTATAAACTTAACATTTGTGTTCTTTCTTTTGAGATATATATATATATATATATATATATATATATTCATTTATATAACTTACACTCGATCCTTCTTTATAGTTTCTTGCTCTGTGTCAAAATTCTCAACCCTTTAGAATTTTGGCTCATGAAATTTTTTCTTCTCAGCTGCTTTTGCTGCTGCTCCCATGTTCATCAAAAGATCTCCTAGGGCTAATTTTATAAGAAAACTAGGGGAAAAAAAGAGCAAATAAAAATGAGGATTCCCATCATTCTCTTTCGGCTTTCAGAATTCTTTATTTTTGCTTTATGAGTCAAACTAGTAGGTTTCTTTGGAATTGCTCGCTGTCTGAATTACAGTTCTCATTTCCAGTTTTCAGATTGTGCAGATTTCAGGCCAGGGAATATCAGAATGGAAAAAATTGTAAACTCACCACTGGTTTTATGGGACATAGAATTCTGGTATTCTTCCCTTATCTGCCTGCTCATTTTTATTTATGGTTTTTTTTTTTTTTTTTTTTTTTTTTTTTGCTGTACGCGGGCCTCTCACTGCCGTGGCCTCTCCCGTTGCGGAGCACAGGCTCCGGACACACAGGCTCCGCGGCCATGGCTCGCGGGCCCAGCCGCTCCGCGGCATGTGGGATCCTCCGGGATCGGGGCACGAACCCGTGTCCCCTGCATCGGCAGGCGGACTCTCAACCACTGCGCCACCAGGGAAGCCCCTGCCTGCCTGCCTGCTCATTTTTAATTTTCATAGTTCTCAAATAGCACCTATGCATCTGTCCAGGTTTCTTTGGTAAATTCGGTGGGAGATAGAGAGGTGTGTGTGTACTCCATATTACTCAGAATCAAAAATCCCCTCCCCGAATTTGTCTTCTATTACCTAAAAAATGAATGACCATAGTTATTTTTATACTAATATCCAATAATCATATTATCTGTACTTTCTAAGTTTATGTATATGTTGTAGATTGCTTTTCTTGGTTTTCATTGCACTGTGTTCTCTTAAGGTAGTTTTTATTGTGTCCTCTTAAAGTAGTTTTTATTGTGTCACTGACATTTTATAGAAAAATGTTGTACAAAGAAGATGAAAACAAGTTTCTCTCAAACACGCAATCCTTGATAATCTTAGTTCCATTTCAGGAGCTAGATAATTTGAAGGCATTAGGTGCAACATATATTCAGTTTGCCCTAAGTCCTAGAATGTAGTGTTCTTAATTCCAACCCACTGGGTTCTCCCATCACCAGGCTTTGAGTTCTAATTTTACCATACTAGCCTGCAAGTGTGAGCAAAGTTTTGTTCAGCTTTCCAGGCTTTCAGCTCCTCCTTATGAATATGTAATACCCAAATATACATGCCCAGAGGCTTCAAAGACTAACAGGAAAATCCTTGTGATTTCTTTCTTTTGGATTTTCTTATTTTGTTCTATTAAGAGATGGTCCTCAGTAAATGCCTATTATTACTGTTCCTTCTTGCTTCAAGTGGTTGTTAGATTAATTTGGCTATGGCAGTTATTTTTTTAGTTAAGAATAATGCCATTGTGTACATTATTGTGTGTTTCAGTTTCCAACTCATAGAAATTGTGTCTTTGAGAAAAATCCAAGAAAATATGGAAGGAAGGATTTAACATGAATTCTTGTCATGCTTTAAATGGAGTTGATTCTGAATATCAACTTAGGAAATGTGACTCTGGACAAAAATATGAGACTAAAAAATTACAAAGTAATTGATTTTGTATTATGTGCCAGGCCACACATTAAAGAATCTTAAAGAATCTTCCTAAAATAATTGTTAGTCATGGGGGATCTGGTTTATTCAGGTTGGTGACAGGCATTTAAACTTAGTCTAGTTCTCTAGAATTATGTGGGCTACTTTAAAAGGGACCATTCATTCATGGGTTTATTCATTCCAAACACATTTATTTAACACCTAATATAGGGACTTTGAAGGATATTAAGGATAAAGAATGTATATAATGAATGCAGAGCCTTCTAGAAGGAGTGTATGGTTTAACACAATAAACATTATTATGAGTTCAATGAAAAAGCTATTAAGTGACATATTGCAAGAGTGTATTAGCCATCACATAAACAGCAGTGAAAAGTAAAGCAGGTGACATTTCTATCTTAGGTAATAAAAGGCCATTAAATATCTTTACTGTTTGTACACAGTGGACACTCAGTACATGTTTATCAGTGCACTACAATTTTCTGTTACTATGATATACAACTCTGAATCTTTAGTTCTTACAAAATTGAAGTGGACTATAAGTTATATACATAAACTAATTTATTTGTTTTCTTTATTTCCAACAATTATGTAATATTGACATCATCCTGGATCCTCAAATACTGATAAAGCAATGGCTTTACTGTAATTTTAGGACATAAAATTCTCCAAGAAACATTTGAATAGATTCTAATTATATAACAATTATATCCATATATATAAATATATATAATTACTGCATTATTTCTCTTGATCTGCAATGTTTGAAAATAGATGTGAATTGAAGTTCTGGGGAGAACATAGTATTCAACTTCCAAATCCTTTAGGTATGCCTACAGCAACCCTCACTCCAGGGACTCTCTGGAAAGGTTGCCTGGATATTGGAACTGTCAGGAATGTCACTGCATACTTTAAGCAAAAGTTTAGATTCTATTCACTTGACACATGTACCACTCCAGGTAGGTGCAGATCAATCCAATTGCATCTAAGCCACTGGAGGTCTGATTAAACTATAGCGCTTCCTAACCTTCTCCTCTCCAAAGTTGTATTAAACTAGGGAGAAATTTCAGAAACATTTCTGAGGTCTTTTCTGTCTGAAGAATGGGTTCATAGTAGCAAGGGCAGCTGTCCTTTTGCTATGTGTAGTATATAAAGCAAGCAGGTATTACTTTTTCTCTATTTTGTAATTAAATAATAAGAAAAAAATATACAGAATTACTGATGTGCTTTTCCAACCCATGCCCCCTAATACTCAGAGGACTGTGCCATTTTATTCAAAAGGCAGGAAAGAACAGGAGCAGCACCCACCAGCCAGTGTCCCTAAACTGATAAAAGTCCACTTTACCTCAAGGTGCTTTTAGGCCTCAGCACCTCTCATGGGTCAGGCACTAGGCTGGACCGAGAAAACCCAAAGCTGAATAAGACATAGTTCTATTTTGAGATGCAAACTATCTACCAATGGCCTTCTTCAAGAAGTTTGCATCTGTTTCTGACACAGTTTTGCTTTGAAGATTTAGAGTGCTTCAGATGTTCAGAATTGTGCTTAAATCTTTAAGACATGTTTGTGCTGTTTTTGATAGAACAAGATGGAATATTCTTGCAAGTGTCTGATGCTAAATAGTTTGAGGTCTCTGTACCTGAAAATGTGTTTGGTTTTAAAAGAAGAAACAGAAGAATGACTTCTCATAATAGTCTCTGGAAAACATAAAATACAGTTTAAAAAATGATAGCCTCTGAGCCTAAATTCCCCATGTATAGCAAGATTTGTTCCTATCAGTCAGGAAGATGTCAAATAAATCTATCTGCACATCATCTTAAATGCCCATGCAGTAAGATCAGATGGAAAGAGAATTTCCTTGCCGAGAATGCTCTTTATCTTTTATACAGGAAGGAACGCAGGGCCCTGGGGCTTTTGTTGTTGTTTGGTTTGGTTTGGTTTTCGTTAATTATTTTATTGTCACAAAAGAAATGTATGTTTATTATAAAATTCAAACAACTCAACTATGCAAAATAAAAGTGAAAAGCCTCTATTTTTCCTCAATTCAGTGTTTACTGTGGTAAAAGCTATCTCATTAAAATGAGCGATCAGTTTGTAAGGCAGCCAACATGAAAATGAGAGTTTTGAACTCACTTAGCTTCCTAAATATAATTATTACTGGGGAAGTCTCAGGATGTCCAGAGAAGAGTAACCAGAAGGTTGAGGGGTCAGGAAAGCATCAGGGCCCACCAAAGGAACTGCTTGGGTTTACCTGAAGTAAAAAGAGACTTAACAGGGAGAATGATTTCCTATCTTCAAATTGTTGACAGTCAGCAAGCAGAAAACAAAGTAGACTTGTTCCAGGGAGCAAAGGACCAGCTTGTAGAGGCTAATAATACTTTTACCCAGTTATGACATAGGCTGCCCTCTGAAAAATAGAGCTGTCCACACAGGATACACCTAAGAAAGGACTACGTGGATGTCAGCCAAGAGCACTGCAATAGGGCTCCCAGTATTACGTGGGAGGTAGGTTCAGGGGTCTTTTATTTTGGAGTGCATTTCTGCTTCCTCTCCTTGGCTCTGCTCTCTCTTTTTCTCTCATTTCAAACATCTAAGTTCAGGCAGATAGACTCCCAATAAAGCCATGAGAAATAAGTAGTTAGCTTGTGATAGATGGCCAAGAGATGGTAGGAATTATTTTCAGTACTTTATAAAGGAAACCTTAACCCTCTTGATGTGAGAGCCCTGGGCACTCTGTCTTCCCAGAACAGATAAATATGAGAGACACAGATGTGAGCCTTCTTTTTGCTTTGGTGAAGAGAATTCACATCTCTTTAGTATCCAGAGCCCAGCACCACCATGCTCAGCTTAAAGCAGACACATTTTATTGCATCTATACTGTGTGGGAATATCTAATTTTTCCCAGAAAAAAATCATGAGACCCTTGAATGAATACAAACATATCCAAAGTGCTATTTATACCTCATATTGCCTAAGTATTAAAAAATAATCAAAGCATATGAAATTGTGTTATTCTTATATTCACTGATTACCTCCTCCTCCTCCTCCATTTCTAATTTCAGTTGTAGAGTTTCAAAAAGAAAAACAGAACAGTATGAGGAGACAGATGGCTCAGCTGATGACAAAATCCATTTGACTTTTACCACACTGAGAGATGGAGAGCTTGATTAATAGTTGGTCAGCCAGTGAGGCAATATGAAAAGAAAAGCTACTTGGCAAATGTTTCTTAAATGAATATAAATAACTTATAATTGCTTGATTTAAATGTTCCTCATGGAATCACCATTTTGCATCACTTCACTTAAAAATTCCAGGTTGAACCACCTCAAACCAACATAAACATGTTCCTAACACTAAGTCTAGAACATGAGCCACTGTAAACCTATTTTAACCACATCTACTGTTTACGTAAAAAACATGCAATTGAAACTTAGTGGCTTACCCCAGATGGCATTATAATTACCAAAGAGAAAAAGGATCAAAGAAACTCTGCCTATACAGATTATTCTCAGAATACTAGAACCTCAGAGTTGGAAAGAGCCTGAAACTTCTGGCCAATTACCATTTTTTTACAAGTGAAATTAATGAGGCTCTGAGGAATGAAGTGATTTTGCTGAGACCACATAGCTTTCATGTAAAACTTATGCTAGAACCTTAGGATTCTAGTGTTCTAATTTAATATGCACTATCCTTTACTACGTGTATAGTCAGTATCTCATAAAATGATGTTAAGATTATTGCTTCTTTTATTTCTAACGTTGGAGGAGACATTGAAGATTAAACTACATGTGTCTGTGTTGTAGATTTATGTAGAATTGGAAATAGTATATCTCAAAGCAAATTTATGTGAATGGCATTATTTAAATGTCTTAAGAAGAACATAATATCCTTATAAAAGCCAGGGGATATATTATGATATGTGTTCATTTTAACTAGATTTATTCTAAATGCTGGCCTAGAAGGGGAGAGAAATTTCAGCTCAATGATTCACTTGTGACCACTGGCCAGATTGTCGGTGACCTTGCATTTTGTGAACCCAATTGTAATATTATGGGAAAAAATAGCCAATAGGGGCAATGACTATAGAGCAGATGCTCCTTTGAGCTAAACTTTTCCAAGGAAATAAATTACAAGGAAAAAAATTACAGCAATTTTAGCTTCAACTTGAGAATAGATGCTCAAAATGTTATGGTGGTTATTAAACAATGATATATTATGTGGATGATTTTCTAGGGAGTCTTCTCTCTCTCTTTATCATTATTTGACCATACTGGAGTATTTATAAAATTTTAACATGCTGCCACTCTCATTTCCTTGAGAATATGGATGCACACGCACACACACATACAATGTCTCTGACTATAGCTGTAAAATGTCAAGGAATAGCATTTGACACATATATAACTGCAAATCAATATACGTGGCATTTTGTTTTCTTAACACATTTTGTATAACTTAGAGCTTCAGGTATATGGTGTGTCAAGTCATGCCTTCTGTATTGTAGCAGCTGAATAAAGGAAAAGGCTGATATAACATAATTAGCTTCTTTGTATAGATTACTTTTATCACCACTTAAAAAATGCTTCTTACATTTTGAATTGAAAGTTATTTATAAAATTGGATAAAACAAATAATTATATTCCCAGCTGTCCATTTTCAAGACATTTTTACATTTTTTATAGATTTTTCTATATGAGAGACTGATGATCATCTGTTTATAGTCCCTATACTGTGACAAAATATGTTCAATGTATATTTTCCTGAATGTGTATTGAATAGTCGTGTGAATCAAAAATAGACATACCTCAGAACTCATTGAATGGTATACTTCAAATTTGTGTATTTCATTGTGTGTAAAGTTACCTCCCCCTCAAAAAATTCATGTACAGTTATTGAACTCTAGTTGATATTATGTATGCTAAAGCATTTAGAAGCAAAGTGTACAAGTGTACAACTTGATTTCTGCAAGCTATTTTGAAATGTATCAAAATAAAGGTAGATGTGGGCTTCCCTGGTGGCGCAGTGGTTGAGAGTCTGCCTGCCGATGCAGGGGTCCAGGAAGATCCCACATGCCGCGGCGTGGCTAGGCCTGTGAGCCATGGCCGCTGAGCCTGCGCGTCCAGAGCCTGTGCTCCGCAACGGGAGAGGCCACAACAGTGAGAGGCCCGCGTACCGCATTAAAAAAAAAAAGGTAGATGTAAATATAGAAAGTTGCAAAGATGGATAGATATGTGATAAAGCAAATATATATATATGTGATAAAGAGAATATATAGCAAATACAGCAAAATATTAATTGTAGAATCTATGAGGTCAATATATGTGTGTTCACTGCCCCATTCTTTCAGTATTTCTGTATATACGAAATCTTTCATAAAAAAATATTGGAAAAATTTAAATGTGCCCAAATTGTGGCTACTATTTGAGATGTTCCTCCAAATATCTCCAATCTTACAGACAATTTTACAGTTCCAATAAAAACAACTCAAATTTTATTAGAAATGACTTACGACTCAAGCAATTTTTAAATTTACTACTTATGGCCTCAGAAGTAAATGACACACAGCCCTTTTGGTGGATACACTCAATATGTACCACCTCTAAACACTAGTTTCAAAGGGCAAGTTACAGATACTAAGTAAGTCTAATGAGCCAGTTACTTATTTCATTAGCTAGGGATACAACATGCATACAACTCACCCTGACAGCCTTTAGGGAAGCCAGAGCTGGTAACTATCAATCCTGGCCTACCTTCCAATGTAGTGCAGTGGTGTTCCACCTAAGTGAGAACATTTGTCAGAGCATTAAACATGATATTTGGAATATCACCCCCAAATACTTCTAGAGTATGTGAACAGGTGCTTTCTGTGCCAAGCCCTGTGTGAATCCCTAAGCACAAAGATGAATAAAAGCAGCGGAATATCAGGCTTTTAGTATAGACTTAATAATAAATGTTGGTCACTCGGGTTCTAAGAAAGGTTTTTTAAGGAAGCTACTGTATGAGAAAGGTATCTTTTCTACTGTATTAACAAGTTTTAATTATCAAGTTAGACCATCAGGTAGCCACATATCTGTAAGTATTGAATTTTAATATGAAATTTTTAGATTTAATCAAGGGAAATAAAGAATAAATTCACTTTTGTCACTAACCTTGATTTCAAAGGCATGGTATATATAAGTTCCCTGCAAAGTCAAAATAATTAACTATAATTAAAAATTAGCAAAATTTAGACTCCATAGAAAATGTGATATGCCACTTCTTTCAAACAATGAAAACCACATAATCGGATTTTGACTAGACTTGCAAAAAATTCAAAGTGAAATTAAGTGTTCAACAACTGTAACTATATTGATTTCCTATTTCCATTTTAACAGTCATAATATATGAGGGTTTTAAAAAAGGTGATATGCCAAAATCATTTTTGGAATAGGATGATCATAAAAATACATAAATTATTAGTCATTTGCATCAAATACATGTGTTCTGCCAAATATCTCTTAAATATTTTAGATTAATTTGTTGAGTTTATTTTAATTTATTGTGTTGATAAGAATGTCACCCTACACTTTCTGACTGTGGAGTAATTTCACATTATTTTAAAGCCTAGGCAAAATACACATGAAAATCAATTAAAATTTTTAAAGTAAATAATTGAAATCATTTTATAGGGCAGCATATCATCTATGTAAGCATTCTAAAGTCAAAAGAGGGTCACTTTCAAATTCTACTTGTTCATTGTTGGTATATAGGGAATTGATTGACTTCTGTATATTAACCTTGTATCCTGCAACTTTGGTATGACTGCTTATTAGTCTCTGGCGTTTTTCTGTCCATTCTTCCAGGTTTTCTACAAACAGTCATGTCACCTGTAAACAAAGACAGCTTTATGTCTTCCTTCCCAATCTGTATACCTTTTATTTCCTTTTCTTGTCTATTACATTAGCTAGGGCTTCCAGTATGATGTTGAAAAGGAGTGGTGAGAGGGGACATCCCTACTTTGTTCCTAATCTTAGGCTTGAGTTGCTCACCATTAGATATGACGTTATCTGTAGGATTTTTGAAGATATTCTTTATCAAGTTGAGGAAGTTCCCTTGTATTCCTAGTTTACTGAGAGAATGCTGTATATTGTCAAATGCTCTTTCTGCAACTACTGATATTATGACTTTTCTTTTTAGCATGTTTCTGTGGTGGATTACATTAATTGATTTTCAAGCGTTGTACCAGCCTTGCATACCTGGAATAAATCCCCTGTCGTATGGTGTATAAAAAGAAAAAAAAAAAAAAGAGGGCCACTTTATACATATCTACTGGTGTGTTAAATGATGGCATTTATTTCCTCCTCCCTGTGTATCTTGAAGAAAGTTGAAAAAGTAGCTGCATTGCTTCTGATACAGGTCCAGGAAATGAGATTTGAAAAGAACTGGAAGCATATTCTGTGATAAACACAGAGCTCCCTAACTCATTTTAGCAGCATCCTTGTTATCCATCTTCAGGATATTGCAGAGTGTTCTGTATGTGAGCCAAGGGATGGGGTCCAGAGAAGAGAGGGAAAGGGAAAAAGAAAGAAGGAAAGAAGGGGGAGAGAAAGAAAAGAGAGAGGAAAGGAGGGAGGGAGGGAGGGAGAGAGAGGGATTTTATAAGACTTTCTTTCTTCATACTGTTTATCCAAATTTATCCATCTACTATTCCAAGAGATGCTGGAATGATTAATGAAATAATGATTATGATAATACTCAGAGTCTCTCAGAAAATTTAATCTTGCAGTAAACTATTATTGGCTAAATAGCAATAATAATAACAATAAGTGTTATAATAATCACAACAATTGTGATAATAATAATAATAACAAGCAATAATAATCTCTGAAAATATACTTATTTAATTGATAAACAGAAAGCAGTCCCACCCTCAAGTAAGTTTTACATAGCTTATAGAATTTTTTCATTATGGTATTGAAATGTCCTCATTTCCCCCAAAGATCTTTTGGTTAAATATTTCATCACTGAGACAGTCCTTAAGAGTTTTGTATCTCAGAGAATGAAAGCCAATATAATGCTCCATTAAGTCTATATAAATAATAGATCTGTATTATCATTAAATTATAAGTGAGTTAATTTCATCTATGCTTATTACTCTGGAAAATGTGGGGTAGAGTTCACTAGTTTTACTTCATATTTAATAAATTTCAGAAATGTAATAATGTTAAAATCACTGGCTCTATACCCACAAGTACCATATTATTTTTATCAAGACAACATTAGTAAATAATCTTTGGCTCTGATACAGTAACAGATTTATACTTAGTCTCAATTGAGACCACCTAGTCCATCTCTGTTCACCCATTCTTTCCTATAATGGGTAATTTTCAATATTTGAAGGAGCATTTTCATTTCAAATTGTTCTTTTTAGTGTATTCAGCAAAGCACAGTATCAGGTGGTAATTACTGCCAATTATAGTTCCCATACATGTTTAAATTATTTTATGATGGTTTCGTTAGAGAATGTGATATTTTATTCAAGTTAAACAGTGAGATACACAGGAAGGGAGAATATATTTTGGCAATAGTAAAGCCCACTAAAATCTTTCAGAGTCTATACTTAATAGAAAGCTGTTTTTTCAAGTATTTTATTTTACTTTCTCTTGGTAAATCAGTGATTTGATTACTGTGGACAACAGCAAATATGTCTAATGCATGAACTCTATGCTAAGCACTGTCTATGTGTATTTCATATATTAACTCATTCTATTCCCACAGCAGTCTCTTAGGTAGTACTCTTGTTACCTCCATTTTACAGATAAGGAAACTGAGGCACAGAGTGATTAACTTGGCCAATGTAATGACTTGTAAGAGACCTAGCTAAGGTCACAACTCATATAATTTCCTCCAACGTCCGTGCTTGTAAACATCTCCCTAAAGGCCTTGCAGGAAAACACTTAGGAATAAGTTAAACAACAATCAGGTCTCACAAAAGCAATTTCATTAATATCTTAATGGCAGTATATTTTGACATATATATATATACATATATTCTTTTCAGATTCTTTTCCATTATAGGTTATTATAAGATATTAAATATAGTTCCCTGTGCTATACACTAGGTCCTTGTTGTTTATCTATTTTATATAAAGTAGTTAATCCCAAATTTCCAATTTATCCCTCCCCCCTTTCCCCTTTGGTAACCATAAGTTTTTTTTTTCTGTGTCTGTGAGTCTATTTCTGTTTTGTAAATAAGTCCATTTATATAATTATTTTTAGATTCTGCATATAAGTGATATATCATATTTGTCTTTCTCTGTCTGACTTAACTTCACTTAGTGTGATAATTCCTGGGTCCATCCATGTTGCTAAACATGGCATTATTTCATTCTTTTTTTTATAGCTGAGTAATATTCCAGTGTGTGTGTGTGTGTGTGTGTGTGTGTGTGTGTGTTTGTGTGTATGTATGTATAACATCTTCTTTATCCATTCATCTGTCAATGGACATTTAGGTTACTTCTATGTCTTGGCTACTGTAAATAGTGTTGCTTTGAACATTGGGGTGCATGTATCTTTTCAAATTAGAGTTTTCATCTTTTCCAGATATATGCGCCAAAGTGGGATTGCTGGATCATATGGTTACTCTATTTTTGTTTTTTTAAGAAACTTCCATACTGTTTTCCATAGTGGCTGCACCAATTTACATTGCCACCAGCAGTGTAGGAAGGTTCCCTTTTCCCCACACCCGCTCCAGCATTTATTATTTGTAGACTTTTTGATGATGGCCATCTTACCAGCGTGAGGCGGTACCTCACTGTAGTTTTGACTTGCATTACTCTAATAATTAGCCATGTTGAACATCTTTTCATATGCCTGTTGGCCATCTGTATGTCCTCATTGGAGAAATGTCTATTCAGGTGTTCTGCCCATTTTTTAATTGTTTGTTTTTTTGTTTTTTTGTTTTTTTAATGTTGAGTCGTATGAGCTATTTATATGTTTTGGATATTAACCCCTTACCAGTCTTATTGTTTGCAAATATTTCTCCAATTCATTATGTTGTCTTTTCATTTTGTCAGTGTTCCTTTTGCTGTGCAAAAGCTTTTAAGTTTAATTAGGTCCCACTTGTTTATTTTTGCTTTTGTTTCCTTTGCCTTAGGAGACCAATCCAAGAAAATATTGTTTCAATTTATGTCAAAGAATGTTCTGCCTATATTTTCTTCTGGGAGTTTTATGGTTTATAGTCTTACATTTAGGCCTTTAATCAATTTTGAATTTATTTTTCACATGATATGAGAAAATGTTCTCATTTTATTCTTCTGCATGTAGCTCTCCAGTTTTCCCAGGACCACTTATTGGCAAGACATTCTTTTCCCACTGTATGGGAAAGGTATGTTTTCTCTATACCAATTTTGTGGAGAGTTTTTATCATGAACGGATGTTGAATTTTTTTCAAAAGCTTTTTCTGCATCTACTGAGATAATTGTATGATTTCTATTCTTCAGTATGTTAATGTGGTGTAAACATTGATTTGTGGATATTGGACCATCCTCGCATCCCTGGAATAAATCCCACTTGATCATGGTGTATTGTTGAATTCAGTTTGCTAATAATTTCCTGAAGATTTCTGTATCTGTGTTCAGTAGTTATATTATCCTCTACTTTTCTCTTTTTTTCATACCTTTGTCTGGCTTTGGTATCAAGGTGATGCTGTCCTCATAGAATGAGTTCAGAGGCATCACTTCCTCTGCAATTTTTTGAAATTGTTTGAGAAGGATAGGTGTTAACTCTTCTCTAAATATTTGTTAGAATCCACCTGTGAAGCCATTTCGTCCTAGACCTACCTTTGTTTGCTGAGAAATTTTTCATTACAGATTCACTGGCATTACTGGTAATTGTTCTGTTCATATTTTCTATTCTTCCTGGTTCAGTCTTGGGAGAATGTATGTTTCTATGAATTTGTCCATCTCTTCTAGGTTGTCATTTATTGACATATAATTGTTCATAGTAGTCTTTTATGATCCTTTGTATTTCTGTGATATCAGTTGTAACTTTTCTTTTATAATTTCTGATTTTATTGATTTGGGCCCTCTCTTTTTTTCTTGATGAGTCTGATTAAAGCTTTATCAATTTTGTTTTGTCAAAGAATCAGCTCTCGATTTTATTGATATTTTCTATTTTTTAAGTCTCTATTTCATTTATTTCTTCTCTGATCTTTATGATTTCTTTCCTTCTTCTAATTTATAGTTTTGTTTGTTCTTCTTTTTCTAGTTCTTTTAGGTGTGAGGTTAGGTTTTTATCTGAGATTTTTCTTGTTTCATGAGGCAAGCTTGTATAGCCAGAAACTTCCCTCTTAGAACTGCTTTTGCTATGTCCCATAGATTTTGGATCATTGTGTTTCTCTTTTCATTTGTCTCTAGGGACTTTTTGATTTCTTCTTTGATTTCTTTAGTGATCCATTAGTTGTTTAGTTGTATATTGTTTAGCCTCCACATGTGTTTTTCTTCTAGTTGATTTCTACTCTCATAGTGTTGTGGTCAGAAAAGATGCTTGATATGATTTCAGTTTTCTTAAATTTATGGAGGCTTGTTCTGTGGTCTAGCATTTGATCTGTTCTGGAGAATATTCTATGTGTACTTGAAAGGAATGTGTATTCTACTGCTTTGGGATGGAGTGTTATACATATATGCATACATATATGCATTTGGTCTAATTTGTCATTTAAGGCCAGTGTCTCCATATTGATTTTCTGTCTGGATAATCTGTCCATTGATGTAAGTGCAGTGTTAAAATCCCCTACTATTTTTGTGTAACTGTCAATTTCTCCCTTTTTGTCTGTTAATATTTGCTTTCTGTATTTAGTTACCCCTATGGTGGTTGCATATATATTTATAATTGTTATTTCTTCTCCTTGGTTTGATCTCTTGATCATAATGTAGTGTCCTTCTTTGTCTCTAGGTACAGTCTTTGTTTTAAAGTCTATTTTCCCTGATGTAAGTCTTACTACTCCAGCTTTGTTTTCATTTCTGTTTGCATGAAATATCTTTTTACATTCCCTCAATTTCAGTCTGTATGTGTCTTTAGATCTGAAGTGAGTCTCTTATAGGCAGCATATGTATGGGTCTTCTTTTTGCATTCATTCAGCCACTCTATGTCTTTTGTTTGGAGCTTTTAGTCCATTTACATATAAAGTAATTATTGATATGTATGCACTTATTTCCATTTGCTTATACAATAAATTCCTAGGTTTTCTTATTTCATTACTAAAGTAGCCGTGTGATTTTTTTTCTTTTTTTTTGCATTTTTTTAACATCTTAATTGGAGTATAATTGCTTTACAATGGTGTGTTAGCTTTTGCTTTATAACAAAGTGAATCAGCTATACATATACATATACCCCCATATCTCCTCCCTCTTTTGTCTCCCTCCCACCATCCCTATCCCACCCCTCTAGGTGGTCACAAAGCACCGAGCTGATCTCCCTGTGCTATGCAGCTGCCTCCCACTAGCTATCTATTTTATATTTGGTAGTATATATAAGTCCATGCCACTCTCTCACTTCATCCCAGCTTACCCTTCTCTCTCCCTGTGTCCTCAAGTCCATTTTCCACATCTGAATCTTTATTCCTGTCCTGCCCCTAGGTTCTTCAGAACCATTTTTTTTTTTTTAGATTCCATATACATGTGTTAGCATATGGTATTTGTTTTTCTCTTTCTGACTTAACTTCACTCTGTGTGACAGACTATAGGTCCACCCACCTCACTACAAATAACTCAATTTCATTTCTTTTTATGGCTGAGTAATATTCTATCACATATATGTGCCCAATCTTCTTTACCCATTCATCTTTCGATGGACACTTAGGTTGCTTTCAGGTCCTGGCTATTGTAAATAGAGCTGCAATGAACATTTTGGTACATGACTCTTTTTGAATTATGGTTTTCTCAGGGTATATGCTCAGTCGTGGGATCACTGGACCATATGGTAGTTCTATTTTTAGTTTTTTAAGGAACCTCCATACTGTCCTCCATAGTGACTGTATCAATTTACATTCCCACCAACAGTGCAAGAGGGTTCCCTTTTCTCCACACCCTCTCCAGCATTTATTGTTTGTAGATTTTTTGATGATGGCCATTCTGACTGGTGTGAGGTGATACCTCATTGTAGTTTTGATTTGCAGTTCTCTAATGATTAGTGATGTTGCGCATTCTTTCATGTGTTTGTTGGCAATCTGTATATCTTCTTTGGAGAAATGTCTATTTAGGTCTTCTGCCCATTTTTGGATTGGGTTGTTTGTTTTTTTGATATTGAGCTGCATGAGCTGCTTGTAAATTTTGAAGATTAATCCTTTGTCAGCTGCTTCATTTGCAAATATTTTCTCCCATTTTGAGGGTTGTCTTTTTGTCTTTTTATGGCTTCCTTTCCTGTGCAAAAGCTTTTAAATTTCATTAGGTCCCACTTGTTTGTTTTTGTTTTTAATTTCCATTTCTCTAGGAGGTGGATCAAATAAGGTAGCTGTGTGATTTTAATAAGCGTGTGCAAAGTATTTTTTAAAACTTCATGTTTCAATAAATTCAATTAATTAAATTTGTACTCAGTACAAGACATCATATCCAGTATTTTTAGTGAGTCAAAAAACAAACAACATAGTTTCTGCTTTTGATGAGACTTGTAATCTAGAGAGGGAAAAGACGCAAGAAGCGAGAACCCTGGGAGCTAAATATACATTGTGAAGTCAGAACATAGAAGCAGTTGCTTACAATAATGAATAAAAATGGGCAAATGAGCAAGGAAAACGTTACAATTTCATGTCACATAAATTGTAAATTATAACTAAAAAAGAAAACAAACACTTCAGTGTTTCACAGTGTGATTCCCAAGACACCACCACAGTCAGAAAAGGCACTGAAAAAGAGTCGAGCAAAACACTGAGA
Source organism: Mesoplodon mirus (assembly GCF_964341445.2). Taxonomy (NCBI): domain Eukaryota; kingdom Metazoa; phylum Chordata; class Mammalia; order Artiodactyla; family Ziphiidae; genus Mesoplodon; species Mesoplodon mirus. The sequence goes on along the minus strand of NC_138980.1, from coordinate 87,676,801 downwards.
ATTTTCAGTAATATCTACCAATTAGGAGGGAATTACATAGGTACTGAGTGTAAAGGCAACCCTTGGATATCCACTTACCATGGCAGTATTTCATAAGAGGTGCCATCAGGAGCTAGCTTATTTGCAGGATATTGGATTAAATTGTGTAAAGAGCTAAAGATTAGAGAAAGAAGACACTCCCCTGCCTGGATCAAGTTGTCCCTGGTAATAGAGACTGAGATTAGAAAGCATGTTTGAAGACTCCAGCAATAGCTGTCTGTACCACCTGTGAAGCTCTCCTCTTCAGCAACCCGATATTATCTTATGACTTCAGAAAAGTTGATAGAATAAATCAAGGCTGTGGTGAAGGAAAGAGAAGTTTTAACATGCAGGAAAAGTATTACATTAGACATTAAGAAGGTCTGGACATATCTGTCCATATAATCTCAAAGAGATTAAAAAGTATAATGTAGCAGTTGTGCCAAACAAACAAACAAATAAAAAACCAAATAATAACAGTAGAAAAGAACAAAATGCAAAAGAGAAAAAAGGAGAGAACAGACTGAAAGAAAATTTAACTCTAGGAACAAAATAAACTTTCTATATAGTATTCCTTTGTACTTTACTCCTCAGAATATCTTAATAAGAACATGAATTAAATAAACAAAGAAGTGGAAAATGAGGTGGTAAAACAATAGTCTGATCTACTTAGTTAAGAAAGAAACTGATATCCAAAATAGATTCACTGTAGGACTAAGGGGGGAAGAGAGGAAATCAGGTAGGAGAAGAGTAAATACTATTGAAAATCAAGTTACTAACATCGTGAAAATCTTCAATAAATCAAATTATAAGCAGAGAAAATATATCAGAGACTTTTAGTAATAGAGGGAAGCTGATAGATATTGAAAAAGTCAAAGATGATCCTAAATAAGGATAACTGTGACCCTCTGCAAAAAAGACAATTCACTGTAATGAAAGAGCAGATGATTTTCCTATAATGAAGGATGGACTAAATATACGTTTCAAAGGAATGCACTTAATTGCAGAAAGAATGATGTCACAATGGATGCTGAGACATAAGCTGGTTAAGTTATTGACCTTAAAAGATTTAAAAAGTGAAATTTTAAGACGTGAAGAGAGACACGTAAGTTACCTTCAGGCTGGCATCTACAATATTCAATCCCTTAACACAGTAAAGCAACGTGTGTGAAGTGCTGGGGGAAAGGTAAGCCTAAAGTATCATGCTCAGCCAGGTTGTCACTCAACTGCATTAAAAACAACAAACATTCGCATAAAACAAAAAACTCAGCTGATTGCTGTCTTCTTCTTAGTTGTTTTGCTAATGAGAGCCCATCAGACCCAAATAACTTACTGTGGAAAGAAGCTGCTGTCATTCCCATAGATATGGAAACAGGGAACTAGAAACCAGAATGTTCAGAAAATTGTAGCACAATAAATTTAAAAGTGTGCTTCCTTGACCAGCAGAATCAGAATCACCTGTAAACTTGTTACAAAAGCAAAATCTTGGGCACCACCCAGACCTATTGAGTCATAAACTCTGGGCATGGGGCCCAGGATTCTAGTTTTTAATACATTTTCCAGATAATTCTGATGCTCACCAAATTTTGAGAACCACAGTGTGGTATTCCTAGTGTGGTAATACCTAGTGTGTTAATACTAGGTATTACTAGTATTCCTAGTAATACTCATGGATCAAAGGCCACAGGGAAGTCTAGACTGTCGAGGATTAGTATTTCAGCAGCCTCCTTCAGGCTAGAGGGCCAGATGCAACATACACGGACTCGTGCCAAGGTTATGTGCCGAGTTCTGCATTTATTTCTTCAAGTATTGATTGAGTTGCTGCTTGTGCCTGTGAAAGATTACATGCATAGAATGAAATTAGCTGTCATAAAAAGTTTGTCGTGACCAGTTATGACCAATGGCTTCATGAAAAGAACTGATGAAACAGATAGCATATGAATTTGGAAATAGAAAATATGTGTGTATAGAAAGAATGACAGCAAATGGCAAACAAACACAGAACTGCATGGAAATTTCTTTGAGCACAGTGGCTGCTGCCCTCAAATGAGCTGACTTTCTGAAAGAAGGCCTTGTTACAGGTATGTAGGATGTAGAGACTGGTCTCCAACTTCAGGGGTGCTCTCTCCTAGGAGACACAAAAGACAGGTACTGCATGTGTAGAAAGAAAATGTTACTTTGATTTCTTTTTTTTTTCCTTTTTTTAAAGTTTTTTTTTTCATTTTAGTTTATATTGGAGTCTAGTTGATTAACAATGTTGTGTTAGTTTCAGGTGTACAGCAAAGTGATTTAGTTATACATATGCAAGTATGTATTCTTTTTCTAATTCTTTTCCCATTTAGGTTATTACAGAATATTGAGCAGAGCTCCCTGTGCTATACAGTAGGTCCTTGTTGATTATCTATTTTAAATATAGCAGTGTATTTATCTTTTTAACATGTATTCTTTGAATTATAAACTAGAAGTTAGTGTACAGTAGCATAGATAAATAAATATACATCAGAAAGAACCTCAGAGGCTGTAAATGTGCAAATATTTCCTGAAGACATCCCTGGATCATGAAATCTAGCCAACAGTGAAATGAATAAAAACAGTATTATTGAAACCATTTAAATGAAGAGCTAAGACCAAGTAACTGGGAGAGCTATGGTTACAAAACAAAAAGTGTTATTATCCTTGAGAAAGAAAATATTTACCATACAACCAACACAGACTGGAATGTGGGAAGAATCATAGTTGCTGTATTACACAACTCCGAGGGGAGTCATTGCTGTAAAATAAAATGCGAATGGTGTTTCCTGTAATTAAACAACACAGGAGCACCAGGAGGAAGTGGGAAAAAATGGGAGAACTCAGTCCTTTATTAAGTTTCCTATCAGGTATTCAACTGATAATATTTAAAATTAAAACATAAAATTGAAAGTAGGACATGATTCTACCCTCAGCAATTTTGTAGTTTTCTTTCAAAAACTTAATTTTTATATACTACTATCTCTTTTATAGGAATAATTGAAGTTTATTTAAATTCCTTTAGTTTTTTCATTGTCTCCTTTATTGAATTCAAGTAGAAAGAAATTAATATTTTACTTAATAATAACTTGCATTGTAAAATCCCTCTTTTACATACTTATCTGTGAGTAATTTCTTGTGTTCATTCTTTTTGCTGGAATTTCTAATAATGAGCATTTACCAAAAGTCATTAGTAGTTAAAAAAAAAACAAAAAAGTTAAGAGTGTCCTTTTTAATCACTGTGACCTGTTCTTTTCACGGCCCATGTTCTCACTTTCACATTGAAAGCAATTTAGTTATATTTTGCCAGTCAATGAATACTTTGTTATAAAGCCATGAAGTTAATCTTGTGCTCAGTTATAAATGCTGTCTTGTTCTCAACACTTTCCCTCCATCGTAAATTTACAGAACTTCATATAACAAAAACAAAATGAGCAGTAAAAATAATCATTATAGTCTTCTTGTGAATGGACCTTATTGAAGGAATAGGTTTTATATATGCTCCCATATTAAAACTTCTCCATCAGTCAGACTAATGAAGCAGCACGTGCCTGCATGTGAGCGCATGTGCACGCACACACACATACATATTTTTTTGACTCTGCTAATATTTTTGGAAAACATTTTATAACAGAAATATATGAATAAAATGAGTTTGAGTACTTACAAGGGAAAAATGAAATAGTGCTATACTGAGTTTTAATTATCAGTTCTTAGTATATGGCACATCCTTTTGAGGAAAAGATGCTATCTCCGTGTATACGTAATATATAAACAAACTTGATTAAAAGCATGTGTACTGATGTGATGACAGAAGTGCCACACTGGAATGGTTTTGTAGAAAAACAAGAAGATAACCTCAGAGCATCACAGTAGAACATGGAGTTCTTTTAGCCATGCAGCCTGATGTGCCAAGCCAACATTTTTATTGGAACTTTTTAATTAAGTATTTTTTTTCTAAATTAGAAAGTAATAAATAGTCATTGTAGAACTTTTAAGGAGAAAACAGCCCAGTGAAAGAAGAAAGATATGTATGATTATTTTATCTTTTGAATTCAGGGAATTATGTATCCATTATAAATTTGACCAAAGAAGTGACAACTTGAGGAAATTTAAATGTACTAAATATTTAGTGTGTGACACAGCCTTTTACTTATTTGATCTGTTTTCATCTTTAAACAACTGAATATATCCTATCTCCTTTTTCAAGTTGAGTAAACTGAGACTCAGAGAGATGGCAGGATCTCAGGGCTACTTATGGATAGAGCTGAAAGTCCAACACTGGCTTGGCATTTCCTAAAGCCCACCTTGAAACTTCCATCCTAGTGGTCCTTAATAATGGCTTCACATTACAATTTCATGAGAGGATTTTTAGAAGTCTTGTTGCTCATAGCACACAGACAGAGATTCTGATTTGATTGTCTGGAGTATGGCTCAGGTGTTGGTCATTTTTAAAAAAGTCTTCCAGGATGTCTAATAATATATAACCAGGTAAAGAGCAGGTCCTATACCCAGCTCCCTTACTCTTCATCCTTTTGCCTGGGATCCAGATTGTAAGTAGTTTGCTCTTGGTTAGTATTTTCAGTTACAAAAAAACATACTGGATGTTTTCATTTCTCATGTCAAACATAATTGTCCCAACAAATCTTAGTATAAGACATGGGATCATAAGAGAACATATTAAATTCTAGCTAATGTATGTTCTGACAGTTCATATTCTAAAGATACATCCAGCATCAGAATACAGCTTTGATCTCAGTCCTACTCCATGTATTTTGAGGGTAGGGAGAGGATGCTGAAACAACAGTTACCAGATTTGCATATTACTGAGATTTTTATGAAGTTCCAGGTTTAACCATTTTGTTCATATCAACAAAGACTGGATTAATTCACCTGGAAAGGTTTTCACTCCCACAAAAATCAGAAGGAGTAAAATGAAGGGAAACATCTGCTAGAGCCTGAAACAGCTCGTGGGTTGATTTTGCCAGGAGAGCCAAACCTGCAGTTAATCAACTCTGCCCTCACCAACAGATGTCACTGCAGACAAGGGAAATTAACTGACTAGGTTATCATGCTGTGGGCAGTGCAGTCAGATCAAGGTGCTAACCTTTAGCAACTCAAAAACGTAAATGTTAATGTTTTTCATCTTCCTAGTACACATAAACACACATACATGTGTATATGTGATATATATATGTTTATATGTGTGTGTATGTTTGTGTGTGTGTATGTATATATATCTCCCAAATTTTACTTATTGTCTTTTATTTGCCAGTTTTCTCCACTTCCCACTCTTTCCCCTTGAGTTGTTTCTGAAGAGCCTAGCCTTGGTATAAAAGAATAGTGGGCTGTAAAATGGTGTTGGGGTAACTGATAACTTGGATATATTTACTATTGAATCTGTGTTTTTGTTTTTTGTCTTTTATATTGATGATTATTAGTGAGGTGAATTTTTATAGGTGAACAAATTGTACCATCTCAAAACTATTAGCACTGTAACATGCTTCACCCTTGACATTGTCATTTCACATACTTTTGACCTTTCTATTACATACTTGGCAATAGAATATTATACTGTACTGAGGATTTGACGTGAGGAATTTGTGAATCTCTTTCATAACATTCATATAACACTGGCCCCCATTCTCTGCTTATTATATGCATTCATATACCTTTTATATTTAGAATAAGACCTATTTTCTACTGCAGAGACTTTTAGGGTGTTTCAGACTTAACATTTACGATTTGGAGTTTTCTTAACCAAATTTAGCAGTAGTCTGGAGACAACCAAATTTAATTGACTTCAAAACAGAAGGAAACAAATAAGCATGATGCACCAGAGCAGAGAAAGTACTTTTGTGAGTTGATCCTTCCATGTGCTTCTCATTTGGATTCCTTCTGGGAATCATCTAAATGGCAGCAAATCCAATCAGGTTCATTCTTTGAAAATGGACACACATCTCAAGTGAGGATGAAATAAACTGTTCCAGGAAATTTAGCACAAAATATTGACATGAAATTTTCTACAGAGAGGGACTTCATAAAGCTGAAAGCCTAATTTTGAAACTTCCAGGAAAGTCAAATTCTGGAATGCAAGATTTGGACAGAGGAAGGCTGAAAAAATAAGGAAGAAGAAAAAGTGCCAGCTAGACATGGAAATTCACCACTAATTGGAGATGGGTCTGCATGGAGACTTGTGAAGCAGACATCCTTAGCTAGTTCAGGAAGTGATGGGTGGGAAAAAGAAGAAACAGAAAAAAAGAAAGAACAAAGAATGAAACTTGAAGAAAATAAGAAAAGGAAATGAAGATGAGATTGGTCTGACAGCACAAAGCCAAACCTCGTGTCTCCTGTATGAGCTAGTTGGTGCCTGGCAACTGTGAAAGAGAAGAGGAAGTATCCCACAGACTAAAGAGTAGGAGGGGCTGCAGCAGCCAGAGGCACACATGGCCCACAGAAATGTCAGCGGAGAAGGAGAGGCGATTGTCCTGCTTCCTGCCAGCACCGAGGCTTATTCCATGAGGGTTTCAGCCTGGGAAAATCATGAAGGTCCGTGAATATGAATCATATCTAGAAAATGTTATTTCTTCATCTCTCAAGATGTGAAATAATTGTTTATGAAAAAAATGATTTTCTTGGAATTCAAGCGCTTTGGTTTTACAATTGAAATGAACTACTCTTTGGTTTTACAACTGAAATGAACTACTTAGAAGTACTTCTCAAACGTCCAGATCTTACTGAAAACCGGTTAAAACTGAACAAATATGTTTTTGTTCTGTCTCTTCCTTATCTACTATTTTCAGCAAAACTAATAAACTATCTTGTTGCAATTTTTTGAAGTGCCTAAAGGAAACAATCGTGGAACAGAGCTATCAAACACTTTAGACATCTACTAAAAAGTAGCAGAACAGCATTCATTCAAAAATATGTTTCTTTTAATAAGTGGAACAGTCCTTCCTGTCAAAGTATTTGTTGGGCTTCCCTGGTGGCGCAGTGGTTGAGAGTCCGCCTGCCGATGCAGGGGACACGGGTTCGTGCCCCGATCCCGGAGGATCCCACATGCCGCGGAGCGGCTGGGCCCGCGAGCCATGGCCGCGGAGCCTGTGTGTCCGGAGCCTGTGCTCCGCAACGGGAGAGGCCACAGCAGTGAGAGGCCCGCGTACAGCAAAAAAAAAAAAAAAAAAAAAAAAAAAAAAAAAAGTATTTGTTAATGGGCTGAATCTACAAATCACAGTGCCCATGCCACCATACATGAGGGAAAAACAGGAGAAAATTTTCTGTCTCAACAGGTATATTCAACTTTGTTTCCACAAATTTCCTAAGAAAAGGAAAGATCAAATAATGTTCATTTACTTCTGAAAGACTACTTTGACAGAAAACCTGAAGTAGATGATTCTGAAAGAAATGCTATACTGATAATTATTGGAAGTCATCATCATTAAAGGGATATTACTAGGTTAATTGTATCCAGTTGTATCTTTCATTCAATGAAGATAACTCATCCTTCTGTTATAAATCAGGCATTTTAATACTTACCTTCAGGGCATAGTGGTATTTTCTTAACAAAGACAATACATGTTTGCAACTTCAGAGATGTACTGAACAACACATTCTGATGCCTTAGAAGCATCAGTGTCTATATAAACACAGACATACAAATATACATACAATTGACTAAAGGAATGAGAATTCTAAACTCACAGATCAATTTCAGATCATCTATTACTGCTATTTATAGTAGTCAAATTATTTTCAAACTATCTTACTACTTTTAAAGGAGAAACACATCAGTAAATACACAGAAAATTGTTGTTCCAGTACTATGGTGAATGTCAAGATAGTGCGGGGAGGAGTGAATAAAGTAAAAATCAGTTATTGATTTACAGTTCATCTGTGCAAAACTTGGAAGGGATAACATCATATTTCAATCAGATGAGCTAAGAGATTATTGAGCTGTATAAATCTCAACATATTTGGATCCCAGGAAGTTCACTGCATGCAAGAAAAGGTCAAAACCCTTAAACAAATGAACTGATGAATGAAATGCCATAGCATCATGTAATAAAACAATGAATATTAGTCATGCAATAAACATAAATATACACTAAAGCAAGTTAGGCAGTTGTATCCTCCCCATTTTGTTGCACTACTTCCTACCCTGTGCCTGGTAGTATAGTGCATGAGACCACTATTTAATTTTGACAGCTTTAGAGAGAGAAGAATCAATGACATAGATATCAAAGTTGGGAGGGAAAAGAACAAACAAACCAAACAAAAATAATGAACCTTGAAATTTCTAGACCTGGGTGTGAGTCCCTGCTTTACTCCTTCCTAACTGTATGAACCTGGGCACTCACTTATATTCTCTCTAACATAGAGATAAGAATATTTAACTGAATTGTTACAATAAATAAATAAAAATGTACATATGTAGGCATATGTGGGTGAGTTTGCTGTGTCAAGGTCCTTGCAAAAAGTTGCATGATACTAACCAGGGAAAGGTATACTTTGTTTACTTTTAAAATGAATTTTTAGCAGATAACTTTAAATTCTCTAACAATGATTGTTGATCTAGTTTAGTTCTGTTCTTGTTTTGGAGATCTTCAGCTCTTCTCTTGGCCCCATCGTACTGATTGAGTTCAATAGCTGATTTTTCATAAGAGGCAGTGTAGAAACACAAACTGTGAACTCTAACTGCATGTGTTCTAACCCTGGCTCTACCTGACTCCAAGCTTTTTGACTCTGGATGGATTACATACTTTCTCTAAGTCTCAATTTTTTCAACCATAAAATAGAGAAAATAACTCATATGGTTATTTTATAAATTAGATGTTTAATGAGTCTTTGTTTGGGACCATGCCTCACACATGTATTCAGTAAATATTATTACAAGTATTAGTGGTTTCTGAAGAGTCCCACAGAAAACTCACAAAGCTCATGGGAATACCAGCTATACAGCTGGATTAGCTGTAGAAGGCTCAAGAAACAGTACAGCATTCTCAGCCACAGTGGGGGGCTGAGGCAATTCCTTCAGCTTCCATCTCACCAAAATCATATATTTAACTGCTGTCATGTGTGGGAATCTTGATAAAAGTAGTTTTCCCAGAAGTCTCTATGAGGCATTATTTGCTTTCATTAGTGCAATAGAAATGCAATTACCTGGGTCCAGTTTAAAATGTTTTACTTTAAAACGTTTTACCTGAAGCCCAGGCCCCTCTCTATATATGTTTTTAAAGTCACACAAGGGATTGTGTTACAAAGGTTTGAAAACCACTGATGTATGGTGTACATAGGATGTATAGGTTATGGCAAGTGATAGGAGACAAAAAACATATTCAAACTCAGTCCATTTCCTCAGGGAGCATAGTAGAGAGAAAGGCATAACAAACAAGATAACAGCAATCATAAGAATACTGCTATTATTAAGAGCTATGCATAAAATTCTAAGAAAACTCAGTTTAAGATACAACTAATTTATTCTAGAATCAGAAGAGGAAACTTTAAATACATTGTGAATGTTAAATAATAGAGAACAATTTGGAAAGCAGATTGTGGTAAAGGGAGGATCTTCCAAACATATGAAATGCATCTGTAAGGTATGGAGACAGGCAATCTGATGACCTATTCAAGCAAGAGCAAGTACCGTATAGCACAGGGAACTATATTCAATATCCTGTGATAAACCATAATGGAAAAGAATATAAAAAAAGAATATCTATATATATATATAACTGAGTCACCTTTGCTGTACAGCAGAGATTGGCACAGCATTGTAAATCAACTAGACTTCAATAAAAAGTAAAATTATATTAAAAAAATAAAGTGTATGAGAGACAGGTGTATTTGTATAACAGACATTAATAGTTTACAGACAGATGAGTGACACAGTCATGGAAAAAACTGTCTACAGAATGGAGAATGAATTCAACTGAGGAAAGAATAGAGTAGAAGACCATTTAAGAAGCTGTTAAAATAGACTGGATAAGATCTGATTAAGAACTAACCTAAGATGTTGATTCATCAACAGGAACCATGAATCCTAGTTATTCAGATTTCTCCTCCTTTTTATCAGGCTGCTGGTCATATGATAGCAACACAATAGTTATTAGATAAAAGAAGGAGTAGAAAATACAGGAAGCATGGAAGGAAGGAAAGGAAAGTGATTTCTGATGAAACAGCTAGGTTCAATACTTCTTCAATCAATGAATACATTATGGATGAGTCCTTATGTTTTCTACAGTGAAATTGTCACAGTAATTTTTATCAATTCTCGGTTACTTAGTTCCTTCAGCTAAACTATATTAGCCAATATTAGTTTGACTTAAAGAGAGCTGATAGATACCACACCAATGGCTTTCACAAATGAAAAGATAAATGGAAGGAAACAACTTTTGTTTTTTGGTAAGAAAATAGGGGGAACTTGAATATATTATATAACTCTGGATTAGCTTCTTTTTTCCTTTGCTCTTTTTCTGAGTTACAACATTTAAGTAAGGTTGAAAAACTTCACATAGGCGCTTCATCTGTATATAGAAATCATAGATTTTTACTTCTTTGCATCCATTTACTTCTCTTTGATTTAATATGAATATGTCCATATAATTCTAAATGATCAATTCAGGTATATTTATTAAAAATTAAATTTTCCTGGGTTTCCCTGATGGTGCAGTGGTTAAGAATCTGCCTGCCAATGCAGGGGACATGGGTTCGAGCCCTGGTCTGGGAAGATCCCACATGCCGCGGAGCAACTAAGCCCGTGCACCACAACTACTGAGTCTGCGCTCTAGAGCCTGTGAGCCACAACTACGGAAGCCCACATGCCTACAGCCCAAGCTCTGCAACAAGAGAAGCCACTGCAGTGAGAAGCCTGCGCACCACAACAAAGAGTAGTCCCTGCTCGCCACAACTAGAGAAAGCCCACATGCAGCAACGAAGACCCAACGCAGTCAAAAATGAATAAATAAATTTATTTTAAAAAATTAAATCTTCCTTAGTTAATGTTTATATATAAATCTACTTCTAATAACTTATTTTATAAATTCAATATGAAGTTCAATATATTTTTAAATAAAGTACTTCCTTTGGAGATCATCGATAATATCTTAAAAGTCCATAAAAATATCAAAACATGAATATGCCTCAACAGGACTATTAGAAAAGTCATACTGTGTCTTGAATAGATTTACCATATTTTAAAATGTTGTGCAGCTTTGACCACTATTTAAACAAGACTAGTCAGACTATTGAAAAAAATTAATAGCCATTGTAATTATTATTTACCATAATCATAACTCATCATCAGCTATTTTTTCATACCAAATATTTATGGGTATATGAGCAGTACTGATCACTAGACAGAAGTTTCTGTTTAAGGTTGACTAATAGGTAGAACTGAATACTGAGTCTGAGAATGTTTGGTGGCAAATATGTAAAAATGTATTTAATGTGGGTTTTATGGTGAGTCTTGGATAAGAGGGATCTTTACCTTCATGAGTTTTGTGCTAAGTCTTCTCAAATGTCACAATATGTACTTCGTTAATACAATCACAAACTCAAGCAAGTGTTTAAAATGTGCAAATAAACTCATACATTCAGCACATGGGGATACATAGATGCATGTGACACAGTCCCTGATCTTGGACAAGCTTATTGATATTCCAATACTTGGCATGTAGTTATGAGTGTATGGATCATCTTTCAGTAGTTGACCCTTAACAATGTTTTCCTTTTCTGCTTTAAATTGTGACATGAAAACATAATCATGACCGAACAGAACTAAATGCAGAGAACTCTAATCAGGAAGCTTGGGTTTATGAACTCTGTGAAAACAACTCACTGTTGGTAATCTAACATGATTTAAAAATATATCTCTAGTATAAATGCAGTCCCTGAATATGTCTACAGTTTGTATACTAAAAATTTTCATTGGGTATAGAATTGGGATGCATCTGCTCCATCAACACTAAAACTTTTCTACCAAACTTGGGGTAGAGGTGTTGGCAGAAACCTACTGAAATACTAAGAAAATGACAAAAAGATACACAGATGTCAGCCAAATAAGTGGCAACACTGAAAAATGTTATATAGGCATTTCCTAGGGATGCAAGCTGTAACTTTTGCATAGGAGGAATTACTGCAGCGAGCATAGGTAGCAACCATCAACCTGTCAACAATTAATAAGCACATGTTTGAGCAGCCCTTGTATATGATGATTCTATTGATTCACCATCAACAGGGCATGTAACAGAGCTGTTTGGGCTGCAGGGGATGATGGATCTGAGCTGGTCTGCCTGGACTTCATTATGAACAACAGTTTGCAGTTAAGAAACAGATTTTTCTCTATGAATGAATCTACTTGCTCTGAACTGGCCTGTCCCAAAGGACTGAACTTACAGGCCCTGATCTGCATAAGTCTGCCTCTGCTGATGGGTAGCAATGTGATATAAAGTGTGCTCACAATTTTAGGTAGTATATCCTAACTAAATTTTAACTTATGTTGGAGAAAACGTTTGTTATTCAAAGGCAAAGGGTTCATTTGTATTTTTTAAAAAAAGAAATGGAAATTTTTATTTGAGCCAACCTGAGGATTATAACCTGGGAGACAGTCTCTCAGAGAGCTCTGAGAACCGTTCCAAAGAGGGAAAGAGGGAGACCAGTATACATGTGACTTTGGCAAAGGGGTATGTGAAATCAAGTACTCATCTTGGTAGAAGGTTACTGTTATTTGCAAGGAACAGATATCTTAGTTAATACTGTTAGTGCCTTTATTTTTTTTTAGTTTTCTTTTTTTATGACTTTTTTTTACATTGGAGTATAGTTGATTAGCAATGTTGTGTTAGATTCAGGTGTAGAGCAAAGTGATTCAGTTCAGTTGTATTGATGGAATAGTGCCCATTTATACAACTTCAAAAGTGGTAGTCACTCGGCCTCCTACTCTCCCCACCTCATGTGGGCTGACCATACATTTGTGCCCTGGAAACTGTGACCACAGCTTTATCTAAAGGTTTGTGTTTTTAATATGGATATATAAAGGCTTCAGGTGATGGAGTTGTGTAGAGTTGGTTCTGAATCCCAATGTCATAATATGCTATCTTGAGCAAATTAGTGAAATCCTCTGGGCATGAGTTTTATCATAAGTTAAACAAGAATATTAATAAAAAGAGTACAAATAAAACAAGAATCCCAATATTTATCTTACAAGGTTTTTATGAAGATTAACTGATTATCTGACTCAGAGTTGGCACCGGGAAGTTTCAGTTCATGTATTCATCCATCTAACAATATTAATTGAATGGCTACTCTTTTCCAAGCCCTGAGCCAGGGACAGGATTATTATGGTGAACAATACAGATAGTCATTGCTGTCTCCTGAAGCTTACATTCTAGTTCCCTTTACCCAGGCTCTCTATATTTTACTTCTCTCCTCTACCATTCAGGATTTAAAAAAATATTGAGGTATAGTTGACTTACAATATATATTAGTTTCAGGAATACAACAAAATGATTCAATATTTTTATAGATTATATTCCATTTAAAGTTACTATAAAATATTGGCTATACTTCCTGTACCATACAATATAAACTTGTACTTCATTTATCTTGTATATAGTAGTCTGTACCTCTTAATCTCCTACCCCTATCTTGCTTCTCCTCTCTTCCACTTCACCACTGGTAACCACTAGCTTGTATTTTATACCTTAGAGTCTCTTTCTGTTTTGTTATATTCATTCTTTGTCTTATCTTTTTAGATTCCACATATAGGTGATAACATAGAGATTTGTCTTTCTCTGTCTGACTTATTACACTAAGCATAATAACCTCCAGGTCCATCTATGTTGTACATGGCAGAATTTTTCCTCTTATGGCTAATATTCCATTGTGTGTGTGTGTGTGTGTATGTGTGTGTGTATCTTCTTTATCCATTCATTTGTTTAAAGACACTTAGGCTGCTTCCATATAATGGCTATTGTTAATGATGTTGCTATGAACATTGGAGTCCATGTGTCTTTTCTAATGTTTTTGTTTTCTTTGGATATATACAAGAGTGGAATTGCTAAATCATATGTAGTTCCATTTTTAGCTTTTGAGGAATATCCATACTCTTTTCCATAGTGCTGCACCAATTTCCATTCCTACCAACAGTATACAAGGGTTTCCCTTTCTCCACATCCTCGCCAACATTTGTTACCTGTGATCTTTTTGATGATAGCTAATCTGACAGGTATGAGGCGATATCTCATTGTGGTTTTGATTTGCATTTCTCTGATTAGAGACTATCAGCTTCTTTCCATGTGCCTGTTGGCCATATGTATGTTTTCTTTTGAAACATGTCAATTTAGGTCTTCTGCCTAGTTTTTAATTGGTTTGTTCATTTTTTTATATTGATTTGTGTGAGCTGTTTATATATTTTGGATATTAACCCCTTATTGGTCATATCACTGGCAAATATTTTCTCTCATTCCATATTTTGTCTTTTTATTTTATTGATAGATTCCTCTGTTGTGCAAAAGCATTTAAGTTTTATTAGGTACCATTTGTTTCTTTTTGCTTTTGTTTCCTTTGCCTGAGGAAACTGATCCAAAAAATAGTGCTATGATTTATGTCAAAGAGTGACCTGCCTCTTTTCTTTTTTTGTTTTTTAATAGATGTTAGGGGTAGAAGTTTTTATTAATTAATTTATTTATTTTTGCTGTGTTGGGTCTTTGCTTCTGTGCAAGGGCTTTCTCCAGTTGTGGCAAGTGGGGGCCACTCTTCATCGCGGTGCGCGGTCCTCTCACTATCGCGGTTGCGGAGCACAGGCTCCAGACGTGCCGGCTCAGCATTTGTGGCTCACGGGCCCAGCCACTCCGCAGCATACGGGATCTTCCCGGACCAGGGCACGAACCCGTGTCCCCTGCATCGGCAGGTGAACTCTCAACCACCGCGCCACCAGGGAAGCCCCGACCTGCCTCTTTTCTCTACTAGGAGTTTTATGGTTTCTGGTCTTACATTTAGGTCTTTAATCCATTTTGAGTTTATTTTTGTATATGGTGTGAGGAAATGTCCTAATTATTTTATTCTTTTACGTATAGCTGTCCAGTTTTCCCAGCACCATTTATTGAAGAGACTGTCTTTTCTCCATTGTATATTCTTGCCTCCTTTAACATAGATTAGTTAATATAAGTGGTTTTATTTTTGAGCTGTCTATTTTGTTCCATTGATCCATGTCTGTTTTTTTTTGCCAGTACCATATTGTTTTGATTACTGTATCTTTGTGGTATAGTCTGAAGTGAGAGAGCATGAAACCGCCAGTTTTGTTCTTTTTTCTCAAGATCACTTTGGCTACTTAGTATCTTTTGTGGTTTCATATAAATTTTAGATAATTTGTTCTAGCTCTTTGAAAAATGCCATGAGTATTTTGACAAAGATTGCATTAAATCTGTACATTGCTTTGGGTAGTATGGACATTTTAACAATATTAATTCTTCCAGCCCATAACATGGGATTTCTTTCCATTTTTTGTATCATCTTCAGTTTCCTTCATCAGTGTTTTAGGGTTTTCAGAGTATAGGTCTTTCACCTCTTTGGCAAAGTTACTCCTAGTTAGTTTTTTTTTTTTTTTTTTTTTTGATGCAATTTTAAATGGTATTTTTTCTTCCTTTCTCTTTCTGATAGATCATTTTCAGTATATAGATAAGCAACAAGTTTCTATATACTAATCTTGTATCCTACAACTAAACTGAAGTCATTTATTAGTTCTAATCGTTTTTTTTTGGTGGAGACTTGAGGGTTTTCTACATACAATATTATATCATCTGCAGATAGTGATAGTTTTATTTTTTCCCTTCCAATCTGGGTGTTTTTCATTTCTTGTTCTTGTCTGATTGCTGTAGATAGGACTTCCAATACTATGTTAATTAGAAGTGAAGTGTATGAGCATCCTTGTCTTGTTCCTGATTTTAGAGGAAAAGATTTGCACTTTTCACCGCTGAGTATGATATTAGCTGTGGATTTGTGATAACAAGACTTTATTTTGGTGACATATGTTCCCTCTATGTCAACTTTAATGAGAGTTTCAATCATAAATGGTTGTTGAATTTTGTCAAATTTTTTTCTATGTCTATTGAGATGATAATGTTACTTTTATCCTTCCTTTTGTTAATGTGGTTTATCACAATGATTGATTTACAAATATTGAACTCTCCTTGCTTTCCTGAAATAAATCCCACTTAATCATGGTGTATGATCCATTTCACATATTGTTGAATTCGGTTTTCTAATATTTTGTTGAGGATCTTTGCATCAATATTTATCACAGATATTGGCCTGTAATTTTCTTTTCTTGTAGTGCCTTTATCTGGTTTTGGTATCAGGGTAAAGTTGACTTTGTAGAATATATTTGGAACAGCTTGAGAAAGATAGGTATTAACTATTCTTTATTTGTTTTGTAGAATTCCTCTGTGAAGCCATCTGGTCCTGGAATTTTGTTTGCTGGGAGTTTTTTTTATTACAAATTCAATTTCATTAGTAGTGATTGGTCTGTTCACACTATCTGTTTCTTCCTGATTCAGTCTTGGCAGGCTGTATGCTTCTAGAAATATATCCATTTCTCCTAGGTTTACGAATTTGTTGGCATGTAACTGTTCATAGTATTCTCTTAGGATTTTTGGTATTTTGTTGATACTGGTTTTTATTTCTCCTCTTTCATTTCTTATTTTGTTGATTTGGGTCCTCTCTCTTTTCTTCTTGGTGAGCCTGGCTAAAGACTTATCAGTTTTGATTATTTTTTCAAAAAACCATCTCTTAGTTTTATTGATCTTTTCTATTTTCTTTTTTTCTTTCTATGTTACTTTTATCCTCTCTGATCCTTATTATTCCCATCCTTTTGCTGATGTTGGGCTTGTTGTTCTTCTTTTTTTAATTCCTTCAGATGATAGGTTAGGTTGTTTATTTGAGATTTGTCTTCTTTCCTTCTTTTTTTATATGTGTGTTTGCTTTTGTTTATTTGCTTTAGTAATGGGAGATGATCAAAAAGTTTTGGATGGACACTTAGGTTGTTTCCAGGTCCTGGCTATTGTAAATAGAGCTGCAATGAACATTGTGGTACATGACTCTTTTTGAGTTATGGTTTTCTCAGTGTATATGCCCAGTAGTAGGATTGTTGCATTGTATGGTAGTTCTATTTTTAGCTTTTTAAGGAACCTCCATACTGTTCTCCATAGTGGCTGTATCAACTTACATTCCCACCAACATTGCAAGAGGGTTCCCTTTTCTCCACACCCTCTCAAGCATTTATTGTTTGTAGATTTTTTGATGATGGCCATTGTGACTGGTGTGAGGTGATACCTCATTGTAGTTTTGCTTTGCATTTCTCTAATGATTAGTGATGTTGAGCATCCTTTAATGTGTTTGTTGGCAATCTGTATATCTTCTTTGGAGAAATGTCTATTTGGGTCTTCTGCCCATTTTTGGATTGGGTTGTTTGTTTTTTTGATATTGAGCTGCATGAGCTGCTTGTGAATTTTGGAGATTAATCCTTTATCAGTTCCTTAATTTGTAAATATTTTCTCCCATTCTGAGGTTTGTCTTTTTGTCTTGTTTATGTTTGCCTTTGCTGTTCAAAAGCTTTTAAGTTTCATTAGGTCCCATTTGTTTATTTTTGGTTTTAATCTCCATTTCTGTAGGAGGTGGGTGCAAAAAGGATCTTGCTGTGATTTATGTCATAGATTGTTCTGCCTATGTTTTCCTTGAAGAGTTTTATAGTGTCTGGCCTTACATTTAGGTCTTTAATCCATTTTGAGTTTATTTTTGTGTATGGTGTTAGGGAGTGTTCTAACTTCATTCTTTAACATGTAGCTGTCCAGTTTTTCCTAGCACCACTTATTGAAGAGGCTCTCTTTTCTCCATTGTATATTCTTGCCTCCTCTATCAAAAATAGGGTGACCATATCTGTGTGGGTTTATCTCTGTGCTTTCTATCCTGTTCCATTGATCTATATTTCTGTTTTGTGCCAGTACCATATTGTCTTGTTTACTGTGCCTTTGTAATATAGTCTGAAGTCAGGGAGCCTGATTCCTCCAGCTCCGTTTTTCTTTCCCAAGATTGCTTTGGCTCTTCGGAGTCTTTTGTGTTTCCATACAAATTGTGAAATTTTTTGTTCTAGTTCTGTGAAAAATGTCATTGGAATTTTGATAGGGATTTCATTGAATCTATAGATTGCTTTGGGTAGTAGAGTCATTTTCACAATATTGATTCTTCCAATCCAAGAACATGGTGTATTTCTCCATCTGTTTGTGTCATCTTTAATTTCTTTTATCAGTGTCTTATAATTTTCTGTATACAGGTCTTTTGTCTCCTTAGGTAGGTCTATTCCTAGATATTTTATTCTTTTTGTTGCAATGGTAAATGGGAGTGTTTCCTTAATTTCTCTTTCAGATTTTTCATCATTAGTGTATAGGAATGCAAGAGATTTCTGTGCATTAATTTTGTATCCTGCTACTCCACGAAATTCATTGATTAGCTCTAGCAGTTTTCTGATAGCATCTTTAGGATTCTCTAATGTATAGTATCATGTCATCTGCAAACAGTGACTGCTTTACTTCTTTTCCAATTTGGATTTCTTTATTTTTCTTCTCTGATTGCTGTGGCTAAAACTTACAAAACTATGTTGAATAATAATGGTGATAGTGTACAACCTTGTCTTGTTCCTGATCTTAGTGGAAATGTTTTCGGTTTTTCACCTTTGAGAACGATGTTGGCTGTGAGGTTGTCATATATAACCTTTACTATGTTGAGGTAAGTTCCCTCTATGCGTACTTTCTGGAGAGATTTTATCATAAATGGGTGTTGAATTTTGTCGAAAGCTTTTTCTGCATCTATGGAGATGATCATATGGTTTTTCTCCTTCAATTTGTTAATGTGGTGTATCACATTGATTGATTTGCATATATTGAAGAATCCTTGCATTCCTGGGATAAACCCCACTTGATCATGGTGTATGATCTTTTTAACGTGCTGTTGGATTCTGTTTGCTAGTATTTTGTTGAGGATTTTTGCATGATGTTCGTCAGGGATATTGGCCTGTAGTTTTCTTCCTTTGTGACATCTCTGTCTGGTTTTAGTATCATGGCGATGGTGGCCTTGTAGAATGAATTTGGGAATGTTCCTCCATCTGCTATATTTTGGAAGAGTTTGAGAAGGATAGGTGTTAGCTCTTCTCTAAATGTTTGATAGAATTCACCTGGGGAGCCATCTGATCCTGGGCTTTTGTTTGTTGGAAGATTTTTTTTTTTTTTTTTTTTTTTTACGGGTGTTCAGTGTATTATTCTTTCAACTTTTCAGTATGTGCACACATTTTCAAGTTAAAAATCCTGGAGAAGGGATGAAGTGAGAGAGTAGCATTGACACATACACACTACCAAACGTAAAATAGATAGCTAGTGGGAAGCAGTAGCACCGCACAGGGAGATCAGCTCAGTGCTCCATGACCCAGAGCGGTGGGACAGGAAGGGTCAGAGGGAGGGAGACACAAGAGGGAGGGGATATGGGGATATGTGCATACATATAGCCGATTCAGTTTGTTATACAGCAGAAACTAACACAACATTATAAAGCACTTACACTCCAATAAAGGTGTCAAAAAAAAAATTCTGGGAGAAGGAAAAATCAATTGTATAGTTAGCATGTGGGCATGATCTGGTCAGTAATCTCTTTGAAGATACGCAAGTTTCAACCTAAACTGGTGTTGTGCGTTAGGCCCACCAAACAGTTGAACCAAAAGGCTGAACTGCATTTGAGGTACTCGATTCAGTTCTGGGTTCTGGATGTAAAAATGGGCCCTGCTCACTGAGGGCAGGCTGGAGGGCCAGCAGCAAGTGAAGGAGCTGGAAATCACCTCAGTGAGACTCAGGAGAACACAGGACTGTCTTCAAATAGGAGGGTAGGCAAGGTTGTCCTGTGCTCTGCACCTTAAGGCAGAAGTCACAAATAAGTAAATTTCAGCTCCATGTGGAAAAGAACATACTAACCAGGCTTCCAACTATGGAACCAGCTGTGGTGTGAGGCCAGGATTTGTCAGGGATGGCGAGGAAAGGATTCCTGGCTGTGTGAAAGGGAGACCAGTGATTCACAGCCTGGCTTTGCTTTGGAATCACAGGAAGGATTGTTTAAAAAGGTAAATATCAGTAAAGGGGGTGGGGCCCTGGAATCTTTTTTTTTTTAACAACTTTACTGAGATATAATTTACTACCATAAAATTATCTGAAGAGTATAATTCAACACTTTCTGGTATTTACAGAGTTGTGCAACCATCACCATAATCTAATTTTAGAACATTTTCACCACCCTTAGGTAATTCTTATACCCATTAGCAGTCACCCTCCATCCCACTCCCTAGCCCTTGGCAACCACAAATCTACTTTCTGTCTCTATGGATTTGCCTATGGAATCTATATTTCTAAATGCACTTCCAGGCAACTCTCATTGCATAGATCCATGGTTGGGCATCTGGGAGTCACTGGACCAGACTATTCCAAGATCATTCCCTAGTCTAAGCTTCCATAGCACAGGATGACAAGTGATGACTACATCCAAGTATCAAGCACTTTGCTCAGTGCTGGGGTTCCAAAAGAAATACAGTATAACCCTGCCCTTCAGAACCTACAGATGGTGGGAAAACCAGAATATACCAATAACTTTCCTTTGAGGTAAGGGGAACTATTCAAAACTATTATTACAATGAGGGGAAGACGACTACTGCAAAAGGAGAGTGCTGTGTTAACAGGCTGTAAGATCTGCAAGTACCTCCTAAACTGATAACTTTAATAGTGTAAGAAGTACTGTAATAGCACATGCAGAAGAAAGAGGACTAGAACAGAGACGAGGGGGTGGTTAATTCTGCAGGTACAGAAAGGTATAGAGCAATGGGAACAAGTGAACTCAGTCTTGAAAAGCGAGAAGTCATCCTCAGAATTAACAGTGGCTTAGCATTTACTTTTTGAGGGCTTACCACACGCGCATCATGCTAAATGCTTTCCAGGCATGATCTCAGTTATTCCTCACCAAACTCTGAGTCAGGTATCAATATATTTCTGCTGAATTTTGACTAAAGGATCTTCCAAGTAAAGCACAAAGATGCTGAGGCAGGAAGGTGGTAGCTTTGGGAGCAGGCAGAGGAGCAGGGAGGGGGAAATGCTGAAGCTGCAGAGCAGAGGTTTCCTCGTCAAGATCTTCTTTAGCCAAGGCTTCCTGAGCTGTTGACTCCAAAGGAATCGTGGGCACGCTGTTCATTCATTCACATATCTATTTGATCATCTTCTATGTGCCAGGCATTGAACTAGGTGCAGAGGCTACAGCCGGTGGGCAAGACAGCATGGTTCCTACCATTGTGGAGTTTACATTCTGGTAGGGGAGACACACAGGCCAATTCCATCCCAGTGTGATAAAGATGAATGAGAGGGTGTTGGGAGCAACTCCTGGTCTTGCAGGATGAAGGGGGGCTTACTGGAGGACCTCGAGCACAGGGTAGCTGAGCACCACCAGGGAGGCACAGGCGCTGACACTGTCACCCTTCACAAAGGACATGTCCATGCCCCCGACCCTCTGCATACCCAAAAAAGTGGGGTCCCGTTGCCACGGCTCCATGTCCCAGCCCACAACAAGTGTCTTCAACAGGGCTTGCTCCCGTTTCCAGAGCAACAGTGTTTCCTCCGGTGGCCTCCCAGCCCTGTTGGAAGATCTTTAATCACAGTCTCAATTTCAGTGCTTGTGATTGGTCTGTTTATATTTTCTATTTCATCCTGGTTCAGTCTCAGAAGGTTGTGCTTTTCTAAGAATTTGTCCATTTCTTCCAGGTTGTCCATTTTATTGGCATATAGTTGCTTGTAGTAATCTCTCATGATCCTTTGTATTTATGCAGTGTCAGTTGTTACTTCTCCTTTTTCAGTTCTTTAAATATATTATGCCACTCCCTTCCAGCCTGCAAAGTTTTTGAATAAAATTCAGCTGATAGCCTTAAGGGGATTCCCTTTTATGTGTTTTTTTTTTTTCCTCTTCCTGCTTTTAGCATTCTCTTTTTATCTTTAATTTTTTTTTTTTTTTTTTTTTTTTGTGATATGCGAGCCTCTCACTGCTGTGGCCTCTCCCGTTGTGGAGCACAGGCTCCGGACATGCAGGCCCAGCGGCCATGGCTCACAGGCCCAGCCACTCCGCGGCATGTGGGATCTTCCCGGACCGGGGCACGAACCCGTGTCCCCTGCGTCGGCAGGCAGACTCTCAACCACTGCGCCACCAGGAAAGCCCTATCTTTAATTTTTGCCATTTTAATTATATGTCTTGGTGAGGGTCTCTTTAGGTTCCCCTCGTTTGGGACACTCTGTGTTTCCTGTGTACCTGGATATCTGTTTTCTTCATCAGGTTCTGGAAGTTTTCAGTCATAATTTCATAAAATATATTTTTGACCCTTTTTTCTCTTCTCCTTCTGGGACCCATATAATGCAAATATTAATATGCTTGATATTGTCTCACAGGTCCCTTAAACTGTTTTCAATTTTTAAAACTGCTTTTGTTTTTGGTGTTCTGATTGGGTGATTTCCATTCTTCTCTCTTCTGGGTCACTTATGTATTCTTCTGTATCTGCTAGTGTTCTGTTAATTCCTTCTAATGTGTTTTTCATTTCAGTTATTTTATTTTTCAGCTCTGACTGGTTCTTTTTTATATTTTCTAGTTCCTTGTTAAAATTCTCACAATGAACATCTTTTATTTTCCCAAGTTCAGTTAGCATTTTTATTACTAATGCTTTGAATTCTTTATCTGGTAAACTATTTATCTGTTTCATGAGATTATTTTTCAGGTTTTTCTATTGTTCTTTCATTTGAAACAAATTCCTCTGTCTTCACATTTTACTTAACTTTCTCTGTCTAAGAAATTAGGTGAAACAGCTACCTATCCCAGTCTTGAAGTGGTGTCCTTATGTCGAAGTGTCCCTGTGCATTCTATGTGTGCCCAGTGCCTCTGCTGGGAGAACTGGATCTGAAGTGAGCACAAGTCACATCTCCCCCCAGGGTGTGCTGGCATCTATCACCTTGGTGGGAGGTGTGGCTGGAGATGTAAGGCTAGAGCCAGAGCCAGGTGTTAGTTGGGGCTATCCTATTATCGGTGGCTGATACCACTGTATTGGGTGCAGGGACTGGTCTCAAGGTGCTAGAGCCAAAGCCCTGAGGTTCTGGTCCAAGCTGGTTCTGTTCCTTCTAAGTGTGTGCTCTCCCCTCTCCCAGCATTGGCACCTTCATTCCAGAGGGGAGCAGTGACGGAGCAAGAGGAGCTAGAGTGGCACCCAGTGCAGACTGGGGCATGTGCTGTGGTAGTCCTGGCGTGGCACTCCAGTCAGAGTTCCAGAATGCTTCCAATCTGCTGCCTCCACAAGTACCTTCTCTTGCCCTGTTCACATGTAGTTCTGGGTCAAGCCTGCTCTGTCCCCCACAGTTGCTCACTCTCCTTGGCAATGCCAGCCTTCCGATTAGTGGGGAGCTGTGCCACAGAGCAGGATAGGCTGGAACAGGCCTTCAGTGTGGGCTGGGCCACATGCTGGCACAGTCATGGGAAACTGGCCAGAGTCCCAGGCTGTCTCAGTTTCTTCCTCTGCCTTTTTGAGCATCTGCATACCTTTCATGAGTATAGTTCAAGTTTCTCACAGTAACCCTGCCAGTCCCATTGGTCTTCAGAGCAGCCAAGGGGACTCATCAGTGTCAGACCTTAGAGCTGTGGTCTGTGGTTTAAACTGCTCACCCACCGGGGAAGGTATCTCAGCCCATGTAATTCCTCCTCTCTTGTGTCCCATCACAGGGCTGCAGGTCCTGACCCCATCACTTCCCTTATCTTCCTACCTGAATCCTTGTGGATCTTTCTTACAGCCTTGGTTGTATAAGAGTCTTTCTGCCATGCTTCAATTTGTTTTCAGCGACAGTTGCTCCACATGTAGATGTATTTTTGATGTGTTTCTTGGGGGGGAGGTGAGCTCATTGTCCTCCTACTCCACCATCTTGATCTCCTCTCAATGCTGATCATCTGTATGACAGCATGGAAGAAATTGTTCAGGAATATTTCCCTCAAAATATAAGTCAAGAAATTCATAGCAAATAAATTGAGAAGACATTTCCTCTAGGTGATATGTTTTTGGTACTAAATCTCTGTCACCCATAACTTAATGCCTGTATTTACTTTCCTAAATACATTTTTGCAATCTTATCAGCATAGTCTAAATATCATGGTATTTATGAATTTCATGAAAGACTTCTATAAATTAATATAAAATAATTGTAAAAAAATAGGAAAATATTGTAAAATACTAGCTAGAATGTGAAACATATACCTTTTTTTCTTTGTCTTGCAAATATATTAGTATATTAAATGTTATTCTCACTCTGGTAATATGGGAACTTAAGAATCACATGATGAAATCTTGCGTGTACTTACTATGTGTCACACTGTTCTAGATGCTTTTACATATTCACTCTGTTAATGTTCACAGGAACCCTATGAGTTAGACATTATTAACTTGACATGTTACAGATAAGAAATGAGGCACAAAGTTTAGGTGACTTCCGTCAGTCACAGATTTAGTAAGTGACGGGGCCAGGATTTAGTAAGTGATGCAGGCTATGGGACTTTCAGAGGCCATGTTCATCTCTGGTAGGGAAGCTTTAGGAAAAACAGTAATGCAGCAATACTGTCAGCTATTACATTCCATAATCTATGTACACACTCATACATTTCAACACAAGCATACTTAGGAATGATATTGGATGAGGGTTGTCATTCTTGACTTCTAGTTACCTTGGGAGACTGGACAACATCTAGCCCATTCTAAAGCTTTTGTAGACTCTTTTTCAAAAGTCTTTATTTGGGCTACTTAATATTATCTCTTTTGGGTATAGTTTTTTCATACTAACTGTTGTCTTCTATTCCCTGATGTATTAGTTTCCTATGGCTGCTATAACAAATTACCACACACTTAGTGGCCTAAAACAACACACCTTTATTATCTTATGGTTTTGAGGGTCAGAAATCTAACATTGTTCTCACTGGGCTGAACATTACAGTGTCAGCAGTGCTGCATCCCTTCTGGAGTCGCTAAGGGAGAATCCCTTTCTTTGTCTTGTCCAGCTTCTCCAGGCTGCCAGCATTCCTTGACTCATGGTTTTATCTTTCATTTTCAAAGCCAGAAATGTAGCATATTCCCATTTCTCTCTCTGGCTCTGGCCTTCCTGTTTCCCTCTCACAATGACCCATGTGATTACATTTGCCCACCTGGATAATCAAGGGTCATCTCTCCATCTCAAGATCCTGAGATCCAATCACATCTGAAAAGTCTCTTTGGCTATATAAGGTAACTTATCACAGGTTATGGAGATAAGGAGGATGACATCCTGGGACCACACTCAGCCTACCAGACCCAGTATTCCTGAACTGTTTGATCTGATATTTGTTTGATCTATGACACAACTGCTCTTCTCTGAAACAAA
Organism: Mesoplodon mirus; assembly: GCF_964341445.2. Taxonomy (NCBI): domain Eukaryota; kingdom Metazoa; phylum Chordata; class Mammalia; order Artiodactyla; family Ziphiidae; genus Mesoplodon; species Mesoplodon mirus. Next base: position 87,651,275 of record NC_138980.1, on the reverse strand, counting down.
GCTTGTAGAATGCAAAGTGGGCTTAAGTGACTCCAGTAACTTCTTCATTTCCAGTCACTGCTTCTTTAGATTATTCTGTGAACTTCAGCCTCCTTGGTAATTAAGATCCTTCTGGTTGGAAACACCAGGGGTTATATTAAAAAAAATATTTTACTCTATTGAGGAAGGTGTTCATTGTGTAGGCCAAATCTATAAAACCCTTTATTAGCCTCTTTACCAGCTTTACATAGAATGATAAGTCTGTCGCATATTCAATTTATTTTATCTGAGAGTTGTAGGTTTTATGAAACCTAAACTTGGTTCTTTAAAATTCCCATGATATGCTTCTTTCAGATGAAGTAAAAACTAAAGTTGGCCCTTTGAGCTGGACACTGCTGTATGCCAAAAATACTATAAATATTATCTGAGTTAATAATCAAAACATTATCTGAATGATCTGAATTCCAACATCTCCTGTGACCCTACTTCCTAACACTTCCATCACTGTTTCCCTGAGTGGCAGCCACTCTGGCCTCCTTATGATGCCTTAGATATTCTAGTCATGTTCTCTATGCAGGGCCTTTGTACTTGCTGTTCCCAAGAAGTCATAAGCCTTCCTTAATTTATTCACGTCTGTTCAAATTTCACCTATTCATGAAGGATTTCTTCACCATTCCATCTACAGTAGTCCTCAAAACTCTCTACCTGTCACCATGCTTTTTTCTTCAGGACATTGTCACTAAGGTTATTATGTATTTTTTTAGATTTTCTTTAGTCTCTACATCCACCATTGGTATGCCAGCATATCAGGGATCCAGCAAATCTGTGGCACAGCATTATATCACCAGCTTCTGGAATAATGCATGGCCCAAAAAAGCATCCAAGAAGTATTTTACAGACCCCCCCCCCAAAAAAAGAAAACCTGAAGTTCAACAAGTTTATGCAACATTCTCAATGTCAGAATCATTACAAATCCATGTACTATATTTTATATCACCAGTGTTTCCAAAATGTAGTTCAGTCCTATTGCCTTACTTCACTTTGATGTATGAGTACATCCTAAGTCAGACATAAACAAAGATACATATAGATATTAGGGATAAACATTTCTCATAAGCTTATGTGCCTCTTTCTGGTATATAAAATATAAATGAGGGCCTTGCTGCCTTGATAGCAGTGCCATCCATCTTACTCCTTTCTGTTGAGTGCTTCTATCTGGCCTTTGCCATGCCAGGATCCCCCAGCACCAGGGAGCCCAGTTCTATAGAAACATCTCCTTTGGTCAATTCTGTGTACAGAGAAACAACCACCCCTCCCCAGGAGCTTATTTCTTACTGCTTTAGTGAAGGGAGTGTTTCTCTGTGGAGCATTCAGGTGGTGGAGTCTCCAGTCAAACATATTGAATTCATTTTAATATCCCCATCTACCTGAGTCTTCTGAACTTTTCGCCAATTCTCTTCCAAGTTCCAGGAGCTTCTCCTCATTTACCTGAGGCTGTTGAGCAAGCTTCATGGGTCCTCCCAGCAGTGTATTAATGTGGCAAAAAAAAACCCCTCTAAGATGGCCCCCAAACATCCCTGCCTCCTGGTCCTCTTGATCTTGTATAATCCCTTCCACCTGAGTATGGGCAGAAACTCTGATTTGTTTCTACCCAATATATTATGCCTAAGGTGATGGCATATCATTTCAGTTATCATGTTAGTTAACGTAACGCATCCTGTTAGGATACTCTCTCTCTCCCTTGCTGGCTTAGATAAAGCAAGCATCTATACTGTGAGCTGCTCTATAGAGAGGCCATATGTCAAGAAACTGAGGTGAGGGAAGCTGCTGGCTAACAGCCAACCAAAAACTGAGGCCCTCAGTCCAGTAGAACATAGGAAGTGAATTCTACCAGCAATGGAATACGATTGGAAGTGGATCCTTCCCCAGTCAAAGCTTGAGATAAAACTGAAGCCCAGGTCAATACCTTGATTGCAGCCTTGTGAGACTCAGAAGCAGAGGGACAAGCTAAGCGATACCCAGACTCCTAACCCACAGAATCAGGGATAATAAAAGTGTGCTGTTACAGCTGTTAGATATATGGCACTTTGTTACACAGCAATAGTTAACTAATAAGAATAGTTCCACACGTCCTTGCCAGAACATGACATACTGTGTCCAGAATAGTGCTCCTATGTCAATGAATTCTCCCCTATCCAGGCTTATATTCCATACTTCCCTAGTTCAGTATCTTCAAGACCCACTCTACTTGTTTCTGCTAGTACCAACAGGCCAAATCTTACAATTCTTTGTGAATGAATGCTATTTCCTCTGAGTAGAAAATGCATTCTATGCTTGATTTGTTCTGTAGTTATTGGCCTGCAAGCAGGGAGGGAATGAAGGAAGGATGTTGAAGAGACCAGGTTTCATTTTGCCTGGCCCCTTCCTCAGCTGAGGTCTTCATAGCATTTCTAGGCAATAGGAGGCTGCTTGCTTATAAAGATGCAGAGGGAGCTGCTTCTACCAGTCCAGAGTGTATGGGGAAGTCGGGGGGTAGGGCTGTAAGAATATCAAGTATATCTATCCAAATATCAAGGTCCCACTATCTTCCTGTGCACTCAGTCTCACATTCATCTCATTTGATGTTCTACTACTTTTACATGTAAATCTTGAGGCCTTCTTCATTTCACAAATTGCTTTGGGTTGACAGTTTTTATTTTCTTAAGGCTATCAAATCATTAGGCACAAACCTTATACTTATCATTGACCCTGTAACACCCAAGTGCTACAGCAGCCACACAGGCCAGTCCTTCACTGTCATCTGTACCTCATCCTGACTTGCCTCTTAATAATCACAAATCTGCAGAATATCATGGGATTAACTCTACCCACCTTGCATCAGCAGTGCGGTTCTTAGCAATACCTCACTTGTGAATGATTCAGTTTCAGAATATCATTCTGCGTGTTTGTTTTCTACCTTATTTGATATTTTGTTGGTATCATATGTTTTAGTCTGAGTTCCCTCTGGAAAGCAGAACTGGAGAAAAAAGTCTCGCATAAAGCAATTTATTTTGACCAATGATCCCAGAGAATGGAGGTCTTGCAGAGGCTAAAACTGAGTTAGTCACTGGTGTAGGGAAATAGGGTTGTTCCCCCTAGGACTTCCTATGAAGCTGTTTAAAATGTATTTCAGAATTGTTCAGCTAAGGGATAAAAGAGATGACTTTTTCTATCAGTTTCTATCATTAATCAGTTGAGGGTAAACCCATAGGGTGTTATCTTTCCCATATTCCTGAGTTGCCCTGTGAACGCCCAGCAGGCCAAAAGGTATTCCACATCATGGAGTTAAGAACCACATGGTAAAAGAAGTGAAACAGGTGCAGATTATGGCTAATATGAGGTGCTCTAAGGGTGAAGCCAGGAATACGATTCTTGGATCAAACTATTTCCATTTCAGAATTTTCTTGGCATCGTTCTATTGCCGTTTGGTATTGTACATTACTGTTGGGAAAGAGGAGTGTAGTCTAGTGTTTCCAGCCTCCATGTAACTAATTTTAGTATACAGATAATCCAAACAGTCTCTCTTTATCTTTGAATTTTAAATTTCATTACCTTTCCTGGCACAGTGGACCGTATTCATTTGTAATTTCTGTTCTTCCTGTTTTAATTTTTTAAAATAAATTTGAGTTGTTTTGAGAGTTTTGATGTTTTCTCCACTCTAACCAACAAATTACCATGAAATTAAATTATGTCTTCCTTATTTATTATCTACTCTCAAATTGTTTTAATATTGTAGGATCATCTGCATTCATGGTAATTATATTAAGCTTATTCTTTATTTCACTTTATGGTTTATAGCCATGCCCATTTTTAATTGGATTGTTTATTTTACTGTTGAGTTTGGGAAGTTCTTTATGTATTTTAGATAATAGTTCTTTGTCAGGCATGCGGTTTACAAATATTTTGTCCCCATCTTTAACTTTTCTTTTTGTCCTCTTAACAGGGTCTTTTGAAGAGCAAACCATTTTTGTTGAGGTTCAGTTGACGGATTTTTCCTTTTATGAACCATTGTATGTTGATTTTCAATTGTAGTATTTAAATAAGCTGATATATTTATAGATGAGTTCATATAATGAAAGATAATGAACATACAGAAGCAAGAGGAGACTACAGATGGGTGATCCCTGGGGAGGGAGATGAGTTCAGATCCAGAACATGATTATAGGGGTTGACCACTGGCAGGTGAACTAGAATAGGTGAGGAAATCAATCTTAGGGAAGACACATAGTTATTAATTACAGCAATAGACAAGTTGAGAGAATTGTAATCTTATGGCCATTATTTCCTTTGAATTAAAACCTTTGGTCTGGCCCTGAGAAAGATGAGTGGGCACTTTGAGGTATGACACAAGCTTAAACTAAATACGGAGATAAACATGCAAGAGTCCTGATTATGGGTACTTGAAAAGCACAGACGCTCCCCCTGGGGCCTGGACTAGGGTTCTCAAAATCTTCAGCAGACCTGTTTTGTTAGACTACTTTAGGAAATAAAAATAATGAGTTTAAATACTTTAAGAAGTCTTGAACTTGTCAATTCTACCCAGGTGCTAACACTCCTGTGTCTTAAATCTTGTACTTGAGTTTGAGACCCCTACTTCAGGCCATGAATATATTGTGGCTCCACTGACTGGCAGTAACTGGGGACTTTGACCTCAGCTATTCTCTTTTCTTAACACTACTGTGAAGTGAATTAAGTTTTCACCTTAGCCAATTCATAAGGAAAGTGAGGTTTAGGTATCTTATTCAGACCCTGTTAGTTCTGACTGCCTACAAATACTGTGCTCTTTCTAATATTTCCCCCCCACCAGCTGTTGTCCATAGAAGGCATTGCTATTTTACTGGTTATTTTAAGAGAGTGCATTTGTGTTGAACAATTCAAGCTGTCATATATATATTTTTGTCACCAAATTTGTTCACTATCAATAGGACATACAGTCTTTATTAGAAAATAGGATACACATATTAACTGCATGGACAAAGCAAATGTCCACATTCTTCGTTATATCCAAACTGGTGCAAAAATAGCAAAGTGGCAGATGGAGATTTTCATAAACCTTGTGATTGAAGAATGAATTAGGAAAACATTTGTCAAAAGCCCATAGTGTTTGATGGGAAGGAGATTAACTGGTAAAAACATATCTGCAATATTACTCAGTAGCTTTGAAGAATGTCCTTTTTTCTAAAGCAGCAAGTACCAGTCCTAAAGATATCAGGATTGGTATCAATATACCAATCCTAAAAATATTTCAGGATGTTGCTCTTCTGAATTACATTTCCAAAATTTCTTTTTTGGAAATATAAGAGCCCATTTATTGTTGTAAGTGCATCAGATGTACCCACAAGTAACAACTAAGCCTTGACTTGGCTATTTAGATAATTTCAAGGCAAGAATGTGAAGCATATTTCCAACTTCCAGTTGACAATATCAGAAGTTGTAGTGTCTATTACATGAGCAGGTTCAACACTGAGAAATTCTTAAAATTTCAGAGTGGCAAATTATACAAAAGGGATTACAAGGGTTCCTGTTGTAAGTTAGAATTTGAATTTAATAGAATTTTAGCATTAGTATCATTCCTTACATACTTAACAATACAGAGATTTTTTTAATGCTTAAAAACATATGGTGATATTTGCATTTTGAGACACACAGGAGAGTACTTTAACTTTTTACCCAATCTGTAATCTATACAGTTATTTATTATATACTTTTATCTTCCTTAGAGATGTATAAGCAAAGGTGTGTACCTGTCAGGAGAAATGTCCTGAGATTACCTAGAAAACCTAAAACAACTGTGATTTTATCTCATTGTGAATCAGAGGTTTCTACCCCATTATTAATGTCAGTGATGGAAAGAGAAATTGTTTATTGTCTTAGAAAGCAACATTTTATTTTTTAACAAAATGTACTCAACCATACAATGATGAGTTCAACAAATACTGTGTGTTAAGCTGAACAGAGTAGTAGAAGCAGCAATAGACCCACAAATGATTTTATTGTTTCCTTCTGGTATACAGTACCCTTCCCTCTTTCCTGCCCATCACAGTCTTACTGTCCACCATCCTCTAATACACTTCCCACTACAAGTCCCAGCCAGCACAGTTGCTACTACAATTCTCATTACCTTCAAAACTCATCAGCTCTTCCCCCTCCCCATGTCCTCAAGTCCATTTCCTATGGGATAAGGAGGGTGGGAGGGAGATACAAGAGGGAGGAAATATGGGATATATGTGTACATATAGCTGATTCACTTTGTTATACAGCAGAAACAAACACAACATTGTAAAGCAATTATACTCCAATAAAGATGTTTAAAAAAAAAGATGGGCCTCCCTGGTGGCGCAGTGGTTGAGAGTCCGCCTGCCGATGCAGGGGATACGGGTTCGTGCCCCGGTCTGGGAGGATCCCATATGCCGCGGAGCGGCTGGGCCCGTGAGCCATGGCCGCTGGGCCTGCGCGTCCGGAGCCTGTGCTCCGCAACGGGAGAGGCCACAACAGTGAGAGGCCCGCATACCGCAAAAAGAAAAAAAAAAAAAAAAAAAAAAAAAAAGGATAAACAACAAGGTCCTAGTATATAGCACAGGGAACTTTATATATATACATATATATATATATATATATATATATATATATATATATATATATATATATAACTGAATCACTTTGCTGTACAGCAGAAATTAACACAACATTGTAAATCAACTATTCTTCAATAAAATTTTTAAAAATGTAAAAAAAAACCCCTCATCAGCTCCTCTAGTATTATGCAATCTGTTTTTTGGTGAATATTTTGTATTTCTAAAATTAATTTGCAATCTGTTAAATATAGAGAGCATGTCAGAATAAGAGTAGAGGTTTTTCTCAACTAAAAATACTACTTCTACTAGAAGAGTTTCAATTCCTTTCAGATTAGAGAGGGACCCACTGTATTTATTCATTCGTTCATATATTTAGTCTATAAGTATTTATTCAGCACATATTCTGAGATAAGCATAGTTACAGATTTTTGGGATACTGCAGTCTCTTCAGTACTTAATACATTATCTTGTGTGTTTAAGTTTCTTAATAATCATTTAAATGATGAAAATCAATTTTAGGGACTAATTATCATACTAAATTGCTTCCAAAGATGAATTATCCAGATGGTTCATTTTATCTGAGTATACTCACCATGAAGGCAGATTTCTAATAGTATAGAAGCTATTAAGAAGAGCATGACTTTCTCTCACTTTGTCCCAGCTTACCCTTCCCCGTCCCTGTGTCCTCAAGTCCATTCTCTAGTAGGTCTGCAGCGTGGCATGGACATATATACACTAACAAATGTAAAACCGATATTTAGTGGGAAGCAGCCACACAGCACAGGGAGATCAGCTCGGTGCTTTGTGACCACCTAGAGGGGTGGGATAGGATGGGTGGAAGGGAGGGAGACGCAAGAGGGAAGAGTTATGGGGATATATGTATATGTATAGCTGATTCACTTTGTTAGAAAGCAGAAACTAACACACCATTATAAAGCAATTATACTCCAATAAAGATACTAAAAAAAAAAAAAAAAGAGGAGCATGACTGACTTATGGGAGAATATATTATCTACCAAAAGTACTTTGATAAGAATGGTGATTTTTTTTGAGTTATAGAATTTTGAGGAGTCTAAGTGGTTTATCTTTAGAAAAGCAGGCTGTTATTTTGAGGACATGAGAAAGACAGATAGAAGAGGTAGGTACAACAAAAGAGATTTGAGAAAAGAACAACACAGGTACATATAAAGTACAAAGGTACAAAGACTCCACAGGTACTTCATGGACTCTTGTGTGCTCACATGTATCTCTGCAACAGGTCCCTTTTTTTTGTATCATAATTGAAATCCAGGAGACCAGCAGACCAAGAGCCAAAATGACTTCATATCCCCCATTATTTCTCTATACTTTAAAAGGTGGCTTCACAGGACATAATAAAAATAAAGTACTATAATAAAAAATAATCCAGGGATGATTATGAACTGACAACATTCATTTATGGAAACCACATTCATCTGAAAATATTTATTAACATAAGGTCAAGTTAACAATTTACAGTTGAGACAATTTTATTTTAAATTTGTGAGGGCTTATTGGGAAGCGAGATTTAGTACATGGGTTTTACTTTTAAAAAATGATTAGCGAATGATCCATATATTTTTTCAGCTCCTCCTTTCATGTGGATTTATTAATTCATCATTAGTTCTCACATATTTTTGAACACTGATGTTTTAGGCACTGCACTAGGCACTGGGTCTACAGTCTTGCCTATTATTGCCTCCCTACACTCTTTCCTAAATTTTTCATCCATTTACTTACTTTTAAAAACCCATTCAAATGGTAAAAATTACCTCAAAAATAACATTGTCACCCTCAAACCTCCTTGGAGCTCATTATGTAAGCCAAAATCTCAAGAACCGTCTTTGATTCCTCATTCCCTCTCATGCTCCATATTCAGTTCATTAGCAAGTCATGACATGTATGCTTCCTAAATATATCTTACATTTGTCCATTTCTCTCCATCTGCACTGCTGACACATAAAGCTAAACACATCCTTGTGATGACCTCCTGCAATAGTCTCCTACTCCTACTCTTGTTTCCCTTCAATCTATTTTTCCCAAGGCAGTCAGAATAATCTTAAAAATAATAAATCAGATCACATTACCACCCTTTTGAAAACCCAATGTTTGCTTCCCTCCATACTTCACATAACATCTAAATTCCTGTTCATAGCATTCAAGGTCTTCATTTGCTTCATCATCTGGTTTCTTCCTGTACATTTAACCATACCTTATTTCATTTTCTTCTACTTCTATGCATCAGTCACACATGCATCATTTTATTTCTTATAACCCACAAAGTTTCTAGTAGTAAGAGACCTTGCCTTGTTTCTGTCTATATTTCTCATGGGACTGAGGAGAGTATCTAGAACCCTGGAGATGCAGAAGTAGTGTATACTGAATGAATGAATGAATGATCCTAAGTCAATGAAAACAGATGTTTGAACCTGAGCCCTCTTGGACTATATTCTCTGTAGAGAACTGAAATGTGTACATAATAAAAAACTGAGGACTTATCTCAGAATATAGTACAAAATGGCATAGAAATAAAAGATGAGAAAAGTTGAGATAATAGTACAGATCCTGAATTTTCTATATCAGTCTAACAGGAGTTCTAGAAGAAAATAGAGAATTTTTTAAAAAAGAAAGAATTACAGTAGTAAAACACAGCAAGCAAACTCTCAGATTTGAAGAAAAGTGGAAATCTTCACCCTGAGAGATTCACAAAAAGTCACAGAGAATAACTGTAAAAAGACTCAGTGCTGGACACACCATCATGAAATTTCGGAAACCTGAGGATAAAGAGAAAAATCCTAAATGCTTCCAGAGAGGAAAGACAAACAAGTAATCAAAATTTAAATCCAGATTTTTCCAAAAGAAAAAAGTATCATATTAGCATCATATTTCTTGATAACAATATTGATTTCAATAAAACAGTGAAACATTATCTTCAAAGTTCTGCTGAAAAATGTTTTGAACCTGAATGAGTATATTCAACCAATTTATATTCTTGTGGCAATACAAAAAATATTTTCAGACAAGCAATGGTTCAGTTTTACCCCCAATAAATCTCTGAAAAACATTGCTTGAGAATGTGATTCAGTAACAGAAGAAAAAAAATCCAAGATAGAGAAATGTGATTTAACAAACTCATGAAAGCTAACTAGAAGAATAAAACTTCTGTTTACTGCTAGTTAATTTTTGATGCATAAAGTAAAAAGAAAAAACAAAGAAACAAAAATGAAATAAAAGTCCCAGATAATTTTAATATGAAATGGGGAGGGAGTTTCCTGCGTTGTTTTAGAAATAAAGTTAGGGGATATATTATTTTATCATACAAAACCATTTTAAAAATATTCACTGTGTATTTTGAAGTGCTTTTGATAATCAAATATTGTGTGAATCTTTTTATAATGAGATTGCATTTATATATAACATGGGTAATTTCAAAAATCAATATTGCAAAAGGGTAGATGAAAATGAACTGGATGCAAGCAAAAAGGCTGTGAGGTCAGATAACGTGGAGACACAGGGTGTCTCAGAGCCTTCACCTTTCCTGAAAAATTAGCAGATGAAATAATGCAAAGGTATCTGAGATATGAAGCTGTATTTTCTTAACCTTTGTTTTCATTATATCTGACCTTGACAAGCAGGAAGTAAAAGAAGGTGTGCAAATCACCTGGGACTTTGAGTAGGACTAAATGAATAATCCATGCTTGACTTTATTAAAAACCCAGTCAAATAAAATGCATAAAAAAGAAAAAAATAACTAAAGTCCCAAAGAACTTCATATCAAACGTTCACTGCTTATGCTGGATCTCCCCAGTCAAAGTTTGGAAGTATATTCAGTAGAATATTATCTCATTGTGTTTCATAAATCATCCTCTCTAGTTTTATGGATTTTTTAAGATAGGGAAAGAACACAATATAGAATCCGCTTAAAGAAATTAGAATTTTGCAAAGCTCTGGAGCCCAGAAAATTGATGGAGGTTTTAGTTTTTCATATTAATGATTCTACTGATCATCATGATATGAACTGATGAAACAAAATCTCTTCCTTTGAAATGTAAATGATAAGAGCTTTAAAGTGTATAGCAATGTGCTATTATGTCTCTATATGCAGTAAGACAAATTTGCTTTGGACTTTGGAATGCATTTAAGGGAGAAGGAATGTGAAAACTAGCATGTGTTTCCATATTATAGTATTTTGGGTGCATCCTGCTTCATTCACAAATATTTTCCAGTACTTTGAGTTTCCTTCAAAACAGGATTTCATAATGACAGTTCATTTTTTATTCAATTATGTTCCTAGATTCTCTTTTTCTTTTTGAAAATCTTCCCTAAGGACCTACTATGTGAAGTATTCTTTGCAGCTGTAGTGAGAACTATAAGGATGGATAAATGATCTTCCTCCAAACTTAAAGAGAAAACCAACCAACCAAACAAACAAAAGCTTGCTATTTGAGGCAAGGTGAATACCATATTTTTCCTCTCCCCTGCAGGATGTATGCTTTCACAGACAGACACAAAGAATAAGAAACAGTCATTTCCTAGGCAGACCAAGAATCTGTTCACTGTCGTTTTAGTTTAAAACTCATCACTGAGTATTTGTGATAATTATTATGAAAATACCCATAATCTGATATTCTATGATTTACACAGGGAATCTTTTACAATAATCCAAAATAAGACATGGAGAAATGAAAGACTGAACCAAGAAGTCATGAAAGAAGTTTCTAAGAATAATTAGATGCCTTTGGCTGAATAATTAGATGCCTTTGGCTATCTTTTTTAACTAGACAGAAAGCAAGTTAGTCCGTACTCAAAACTCTGGCATTTATTAATTTATCTGATACATAAGCAAGAATTTCAGGATGCTGTGAAGGCAGTCCTTGCCTGTATTGCTCTTCTGGATGGACCTTTATAAATGGATCTCAGTGTCCCATTCTACTGTCTCCCACTAGCCAGATTGAGGAGTGGGATCTGACCCAAGCCAGACCAAGGAACTATCACATGGCCCAGGGCACGAGCTCTGCTAAACCTTTACACTCAGTGATGACTGGCTGAACTATTCAGATCATATCTTTCTTGGGGACTTTAAATGTGAAATATACAAGGTAGTGAATTTGGTAAAATAGCATGTAGAGAGAGTGCAATGAGCATGAGCCATGAGAAAGCAAGTATCATAATAAAGGGAAGAGTAGAATGTAGATTCACTAGGGAGATGGCAGCAGGCACAAAAGAAAGAATAGCTGAGTAACCAGATGCATTAAAAGCTAAGGGATGAAGTGTCAGGTGCTTCTCTTGGGGATTAAGTAGCTGCAGTTGAACTTAGAGGGTTTACTCTGATCTGTTCTGTACTCTGTGAGGCCTGCCAGCAAGACTGTTGATACTCCTCACAGTCTTCCCTACTCCCTGTAAAATCTTGTAGTAAGTTTCTCCCCAACATACAGCTTTGTTAACTAAGGTAACCAGAAAGTGTCTCTGTCCATTACTACACAAAGGATTTTCCCAGTGTAACAGAACTGGCCTGGAACAAGATAGAGAGAACTGACTCTATGGATTGCCATAGTCAGAGTCACTCCAGGTCTGTTTTCTCTGCCAAATATGCTTATTGAAGGATTTATAGAGAGTGGCTTCACGGAGGGCATGCTTTTATTAATAGAACCCAAGATATTACATTGGCACCAATAGCGCACGTGTCATATTTTCTGCAGCATCCTGCTAGCAACACTTCCCTATTGAAGTGACAGGGCCATGGGTACCGCCATTCGTGGTGCATGTAGTTCGAATGGAACTACATAATTCCATTCGAAGTTACTTTCTAGTTTCATAAATGTTGGCTTAAAAAGCAACCTGTATGAAATGTTAAGGAACTAATAAGACAAATATTTCCCACCGGGAATCAATGTTTTCCTTGGAAAATATTGCTTGAAAAACCATCCTTCAAGGTCTAGTTTACACTTCGTTTCAAAGTGTGTGCTCCTAATCTAAGGAGGTAAGTTTCCCAGGCCAAGTAATTCTGATTTGTTTTTAATGAATTTATTTCTTTTCTTATCTTTCACATTCCTTAACACATTAACACATTTCAAAAATCTCTTAGTGTCTTTATATACCTGGAAAAAACCACGTAACAGGTGAAACTTCATTCACTCAGGTCATTTCATTCTGAAATGATACTGATTATCATTACCTGAAAAAGAGGGACAGAGACAATGCAGGAAATGCTGACCTAAAATCATGTAATAATTTGTTCTCGACAGTATTTTTGAAAGAATTAATAAGGAAATATATTATCAGCCAAGAGAACATAAAGTGGACATGCTTTTAATGTCCACTTCATAGAACTTCTATCAAATTAGGAAATTTTAAAACATACTGCATTACAAAAATAGATCAAAATAGCAAAGCCATGATTATTCTAATGGGTGCCAACAATTTTTGATAATCACTGATGATAATTTCTAGGAAAAAAAGATTACAATAAAGTTATTTTAAAATGACAATAAGTTTAAATCATAATAAGTATAGAAAGCTTTCCTGTGCTAGATAAGAAAGCATCCTATAACTATCCTGTACTAAAATAAAATGTTATAATCACACAGAAGAGACAAATAAATTAATAAAGTTTGCAAAAGTAGATCTAAATGTATATGTACTTATAGATGACACAGATGTCATTAAAATAAGTTATATAATAATGGTACTGGCATAATTTGTTATCCATATGGAAACATCTAGAATTACACTGATTCATTTATAAAAATGAACTGTAGATGGATTGGATTGAAATGTAAAAATAAATAAATAAATGTAAGTAAAAACAATAAAACATTATTGAGGAATGCTTTTTAAGAGATAGAACATTCAGAAACCATAAAACATAATATAGATATTCATTTGTCTAATAAAGATTTATTGAACACCTGCTCTGTGACTGGCCCTATTCAAGATGCTAGTAATTCTCTAATAAATAAGGCAGACTCAGCCCCAGTTTTTAATGGAGTGTACATCCTACTGATGGAGGCCAAGCAAATATAATGGTTTTAGTGCGTGATACCTGTTGAAAAGAGCAATATTGGAATATGTTATAGGATAAGCAAGGGATGAGCTGCTACTTTAGATGCTATGGCCAGAGAAACCTCTGTATAGAGATGGCATTTGAGCTGGGACCTAAATAATAAGGGGAAAACCATAGTAAGGTCTAGAAATGGGCATTCCAGAAAGAGAAAATGGCAAGCCTAAAGTCTCTGCAAATGCAATAAGCATGGCATGTTAAAGAATTGAAAGCCACCCAATGTGGTGAGCCAGAATATAGTGAGTGAGGGGGAGATTGGTAAAAGATGGGGGAGAGCTAGTCAAGGCTGACATTGTTTAGGCCCTAGTCAGTCTGGAAAGGGTTTGAATTTTATTTGAAGTACAGTGGGAAGCTATCAGAGAGTTGTTAGCTCAAAATAAATTGTTCTGATTTTGATTTTAAAATATTATTATATTACTCTGATGTTTACAGAATGGATAGTATGAGACAAAAATGGATGAAGGGAAGAAAGTTTTATTGGATATTACACTAATAGGTAACAACTGATGGTGCTTTGGGCTAAAAGAGTAATAACAGATATTGAGAGAAGCAGATAGACACAGGACATATTTTAGAGTTAGAGTAATGGAATTGGCTGAAGGATTCAGGGAAGGGTATTAAGGAAAGAGAGGAAAGAAGAATAATGCCTAAGAATTTTGGCTTGAGTAGTTGAGTGAGTGAGGATGCCTACAATCTACTGAGATGGGGAGGGATGTAAGACTGGCAGGAGTGTGCTGCACGGATTGCAGAATTCTCTTCTGAACACGTGAAGTTTAAAATGGTACTCGATCTCCGTATGAAGCTGTTTAGTAGGCAGCTACATATATTGGTCTAGAACTCTAGAGGTCTGGGCTGGAGACACTTGGGAAACATCTGCATACAAATTATGTTTAGAGCCACAGGACTAGATGGATCACTAAGGAAGAATGTACAGATATAGAGGAGGTCATAGGGTATACTATCCTGCATAAAAATTAAAGTATTTGTACATAGAAAACATGAAAACATTAAATATTGAAAGGTTAAACTGAAAAAATGCGTTCAATATAATCAAGCCAAGGGTTAATATGCTTAATTTTAAAAGAGCTACTACAAATCAGTAAAGAAAAAAATAATATTAACAGGCCAAAAACAAATGGATAAAGGATATAAATGGCATTTCATAGAAGAGGAAATCAAATTGGCCAATAAATGCATGAACAGATGGTCAACCTTACCAGCAATCAGGGAAATACAAATTATAAAAATTGATAACATTTTTCATTCATAAAATAGGCAAAATTAAGGAGAATATTAAGTTTCTTGTTGGTAAGGATTTATCGAAATGGATACTCATAGATTGCTATTGTGAAAACGAATTTTTATAAAATTTTGGGAAATAAATTTGGCCTTATCTAGAAATTACATGTACATATACTCCAACTTAGCAATTTTCAATATTGAGAATCCATTTTAAGTACTTAAGGGCATGTTCATCAAGATGTTGATTATATATTATTTTTAGATTGGCAAAATAAATTGAATGTTCATATAGGGGAACAAAATATAGTATACTCATACTGTGGAATAATATGCTCTTATAAAAAATGTTTTAGAGATTTTCAAAAAATCTGTTTTTGTAGAAAGAAATTGGAATCTGTTTAAAAATGATACATATATACACTTGTATGTATATACATATACGTATGAGCATATAACATTTTGCTAAAAATAATATGTCATCAAATAGTCACATTTATTTTAATCTGAGGAGTCTGGGTTGGAGGTAGGTAGTTCAGTATTTTTGGTCATCTTCGTATTACTTAAATTATTGAAACAACAATGTATTACTTTTGTAATTAAATATAAATGTAATCAGTTTTAAAAGGTAAAAGGTAGGGTTATATTTTTATCTCATGTTTTATATTTCTTTTTAAAATTTTTCTGTTGAATTATAGTTGATTTACAATAAATATTAGTTTCAGGTATACAAAATCATGATTCAATATTTTTATAGATTATACATCAAAGTTCTTATAAAATAATAGATATATCTGTGCTATGCAATATATTCTTGCTGCTTATCCATTTTATACATAGTAGTTTGTATCTCTCAATCTCCTACCCTTAACTTGCCCCTCCCCCTTCTTTCTCCCTCTGGTAACCACTAGCTATTTTTTTTCTATCTGTGCATCTGTTTCTTTTTTGTTATATTCACAAGTTTATTTTATTTTTCATACTCCACATATAAGTGATATCATACAGTAATTCTTGTTCTTTGTCTGACATATTTCACTAAGTATAACATTCTGTAGTACCATCCAGATTGCTGCAAATGGCAGATTTTCATTTCTTATGACTTAGTAATATTCCATTGTATGTGTGTGTGGAAAAAAACCCAAAAGATATATATATAACATCTTTATCCATTTGTCTGTTGATGGCCACTTCCATATTTTAGCTATTGTAAATAGTGTTGCTATGAACATTGGGGTTCATGTATCTTTTGAATTAGTGGGTTTTTTGGTGTTTTTGTTTTATTCGGCTATATACCCAGGAGTGGAATTGGTGGATCATTTGGTAGTTCTATTTTTAGGTTTTTGAAGAACCTCCTTACTGTTTTCCCTAGTGACTGCACCAATTTACATTTCCTCCAGCAGTGTACAAGGGTTACCTTTATCCACACCCTCTCCAGCATTTACTTTTGGTCTTTTTGATGATAGTCATTCTGACAGATGTGAGGTAGTATCTCATTGTGGTTTTGATTTGCATTTCTCTGATGAGTAGAGATGATGAGCATCTTTCCATATGCCTGTTGGCCATTGGTATGTCTTTGGGAAAATGTCTATTCAGGTCCTCTGCTTATTTTTTAATTGGTTTGTTTGGTTTTTTGATATTGAGTTATATAGCTGTTTATATATTTTGGTTATTAAACTCTTATTGGCTATATCATTTGCAATTAATTTTTTCCCATTCAGTAGGTTGTCTTTTCATTTTGTTGATGGTTTCTTTCACTGTGCAAATGTTTTTAAGTTTAACTGGGTCCCATTTGTTTATTTTTACTTTGTTTCTTTTGCCATAGGAGACAGGTCCAAAAAAAGATAGCTATGATTTATGTCAAAGAGTGTTCTGCCTATGTTCTCTGCTTGAAGTTTTATGGTTTCTGGTCTTATATTTGGGACTTTAGTCTGTTTTGAGTTCACTTTTGTATGCACTGTGAGAAAACTTTCTAATTCATTCATTCTTTTACATATAGCTGTCCAGTTTTCCAAGCAGCATTTTTTTCTCCATTGTATATTCTTGCCTCCTTTGTTGTAGATTAATTGAACATAAGTACATGGGTTTATTTCTGGGCTCTCTGTTCTGTTCCATTGATCTATGTGAATGATTTTGTACCAATACCTTGCTGTTTTGATTAGCTTTGTAGTATAGTCTGAAGTCAGGGAGCCTAATACCCCAAGCTTTGTTCTTTTTTCTTAAGATTGCTTTGGCAATTTGGGGTCTTTTGTGGTTCCATATAAATTTAAGGACTATTTGTTATAGTTCTGTGGAAAAGTCATAGGTATTTTGATAGGGATTGCATTAAATCTGTAGATTGCTTTTAATATGGACATTTTAACAATAGTAACTCTTCCATGAACATAGGATGTCTATTTCTTTGCATCATCTTCAACTTTCTTCATCAGTGCTTTATTGTTTTCTGAATATAGATCTTTCACCTCCTTGATTAAGTTTATTCCTAGGCATTTTAGTCTTTCTGATGAGATTTTAAATAGGATTGTTTTATTGTTTTTAACTTTCTGATAGTTTATTATTAGTGTATAGAAAAGCAACAGATTTCTGTGTATTAATCTTGTATCTTGTAACTTTACTGAATTCATCTATTAGTTCTAATGTTTGTGAGGACTTCAGGATTTTCTATATATAGTATCATGTCCTCTGCAAAGAGTCAAAGATTTATTATTTCCCTTTGATTTAGATGCCTTTTTTTTTTTTCATTTTGTAACTGCTGTGGCTAGGACTTCTCATACCATGTTAAATTAAAGTGGCGATAGTGGGCATACTTGTCTTTTTAAAAATATTTATTTACTTATTTTTTTGCTGCATTGGGTCTTAATTGTGGCATGCAGGATCTTTCGTTGCAGCATGCAGGCTCTTCGTTGTGGTGCATGGGCTTTTCTCTAATTGTGGCACACAGGCTTCTCTCTAGTTGTGGCACGTGGGTTCTGTATTTGCAGCATGCAGGCTCTCTAGTTGTGGTGCATGGGCTCCAGAGCACGTGGGCTCTGTAGTTGTGGCACACAGGCTCTCTAGTTGTGGTGCAGGGGCTCAGTAGTTGCGGTGCATGGACTTAGTTACTCCGCAGCATGTGGGATCTTAGTTCCCTGACCAGGGATCGAACTGGCGTCCTCTGCATTGCAAGACGGATTCCTAACCACTGGACAACCAGGGAAGTCCCTGGGCATCCTTGTCTTATTACTAATTTTACAGGACAAGCTTTAAACTTTTCACCAGAGTATGATGTTAGATATGATTTACAAATGGCCTTTATTATGTTGAGAAGTGTTTCCTCTATACACACTTTGATGAGAATTTTTATCATGAATGGGTGTTGAATTTTGTCAAATGCTTTTCCTGCATCTATTGAGATGATCATGTGATTTTTATTCTTTGTTAATGTGGTGTATTGCAGTGATTGATTTGCAGATATTAACCCATCCTTGCATCACTGAAATAAATTTCACTTGATCATGATGTATGATCCTTTTTATATATTGTTGATTCGGTTTGCTAATATTTTGTTGAGGATTTTTGCATCTGTATTCATTAGGTATGTTGAACTGTAATTTTATATTTTTTAGTGTCTCTATCTGCTTTCGGTATTAGGGTAATGATGACCTTATAGAATAAATTTGGGAGTACTCCCTCCTCTTCAATTTTTCTGGAATAGTTTGTATTTTCTGGTTGCTTTGAAATTCTTCTATGTTAATTTTCATCTTATTTTAGTTTCTTCCCTCATGATTTGGTGATTTTCTTTGGTAGTATTCTTACATTCCTTTCTTTGTAGTTTTTGTGCATCTACTGTAAGTTTTTGGTTTGTGGTTACCATAGGCTCCATATATGTTGAGCTATAACTATATCTACTTGTTCTAAGCCAGTAGTCATTTAAATTAAAACACATGCTAAAAGATCTATGGTTTTTATTCCCCTCTCCTATATTTTGTGTTTTTGATGTCATATTTCACATCTTCACATCTTCATGTTTATCCTTTGCTGATTAGAGTGGTTATAAATGTTTTGTTTTGTTTTTTACAATTTTTGTCTTTTAATCTTTGTTGTAGCTTATTTAAATGGTTGATCATCAGACTTTACTATATTTCTGTCTTTATTAGTAAGATTTTTCTTTTTCCTATAGTTACTTCTTGTTATAGCCTTTTCTTTTCCACTTAGAGAAGACCCTTTAACATTTCTTTTAGAGTTGGTTTACTACTGATGAACTCTTCTAGTTTTTGCTTGTCTGAGAAGTTCTTTATTTCTCCTTTAATTTTTTTTTTTTTTTTTTTTTTTAATGCGGTACACGGGCCTCTCACTGCTGTGGCCTCTCCCACTGCAGACCACAGGCTCCGGACGCACAGGCCCAGTGGCCATGGCCCACGGGCCCAGCTGCTCTGCGGCACGCGGGATCCTCCCGGACCGGGGCACAAACCCACATCCCCTGCATCGGCAGGCGGACTCTCAACCACTGCGCCACCAGGGAAGCCCTCTCCTTTAATTTTTAATGATAATCTTACTGACTAGAATATCCTAGGTTACATGTTTTTCCTTCTTAGCACTTTTGAATTTCTGCAGAGAAATCAGCTCACAGCTTAATAGGGATTCCCTTGTATGTGTCTCCTTATTTTTCTCTTGATTCCTTTAGAATTCTCTCTTTAACTTCTGCCATTTTAATTATGGTCCTATTGTGGGCCTGTTTGGTTCATTTTTTTGGAACCTCTTGCCCTCCCTGTACCTGGATATCTGTTTCCTACTTCATGTTTGAGACGTTTTCAACCATAATTTTGTCAAATATACTTTTCACCATTTTCTCAGTTTTCTTCTTTTGGGATTCCTATAATGCAGATGTTGGTGCTCCTGATGTTGTCCTAGGAGTTCCTTAAGCTGTTCTCATTTTTTAAATTTGTTTTTCTTTCTGCTCTTCTGATTGGGTGATTTCCATTATTCTATATTTCAGGTCAGTTATGCAGTCTTCTGATAGTCGGCTCTTAATTCCTTTTAGTATGTGTTTTTTTTCCCAATAAATGCTACGATTATTGGGAATAGACAAGATCAGAAAATGAAAGCATTCTGTTTGTGACTAATAATTTCTAGGTTATATTTATTTTCTTTTTTTTAAAACATCTTTATTGGAGTATAATTGCTCCACAATGGTGTGATAGCTCCTGCTTTATAACAAAATGAATCAGCTATACATATACACACATCCCCATATCTCCTCCATCTTGTGTCTCTCTCCCACCCTACCCATCCCACCCCTCTAGGTGGTCACAAAGCACCGAGCTGATCTCCCTGTGCTATGTGGCTGCTTCCCACTAGCTATCTGTTTTACATTTGGTAGTGTATATATGTCCATGCCTCTCTCTCACTTTGTCCCAGCTTACCCTTCCCCCTCCCCATGTCCTCAAGTTCATTCTCTACCTCTGCGTCTTTATTCCTGTCCTGCCCCTAGGTTCTTCAGAACCTTTTTTTTTTTTTTTTTAGTTAATGTATTCTTCAATTTTGACAGTTTCTTTTTTATATTTTCTAGGTATTTGTCAAAATTCTCACTCTGTTTATCTATTTTTTCCTTAATTCAGTTAGCATTTTTATTTTTTTATTTTTATTTATTTATTTTTTTAATAAAGGATTTTTTTTTTATTTTTTGCTTTATAACAAATTTAATCAGTTATACATATACATATGTTTCCATATCCCCTCCCTTTTGCGTCTCCCTCCCACCCTCCCTATCCCACCCCTCCAGGCGGTCACAAAGCACCGAGCTGATCTCCCTGTGCTATGCGGCTGCTTCCCACTAGCTATCTACCTTACATTTGGTAGTGTATATATGTCCATGCCGCTCTTTCACTTTGTCACAGCTTACCCTTCCCCCTCCCCATATCCTCAAGTCCATTCTCTAGTAGGTCTGTGTCTTTATTCCTGTCTTACCCCTATGTTCTTCATGACATTTTTCTTTCTTAAATTCCATATATATGTGTTAGCATACAGTATTTGTCTTTCTCTTTCTGACTTACTTCACTCTGTATGACAGACTCTAGGTCTATCCACCTCATTACAAATAGCTCAATTTCATTTCTTTTTATGGCTGAGTAATATTCCATTGTATATATGTGCCACATCTTCTTTATCCATTCATCCGATGATGGACACTTAGGTTGTTTCCATCTCCGGGCTATTGTAAATAGGGCTGCTATGAACATTTTGGTACATGTCTCTTTTTGAATTATGGTTTTCTCAGGGTATATGCCTAGTAGTGGGATTGCTGGGTCATATGGTAGTTCTATTTGTAGTTTTTTAAGGAACCTCCATACCGTTCTCCATAGCGGCTATACCAATTCACATTCCCACCAGCAGTGCAAGAGTGTTCCCTTTTTTCCACACCCTCTCCAGCATTTATTGTTTCTAGATTTTTTGATGATGGCCATTCTGACTGGTGTGAGATGATATCTCATCGTGGTTTTGATTTGCATTTCTCTAATGAGTAAAGATGTTGAGCATCCTTTCATGTGTTTGTTGGCAGTCTGTATATCTTCTGTGGAGAAATGTCTATTTAGGTCTTCTGCCCATTTTTGGATTGGGTTGTTTGTTTTTTTGTTATTGAGCTGCATGAGCTGCTTATAAATTTTGGAGATTAATCCTTTGTCAGTTGCTTCATTGGCAAATATTTTCTCCCATTCTGAGGGTTGTCTTTTGGTCTTGTTTATGGTTTCCTTTGCTGTGCAAAAGCTTTGAAGTTTCATTAGGTCCCATGTGTTTATTTTTGTCTTTATTTCCATTTCTCTAGGAGGTGGGTCAAAAAGGATCTTGCTGTGATTTATGTCATAGAGTGTTCTGCCTATGTTTTCCTCTAAGAGTTTGATAGTGTCTGGCCTTCCATTTAGGTCTTTAATCCATTTTGAGCTTATTTTTGTGCATGGTGTTAGGGAGTGATCTAATCTCATACTTTTACATGTCCCTATCCAGTTTTCCCAGCACCACTTATTGAAGAGACTGTCCTTTCTCCACTGTACATTCCTGCCTCCTTTATCAAAGATAAGGTGACCATATGTCCGTGCGTTTAACTCTGGGCTTTCTATCCTGTTCCATTGATCTATCTTTCTGTTTTTGTGCCAGTACCATACTGTCTTGATTACTGTAGCTTTGTAGTATAGTCTGAAGTCAGGGAGCCTGATTCCTCCAGCTCCATTTTTCGTTCTCAAGATTGCTTTGGCTATTCGGGGTCTTTTGTGTTTCCATACAAATTGTGAAATTTTTTGTTCTAGTTCTGTGAAAAATGCCAGTGGTAGTTTGATAGGGATTGCATTGAATCTGTAGATTGCTTTGGGTAGTAGAGTCATTTTCACAATGTTGATTCTTCCAATCCAAGAACATGGTACATCTCTCCATCTATTTGTATCATCTTTAATTTCTTTCATCAGTGTCTTATAATTTTCTGCATACAGGTCTTTTGTCTCCTTAGGTAGGTTTATTCCTAGATATTTTATTCTTTTTGTTGCAATGGTAAATGGGAGTGTTTTCTTGATTTCACTTTCAGATTTTTCATCATTAGTATATAGGAATGCCAGAGATTTCTGTGCATTAATTTTGTATCCTGCAACTTGACCAAATTCATTGATTAGCTCTAGTAGTTTCCTGGTAGCATCTTTAGGATTCTCTATGTATAGTATCATGTCATCTGCAAACAGTGACAGCTTTACTTCTTCTTTTCCAATTTGGATTCCTTTTATTTCCTTTTCTTCTCTGATTGCTGTGGCTAAAACTTCCAAAACTAGGTTGAATAAGAGTGGTGAGAGTGGGCAACCTTGTCTTGTTCCTGATCTTAGTGGAAATGGTTTCAGTTTTTCACCATTGAGGACGATGCTGGCTGTGGGTTTGTCATATATGGCCTTTATTATGTTGAGGAAAGTTCCCTCTATGCCTACTTTCTGCAGGGTTTTTATCATAAATGGGTGTTGAATTTTGTCGAAAGCTTTCTCTGCATCTATTGAGATGATCATATGGTTTTTCTCCTTCAATTTGTTAATATGGTGTATCACGTTGATTGATTTGCGTATATTGAAGAATCCTTGCATTCCTGGAATAAACCCCACTTGATCATGGTGTATGATCCTTTTAATGTGCTGTTGGATTCTGTTTGCTAGTATTTTGTTGAGGATTTTTGCATCTATGTTCATCAGTGATATTGGCCTGTAGTTTTCTTTCTTTGTGACATCCTTGTCTGGTTTTGGTATCAAGGTGATGGTGGCCTCGTAGAATGAGTTTGGGAGTGTTCCTCCCTCTGCTATATTTTGGAAGAGTTTCAGAAGGATAGGTGTTAGCTCTTCTCTAAATGTTTGATAGGATTCGCCTGTGAAGCCATCTGGTCCTGGGCTTTTGTTTGTTGGAAGATTTTTTATCACAGTTTCAATTTCAGTGCTTGTGATTGGTCTGTTCATATTTTCTATTTCTTCCTGGTTCAGTCTCGGCAGGTTGTGCATTTCTAAGAATTTGTCCATTTCTTCCAGGTTGTCCATTTTATTGGCATAGAGTTGCCTATAGTAATCTCTCATGATCTTTTGTATTTCTGCAGTGTCAGTTGTTACTTCTCCTTTTTCATTTCTAATTCTATTGATTTGAGTCTTCTCCCTTTTTTTCTTGATGAGTCTGGCTAATGGTTTATCAATTTTGTTTATCTTCTCAAAGAACCAGCTTTTAGTTTTATTGATCTTTGCTATCGTTTCCTTCATTTCTTTTTCATTTATTTCTGATCTGATTTTTATGATTTCTTTCCTTCTGCTAACTTTGGGATGTTTTTGTTCTTCTTTCTCTAATTGCTTTAGGTGCAAGGTTAGGTTGTTTATTCGAGATGTTTCCTGTTTCTTAAGGTGGGATTGTATTGCTATAAACTTCCCTCTTAGAACTGCTTTTGCTGCATCCCATAGGTTTTGGGTCGTCGTGTCTCCATGGTCATTTGTTTCTAGGTATTTTTAAATTTCCTCTTTGATTTCTTCAGTGATCACTTCGTTATTAAGTAGTATATTGTTTAGCCTCCATGTGTTTGTATTTTTTACAGATCTTTTCCTGTAATTGATATCTAGTCTCATAGCATTGTGGTCAGAAAAGATACTTGATACAATTTCAATTTTCTTAAATTTACCAAGGCTTGATTTGTGACCCAAGATATGATCTATCCTGGAGAATGTTCCATGAGCACTTGAGAAAAATGTGTATTCTGTTGTTTTTGGATGGAATGTCCTATAAATATCAATTAAGTCCATCTTGTTTAATGTATCATTTAAAGCTTGTGTTTCCTTATTTATTTTCATTTTGGATGATCTGTCCATTGGTGAAAGTGGGGTGTTAAAGTCCCCTACTATGATTGTGTTACTGTCGATTTCTCCTTTTATGGCTGTTAGTATTTGCCTTATGTATTGAGGTGCTCCTATGTTTGGTGCATAAATATTTACAATTGTTATATCTTCTTCTTGGATCGATCCCTTGATCATTAGGTAGTGTCCTTCTTTGTCTCTTCTAGTAGTCTTTATTTTAAAGTCTATTTTGTCTGATATGAGAATTGCTACTCCAGCTTTCTTTTGATTTCCATTTGCATGGAATATCTTTTTCCATCCCCTTACTTTCAGTCTGTATGTGTCTCTAGGTCTGAAGTGGGTCTCTTGTAGACAGCATATATATGGGTCTTGTTTTTGTATCCATTCAGCCAATCTGTATCTTTTGGTGGGAGCATTTAGTCCATTTACATTTAAGGTAATTATCGATATGTATGTTCCTATTCCCATTTTCTTAATTGTTTTGGGTTCGTTATTGTAGGTCTTTTACTTCTGTTGTGTGTCTTGCCTAGAGAAGTTCCTTTAGCATTTGTTGTAAAGCTGGTTTGGTGGTGCTGAACTCTCTCAGCTTTTGCTTGTCTGTAAACGTTTTAATTTCTCCATCAAATCTGAATGAGATCCTTGCTGGGTAGAGTAATCTTGGTTGCAGGTTTTTCTCCTTCATCACTTTAATTATGTCCTGCCACTCCCTTCTGGCTTGTAGAGTTTCTGCTGAGAGGTCAGCTGTTATCCTGATGGGGATTCCCTTGTGTGTTATTTGTTGTTTTTGCCTTGCTGCTTTTAATATGATTTCTTTGTGTTTAATTTTTGACAGTTTGATTAATATGTGTCTTGGCGTATTTCTCCTTGGATTTATTCTGTATGGGACTCTCTGTGCCTCCTGGACTTGATTAACTATCTCCTTTCCCATATTGGGGAAGTTTTCAACTATAATCTCTTCAAATATTTTCTCAGTCCCTTTCTTTTTCTCTTCTTCTTCTGGAACCCCTATAATTCGAATGTTGGTGCGTTTAATGTTGTCCCAGAGGTCTCTGAGACTGTCCTCTGTTCTTTTCATTCTTTTTTCTTTATTTTGCTCTGCAGCAGTTATTTCCACTATTTTATCTTCCACCTCACTTATCCGTTCTTCTGCCTCAGTTATTCTGCTATTGATCCCATCTAGAGTATTTTTTATTTCATGTATTGTGTTTTTAATCGATGCTTGATTCATCTTTAGTTCTTCTAGGTCCTTGTTAACTGTTTCTTGCATTTTGTCTATTCTATTTCCAAGATTTTGGATCTGGGAAATAGAATCTTGGATCATCTTTACCATCATTATTCTGAATTCTTTTTCAGGTAGAGTGCCTATTACCTCTTCATTTGTTAGGTCTGGTGGGTTTTTATCTTGCTCCTTCTCCTGCTGTGTGTTTTTCTGTCTTCTCATTTTGCTTATGTTACTGTGTTTGGGGTCTCCTTTTTGCAGGCTGCCGGTTCGTAGTTCCCGTTGTTTTTGGTGTCTGTCCCCAGTGGCTAAGGTTGGTTTAGTGGGTTGTGTAGGCTTCCTGGTGGAGGGGACTAGTGCCTGTGTTCTGGTGGATGAGGCTGGATCTTGTCTTTCTGGTGGGCAGGTCCACGTCTGGTGGTGTGTTTTGGGGTGTCTGCGGACTTTTTATGATTTTAGGCCACCTCTCTGCTAATGGGTGGCGTTGTGTTCCTGTCTTGCTAGTTGTTTGGCATAGGGTGTCCAGCACTGTAGCTTGCTGGTCGTTGAATGAAGCTGGGTGCTGGTGTTGAAATGGAGATCTCTGGAAGATTTTTGCCGTTTGATATTATGTGGAGCTGGGAGGTCTCTTGTGGACCAGTGTCCTGAAGCTGGCTCCCCCACCTCAGAGGCACAGCACTGACTCCGGGCTCCTCAATTTGGGATGATGTGTTGTCTATTCATGTATTCCACAGATGCAGGGTACATCAAGTTGATTGTGGAGCTTTAATCCGCTGCTTCTGAGGCTGCTGGGAGAGGTTTCCCTTTCTCTTCTTTGTTCTCACAGCTCCTGGGTCTCAGCTTTGGATTTGGCCCCGCCTCTGCGTGTAGGTCGCCGGAGGGCGTCTGTTCTTCGCTCAGACAGGACAGGGTTAAAGGAGCAGCCGCTTCGGGGACTCTGGCTCACTCAGGCCGGGCCGGAGTGGGGGGGCACGGAGTGCGGGGCGAGCCTGCCGCGGCAGAGGTCGGCGTGACGTTGCACCAGCCCGAGGCGCGCCGTGCGTTCTCCCAGGGAAGCCGCCCCTGGATCCCGGGACCCCGGCAGTGGCGGGCTGCACAGGCTCCCGGAAGGGCGGTGTGGACAGTGACCTGCGCTCGCACACAGGCTTCTTGGCGGCGGCGGCAGCAGCAGCCCCAGCGTCCCACGCCCGTCACTGGGCTCCGCGCTTTCTTTCAGTCGCGACTCGCGCCCGTCTGTGGGGCCCCTTTAAGCAGCGCTCTTAATCCCCTCTCCTCGCGCACCAGGAAACCAAGAGGGTAGAAAAAGTCTCTTGCCTCTTCGGCAGCTCCAGAGTTCTCCCGGACTCCCTGCCGGCTAGCTGTGGCGCATTAGCCCCCTTCAGGCTGAGTTCTCGCCGCCAGCCCCAGTCCTCTCCCTGCGCTCTGACCGAAGCCCGAGCCTCAGCTTCCAGCGCTGCGCGCCCCGGCGGGCGAGCAGACAAGCCTCTCGGGCTGGTGAGTGCCGGTTGGCACCAATCCTCTGTGCGGGAATCTCTCCGCTTTGCCCTACCCAGGTATGTGGGGAGTTTCTTGCCTTTTGGGAGGTCTGGGGTCTTCTGCCAGCGTTCAGTAGGTGTTCTGTAGGAGTTGTTCCACGTGTAGCTGTATTTCTGGTGTATCCGTGGGGAGGAAGGTGATCTCCACGTCTTACTCTTCCGCCATCTTACCCGGAAGTCCAGTTAGCATTTTTATAACTTGCACTTTGAACATTTTATCTTGTAAATTATTTATGTGTTTTATTATTTGTTTTTCAGAAGTTTTCTCTTGTTCTCTCAATTAAAACAAATTCCTCTGTTTTTTAATTTTGCTTAACTTTTTCTGTCTTTATGAAATAAGGTTAAAAAGTTACCTTTTGAGGTTTTGAAGGGGTCTCCTTGGTGGATGCATCCCTATATAGTCTCTGTGTGCCCAGTGGCTTTGGTGGGAGAGCTGGATCTGATGTGTGCCTGAGTCAGTCACGTCTTTCCCCAGAGTGTGCTGGCAGCTAGCACCTTGGTAAGAGGTGGGGCTGGAGATGGAGGGCTAGGGCCAGAGACAGGTTTTAGCTGGGGCTTCTCCTTTGCTCAGTGGACAGAACTACCCTATGGGGGTGTGGGGACAGGTTCAAAGTTGCTGGAAGTCCTGATGGTCAGGTCCAAGCTGGCTCCATTCACTTTAAGCGTGACCTCTCCTCCTTCCTTCCAGTACCAGCAACTTTGCTCCAGAGGGAAAAGGTGCTGGAGCAAGAGGGCTGGTTCAGGCCCTCAGCATGGGTTTGGGCATTGACTGTGGTAGCACCACCTGTGGTCAGATTCCCAGACTGCTTCTGATGTGCTGCCTCCATGAGAACCAGTAATGGCTGCCCCTGCTAAGATGCTGCTCTCTCTGGGTCTGAGCCATCTTTGTCCCTTGCAAATGAGTTCTCCCCTCAGTAACTGCAGCCCTTACTCCAGTGTAAAGCTGCTTTGTGGGGCAAGCAGAGCCATAGCAAGTGCTTGCCTCAGGCATGTGCTGGGGCAGTTGCAGGAAACTGGCCACTGTCCCACGCAGTTTCAGTCCATCCTCTCCACCCTGTTTCAGGAGTAAGCAAGTGTGTGCACGTTCCTCAGGAGCAGAGTCCAGACCGCCCACATCCCTCCTGTTCCACCAGCCCTCCTACCAGCCAAGGGGACTCATCTTCCTGGTTCGGACCCCAGGGCTGGGACACAATATATGGCTCAAACCACTCACTCCCCAGGGAGGCTCTTCACCCTTGTAAGCCACCTCTTCTGAGTCCCCTCCCAGGGGCACAGGTCCTGACCTGATTGCTTCTCTTTCTTCCTACCTGATTCTGTGTGCATCTTTATTACAGCCTTGGCTCTGCAAGAGTCTTTCTGCCAGTCTTCAGTGAGTTTTCAATAAGAATTGCTCCACATGTAAATGCATTTTTGATGTGTTTGTGTGGGGAGGTGAGTTCTACATCCTTATACTCTACCATCTTGATATCCCTTCAAAGTACAGTAGTTTGTTGTTTTTTTTATGTTTTGTTAAGAAAAAGGGACAAATGCATTTTCAGAGCTGTTTGACATTCAGAAAATGATAGCTGTCTGTTTGATAGCTGTCTGTCTGTTACCATGACGGGCACTTTCTGTTTAACTGTCTTGAGCAGTATTGAGGTTCAAGAGAGGATATTAGTAAACAGGCAGATAGAGGTACTTTCAATCTTTATATGAATACAATCTTTGTTCACTAGCAAGACAGTTCATCTTTGTGTATACATGGGTCCTGTGAGAAAACTCTGAGGCTTGAACACTAGTGTTTTGTTGTGCAACCTGTCCTAAAAGGGTTGTAAAAAAAATCTTGTAATGAATTGGGGCACTTGCTGCATAGACCAGTGGACCATCCTAATTTTAATTACTGTACAGTGACATCAGATACTAAGAGAAGAACAGCTTACAGTTTCAGCTTACATAGTTGTCTACCAGTGAATTCTTCCCAGCCTTCAAAAGAACAATTCAACACAAATATCAGGCTTACTGCAAATATATTTAAATTTTTGAAAGGTTTGTACAACTTATGGAGAAGAAATGTTCCCCTATTAAGTGTAATATATGTCAGAATAATAATAAGCAAGAGAGATGACTATAATGACCAGTACATAGTCAGAGAAAAAGAAAGATTAAAAGGTGTCTTAATTTTCCATTATACTAATTGAGTGACTATTGAGAAAGCTGTGAAAAAATATAACCATTAAAAATAAAAACCATATGCATTTCTGGTAAGAGTCGTGGCATATGTGTGTTTGTTTATACAGCAAATGTGACTATTCATAGTGATTTTAAAATAGAAGCTATAATTATGGGTCTAGAGCCATAGCTGTGCTTACCTGTCTGGAAAGGCACCTGGGAGGAGAGAGATGTTTTTCCTTCTTCTATTTGTTACATAGGTCATTTGCAATTCCCTAGTTTGATATAGAGAACTGTTTACCACTCTCTACATTATCTATAGACTATGCAGAAGAAAAAATTCATACTCAAGGAAATTTGGGAGCCACATGATTGTAGTTGATCTGGAAATAAAGAGTAGCTTATCTGTTGGCAAAATACAGAATAGAATAGAATAGAAGTAAAGAAAAGAAAAGAAGAGAAAAGAAAAATAACATGGGCTTTAAAATCAGAGAAGAATTCTAGCTGTGATATTTAGTACTCTTCACCTTCAGAAGTAAAAGCAGAGAACTGAATTCATTGGAATTCTGTTTCCTTCTCAACAAAGGAGTCAGGCCACTGTCAGGAACCATGACTGTCAAAACATCACAGGATTAAATAAATTTGATGCATTTGTTATTGTAACAGAAGAGTTACTTTATAGACATTTTCCATGTCAGATTGTCTTGGGTTTGAATTCTGGCTCGGCCACTTCCTAGCTGTGTGACCTTGGGCAAGTTGTTGAATCACTCCTTGCCTTTGTGACTTTGTCTCCAATGATGGATAGTGATGCAAAGCCTAATTCTGATGGGAGATGACATACCTGGAAAGTTGTAATAGTAATAATAAGAATAGCTAACAACAACTATGACGTTATTGGGTATCTTTTACCTAAGTGCTTTATACTTATTAAATCCATTTACCTCCCAACCTAATGGTATAAGTACTTATAAATTATTATTATGAAGTGTTATTATCCTAATTTTAAAGATGATGCAATGTTCTCTTAAGTAGGGAACATATATAAAGTTATACAGCTAACATGTAGTGGAGCCAGAATGCCAACCTGAGCAGTATGGCTCCAAAGCTATTCATCTTCATACTTATCCTTATTAAAAAGATCTCCAGTTCTCTGCATTGCAAATGCCTGTAAGCATGCTGGATAAATTAAGGTCAGATAGCAAAATAGCCCAAGTAAAGATGAGGAGATACCCATTCATAGTTTCCATATACTGTCCAGAGTTCACACAGTAATATTTAATCAAGTACTGTTTCCCCTTTATTCATTCTTCCATAGGTACATGTCTTTTATCTCCATAAGGAGACAATAGCCTTCCTTACAGAAGGAGGTATTCCAAACTTCTTGTTTTTTGCTAATATTGTGGGTAATAAAGAGATGACTCATATTCCATTTGTACCCCCTTTCCAATCATATAGTAAACAATCAATGCATAGATATTGACCTGATTCTTAATAGTAGTCATGCCTCTCCAGTCTGCCAAGTTGATTGGCATACATTTCAGACCAAGTCAGCTTTCAGTGGCATAGATGTCATTTATAAATTCCCACTGGCTATCTCTTGCCACATAATTTTCCATGTCCCTGCAAATGTCTGTTTGCAATAGGAAAACTCAGCTCTTGAGCTGAATGCAGGCAAAATATTCCTCTTGTTAGACAGAGAGCATAGAGACCCATTGAAGAACAGCTCACATAAACAGTGGGCTTATAAATAATCTTCACCCTGGCAAAAATATAATCAGAAGGGATCCAAGGTGAATGGTGTTAAAATCTGGGAAAACAAAGGCAGATGGACAGTTTGTACCAAATGGTCTCCTGGGCACATGAACAAAAGAAATATGTGAATTGTTGAAAGAAAGTGCACGTCTGTTCAAGATGTAATTTTACAAGCTGATGAAGACCCAGACAGGAGAAGGTACATTGCATTGGGATTTTGAATGTCCAGCTTGGCACTACCTAATCATTTTTCTCTGCCTGCTTTTAAAAATTGTGTTCATTTGTTATGGATATTCAACCTCTGCATGTCCTTGCTTCTCTGAGTTAAAATCTTTTGTTTTCTGACACAGTAAAGCAGGAATCCTGCAGTTTAGAGTATTGTGGTCAACTTCTTGCTAAACTGTCGCTTGTCTACAATGCAGGTATGCAGGCAAAGTGCTGACAGGTCAATTACTGTGAAGAGGGAAACTACTGGGGAAGGCACTAAACCTGCCTACCATGAAGCACATGTCTTAGTCAAATGCATTCCAATGCCTGTCTATACAGTGGGGCTGATGTGGGGTTGACTATGTTTAATGATTGGACATATTATTAGTGTGATTAAGCATCCACACCTTAAAAGTGAATATAGCATATAGGAGGTAGGACTGTGCTCTTGTGGAAGACTTTTATTCATCTCACGCCTCTGTCTATTGCCAACAATTGCTTGCAATTTATACACTTATTCCTTTATTCACCAAGGGTGTATTGAGTGCCAACTCTGCACCAGGCATTATACTAAGAACTAGGTATATAAGGGAAGAGAAAAGAGCTTCCCTGCTCTTTTAGAGTTTATCTTCAGTGTCAATAAAACACAATAAATGTGTTAAATACATAAATTACATAATTTCAGTTTGTGATTGCTAATATAAAGAATAAAAACAGTGATTTGAAATTAATTGCTCTGGTTCAGGCTACTTATGACTGGGTGGTTAGGAAGTTGTCTTCTGAGCAAGTAACTTCTAATCTGAGATCAGAAAGTCAAGAATAAGCCATGTATGTGATAATCTGTATGGAGGGGTGTAGTCTGGATAGAATTAACAGCCAGTGTAAATATCCCATGTAGGAACTAAGCTTGTCAAACTGGGCATGTTCAGGGAACAAAAAGGCTGAAGTGTGACATGATGACTGGGGCAGGAGGAATGGGGAGATACTAAGAGATGAACTCAGATAGGTAAGCATGGCCAGATTATGTTGTCTGTAGTAAGACATGTAGATTTTATTCTGTGATGAAAAGCCACTGGAGACTTTTGAGCAAGTGAATGACAGCAATATGGTATATGTTTTGAAAAGATCATTTTTATATGCTAGGTAGGAAACAGGCCAAGAGGCAGAGATACTAAATAAAAGGCATACTCTTAGGTGAAAGATGATGGTGATTTGAAATGAAAACAAGAGGTTTCCCTTCCAGAAACTGAAGAACAAATGGTAACATACCCTCTCACAGATAACAATTATAAACACTGGAAACATATTTTAAAATAAACACAACTACTTACTGGCACTAGAGAGTAATCAGAGAGTAACTTTCTATTAGAGAGGTAGAAGTGGAATGAGAGTTGACTCTTAAATACCTACCTCTAGAATAAAACTGAATAATATTCAGAGAGAGGTAGGAAAAATCCAGAATCTCTATAATGTATCTTCCAAAATGTGTAGTATAAAATAAAAAGTAATTAGACATAAAAAGAAACATAAAAAATGTGACCTATTATCACATTTCTCTTGAACCATAGTCAAGAGAAAAAAACAATCAATTATAACTAAACTGAGGTGACATAAACATCTGAATTATCAGATAAAAACTTTAAAGCAGTCATTGTACATATGTTCAAGGGCTCAAAGGGATACATGTTTATAATAAATAAAGAATGAAACTTAGTAGGGAAATTTAAATAATATTTAAAAAAACCCAACCAAATAGAAATTTTAAAACTTAAAAGGTCAATACTGTAAGAAAAATACA